>NC_030678.2:36073414-36679842 GCF_000004195.4 Xenopus tropicalis
TCACTGAGCTTGAGATGCTGGGGGAGAGAAAGGCTTCTTGGGATCCTGATGGAGATTCACTGCAGGTGTCACGGAGGCTGATGGGTAATCCCACATCCAGATCCAGTGTACACGCTGGTAACTCACTACAGGGCTGAAGTCCTAACTATCCTACAGTGATTACTACCCTAACAACAGGCCTGCTGCAGTAATCCCATTCACTAAATGGCTGAATGGGAAGGGTTAACTAACTCCCTATGCTCTGATTATGGGGTTCCCTATATATAATAGATTGTTCTACAGGTGGAACCCTAGCTCCCTACTTGTACAGATCACAGGAACACTCACAGGAAAGATGGAGAAACCTCAGGCAGCTCTCAGTAATACTGTGCAGAGTCCATGCTTTCCTTCTCCTCTCTTCCTGAATCAGATCTGCCTCACTTTCATATCTTTTTGGCTCCAAAGCTCTTTCAGCAGGGTCACAAGGTCAGAAGCCAATCCCCCCTGCTGATTGGGCCAGGCTGTGACTGGGAACTGTCCCTTTGCAGTACAGTCAGCAGCCATGTTTTTGGTTGCTCCAGATTTAAAGTCACAGGGTTGTGTGTTTGGGGAAAGTGTAAATTAGCACTTCCCTACAAAATCTTTGTTCTATTTGTTCATCTCAAAGAAAGTACCTTTTGTAGCATGTAGAAATAATATGAATCAACATCAAAAATTGTTATTTTAAGTAGAACTGTCCAATAAGAATTATGCATACATTATAGCCATTTAATTGTACCTTTTAAGTAAGTAGTTCCGAGCAGCAGAATGCTCACACTAGTTGGAATCTCTTTGAAGAACTTCACCACTTTCCCTTGTGTCTGCTTCTGTATAAAGTCGTTGGCTTCCTGCAGGTCCAGGCGAGTGCTTCCTGTCAAAACCTTTGGCTTGTTTCCATAGAACTTCTCTACCTGAGTCACAAAATCCATCCGTAGCCTGAGCCCTGTTCATTATAGAGAGAGTTACGTCAGGTCCTTTCGAATTGGTTTTACACAGGGGCATTTTATTTGAAAGGGTTAACAGACAAGTGTTCTAAAAATTCCATATGAAATACTCCACATTCTATTCACTTCTGCTTTATTTTCTGAGTATTTTGGGGGACTATTGAGTGCAGAATTTTCTGTTCACTCTGAATAATGTTATGTAAATGCAGAACTGGACTTGCCATCCCATTTTATATTTTTGGAGAATACAAGCAAGTAAGCATTTGTGTTTATTTGTTACAGCTAAAGGGGTAAATGATTGGGAAAATGCAACACAGATCCCGATTAGCACAGTAATCCAAACGTTCAGAATTTTTGTGCACAATTTATAAACGGTTATAATATAAAAATTTGTCAGATATTTGCTACTTATGCTATCTTGTGGACTTCTATTTCGAGAGATATATTTTGCTTAGAAGATATTTTGACTTCCAGCTTTTCTTTTTATCTTTTTCCCCATTTACACAGTACTTTGACATTTTGTGATAAAAAATTCCAAAGATTTAGTTTTTTCCCAAATGTATGGAAATGTTTGCTCTTAACCTTGTGAAATTCACTATTTATATTTTCCCAAACTGGGAGAAGGGCCATTGATATTTTAAAATCCACTGATTTTCCAACATTACTAAAATGGTATTGAAATGGGACTTTACATTGCAGTTTTATTTCAGTTGGAATCTTTTGAATCTTTATAAACTAGTAACTCTCTTTCAGCAGAAATCCTTCAGGGTCCTTGAATTAATTTGTCTGAAAATCTGCCAGAGAATGATCCAGGCTCATTGTTGATTGATTGCAAAGGATGATTGGACTGGTGCAATGTAACTAACACATTTGGTAGGTGTAGAGAAATTGGCCTGCTGTAACTAGAATATACATGGGAATAATTACCCAATAAAATGTACAATGAGAAAATACATGCTCGCTAATTTTATACAGAATGGGTTATGCAGCAACGGGTGAAGTCTTTTGCTTAGACTAGCAGCAGCCAAGAAGCAGTTTTCCTGATCTAGAGCAGTTAGAATAGATTCATTTATATTGATTTTTAAATATACTTTATAGTTTTGTTTTGTTTTTTAAAGGGGACCTGTCACCCATATTGTTTGATAAAAGTTCCTTTCAAATAATCATGGAACCCCATATCTTTTATTTATTAAAACATCTATACCTATTATTATGGTATTTAAAAATCTCAGCTGTCAATCATATATTGTCTGCTCTACCTCTATGCCTCATACAGGTGGGGCTGGCAATTACTTTTAGTTTCCGTTCAGAACTTTCTAGATGTCACTGCACTCCTCACAGTCTATATCTGTGTATCCCAGGCATAGGCATCAGGTCCTTGTTCTGGTACATAAACAAGATTTTGGCATGATGATGATGCAAAGCTTGTCTTAATAACAATATCCACAAAATGGCACCTGCCTGCTTGCTATGATTGTGAATTCTAAGGGGCACATTTACTAACCCACGAATCCGAATTGGAAAAATTCTGATTGGAAAACGAACATTTTGCGACTTTTTCGTATTTTTTTGCGATTTTTTCGGCGCCTTTACGACTTTTTGGAAATTGTCGCGACTTTTTCGTTACCAATACGATTTGCGCAAAAAAACGCAAGTTTTTCGTAGCCATTACGATGCGCTCGTATCTTGTCGCGACATTTTGTATTGAGCGCTCGTAAGCGGCGGGCGAAACTTTCAGACTTAGCATGATTTTGGAAGCCTCCCATAGGACTCAATGGCACCCTGCAGCTCCAACCTGGCCCAAGAAAAGTCACCATACTGAAGCTTGAATGAATCCGAATCTTTCGTACTTGGCGCGAAGGCTACGAAAAAGTCGCGTCTTTTCGCGCAAGTAGTAACGCTACAAAAAAATCGCCAGATTTTGCGCAACATTCGGAATGGCAACGAAAAAGTCGCGACAATTTTCCGAAAAATTGCCAAATACCGATCATTACGAAAAAAACGCAATCAGACGCATTCAGCCCGTTCGTGAGTAAGTAAATGTGCCCCTTAGACTGAAGGAAATAAGATTGAAGTGATTTATATAGTGCAAGTAAAGTTTATTTTGCTCAAATAACATGACAGGAAAGAATTTGGATTAGTTCTTAGGGCCCCTTTAATTTCTTCTTATTTTTGGGCTAATTATCAACAGATTTTGAGTGAATGCAGAGGTGCTTTTAAGAAAGTGTCTAAAAATGCATAAAAATCTGCCTTTTTAGCCTATAAAAGAGTGATTATATGTAATTTAGGTGCTGTCCAACCTTTGGGCTTCCAGGGTATTCTGTGTTTTGCCATTGGCGGATTTTTTTAGTGAAATGGGTGACAAAATTTGCCACAGAACAATTTGCAGCACATCATAAAAAAAAGATGCACCTCAAAAGAATGCCGCAGGCGATAATTTTTTTTGCTATCCAACATTTTAGCTTTTTCGCAAATCTTTTAAAAGATTCGCAAATTTTTCAGCAAAGCGAAACAGGACAGATTAGCTCATCACTATTAATGTATCCAATCTGGTCAAACCCAAAGCTAATTTTTGATCAATATTTAACCTAGAGTTGACAACTATTACATTAAAACTGTGAGAACACACAAGGCTGTATTGCATAATATCAACAGCAGTGGACTGGAGGCAGAATATGGGGCAAATTTATAAAAACTCAAGATTGTGTTTTCTCTACAAATTGAAAAAAAGAATAGAACAAAAAGACGTGATTGGAAATCCGAGTACAAGTTTTGGAACTTGAATAGTAAAGAATTTCAAAGTTTTCTGCCAAGTTTCTTTAGTAGTCAATGGGGAGTGTCTCTAAAGATTTGAAGCAACTTTTTTTTTCAAGCTTAAAAACTCATTGTGAGTAACGTGTAGCTCACCACCCAATTAGATGTGGCTGCAAAGCAGATGCTCACGCTTAAATGTAAGGCTTTGAGGCAAGTTTGGAAGACATACAGACACTGCAGGCTGGCCCACATGGTGCTAGCTAGCATCCAATCACAGCACTTATTTGGTAACACCCAGAAACTTTTTCATGCTTGTGTGGCCTTAGGTAATGCAAAACACTACTATAAGGTAGAGAACAATGCTAATTACTTCTCTCCAGCATGATTCGCCATGTGCTTTTCAATCCACTCGCTTGAGAAGTAAAACTTGCAAGCAAGTCTTTATATGTAGCATGGACTTCAGGATCATTGAGAAGGTCATAGTATAGAGAACGCTGGATTAATGATTCAGTTCTTTGTCCACCCCCTATGAACAAAAAAAATCTGATCAGTTATCGCTATATAAAAATGCATTCCTTAGCTGTGAAGCAAGAAAATTTTTTTTAATTACCACGTCCATGTAACTCCATACAACATATGTTTCCAAAAATCTTACACCTTCTGTTAAAATAACACTTAATTTTACTATATATATATATGTGTAGGGATTCACCAAATCCAGGATCCAGTTCTTCGTTCAAAAAGGGTCTAGGATTCAGCTTGGATAGAATCCAAAAAGTTATATTTTGACTGAATAGTAAAAGGGTAATTTAAGAGTGCAAAGTGCAATTCTGGACACAATTGGATTTACTGCCAGCCTGACAATGGCGATAGCTCCAGAGTTTCCGTGCATTAATAGACATGGTTGTGCTTAGTGTCTCAGCTACATGGAATTGCAAGGAGAGTTTTTGGGCATAAGTACCATTAATGAATAGTGATCCATCGACTGACCTCACTGCCCTGTTAGAGTTAAACTGGCCATACATGTACTAATAAAACACATACAGCCACAGCTCCAGTTCCTGCTGTACTAATAATTTGTGTGCTCTGCACTTGATGTGCTTACTTATTTACAAAGTATTAAAACCCCTGCCAAGTCTTATCATTTCCATTTTAAATGACAATGACATCAATCCAAGATCCCTTAAAAGTATTTAGTATTGATGATATGGTTGTTGTTTGAAATAATAGCAAAGAGTGGATGAAAATATTTTTCCTTTCACATCTTTATCAAACTCACCCAAGGAAAGACTTGACAGAGATGTAGCAATGCTCAGTGGTGAAATAATGATATTGCTGTTGGGATTTTTGTTTGCTTGCATACGATATAGGTCATATCCAAAGTTAGATGCAGAAGAGGCAAGCCTGTTGATTGGACTCTTGTAGAAGGGATCTTCTTCTTCTACCTCTGTAGGGACCTATAGGAACATTATAAGTGTTATATTTTTGAATGCCATCTAAACCAATACCAAACCAAATACCATAAGGCAGGGGACTCCAACCTTTCTTACTCATGAGCCACAGTCAAAAGACTTGGAGAGCAACACAAGCATCATAAAGGTTCATGGAGGTGCCAAATAAGGGCTAAGATTGGCTATTAGGCAGCCTCTATGCACATTATCTGCTTACAGGGGCTTTATTTCGTAGTAAATCGTGTTTTTATCCAACCAAAACTTGCCACCAAGTCAGGAATTCAAAAATAACTACCTGGTTTGGGGGCACTGAGAGCAACATCCAAGGGGTTGAGAAGCAACATGTTGCTCACAAGCCACTGGTTGGGGATCACTGCCATAAGGCATTGTTTGTTGGTTCAAGCACCCCTTGGAGGCCCAGCCTTTGTTCCATCCCCCCATTGTTCATGACAAGCTTATATATACCTTCCAGTAAGGCTTTCAGAGGGCTCTAGGAAAGAAATAGACATTATCCTCACTATAAATGGCCTTTATTTTGAGGCCCCCTTTGCCACTGCAACAGGCCCTCCTCAGTGGTGCAGTTCCACGGTTTGGGAACTATTGCCATAAGGAAACTTACATTAAATAATTGTTATACAAAATATAAGTACATCTTAGGAAGTCAGCTGTGAGGTCCAAAGGTTTTCTTTGGGGTTTTTTTCTGCATAATTTGCCTAGTACTTATTGTACTCAAACAGCCTGTCCATTAATTTCCATTTGCATATAGTTTACCTCTCAATAACATGACACTGTTGTATGGCCAAAGTAGTTGCTTGCCAAATCTGAATGATAGGATGTATGTGCGTCTTGGTGGGACACAGTCCATAAACTCAGCTTGCCCTTTGAGCTGAAGAAATATAATTTCCTTCTAAGTTAATACCTGTTAATTTTCTCCAACCATATCCTCCATTTCAGCCTACAGACCCCCTCCATCTACAGCCTTTATCTGCTCATATTTTATAAAACTTTTCTACATTCCCTTGCATTTGAGCAGCCAAGTAGTTATCAGTTATTTTGGATTTTGTTACAGACCATCGCAGTCACCATAACCAAAATTTTATATGATTATATCATTGTCAACCTTGCCAAACTTACATTTTCATGAACACTAAGCTATTGGACATAAAATAGCAGCCCTACTAAAAACAAGTGGAGACAGTATATAAAAATTATATACACAAATTCAGTGGACAGTAAAAACAACTGACCAGAAGCAATAACTACATAGGACAAATATGGAAAAAACACTGGTTTTATGAGCCTATGTTACAAAATTATAATTATATTTTATTTCACACAGTGGGGAATGATCTCTGCTATTACATCCCTGCCTACCATGGTTTAGTTATATCACCTAACATAATCAAATAACATGCATTGCATTGCATGGATATTAGCATTCTTTACCGGTTAGATTGGCCCTATCAAATAAATTTAACTTGAGGGGGTTGCTAAACTTAAATTGTTAAATAAATACTGTCATGGGAAAACATATTTTGCTTCAGAATGCATCAGTTAATAGAGCTTCTCCAGCAGAATCCTGCATTGAAATCAGTTTTTTAAAAACACAAACAGTTTTTTTTTTATAACAGCAGCTGATCAGCAGAACAATGGGAAGGTGGCAACATAGCAGCTACCTAACACCTGTATTGCTAAAAGTGGTAGATATCAGAATAGCACTCAATAGTTAAAAATCCAAGTCTGGCTTGGGACTCCTCCAGTTACATGGGAGTAGGAGAAACAATAGGTTATCTGAAAGTGTCTCTAATGTGTAGCACTGGCTCCTTCTGAAAGCTCACACTCAGGAATAGCATTTTAAATGGTAGAGTGAATTATTTGCTATGTAAACAGTGTAATTTAGAAATAAAAGTTACCATAAAGATCATGTAGAATCCCTTTAAAGGAAAACTGTACCCTCAAAGAATGTAGGTCTCTATAAAAATATATTGCACAAAACAGCTCATAAGTAAAACCCTGCTTCAGTTAAATAAACCATTTTAATTAAAATACACTTTTTTCATAGTATGTGCCATTGGGTAATCCTAAATAGAAAATTGCCATTTTAACTAAGTTCCATCCCATAGGATCATACAATTCACAGTGCACCCAAACAAAGCAAGGGCACACGTACGTGTTAGGTCACATCAGCCAATTAATGTACAATGTTCTGTCATTTACTCCCACACTACTTCCTGTTACAGTTAGAGCTGCATTATTTCCTGTCAGGTGATCCCTGAGGGAGCCCACGCCCATCATTAAATGAAGTCTCAAGGCAAAAGATGTAAAAGGGCAATATTTACTTCTATATATAGTCCAGTTTGGTAGGATTCTTTAAAAGACCACTTAATATGATATAAACTGTTGTAAAGTAAATCTGTTGGTTAAGTATTTATTCTGGGGGTATAGTTTGGAAGGTGAACTAAATACTGCCTTTCCCTTGCTAAAGAAAAGGTAAAAACCATTGGGTATTTCTGAAACAGCCTATTTATTATAACCAAAAATGTTAGCAAGGGCTTCCTTCAACAGACATTTTAGTTCAGCATTTCCAAAAGAAGTCATTATAATGAAAAACTGCTTACAGCTGCCATAAGTGTAAGGCCTCGTAGCTGAACTGTAATTAGAAATGCAAATCTTTCTTCTATGGCTCAAGCAAAGTCAAGAAGAAAATGACACTATATTAATTACCCCACAGCCACTGTAATTTACTTAATTGAGTGTCTACTTATGAAACAGCATTTTGTTGAGACAAAGAAAACCAAAGACTTGCTTAATTGAGCATGGACACCGAGGAGGGTTCACAGTGCAATCCTCTTGCACGCATTGTTAATATACAAGAAAGATAACCCCAGGGGCTGAGCCTTAATGCAATATTATGTATAATGCAGGCAAATAACTCCCAGCTTCTCCTTGGGATGTAAGTTTTCAGGATCTGCTTGCCTAAGGTCAGGGGAATATCATCAGCTTGGGCAGATTTACACTAATGACAGAAAGTGAGTTTCTGCTGAATAGAAAGCATCTGTGCCACCCTTACTCATCTCTCAACTTCAATGGGAAACACTTGAAAATGCATTTATAAGATTAATGCCACACAGGGAAAAATGCAGGCTGAGAATCAACCCCTACACTGGCATCAGCCTTCTTTCTCACCTGCACCCAGAACCATTGCGTGCAGACACATGCAACAGGTTTCTGCATGGTAACACATGAGTATGCATTTCTGTGCCAAAATCTGCAGCATGTGCCTTCACCTCAGACGATGCAGTGATTCGGGGTGCAAGGCTGATGCCAATATAGCGAATATTTTACTCCTTTGTCAATATGCCCCTATGCAGGCAGCTGTAGGTAGAGGGGTAGAGGGCCTTTAAAGGAGAAGGAAAGTCATTTTGGCATTTTACTGCCAATAGATTTGCCACATTAGCTTACTGCTGCAGGTCTACCTGTTGTCGATCAGGTTACACTTTCTTAAGGGTGGGGGGAGTGAGTTTTATGTATTCTTATGGGAGGGGGGGAGCAGGAGAAGGGAGAGAGGAGAGAGCTGTGCCGACTGTGGCCCCAGGAATAAAAGGAAGTATATGTTTACACAAAAGAAGACAAGAAAACCTGTGTTTCTTTAGATAGAGGACTCAGTGCAGCATTTCTGTGAGTGCTTATGGCTGTATTTACATAGACCTTTTCTGATAAAGCTTACTTAGTTTTTACCTTTAATTCTCCTTTACACTTAATTCAAACCAGGCAATTCTGACAACAACAATAAAATTCACTAGATACACTGTCCTGCATCCAATTTATGGAAACAGATGCTAGTTAAAGTCTTGTCGTGAATGTAACTTCGCGTGCACTCTCAATTACAATGGAATTCTGCAAAGAAACTGCATAAAAAACATTGTTATATGCATGCCAATATTGCCCTTTGTGCAGTGTGCTGCCTTGGGATCTGAGCCCTTATAGGTTATAGCAATATCCACTGAAATTGGTGGACAGGAACTTTCAACACTGTTTTAACAATTAAAAAAAAAACACTGGTGTACTGGTGTACTTACTGGCATTAATCCTGGCCAATTAATCCTCCATTTCTTTAAGCTATAATCTAACCAGGGGCATTTCCTAAAAAGCCCAGCACCACTCTGCTTTCCCTACTAGCATCCTTTGAACTGGCTGCATGCCCAGCATTGTGGTTCTTGGGAGCAGAAGGGAGAGCAAGGGAAACATGGCTCTCTACAGAAACATACTGCTCTATTTCTTTAAGAATATTCTAGTATAAAAGGTCAATGATATAACAAATTGACATCACCCAGTGCTTTTTACCTTCAGTACTTTAAGTACTGTATAAAGTGCCTCACAAGCAACTCAGCTTAGAAAAAGGTGCCCTTGTCCCCAGGGGATCTTTACAGCTGTCCCTTTGTGTAATTGCTTTATAATTAATTGTTCTTATACATAATTCTTAAAAAGCAAAATACGTAATAGTTTTTTTTTACCTCATCTGCAGCATTCTGGGCGCTGGTGTAAGAAAGGAAACTTCCTGTAAAAAGCAAAGCCAGGTAGATCTTCATTGTCAGTTCTGTAAGAAGTAAAGATAACTGATTACTATGAAAGCATGCACAATGATGTCAACGTTCCATGTGTCAGCAAAGAGATAAACCCTAGTCCTGGCAATAGTGGAGCACAGTCAGAAATAGGACACAAATGTTCTGGGGCAGTGATCCCCAACCAGTGGCATGGGGGCAACATATTGCTCAGCAACACGTTTGGTGTTGCTGCCAGTGGCCTCAAAGCAGGTGCTTATTTTTTATTTCCAAGCTTGGAGGCACATTCTGGCTGGCAGTCCACAAATGGGGGTACAAATAACCAACTACAGCCCTTATGTGGCACCCCTGGGAACTTTTTCTGTGCTTGTGTTGCTCCCCAACTCTTTTTTACATTTTATAGTATATTGCAGTCTCTATTTAATACTGGGAAGGACTGAATAAAGTCAGTGAGCAAAGTGCAGTTTTGAACGAAAACACCATTTTTTCCCCATAATGCAGTGTTTTCCCAGAATTCCAGCAGGGGTGCTGATGTGTCAAAATTAATGCAATTGTGGCAAATCAGATGTGATTGCACCAAAATCTGGTTGGCACCATTTCTGGTATTCAGTATGCAAGTTTTTTAGGCACAAAGCATATTGACACAAGGCACTCAGGGAATGGGAGGCAGGAAGGACTGAGTGGCACTGGGCGTAACTATACGGAAGTGCAAAGAGTGCATTTTGACTTTAATAAAAGTGGCTTTATGCAAAACGTATGGGGAATTTGATGGAGCCACAATGATGACCCATTTAGGGGGAAACCACCCCCCTAAACGGATTTCTAAGCAAGTTTCTAATATACGTATAGTATTTCAGTAATTGTAACCTTATTCGTCTGCCCGTTCTTTGCTTTTTATCACCACTGTACAAAGCAGACAAAGCAAAGTTATTGTAATGCTGTCTAATTAGCAAGGTGGTGCTTGCTTCCACTTCTGAGATCAATGCTGATGAAGGGACCTTTGACATTAATCATTTGGAAGACATTTTTTGCCTTCGCTAGTACAAAGATCGACTGCTTTGCTCAGTGTAATGGATTCTCTGAGGTTCCATCAAGCAGAGTTTGGGAGTTTCTTAAATATGAGAACCTTAACCCTACAGAGTTCTGCTATTTGTCTGCTCTGACTGGGGTTTTTCATCTTAGACCTCATTTTGGACTTTGCACAATTCGCTGGGATTTGTCCAGATTTGCAAAGTACAAACTGGAAAGGAGGGTTTGAACTGGGCAGCTCCTTTAAAAAGAGGGGTCAAAATGGGACAGGTGGCGATCCTATGCAAAACACCAAAGGTGAGACAAGTGGTCAAAGGTCCGGTGCCTAGGGCAGCATCTAACAAGTAAATAAAACAGCATATTTTGCATATGGCCAGATGAGTTGTCCATTTTACTTAGAATAAATGGTGGATCTATACGTGGACCAATAAAAGCTGTTAACTTCCTTCAGACAGAGTCAACAGATTATTGGCCTGTGTGTTGGGCCTCTTTGCAGGGCCTGCCTGTCTTATGTCTGGGTGAAAATTGGCCCGATATCTGAATCTTTATTGCGTCAATATGTACTTTCCATTACGTCCATTTTAGAGCTTCCCCGCCTATGGGTGCATTTAATAATGACCCCTATAATTTGTATCAAAACTGACTGTTAGCATCTTTAAGAGTAGTGGCTTGTGAATCCATGTGTCATACTAAATATAATGTTGTGGGAGCTAAAGTCATGCAGGTTATTCTCTCTGTTCTGCTGTAATATCTCTCCAAACCTGCAGCATCCTCAGTTGCACCTACAGACAGCGTCTGAGCTACAGGCTGTTAGTATTGATGTGTTGTGCTGTGATGCCATATCTGATACTTTGGCTCAGTCTATGATGTCGGAAATCATTAGCTGCTGTAAAGAGCCTCTCTTGGCTTCATTGAAATGCCTATTCATTTTCCCATTTCTAAAACCGTACGTAATAGTGCTCGGATACTGTACTAACGCTATAGGACATGTGCTGCCTGCAGGGAAATGAGAACGCCAATGACCCATAGATATCCTTCATGGTCCATTTCACACTTGTGAAATCAACATATTTATGTTTATCATGTGCCTGACATCAAATAGCTTTACAGCGATCAATTACATGTTTGCTGTCTACTGCAATTACCCAAAGCATAATGGATTGCTTCCTCCACCACCTTTGCTGGAAGAGACGTCAAAAAGTGCAAGAATAATGTCATTCTCTTATGGCAGAATCATTGAATGGACAGTAACTAAATTACACAGCTGCTCCAGAATACAAAATATTGTTTACCTTTAAGTTAATTTGAAGTATATTATATAATGTCCCACTCTTAGCCACTATTCAGTTGGTCTTTATTTTTTTTATTTTGTATAGTTTTCCAATTATTTGTCACTGACCCCGGCAGCCAAAAACTATTGCTCCACTGGGCTCCAATTTTATTGTTATTGCTATTTTAAATTACTTATCTTTCTATTCAGCCTTTTTCTAATTCATTTTCTGGTCTCACATTCAAACCACTGACTGGTTTCTAAGGTAAATTGTACAAGAACAGTGCTTAAGTGCCCTTTTTGGTCGAAAACTTTAATACTTTGTCACAGACTAAGTTGCCTTCAGGCCTGGATTTGTGGCAAGGCCCGGCCGCACCTGAAGCTTGCTTTTATCCAGAGCACTACGGACTAGGCACACTGGAGAAATCAGCGCCCTGTCCTTGTGCTCCAGGTGTATGAACAAAAGATGCTCCTGCACACAATCCTGTGGGAGGAATGGGGGGTGGCGGAGGATGATGGCTCTGGGCGCCCTAAAATCTGGCCCTGATTGCCTTCACTACAATTGCAGGATGCACCAAAATGCATTCTAATTACCTTGTGTATTTCTGTGAATCAGACATTCGCTTGTCGCAAGCCTGTAGCACTTGACCGCTAGTGGAGGCCAAGAAATACCTCCATGCCCAGGCTGATGGTTATTGCAGGTTTCCCTTGGTTCACGCCCCTAAAACATTGTTTGTTTCTTTTTAACACATTAAATACAATGGACTAGTTCCACATTGCAGTTGCCTGTGAGTGCCAGTACCTTTCTTGTTGCTTTATACTACTTGGGGGACTGCTGACCCCCCCAAAAGACTGTGCACCAGGCTATTCTGTTTTAGAGGACCTGCTGTGCCTGTATACATTTTGTTCAGTGTGTGCACTAGCATATGTAACCCATTACTGGCGTAAAACAGACAATGACCAGCTAGAGCAGGGGTCCCCAACCTTTCTTACTTGTGAGCCACAGTCAAATGTAAAATACTTGGAGAGCAACACAAGCACCATAAAAGTTCATGGAGGTGCCAAATAAGGGCTGTGATTGGCTATTAGGCAGCCTCTATGCACACTATCAGCTTACAGGGGGCTTTATTTGGTAGGAAATCTTGTTTTTATTCAACCAACACCTTCCACCAAGTCAGGAATTCAAAAATAACTACCTGGTTTGGGGGCACTGAGAGCAACATCCAAGGGGTTGGTGAGCAACATGTTGCTCACAAGCCACTGGTTGGGGATCACTGAGCTTCTCGAGAGTAGCTTGAGAAGTAACAAACTCTTTTGGGTTTCTACCTCTAGTGGTCCGGACCCCATACAGCAGACGTGGATCAAGGAGAATAGTGATTGTTAACCCTATAGGTCCCTACACATATAATTCATCAGACAAGGCTAGATGGGTGCATTAGGACTTCCTCAACAACAACCATGTGCAAGAGTATGTACGGAATCATGTACCTTTAATGAACGTGTGTGTAATTTTAATAGGCCACATTTATTCTGTCAGGTAAGTGTACCGAACTTAGTGCATGACAATCACACAACCTCTTTATTTTCTTTCCCCAGTTATTTGCTAGTGGATTATTTTCCAGGTTTTTATAGGCTCATAATCATAGGGGCTGAGCAGTTGTTTTGCTGGAGGCTGATGAGTCACTTGGCACACAATAAAAACCTTACCAATAAACAGGCATCTTATAAGCTGGATGGAAATGAATTGTTTAAGAAGAAATAACAGTAAAATAATGAATTAAAAACAGCCGTCATACTTTACTGCCAAGAAAATACCAGCTTTTTTAATGTAAAATTACCATAGCGTTATTACCAGATAATGGGAAAAAGTGATAGAATTTCTTGAAATGGACTGTGATCTCAAACATGTCAAGGTATTCTAGAAATAAAGCTCATACACAAGACATAGGCAAGTCTGTTACATTAAGGGACAGATTTGTCAAAATAGGAGTTTAGAGCTTAATACATACTAAATTAATTTATGTTCTGTTCATTCCTGTTGAATTTTTAGAAGAATATTTATCAAATGGTGAACTCTAGCTTTCACTCATTGATAAATACACTTCTAAAAATCCCATATGGGAATAGAACAAGGGTACATTTATTATTAATTTAATATTAATCTCTAATCTGACATTTTTGTAAATCTGCCACTTTAAATGTAGAAATCGGTGGTGGGAACCAAAGATATTATTAAAGAAGGGTTCTTTATTTTAGGACAACATCTTTATAGCTGTATGTGTATATCACTATGATTAAGTGCCCCCTAAAGCATGAACATTATATGCCAAGAGCACCTTTGCTAAAAATTAGCACAATATACAGTGGAGGAAATAATTATTTGATCCCTCACTGATTTTGTAAGTTTGTCCAATGACAAAGAAATGAAAAGTCTCAGAACAGTATCATTTCAATGGTAGGTTTATTTTAACAGTGGCAGATAGCACATCAAAAGGAAAATCGAAAAAATAACTTTAAATAAAAGATAGCAACTGATTTGCATTTCATTGAGTGAAATAAGTTTTTGAACCCCTACCAACCATTAAGAGTTCTGGCTCCCACAGAGTGGTTAGACACTTCTACTCAATTAGTCAACCTCATTAAGGACACCTGTCTTAACTAGTCACCTGTATAAAAGACACCTGTCCACAGAATCAATCAATCAAGCAGACTCCAAACTCTCCAACATGGGAAAGACCAAAGAGCTGTCCAAGGATGTCAGAGACAAAATTGTAGACCTGCACAAGGCTGGAATGGGCTACAAAACCATTAGCAAGAAGCTAGGAGAGAAGGTGACAACTGTTGGTGCGATTGTTCGAAAATGGAAGGAGCACAAAATGACCATCAATCGACCTCGCTCTGGGGCTCCACGCAAGATCTCACCTCGTGGGGTGTCAATGATTCTGAGAAAGGTGAAAAAGCATCCTAGAACTACACGGGAGGAGTTAGTTAATGACCTCAAATTAGCAGGGATCACAGTCACCAAGAAAACCATTGGAAACACATTACACCGCAATGGATTAAAATCCTGCAGGGCTCGCAAGGTCCCCCTGCTCAAGAAGGCACATGTGCAGGCCCGTCTGAAGTTTGCCAATGAACGCCTGAATGATTCTGTGAGTGACTGGGAGAAGGTGCTGTGGTCTGATGAGACCAAAATAGAGCTCTTTGGCATTAACTCAACTCGCTGTGTTTGGAGGAAGAAAAATGCTGCCTATGACCCCCAAAACACCGTCCCCACCGTCAAGCATGGGGGTGGAAACATTTTGCTTTGGGGGTGTTTTTCTGCTAAGGGCACAGGACAACTTATTCGCATTAACGGGAAAATGGATGGAGCCATGTATCGTGAAATCCTGATTGACAACCTCCTTCCCTCTGCCAGGAAACTGAAAACGGGTCGTGGATGGGTGTTCCAGCACGACAATGACCCAAAACATACAGCAAAGGCAACAAAGGAGTGGCTCAAGAAGAAGCACATTAAGGTCATGGAGTGGCCTAGTCAGTCTCCGGACCTTAATCCAATAGAAAACCTATGGAGGGAGCTCAAGCTCAGAGTTGCACAGAGACAGCCTCGAAACCTTAGGGATTTAGAGATGATCTGCAAAGAGGAGTGGACCAACATTCCTCCTAAAATGTGCGCAAACTTGGTCATCAATTACAAGAAACGTTTGACCTCTGTGCTTGCAAACAAGGGTTTTTCCACTAAGTATTAAGTCTTTGTAGCACTATTATAACAGTATAAGGCCACACCAGTGGTTTTCACTCAGGGCTGGGCTCTCTCTCTCTTTGTAGTGAGAGGATTATCAAAAAGGTTGTGGTGTAAATTAAGATGAAGAGTAATGGCGCCAGGAATTCTTTAGAAAGTATATTTATTTATGCAGCAACTGAAAAGTAACATCTCACTACACTGTTCAAGTATTACAGTGGTGACAGTGAATGCAATAATATAAGCAATCAGGCAAAGTTATATAATAGCAGGAAACAATGCAATATAATATTTTAACAAAGAATATGAGCAATGCTCTATGGTCTCACCCAGCCAGGCCTGCTGACGGACACTGCCGGTAGAATGGGAATCCTCTCTATAAGTAACACCCTCCTTATCACTGAGGCCCCTATTCTGGGTTGCCAGGCATCAACCTGTGTACAACCAGGGAACTAACCCACTGACCTCCTGTTGGAGCTTTGGACTGCTCAGCTACCCTGACTGACACTAAGTGGGTGCTGACCCACTCCTATAACACAGGCTGGCTAATACTTACTAAAACTAAGAGAGGATTCCTTGGGGGTCTTACCCTCTATGCAGGTAAACAATTCTCTCACCCTCCCAACGGCTGTCTGTAACCGACCCTGAAGCTACCAAGACAACCAGGAAGTCAAAATCCTCTTCCTCTTCTCTAGAAATCTGGAAGAAACCATTCTTTCCCAAGAAACAGGGGATGTTGGTCTCTCAAACTATTTACAGATAGGATGAACTAAAGATAAAGTGACACCTACTCGTAAGGTGTCAAATAGCTTATAGCAAATAGTTGCAACCCTGAGGGTTACACTCTTCCCCAGCAAAAGACCCTTGACGTCCTCGGCAAGGTATAGTAAACACAGAGAGTGCATAGCAGTAACCCACATATGTTTCAACAAAGAATACATCAGCTGCTGGGTATTTGTGGATTTTAAAGCCACAATAATAATTATACAGGACAAATATATCAGTTAATCCTAAAGACCCTAAAGGTCACAGCATTCACTTATTTAGACACAACCTGAAGAGGCACAGTAGTTGAAGTTCCAAGTACATCATAAGTGAGCTTTTGCACAGGCTTATTCACTCTAGCTGAGCGACGTGGAGTGGGAACAATGTCCCCATCATGTGGCATACAAGGTTGAGTAAGCTCTGCCCCAGACTCTTGAACAAGAGTCTCTTGGATAGTATCTTGAATAGTATCACACTCCTTTTGGGATGAAGCATCAAGCTCCCGAGCAAAAGTCACATCAGTGTTAACACCTTGATCATCTGCCTCATCTACCTCAATTAAAGGGGAGGCATCTTTAACCAATGAAGGGTTCAGGTAGGACTCAGACAAAAGTTCAGGTTGAAAGGGTCCTGCTTCTGGATTCAGAGGTATAACACTCTGCAAATTAGGAGGTGATGAGCAGCTATTTGGAGGTTGCAGAGCCTCTAAAACAGGGGAGGCATCTTGAAGACTTGGCCACCACATATTATTCTCATTGCTGCTTTCTATATCAGATGCTACATTGGCAACATAAACTGGTGGATCAAGTTCAGACTCAGAAGAGGTAGATTGCACTGCAGCCCTCTGCCTGGTATGACGTCTTAACCTCTTGTGCCTGTTAGGGGAATCCACCACAGATGCTCTTTGATCTCCTTCCAGATATCCTATTGGCAACAGATGATTTCGGTGGAGTGTTTTAAACATGCCCCCACCCCTTTCAGGTTTAAGTTTGTATACTGGTAGATTATCAAGCTTCTCAGCAATAATGTAGGGGTTAGGACACCATCTGTCAGCAAGTTTATGTTTCCCGGTTAACCCCAAGTTCCTTATCAGAACTCTGTCACCTGGCTGCAAATCATTTTCTCTCACTCTTTGGTCATGTTGCCGTTTATTAATTCTATTTTTATGGCCAGCAGCTTCTTGGGCCAAATGATAGGCCTTTCTGAGTTCCATTTTAGTTGCTGAGTATACTGTAGATAGCTATCTATAGTGGTTTCATCAGCAGACACCCCAAAACACAAATCAATAGGGAGCCTGGCTTCTCTTCCAAACATCAGATAATAAGGTGAATATCCAGTGGCTTCATTTTTGGTACAGTTATAAGCATGCACTAAGAATTCAACATGCTCACTCCACCTGGATTTTTGAGCAGAACGTAAGGTACCTAACATGTCCAGCAAGGTACGATTAACCTCTCAGGTTGGGGGTCACCCTGAGGATGGTAAGGAGTGGTCCTGGACTTTCTAATGCCTAGTAAGCTAAGCATTTCTTTTATAAGTCGACTCTCAAAATCTCTACCTTGATCTGTGTGTATGCGAACAGGTAAGCCATAATGCAAGAAGAAGTCTTTAAGCAAAATTTTAGCTACAGTACTGGCCTTCTGATCTTTGGTAGGGTAGGCCTGGGCATAGCGGGTAAAATGGTCTGTAACTACTAAAATGCTGGAAAAATTCTTGCGGTCATTCTCTAGTGATAAAAAGTCCATGCACACCAGCTGCATAGGAGCATCAGTAGCAATGTTTGTTAGATATGCTGCCTTTTGTGGTAGGGATTTCCTCTTTACGCACCTGGCACAACTCTTACAGTGATATTCTATAGAGGCTAACATTTTAACCCAATAAAATCTCTCTTTTATAAGTTCAAAGGTCTTTTCGGTCCCCAGGTGCCCGTGATCATTATGTAAAGCAGTCATTATCATATTATGGTACATCTCAGGTATCACTAGCTGTTTCCTGGTCTGTCCACTCTTGGTCTGTGTTTAAATTTTTTTTTCACCACAATAATAAATACATCCAGGCACAGGATACTGGATTTAATTTATCATGTACAAATTAGTAATTAGGCCCCACGTTGGGCGCCAGTTGATGTAGCACTATTATAACAGTATAAGGCCACACCAGTGGTTTTCACTCAGGGCTGGGCTCTCTCTCTCTTTGTAGTGAGAGGATTATCAAAAAGGTTGTGGTGTAAATTAAGATGAAGAGTAATGGCGCCAGGAATTCTTTAGAAAGTATATTTATTTATGCAGCAACTGAAAAGTAACATCTCACTACACTGTTCAAGTATTACAGTGGTGACAGTGAATGCAATAATATAAGCAATCAGGCAAAGTTATATAATAGCAGGAAACAATGCAATATAATATTTTAACAAAGAATATGAGCAATGCTCTATGGTCTCACCCAGCCAGGCCTGCTGACGGACACTGCCGGTAGAATGGGAATCCTCTCTATAAGTAACACCCTCCTTATCACTGAGGCCCCTATTCTGGGTTGCCAGGCATCAACCTGTGTACAACCAGGGAACTAACCCACTGACCTCCTGTTGGAGCTTTGGACTGCTCAGCTACCCTGACTGACACTAAGTGGGTGCTGACCCACTCCTATAACACAGGCTGGCTAATACTTACTAAAACTAAGAGAGGATTCCTTGGGGGTCTTACCCTCTATGCAGGTAAACAATTCTCTCACCCTCCCAACGGCTGTCTGTAACCGACCCTGAAGCTACCAAGACAACCAGGAAGTCAAAATCCTCTTCCTCTTCTCTAGAAATCTGGAAGAAACCATTCTTTCCCAAGAAACAGGGGATGTTGGTCTCTCAAACTATTTACAGATAGGATGAACTAAAGATAAAGTGACACCTACTCGTAAGGTGTCAAATAGCTTATAGCAAATAGTTGCAACCCTGAGGGTTACATCTTTTTTTGTTAGAGGGTTCAAAAACTTATTTCACTCAATGAAATGCAAATCAGTTGCTATCTTTTATTTAAAGTTATTTTTTCGATTTTCCTTTTGATGTGCTATCTGCCACTGTTAAAATAAACCTACCATTGAAATGATACTGTTCTGAGACTTTTCATTTCTTTGTCATTGGACAAACTTACAAAATCAGTGAGGGGTCAAATAATTATTTCCTCCACTGTATAGAATTTGTGTTGCAAATGCATTCTGCCTATGTATTTAATTTTAATTGTTTATTATTATTATTATAAAGCACTATTTGGAAATTGTTTTTTTTCCACAATGGGATTTCTACCTCCTTCTGCTGATTCAGCCCTGAACATAGATTTTGCTCGGGTGCCTTCAATGGCGATATCAGTCGCCTCGCCAGGTTTCGTACAATATTATCGGTGCGTGTATGGCCAGCTTTAGCCCTATTAATTGAGTTCTTGTTGAAAAGGGGTATATACTTTCTCTTTAACTTAAACAATTAAACTGTGATGGTCTGGTTTTGTGCCAGCCGGATGTTTCTGAATTAATCTGGAGTACAAACCTTGTATGTGATAAACCATGGAAACAAAATGAAGGCAGTAAAGGCCACTTATGGTGTATGGTGATTATACAGAAATAGGTAATTATTGCACTTAATTGCAATATGTTACTGGTGTGTGAAGTATTTAAAAAAATATTGTTACCTTCATTTGAAACCAGCATTTCTTCAATGGGCATTAAGCCCTGGAGCTGGAGGAGAATGATGTGCCTATCACTGCTGGATGTTTTATTCAGTTTTATTCATCCTTGTCCAAGTTCCTGGGTTTCTGAACCCGTGCTCTCTCACAAGGGGAAAAAGCTTATCTTAATGTGTTCTCCTCTTACTGGGTGAGTTGTAGTTAAATGAAAAAAAAAACATCTGGAGGGAGAATGTGGAGTGCTATAGCTCCATTAGCCCTCTTAGCAATGTTGGCTTGGTTTCAACCAGCTGGTGATATCCTGGCTGGAAGAGCTTTTATGGAAATGATTATCATCTTATGCAACTAAATTTGAAGAATTCTATGTCTGCTTTGGTCAAATGAAAGTGTCTGCTGTAGACAGAACTGATCCCAAGGGCAGAGGCACCCCCCATAAGTGAATAGTTCGGTCAATGAAAATATGGTGTCTAAATTAGACCAGCACCTGATTTTGAGAATTTTGTTGGCTCAGCAGCCTAACAAGCCTAATCAGTATAATTTGGACATCTAAATGTTTCTTAATGTAGTCCCCTGCCAATGTAGGGGACTGATAAATTAGTTACCCTTTATGTTTGCAGGCAGTCCCCTAAAGAAAGCTAAGCTGGGTCCTAAATTTTAGGAAGGAGGGGAAACGGTTTTCTGATCCTGGGGCTGTTCAGCATTTTACTGGCTAGGATATATTACTGTTCTGTTTTATAAAAGGGAAAGCCAACTTGTGAGGATAAATTTGTAATAGCTCGCTCTAGGAGTGAGAGGTTTGATCAAGGTAGTAATTGAGCAGCCTGATGTTCCTATGCAGAAAAGATTATCATGCTTTATTTGTGTGGTTAACAGATAGGTTCACAGCACTTCCAGTTAACTATCGCCTTAAGGCTGATCATTCAGCTCATATGTGGCCTATTAAAGTAGAACTAAAGCTCAACAATGACTTAATCCATTTTACACCCCATATTTTGGGGTACTGTCCCAGCTCATGGTCAAATATTAATGTATTAGTATTGCCGAGAGCGACAAATTGCACCTCCATCAGGTCACAGGTGGTGCCTGGCCTAGCTCTCCTCCTGGCCCAGCCCCCACCAAAAAACCCTCATTTCGTAGCTTCTGTGACAGATCACTTTCTGATAATGTCTCAGCAGCAGCCCAGAGAATACTGAGCATGTGCAGTGCCACTGGCACACAAAGGATAGCCCAACAAGATCATAGCTGGGGAGCTGCTGTGGGCAATAATAATATGAGTATGTAAAACAATGTAGTTTGACAAAACTTCTGTCCAGTGATTAAAAAAAGAGATTTAAAAAATATCTGGTTCCTGTTTATTATTTTGTTGTCTGGACCATTTGCAGGCGGAGCATTTCAGAGAACTCAAAATAGCCCCTAAATTTTCATTCATGAAAAGAATCTGAATGTTCTGTGCTGCTTCCAACTTAACATTGAGACATTTGGCGCAGAAGTTAAATGCAAATGTCCATTTCCTTTGTGGATATTAAAACTATTGTCCTTCCAAAAATAAAGGATGGCTAGCTGCCATTTTATTTGGTACATTATGTCTCCTTCAGATGTACAGGCCCTGCATGTACTTATACACAACAATATTCTTGGCTTTTATACTGTATACTGGATTTGGCTTACAAACTGCTAATGTTTTTGTGAGTCCCCTGTGACCATAAGTGGCTGCCTCCATAGCCCCTTTTAGTAACTGCTTCAACATAAGTTCTAGGCAGAGAATTAAAAACTTTATTGTTTAATGATGAATAAAATTTGTGAATAAAGGAAACATATAGCCAGCTCACCACACATCCTGCAGTTTGGATATTGGGCAGCATTTCTGGCAATGCTTTTCCTGGCTCGTGGGCAAATCTGGGCTATCCAGTAAAAAAGAAAAAAAAAGCGGCCAGTGGCTGAATATATGACTGAATATGAATGGTGCAGTATTCAGTATATGCTTATTTCTAATACACAGGAACTGATTTTGAAATAGAAGGCATTTAAGTGTAAATGTATAAAAATCAACCATTGTTTCCCGGTCATTACATCACATATTAACAAATTTGAAACATTCATTATGTATAAACAGGTCTGAACTGCAATTCAGAATATACCCTGGCATTACACAAAGACCCCAACAGCTGCCACAGGCCCAATGAACAGTGACTGTCTATGGCATGTTACAGCAGCCTCTATGGTATTTGCCAGAATATACAGATTGCCAGTCTGGGCCTGTGCACAAGAACCTGAACTACACAATAGCTAATTGTTACCATTTTTAAAATTACAATCACTAATAATAAGTGATTATAATCATCATTTATTTTTAGATAGCACCAGCAAGTTACTATTATTAATTATTATTATTAACATTTATTTATAAAGCGCCAACATATCCCGCAGCGCTGTACAATAAGTGGGTTACATACATTGGACATACAGAGTAACATATAAAGCAATCAATAACTGATACAAGAGGTGAAGAGAGCCCCGCCCAAAAGAGCTTACAAGTTACACATTGTTTTACAGTATTTTAGAATGAAAAGGGGTCTTACAATCTAAGGCAGTGCTGTCCAACTTCTGCGGTGCCGAGGGCCGGAATTTCTCTTGCATACTTGGTGGAGGGCCGCTAATGGAAGCCAGGGTTGGCCACTCCCCCATTTTAAACCACACCCATTTTATCACAATGGTCGCTGCAGGGATATCAACCATCATTCATATGTTAAAGAATTATATTATGTCATATTAAGACACACCCTTAAATCCATATGCCTCCTCCTCCACTGTGGATAGCACAGCAACCCCCAGTACATAATTACACACCTTAGGGACCATTTAATGGCTATTTCCAACTGCTAACAAACTCCCAGAACAAACCCCTGCCAGGTTCACCTCCCACAGGCAGCATAGGGTAGGCAGAGTATGGCACACGCAGGCCTGTGTGTGCCATACTCTGCCTGTCCTATGCTGCCTGTGGGTGCCATACCCTCCCTGCCCTATGCTGCTTATGTGCCATACTCTGCCTACCCTATGCTGCCTATACACAGACAGCATAGGCCAGGCAGTACATACAATGTCTGAGGTGTGAAGAGGTGAACAATGTGGGTGATTATAGCCTGAGCCTGAGGTGTGAACACTGCAGGGGTTGAACAATGCAGAGATTAAAAGATGTGAACAACACAGGGGATTGCATGTTTAAAAAATACAGAGGGTTTACAGCCTGAATCTGAGGTGATAACCATTCAGGGGCCAGTTAATCTCAGTACTGATACCATTTAAAGCTAACACAAAGTTAAGCCATCAAAGCAGCCAGACAGGTGGGGGGCCACACAGAGGGGGGTCGAGGGCCACATGCGGCCCGTGGGCCGCCAGTTGGACAGCACTGATCTAAGGATATCCAACGTTCAATGTGCAAACATGCACTTACATTTCTGGCTTATCTATATACAGTATATGTGTTCTCAATTAAAGATGGCTCTTGCAACTTTAATCAAAGAATACTGTCCAAAGTATCCCTTGGGAAACACTATTACTTATGTAGTAGTATAATTCCTTGAAACAAATGCATATTTCCATGTGAGCTAGACACACACGGTAAGTGATCTATCTGTAGCAGTAGACAATAAAGTGGACAGTTATTTGGGCCTGCTTTTTCTTTAAAAAACATGGTCATTTGTATAAATGTGAAGGGCAACAGTACCCATTTTGCCTCTAAGCAGAGTTGTATGTATATTCCAATGCTGTACAAGGTGTGCTCTATCAGTGTGCATAGATTGCCTTTATTCTGCAGTTAGAAGAGGCAGTGAGAACAATTACACAATCATGCAAATTTACACATTATTAGAACATGAGCCCCTTGTTTGCCTTGAGTCTTTGGGCTTTAAGGGTGGTACCCTTATAGTGGCATCTGTGTGCTCAGTGTGGCAGCCAGGCTCACAGAGTGCAGCATTGGTATATATCTGAGGGGTCCAATATGGGGGTAGAAGAGGCTTCGCCGTGTAAAAACGGCGTAAAATCAGCGTAATTTTTTGCGTGTTTTTTCTTCCACCAGAACTTATGGAAAATAACAGCGTAATATCCGCCATTCAGACGGTGATCTTTTCCACTTATATTACACAGCTTTTTTTCGCGAATTAGTTTTACACAGCATAATAAATACGCCCCTAAGTGTTTGTGAATTATGCATTAGTATTATTTCTGCGCGCTAATAAACACAATGCGGTAAAATTAACGCATGTGGTTGCGCGCTAACTAACACACGCGATATGCCACTAATAATTAAGCGAATCGCACGTTTTTTTCGCACCATTTTTAACGCAAAAAAGCATGCAATAACGCTTATTGCACTTTAGTGAATCAACCCTTTTGTGTCATAATTATTCCTGCAAGTGTTTATTACCTTATATGACCCCCTCTTTCTTTCTGTAATTCACATAGGTTAGCATATGTCTAATATTCTTGCAGGCTAATTGCTGCCTTTTATCATGGCTACAGAACACAGGAATTTAAGCTGTATTTTTTTCCACCCTCCCCTCTATCAGTTTTCTACACAATTTCAGTTAATCCAACTCCATATTTGTGTTAATGAGGATTTATTTTCACTGCTGTAGTAATGTATCAATGTCATTATCTGTTACTGGGGTGATTCAACAGGAAAATCAATAACTCACTGTACAGCAGTTGCACCCTATTGCCAGGGTTGAGCCGGTGCTGTTCCTATTGCAGTCATGCAGTGTGTTGGTCTCCAGGGGGCGCTCCTTGAACATAATTCCCCAGCTTTCTCATAGTAACTGGTTTTCCCATGAAGCATCATGGTTATTATTATTATTAACATGTATTTATAAAGCGTTGAACACTAAGGGGCTGATTTACTAAGACACGATTTCGAGTCCGAATTGGAAAAATTCTGATGGAAACGAACATTTTGCGACTTTTTCGTATTTTTTGCGATTTTTTCAGCGTCTTTACGATTTTTGCGTAAAAACGCGAGTTTTTCGTAGCCATTACGAAAGTTGCACAAAGTCGCAATTTTTTCGTAGCGTTAACACTTGCGCGCAAAGTCGCGCCTAAGTGGATTTATACATTGCTAAACTATTTGAATTACAGAAAGAAAAAGGGGACATATAATGTAATAAACACATGTAGGGACAATTATGACGCAGGGGCACTTTCAGTACATTTCTCTTGGGTGTGCAGATGAACAAATCAGAAGTATTGTCCATCCCTACCATTGTGGTGGTTTTTATATGTATTATTGTGCTGTCCCAGACTCCTTCTCAGGATTCCCACTAGGAGGCAGTAGATGATGTCTGTTAGATATATTTTAATCTCACCCCAGAACAGAGCATACTATCTCATTAGGGAAGGCACAGGAGCCTGATGTATTCTGACAGAGGCAGGTGGATATTTAGGGCTAGAATATTGGTACTTTTTATCCCCTGAGGAAGGGGCAAAATGCATCAGGTAGGCATAATCATGCTGATATGTACGTACTGGGAAGTGAATGGGGCTACCAGCTGGCAATGCCCTTCCAAACTATTGGGAAATAAATGCTCTAGGGCAGTGCTGTCTAGGTACACCCAGGGTTACATCTGGCCCAAGGGATCGCAACTATAGCGGTAGATGCAAAAGGTTTGGGGGCATGTCGTAGTGTGTCACTTAGTTATCTAGGTAGGGTGAGCAAGGTATTTGCAGCAATCTGGGAGCTATGGAGATAATGGAGCTGACGTGCTACTAAATACACTAGGGTGATTTATTCTCACCCATATTGAATAGAAGTAACTCTAATTCCTTAGTATTGGCAAGGAACTAAAGTATATTATTTGAGCAGTAAGAGAGCAATTACTTATGCATTAAATGTGAAGTCCCAGAGTGTTGTGGGCCGGAAGTTTACGGTAATGTCCCATGGGGGATTAGTCGCCCACGGTAGCAGAGATTTATCACCGGTAGAAAGGCCTGCAGGAGGAAACTTTGTGCAACTGTTCAGTCCCTCTCATATTCGTATTCCAGTCTCTAACTCCAACCGCTGCCTGGTTGCTAAGGTAAACAAAATCCTAACAACCAGCTGCTGAAATTCCAACAAGAGAGCTGCTGAACAAAAAGCTAAATAAATGAGAAGCCATAAAATATTAAGACCAATTGCAAATTGTCTCAGAATATTACTGTTTATATCATGCTAATGGTTAAAGATGAACAACCCCATTAAGCAATGGAGCATTACAGTAAAATGCAGTGATGCCGGCATTACATTTCTATGTTCCATGCATGTGTCACAAAAGTAAATCAGGCTGTAAGGTAGGCTGTTTGCTACTGAGATGGTCATTTGGCTGTTGGCTTGTATATGGGCCCAACAATGACCTGAAACAGGCTTATACACATATTTTGGCTCTGCGGAACAGGATTGCACCATCAGGGAGGACTGTTTGAGGAGTGCAACCTGTTGTAGATTCTAGGGATCATTTGTATGTTTGTTGCACACATCAACCCTGCACTGCACTCTTATGAATTGCCTATGTGTCTGGGCTCTAAAGTGTAGCGCAGAGACCTACGTGTGCTCCTGCATCCTCTCTGGCAGCACTGTATTCATAGGGGGAAGCACATTGGCACCACACCCCCCCACCTGTTCCCAAACTGGCACGTCATGCAGAGAACCTGCGCTAGGTGCAGATTGCAAATAGATTCCCGACACAAGTGAATGAGAACTAAGGGACAGGCTTTTGCAACCCCTTTGTGTGTCGAGATTTATAGTAAATCTGCACAGGCTTCTTGTGGGCAGGTGTTTTTACCTCTCATAATAGTTTAGATCAGATGCAGTTAAGCTCAGCGCCGGATTTCAAATCCGGGCACCCCAAGGCCGCCCTCTATTCACCAGCTCCCCCCCTGCGCATGCGTGAACAAACCTCTCTCCCCCCCCCCGCGTGCTGCACCAACGCAAGCGCGCATGCATTTAAACTCCCATACGTAGTAGTGGAGAGAAGTCCCCATTGCTCTGTATGGGAGCAAAGTGTCAAAATTTTGGTGCCGCCCCTAAATTTATGCCGCCCTAGGCCCGGGCCTTTGTGGCCTTGCCACAAATCCGGGCCTGGTGAAGCCTGAGAATCAAGCAGTGGGAGATTACACAGAGACAGTGCCGGGCCAACCAGGAGCCCAGGTAGGGTTGCCAACCTGTCTGGTTTTGGTAGGGCTGTATGGGTCAAAACTGCCTGCCTGGTTTTCCCAGTTTGGAAAACCGGACAGGATTCTTGAAGATTGAACTGCTGATCGCCACCTAATAGCCCTGCCCCCTTGATAACGTGCCCAAGCCAGTAACGTCACACCCTACTCCCTGCCCAGAGTTTCCAGGCTGGAGAGCTGGTAAACCTAAGCCCAGAGCAAGTCGGCCAGTCATCTGTGCCCCACCCCATGCATGACTACAGAAGAGGTACATGCCTAGCACCCCCCCACACTGCCTAACCCTAGTTCCGTCCCATCATTAAGAAGGGTTTAATGTTAATAAACAGTGAAATATTTTATATCAGGTAACGTTCTTCTTTCCATGAAACTATAGGTATATAGTAAGAATTCTGGGAGTCTGCACAGCTCCAGAAATCCTTTGTAATTAGCTGTTATACCTTCTGCAGATAGAAAAAGAAAATCTCTGTTCTTAGAAGATTTTGCACCAGAAATAAAATATGTAACATATGCAATGCTGAATGCGAGTGGGTACAAATCCTCTGGGCATAGTGTCAGGTTATCTCGGAGATTTTAACTGCAAGAGAAGAGATTTGTGAATCTGCAGCGCACTTTTAGTGTCTCCTAAGAATATTCTGCTTGATAAAGGCTCAGGTTTTTATATGCTGGAAGCTCAGAATGTAATGTCAGTCACCTTGTGATTTCAAACCACTTCCAATTTACATGCCAGCCACATACAGTGAAACCATGCACTTTACACCTATAAAAGACCTGCGGCAATGGCCTTTTTCTCTTTTGATTATTGACACTCATTAAAAATAGAAGGAAAATCACAGCTGCTTTACAAAGCTATTCTGTGTGCCCCCCTATAAGTGCACATCCCGTTAAGGACACCGGGTTCCTGCCCCTTATTGTCACGGAAACTCATTGTTATGTGTTGCACAGCAGTAAATTCCCCGATCCTTTACAATTAATGAGCCGGCCATTCACACATTTGCAAAATGCTTTCTTTGGGTTGCCTGGGACAGAAACGAGCCTGAAGGCGGCTTTGTGATGTGGCTGCTGCTGCCTCTTTAAACTTTCTGTTAGGGGTCATGGAACAAAATTTAAATGGCATGAAGAATGTGGTTTGAGCTGGGGCGAAAGTTAAAAACCAGCACAGATGGTGGGTGGTTTCACCTTTTTGCAACCTCAATGCATTTTAGTGTTTAGGGCTGAATAGTGAATGAAACATTTCATCTTGTCCAATTCTTTCCTTTTATGAGGCTTCCAGCTGTTACTTTGTTGCTATGTAGTCCATGTATTGAAATACCCTCCCTGCTTCCCCTGACCCTTTCTGCTGTCCCTACAACAGCTTGGCTACAGCCAGACAGAATTCAGCACTAGGAGTAAGCAGCTCCTTTATAAGCCCAGTCCTGTGAGGAAACTTAATAAGCCATTGTTTGGGCAGCCATCATTTCATTCCATGTTGTGGTGGAGTTTGGATGTGCTCAAACACCCTGGGCTCATTTCAAGCACGAAGAACTTGGATACATAGTATTTGTCTGGGCTTCACATAAAAGAGGATACGGAGAGTGGAAAGGGGAGACTAAATGCATTCATATACCACATCTGATGAACATCTGGTCTTGATGTTTGTGTTGCCCAAGCACTGCCCCATTTCTAAGACCAACAGTCCAGTATAACGAACAAAATTAAAGCTAACAAAATTGAAAACACAAGTTCTGCAAAGCGCATATAACAATTCCATGGACACAAGTGCAAAAGTTCTAAGGGGGGCAAAACTGGACGCAGATTGTGCAGATTTGTGATCTGCACATTAAATTTTGATGCAAACAAAAGCAAGGGAGGCCTGTACTTATAAGACAAGGAATGCCATAAATAAACTGGAGAAGTCTCTCTTCCTCCCCAATACCCAACCATTCCTGCCCCACTATTGTTACCTGATAAGAAGAAAAGAAGAGCAGCATCTTGTGCCACCTGATCTTCTTATGCAAGTCATTACAGATACAGAGCATGCTCAGTAGAAGCCAAGTCTGGATCAGCTTCAGGAGAAGATTAAGCAACACAAGATGGTATTCCCCAACCCCTCTGTGCTGCTCTGCTTTTTCTTTACAGGTAACCACAATGGGGCAGTGTTTGGGGGGGGGGGGGGACACTAGTGGGAGGCCTCTCCAGGGATACACCCTTATATCTATGTCTTTAATTCTTCTTTAATGCCTGCCTTAGGTATCGACAGGGTTGGACTGGGCCAGCGGGCCATGCATAAGGGTACAGATTTGTAACTAGGAAAACTGAAACTGACCCTAAGCAACAAATTATCCCCCAGTCTGATCCAACAAAACAAACCAACAGATACATGGTTATCCACAAAAGGTATGTACAAATGTGGTTCCAGACATCACTTGCAACTCTGTTGTTAAAACCCAGTCTTTCAGTTCATCCATTACAATGAATACTTATCAGATTAAACATTACATCAATTGTAATACTAAATATGTGATTTATCTACTCACGTGCACTAAATGCAATAAACAATATATTGGCCAAACGAGTAGAAAACTGAAAGAATCCGAGAACATATTTTAATCATTACAAATGAAAAATGCAACACCACTATAGCGAAACATTTTTGTTCTAATAGGTCACTGTCCTATCTGAAGGTAATAGGAATTGATAGAATAATTCCTGATCCTGGTGGGGGAGACATTACCCATGCTTTAAGAAAAAAAAATAAACTAAAACAGACAACTGTATGGTACGGTTACAATGTAACTTGTTATGTATAAGTGTACACTTTATAAAATTGTGCCTAGTTGGTGGATACATTCTCATATAAGAGATATACTTCAGTATACATATATAAATTTCTCTTTTTTAACCATTCACAGTTTGTCACTTAACTATATAATGATTGTGATTGGCCAATTTTTGGATAATCCCTATTGGTTACCTTGGTTTTAAATACTGTGTATGTTGTAAAGCCTATGATTAAGTACCCTGTTGGTACAAAACGCGTAAGGCTTCCTTCTCTATTTTTATATATGGAGTAAATAAACTTTATACATTTTTTTAGGGAGCAGGACTGAGGTGGGGTATCTACAGAGTTCCCCAGTACCTTGCTCCCATTGGTACTTCCTAGTTTGATACACAAGCTAAGGGGTTCCAAAGGGTTGGTCATGTAATGCCCCTGGCCCAAACCTCATGAAGTATATTCATAAGAAGCAAATGTGCACAAAAACCAGTGAATAAGGCCACAGTCACACATGGCGTAAGGTCTGCTTCCCTCCTCCTGCATCTTGTAGGTAGATGGAAACAAGAAGATTTGCTGCCATCAGCAGCTCCATGTAGCTGCACTGAGCTTCCTTCTCCATCTGTTAGCACAGCTTTAAATTCTATAGCAGACACATAGATAACTGCGATTGGGGACATCTACTGCATAGCGAGTTACCCCACAGCTGGGCCAGCACAGCAGCTCTGAATACGAACTACTAGGATAAAAAGCCTGATATCTAAAACTGCTACAATCACAGAAATCAAAAAGTAATATAGATTGCAAATGTGCTCAAAAGAGCATTCTGAGCTCATTTGCATTCATTTTGTTTTTGTACTTATGTCCCCTTTATCAACAGGTTTCTGGTGATATAAATCATGAAATATTTCTGTGGATAAAGATACAATACAGAGCCTGTTTCTGGAAATGCAGCAATGGAGAGAATGGGATAATGCACCCCCTATTTTAAAATAGTAGCATATTAGACGTTGCTTTGGAAATACTAATATTTTTCAACTGGGGTACATTATTTTTCTTGTGTGCCACACTTGTAGTGATTCCAGCTGCCCACAATGACAAGTGGTGGCAGTTTACAGTAATTTCTCTCTGCTGGACATGATACAGAACAACTTCTCTCTTGTGAAATTCTACTTAGATTAAGGGGCAGTTAGCCCTCCCAAAGAATAATGATTTCAACTAGTATGCTGCAATAATTGCTTTTTTTCTGCCTTCTATCGTTTATACCATTTTACAAATGAATTAGCAGCCCAGCAAGCCCTATTGCTGACTCTGTTACCATATGTTATGTTACATTATGATACATTATGATAGAATACGATACATTACTTGCTGTAATGTCTCTTACACTTTACTAAAATTGGTTACAGAGCAGCAGTTACAGTTTGGTGGGCACATTAGTTGCTAGTTCTTAGTTAGCATGCTCAGTAGGGGCTGAAGCTGCTGCTGACAAATGTGTGTGACTAATGTATCAAACTGTACCAGTGTAGATGAGAGTTGCCAGGCAGGCTTGCAGAGGTGGCAAAGTTAAAGTATTACTTAAAGAAGAAGGAAAGTACTTTTGGCATTTTACTGCCAATAGATTAGCCACATTAGTGCCACCTAGAATACTATATTTATTAAGCAGAAAGCTTAACTATACATGTGTAAAGAGCCCTAGAAACTCCCTCTATTTGTTTAAGATAGCAGCTGCCTTTTTAGCTTGGTCTCTGTAGCTTCTGTGTTGCAGCTCTAGCTGTTGGTAGCCCAGATCACACATTTTGATGGGAAGGGGGAATGCATTCTTATGAATTCCTATGGGAGGGGGAATAGGAGAGAGGAGAGAACTGTGCAGACTCTGCCCTGGGAATGAAGGATTTTTCTGAAAGAGGAAGTCTGATACCAAAAAACATGTGTACAAAAAAGGAGACAAGAAATCCTGTGTTTCTTTTGATAGGACTCAATGCAGCTTTTCTGTGAGTGCTTATGGCTTTATTTGCATAGACCTTTCTGATAAAGCTTACTTAGTAGTTACTTTTCCTTCTCCTTTAAGCCAGTTTACTGCTGGGGTGGGGTGCTAAGTTAGTAGGCACACCCCCCGCAAATGTGCTAACCTAGTACCCAATCTCCTCATTTGCACACACTATAGTAATATTATTATTCTTTATTTCTACAGAGCCAACATAATCCACAGCAGACATTTTATCATTCCCATCAGTCTCTGCCCCAGTAGAGCTTCCAATATAAGGTCCCTATCACACACTATGGCTAGTTGTATGAGGAGCCAGTTATCCTGCCTATATGTTTTTGGAGTGTGGGAGGAAACCAGAGTACCCAGAGGAAACCCACGCAGACACGGGGAGAACATACAAACACCCTGCAGATAGTATCCTAGACCAGATAGTATCCTAGGCCAGATAGTATCCTAGACCAGATAGTATCCTAGATCAGATAGTATCCTAGGCCAGATAGTATCCTAAGCCAGATAGTATCCTAGATCAGATAGTATCCTAGGCCAGATAGTATCCTAGACCAGATAGTATCCTAGGCCAGATAGTATCCTAGACCAGATAGTATCCTAGGCCAGATAGTATCCTAGACCAGATAGTATCCTAGGCCTTGAGCTTTACAGTGGAAAATCCATGAAAAATAGAGTTAAGGTGGTGGCTTGGAGCACCCATACAAGTACCTCTGGCAGGTGCCAATGAACTGGCCTTTTCCTTTAAACTGCTAGGTGGTGGAATAAAATGTACAATAAAATGCCCCCTCTCCCCCAACAATATCTACTTTAGGGTAAAAGCAGATGGGACCCTTTGTTGCCCATAAGGAATTGAATGCCCTGGCAGCAACAAAGCACCTGAAAATACCTTTGTATTGGCCTAAACCACTGCTGTTAAAAAAACGTTTATTCACATTTTCAGCTGATAATACAACCTGTTGTTACATCTGCAATTTCCTGCAAGTGACATTGCCCCATCTGTTCTGACCCAGAGCACCACACAGTTCCTGTGAACCCAAAACTATTATTTTTTCATTGCTCGGCAATGAAGGTGCCTCCTCAGAGCGGGAAGTCAGATGAAACAAAATGAGGGTCATACTACTGCTAGCTAGCCAACACAGGGACTTACTAGCAATGGATCTGGACAGACTTCAGATTTATCAATAACATGTAACACACATAAGTTATTAACAGAAATAACAGAAAACAGAGCTATAGCGAGGGGGCCGCTCCCAACGACACTCACTTGGGCTGCAACAAACAAATGGAATCTGCTAGTAAAACGCCAGCTCTAAACTTACTGGAACTCTCCTGAGTTTTCCCTTTTTTCGTGAATTCTTTGCAATAAATACGATACACAGGAGTTGGCCAAACCACACAGGAAAAAATGCCTGCCATGGTTTTCTTGGAATATGACAGTGTTTTTTAAGTCCGACCCTTGAAGAAATGCGAGTTCAGGGAAATCATTTTGCTGATGCCACAAAAACTCGTTGGAGAGCTGAAAATATTTCCGTGATAATGAAAGACTTGTCAGGCACAGATCAGCACTGCTGGTGGCTAGATAGCTTTGCATTTAATTACATGCTACTCTTATGCAGACATAATGCAGGCAGCCAGAAGTCACATCCTCAGTGTGTCTGAGGGGAAACAGCCTGGTCTCTGGGCTTTAACAATAGCATGGAGATACTAGGAGGCCTGGACTGGGATTCAAAATAGACCCTGGCATTTCAAGTGCACAGAGGAAGGGCCAGAACTAGGGGTAGGCAGAAGAGACACGTGCCTAGGACGCACCGCTGGGGGGGCACTAGGCACACACCTCTTCAGTCTGCCTACTCCACTCCCTTGCCCCCCCCCCCCTCAGCCATGCGAATGCTCATTTCTGTGCATGGAGGTGGGGCCAGTTAGGCCTTGCACTGCACAGAGGCCCCCACAAGCCTAAAATAGTGACTGTCTATGGCATCTTACAGCAGCCCCTCTGGCATTTGCCAGAAACTATAGATTGCCAGTCTGGGCCTGGTTTGAAGCAGGAGCCATAACAGAGCAGTTATATTCTGCACAACTGCGCCTAATTTGTGATGAAGCACACATGCAGCTTGGGTGGATCAGAAGCAATTATGGTAAGTGCAGTGCAATTGTGTCAAGAGCATAGCCCCTTTCCGACTGCAATGATGCCCAAATTCTGGGACAAAAACACTACATTGTGGGGGAAAAACACTAAATTCCATTTATATATTGTAAATTGTAAGGATATTAGAAGTCTCCAAGGAGTTCCATGACCATATATTATATATATATTATATATTGGGGAAAACCCCATAAAATACAGGCAAATGCATGGTGTGGAACTGGCAAATAGGTGCATTTGCAAATGGTTTGAAACACCAGCCTATGATTCCAGTGTAGTCACCCTCAGGCCTAATGATCCCTGTATGTGTGTCCAACTGGTACATTCAACTGGGATCCTGAACATGGTGCAGCCACTGCTCATTTAGTTTGTCAGGCAACCAATAACATTCACCACAGCTTGGTTTTTGGTTCTGAGAGACTGACAGAATGTGACTCGATCAGGCATAGGTTGGAATGTGCCACTTTAGTTGATGCTGATGGCCAGAATAAACACTAAATACAAATCTAAGGAATGGGGACTGCTTTATTTCAAGCCTCAATGGCCTAGTTGGGCCATAAAAGGTTCATTTTTAACATTGGCCATCTGCATTTGTGTATATAAGTATCACAGCTGGCACTCACTTGAGTTCCTTGATACACATACGGCATCTTCCTTTAGCCCATGTAACATTTATCAAGGCTGCAAGCACAAATTTATAAGAAAGATAGCGAGAATAATATATACCCATTTTATTCTATGTGCTGTGTGTGGAATTACTCAGACACATTTATTTTCTGCCCACTAGAGCTTAGAGCATAATTTCTGGTTCCCAAGGAACAACCAGAGATATGAATAGCAAATGAAAAAAATCAATCAAAGAACAGAAGCCAAACTTTAGTTTTTTTTGTTTTGTTTTCCTAGGAAAGCGCTGAAACAGGGGCTTCAATTATTTAACTTCTCTATGACTGAGAGTGAATGCTGATATTGCCATTTATGTAACCATGCCACTGCTGCTTTGCCCGGTTTATTTGGGGACAGGGGACAAGATAAGCCACTGGCATGTACAGTCAGCCCTGCCCTTACTGTCTGCCATTTATTAAGCTATTTATTACTATTTATACTTTGCACCTTTCACTTTATAAATGAGGCTTCTTAGTGGTGTAACTACACCCCACCAACAAAACTGAGTAGGAGCCCAGCGTGCAAAGCAACTCACCCCCCATAACCATCTGCCCACCTTGCTTACATCCCCGCTCCCCACCAGCTTGTGCCGCCCAGCCGCTTTTAGGTAGAAGAGCGGCTGAAGAGCAGGGGACACAAGTGGGGTGGGCTGCTGGGTACTATGGTTTCTACAACTATAGAGGAAGCAGACGCCACAGTCTAGGCCCCCCAAGGTCCTTTATAGTTATGCTACTAGCTTCTTATGATCTTTCCAGGGCAGAAGAATCTTGTTTGTATTGGCTGTAATTCATTGGATTTGCACAATTAGATAAATTAAGGGCAGATATGCATGATGTATGGCTTAGAGATTTATATTCAGCTCCTCTATGCTGCATGTCACCACTATTATAATAATCATAAAAATCCTATATATAGGCTGTAGTCGTTCCTTAATTAACAAGAAAAATCACCTTGGAGTTTACCCCAAAGCCCTTAATGAGTCCATATTCTTTAATATAATTAATCTTGTTCGGCTGTAAACAAGATGGTTTGAGGCAGTGCCGGCAACTGTATCCAAATTATCAAATGAGATATGTTTCTTCCCAAATACAAAACGATTGCCGTCGGCTTGCAATGGATTCTGTAGAGTTTTTGGCCCCTTAAATATTAATTATTTTCTGAATTTGGAACATAAAGCTTCATATTATAACAAGTTTTAAAAGATCCAAATTCATAGGTACCATTACATAATATTTACAGTACCAAATCAACTTACAGTAGCGTCAATGATTCTAATTGTTTCTTTCCAGGTAATTAACATTTCAGGAAAACTATACCCTCAGAATGCATTCTTAACCAACAGATTATATTGGTTAAGGAACAGTATATATCATATTAAAGAATCATACCAAAATAGAATATATATAGCAGTAAATATTGAGCTGCCATTTTCCGGCTTTTCGCGAATTTTATTGCTGTTTCGCGAATTTTATGGCAACGCAAAACAGGACAGATTCGCTCACTAGTCCTGATAGCCATGTATATGTACATATCTAGGTAGAATCAGTGTATACAGGGGTGAATAAAACTGTATTATCAATCGCTAGATACAATTATGTAGGGTCAGTGATTTGTGATATGGTTGGACTTCTTGACCTCCGGCGAGTATCACAGTCATTTGCACTAATGGGATAACAGTAACTGCTGTATAGCAGGGGGGGCTGCTATCGCAGTGGCATGATCTGCGGGAGATAATAAGCTTATAGTGGGGTTAATGGATACCATTTTCCTATCATTTTCCACTTTTTCTATTTGTATTTTGTAGGATAAGTGAACTGATTAATTTGTCACTCTGCTAATTAAAAGAGGAAGAAAGGGAAGGAGAAGACATAGGAGAGGATGAGCAAAAGACAACATAAACAACACCTTTTTATTATTTCCTTTGAGCTGATGCTATTTACTACATTTACCCCATGGCTCCTAAACCCTATGTTACTAGCAGTTGCAAGCATACTGATTGGGAGTATCTGGGATTATGGCACATTTTTGGAGCAGCCATCTTTGGGTACATCAAGCATCTAGAACAACAGGTTAAAATCTCTTACTCTTCCATGGAAAACAAAAGGGCACAAGTGCAGTGGCCAGTAGCAAAAAAATCATGGCTTTTCTTTCATATTCTAACCTGTGGGAGACTGATGATTGGTTTCTATTAGCAACTTATGCCATTCAGATGTCATCTTACATTTTTTTCATCTACTTATTTTGGCCCCTCTGATTTATATTCCAGCAGTAGTTGCCAGGATTTCCACTCCCCATAGTTTTCACACAGATTACTGTTACTCCCAACAGAACATGCCCTAAAGCCACTGCTACTGGAGTATGACTGTGGCATGGCAGGATATGGCCAAAATGTCCACAATAAATGGGCCCACTGAGTGGCAATTTAGTGGCAATATTCATAAAGGAGCTCTCTTGTTTGTGCACCATGGACTAGTCAAAAGATTTTCTGGTTGCCTTAATTGCCCCATGGTACAACAGGGTAGAAAAAGCAAAACTTATGTACCCCTTTCCCCCGTAGTATGGATTGGTGCCATTTTATTATATGTGAACTGATTTCACTCCTATGAATTTGGCATTTTAACATGGTAACTAGAGCATGGGTGTCTGTCTGTGGCACCTGTTCTGGAACTAGAACTCCTCCAGCAGCAGCAAAAACAACACCAAACTGAATCTATGGAAAATAAATCTCTGATGCTTCTCTAGGAATGGAATTTAGTATAAGCCTCTAGAATATGGCAGAAATACTTGGCAGCTGGCGCACTACATTGAATTGTTATTGGCATTATGGCTTGGTCCCACCTTTATATCAAAGTATCAACAGCTGTTGCTCTTTAAACTGAGAGTCAGTTGCATGTTTGGTGGATCCATCAACTGCAACTTGATACAATTACTCATAAACGGTATCCTTTTAGCTAAATAATTGCTGCCCCCCAGTGTGTCTGGAGTAATTAGGATGCTGCAGTTTCTTTTCTGTTGTTCCTATTGCACACGGTATCACAGAGGTCTAAGAAAGCCTGGCGCGAGGGTTTCAGCACAGAGCAGTCCTTTCACAAAACATTTGTAATAATAGGAAACATTCAACCTACTGTACATGTTTATTTTTAAATGTCTGGAATGGGATGAGGAAAGAGAGAGAAGATCATCTGGCAAGCAAATGTGCGGTATTGGCCTGCAGACAATGTGTGCAGTGAGATTCCCATTGAAGGGAAGCCATGGATAAGAGATGCTCTGCATGGAAGAGCTACTTGTGAGAATTCATGGCAGCTCTATTCCATGGAGCAATATCACTTATGAAGTAATGTAGTTAAAGACATAAAATGGGCACTAGGTCTAGTAACCCTTAGCAATCAATCCTAAGGCAGCAGTTGCTAGGCACCTGTTTAAAAGCAAGAACATGCTTGACCAAGGTTGCTATGGGATAGTTGACAACTTTATTATCAACTGTTTATTACATTACCTTTAAGAGCACATAAATGTGTGGGAGCACAGAAAGAAGTGCCCCGACCTTATTGGAGGCAATCCTATTGGGTTTAATTAATGATATTTTGCTTCAGGGCTCCACTGGGGAGGGGGGGGCAAGTATGCACTAGCCCTGTTCGGGGCCCAGTTCAAGCAAGGGGCCTGGACTACCGGATCAGTAGCAGGGTTAGATACAACAGCAAGTTGGGGTTAACCACAGTTATATATGTAAAGAGCATGGGTGAAGAAGGATATATTTTTGGGAGGTGCAGAATTAAATAAAAAGTTGTTACTGTGACGTATACTGAGCTTTACTGCATATCTTTGGGTGCAAATTTGTCCTTCAGGGATCAGCAAAGAAATCTACAGAACATTGTTCTCATTTAGAATTTCTCCTGGAACATCTGTATGGTGGCATCTCTGTCTCTATCTGATTTGTTAAGTTAGGTCACTTTGTAAGTACTCACAGTTATGTAGCAGGCACTGACAGACCCACGGACAGGCAGAGTAAAAGGAACTGCAGACTTTATTTTAAGTAAATGCAAATTACATAACAGCCTTACGCATTTCATGCATAGAGCACTTTATAATTGGCTGTCATTGTATGTACACAAATGGAGGGGTACCCCATCTTCTCTGGCTAATCCACCCAATCAGTTGTTTGGCCATACATACAGGCAGCTAACTGGCACTAAAATCCTTTGGTTTGCCCTGGAAAGATTGGTTGGACTTGATTCATACTGTAAACAGGTCGGAAAGGAAAGCACGGCATGCACTGATTTAATTAAAAATGTTAATTTGGCAGATGACAAACACAGCACTTCATATATAATAACAATAGCACTTCATACATAAATAACTAAGGGGCAAATGTATTATGCTGTGTAAAAAACAGCTACAAAATTCACCACGCATCGCCAGGTTTCACATTTATTCCTCCACCGGAATTTACGTAAAATAACAACGTAAAATCTGGCGTTCGGACAGTGACCGTCTCCAATTTATTTTACACAACTTTTTCATTATTTCTGCAAATTTCATTGTACACAGTATAATAAATAGGCCCCTAAGACTGCAGTTAGAGTCCAGCAATAGCTAAAAGACTGAAGTTGGATACACTGTGTATAACGTGCCTGTGAGACTGTGTGAGAGCGTACAGCAGCCCAAACCAATGGGAAAAATATGCCAAAGTGCTACATTAGCTGATGCTGCTTTTAAGCTAAAAAATAATGGTTATAATGCTTATTGTACTGGGCAAGTAACCCTTTATGCCCCCAAGACAGAAGAGTTAATTTTTAGGCAGCTCCAAGAATCAGGTACTAATCTTACTATGTGACATAAACCTGAACTGGGCTAATTTCCTCTATAGACCAGACTATATAGACTTAAGTGTTGTTGAAACCTGAGGCACATCCAGAAGAAGATGCATGATTAAGGAATAAATGTTAAAATAATGTGTATATGTGCAAGTCAGACATATTAGTCACTATATGCCTTAGAACCATTCAGTAATTTACACTCACCCAGTCAAACTGTATAAGAAAACTCTGTAATTTTTTTTCCTAAAGAAAACAGTTCCCTGGGAAGTTTTGCGAAGGACTTTTTCTGAGTGAGAAATTATGGAATCTATATGGTCCCCTCTGTCCCCCCTGACTGTTACCCTGTATGCACAAGGACCATGTCTCACACCCAATTCTCCAAGCAACTTTCATTTAGCATTAATTACTATATACATGAATTTATAGACATTTATCCTTCCCCATCCACCCCATCTTCTCAGTGCTGCAATATAAAGTGACATGAAGGAAGAAGTTCTGCTCATACCTTGGCAAGGGTAATTGCTGGTACCCACGGGTTCTGTCTCCTGGGACAGGGTACCTCCCCCGGGCGGTGACTCTGGGAATGTGGAGCAGGGCAGCCCCTGTGCCTCTCTTTATCTGTGAGTTGTGAGGTGGAGCCGAGGGCGGCCCTGGGTGGGAGAGACACAGCTGGGATGCAGGCTGGAGGGATGGGAGGGAAAGGTTCATGTTACTGATCAGATGGGACATTCCAAGGGATTCTTCAACAGACAAACAGATGTTTCTGTAACTCTATGGAAGGGGGGTCAAGTGAAATCCCTTCAGCCACAGCTGCTCTATCAGCACAATATGTGATCCCTGTGACACACTCAAGTGCTGGAGGAAAGGGTGATGTGGCCGGACTGTAATGCTGGTCATAAACAGGTAGATTTAAGCTGCCAATTTGAGTCCTTCAGGCCAGGGGTCCCCTGGTGAGCAATATTCAAATGGAAAAAGTGTTGGGAAGCGGCACAAGCATGAAAAAAGCCAAACAAGAGCTATAATTGGCTTTTTGGGAGCCCCTATTTGGACTGTAAGAGACTCTGTCAATACACCTAGTTTTTATGCAACCATTTAGTAGTGTGTATAGTAGCAGTGGGATAATTTCCTCTGGGAAGGGACTGTGGTTGTGGGATAGCAGGTATAGTAGGGAGAGAATGGTGCCTATAGTAGCAGTGGGATAATAGCCTCTGGGAAGGGACTGTGGCTGTGGGATAGCAGGTATAGTAGGGAGAGATGGTGCCTATAGTAGCAGTGGGGATAATAGCCTCTGGGAAGGGACTGTGGCTGTGGGATAGCAGGTATAGTAGGGAGAGATGGTGCCTATAGTAGCAGTGGGGGGATAATAGCCTCTGGGAAGGGACTGTGACTGTGGGATAGCAGGTATAGTAGGGAGAGATGGTGCCTATAGTAGTAGTGGGATAATAGCCTCTGGGAAGGGACTGTGGCTGTGGGATAGCAGGTATAGTAGGGAGAGATGGTGCCTATAGTAGTAGTGGGGATAATAGCCTCTGGGAAGGGACTGTGGCTGTGGGATAGCAGGTATAGTAGGGAGAGATGGTGCCTATAGTAGCAGTGGGGGGATAATAGCCTCTGGGAAGGGACTGTGACTGTGGGATAGCAGGTATAGTAGGGAGAGATGGTGCCTATAGTAGAAGTGATATAATAGCATCTGGGAAGGGACTATGGCTGTGGGATAGCAGGTATAGTAGGGAGAGATGGTGCCTATAGTAGCAGTGGGGATAATAGCCTCTGGGAAGGGACTGTGGCTGTGGGATAGCAGGTATAGTAGGGAGAGATGGTGCCTATAGTAGAAGTGATATAATAGCATCTGGGAAGGGACTATGGCTGTGGGATAGCAGGTATAGTAGGGAGAGATGGTGCCTATAGTAGAAGTGATATAATAGCATCTGGGAAGGGACTATGGCTGTGGGATAGCAGGTATAGTAGGGAGAGATGGTGCCTATAGTAGCAGTGGGATAATAGCCTCTGGGTAGGGACTGTGGCTGTGGGATAGCAGGTATAGTAGGGAGAGATGGTGCCTATAGTAGCAGTGGGATAATAGCCTCTGGGTAGGGACTGTGGCTGTGGGATAGCAGGTATAGTAGGGAGAGATGGTGCCTATAGTAGCAGTGGGGGGATAATAGCCTCTGGGAAGGACTGTGGCTGAGGGATAGCAGGTATAGTAGGGAGAGATGGTGCCTATAGTAGCAGTGGGGATAATAGCCTCTGGGAAGGGACTGGGGCTGTGGGATAGCAGGTTATAGTAGGGAGAGATGGTGCCTATAGTAGCAGTGGGGGATAATAGCCTCTGGGAAGGGACTGTGGCTGTGGGATAGCAGGTATAGTAGGGAGAGATGGTGCCCTATAGTAGCAGTGGGATAATAGCCTCTGGGTAGGGGACTGTGGCTGTGGGATAGCAGGTATAGTAGGGAGAGATGGTGCCTATAGTAGCAGTGGGGGGATAATAGCCTCTGGGAAGGGACTGTGGCTGAGGGATAGCAGGTATAGTAGGGAGAGATGGTGCCTATAGTAGCAGTGGGGATAATAGCCTCTGGGAAGGGACTGGGGCTGTGGGATAGCAGGTATAGTAGGGAGAGATGGTGCCTATAGTAGCAATGGGGGGATAATAGCCTCTGGGAAGGGACTGTGTCTGTGGGATAGTAGGTATAGTAGGGAGAGATGGTGCCTATAGTAGCAGTGGGGATAATAGCCTCTGGGAAGGGACTGAGGCTGTGGGATAGCAGGTATAGTAGGGAGAGATGGTGCCTATAGTAGCAATGGGGGGATAATAGCCTCTGGGAAGGGACTATGGCTGTGGGATAGCAGGTATAGTAGGGAGAGATGGTGCCTATAGTAGCAGTGGGGGGATAATAGCCTCTGGGAAGGGACTGTGGCTGTGGGATAGCAGGTATAGTAGGGAGAGATGGTGCCTATAGTAGCAGTGGGATAATAGCCTCTGGGAAGGGACTGTGGCTGTGGGATAGCAGGTATAGTAGGGAGAGATGATGCCTATAGTAGTAGTGGGATAATAGCCTCTGGGAAGGGACTGTGGCTGTGGGATAGCAGGTATAGCAGGGAGAGATGGTGCCTATAGTAGCAGTGGGATAATAGCCTCTGGGAAGGGACTGTGGCTGTGGGATAGCAGGTATAGTAGGGAGAGATGATGCCTATAGTAGCAGTGGGATAATAGCCTCTGGGAAGGGACTGTGGCTGTGGGATAGCAGGTATAGTAGGGAGAGATGGTGCCTATAGTAGAAGTGATTTAATAGCCTCTGGGAAGGGACTATGACTGTGGGATAGCAGTTAGAGGGTGCCATTGGCATAGACATTATTTACAGTGTACAGTGATAAATCTGACAAAAGTTAGAGTGCATGCTACTTAACAAGTTCCTGCAAAAAACATTGCATTGTGGGTAGAAACATGGCAATTTGCATGCATTGATGTGCCTTGCATATTGTTCTTGTGTAAGTGCAGGATAGCTAGATATATAAAAGAAATCCAATCTAAGACATATTTATCAGCAGATCCTAAACTATCTCCCAATGCATATAAAGTGTATTCACTGTTATCCATAGCTCAAGATGCTAGCTTAGTATTTTATGATTTGCTAAGCAGGAATTCAACCAATTCTTGAGACTACTGTTATCTGGCAATAGCCCAGTACAAAGTCTTCAGGGAGCGCATTCCTCATCCTTACTAGTCTCACTGTAAAATATGCTTTCCGCATGTGCAGATAAAATGCCTTTCTTCCAGCTGCAAAGAATGCTCATTTGTCCTCTACAAGAGGGTATAAGCAAAAATTTTCCTGCAGAGTTTTTGGATGAGCAATTTACATAGAAACAGTCATCAGTTTTCCCTTTAATCTTCCCTTCTGTAATATATAGGAACCCAAAGCAGACAGTCTATATACACACTAACTGGGCAACAAATGCATCAATCGTCATGTAATGAATGGGTGCATTAAGCCCAATATGGCTACATAAGTGGCCAAATTGTACTGAAAGATTAGGCCCTTTGAGGTATTGCTCTCTGTATTTTAGGGTTGCTTGATAACCTTAATTATGCCAATGCCATATGGTGGGAAAGATCAGGGTTAAAAGCACCCTGTATGTGTGGGCATTGACTGGATTAGAATCTACCTAGTCTGCATTTTTGGGCCACAATCTTTCCAGAGTTCACACTGATAGATGAATGTCAGTGCAGGTAAGAACAAATTGGTGTGTTGTCTGCTGGTGGGTTTCCACTGGCCAGAAAAATGCCTGATAGGACATTAGCCTTAGCCTGATGGTTAAGGGTATGTCTCTTTAAAAAAAAATGTTTTGGCAGAAAAAGTAGACTGCCTGGTACACAAATTCAGGAGATTTAGGGATGTAAACACACATACAGGCCAGAATTTCAAGACTCCAGTAGGACACTCCTAGATCCCATGGTGCCACATATGACAATAGAGAGCAATGATTCCACACTAGCACATTCACCTACTCCCTACCATTCAGCATGCCAGGAAAGCTGTCAGGCATGCTGGGAAAAAACACCAATAGCTCCAAAATCATCAAGCACCTAAACTACCATTGATAAGTGGGATCCACAGTTAATTACTTTTATAGAAGTCGTCTTGTTTTCTTCTGACCATTTAAACACAGAAATTATAACTAGTAAATATGCATAAAGAAAGGTGTACTTTGTACAGAAATTTAATATATGTTCACCAGGTTCTTATTAGGGTAGTTTTCTACTCTAAGCATGAGAGGTATAGGAATAGAACACAGATAAAGTACAGATTTTGGGGAACACTGCACACAAAACTGAAAATGGACATCTGTGCTGACTGAAATGCATTAAGGACCATGGTCAGTAGAATTGTACTTTAGATGAGGGACACCATCAGAATGAATGCTACTTTGCAGGCCAAAATATAAAATATTATATAATAATATTCTGTTTGTCCAATCAGAAAGTAAACCAATCAAAAGGCAGGGCCAAGTACAATACAATTGCCCACACTTCTCCAGAATCCTTCCCCTGGCAGGCAGCTCTGTTATTATTGTGGATATGGTTGTTCTTTACTGTATCATTCTTTCTGCTTCAGTAATAATTCCCCACTTGGGTCTTCTCAACCAAACATTTCTAAGATCAGAATACATATAATACATTGTGGCACAGTAGCCGGGCAGACTCTAAAGGTAAGTTATATATCTCCCAAAATGCTCTTTGTGAAACAACAAATGTGGGTTGTATTCACTGAGGCTGCAAAACCCAGTATAGATGTTGGGATAACTTAGTCTTCACTTGTGGAAAACAATATGCTGGGTCTGTTATTCCACTTAATATTTTGACAATAAGCCACACTTGAAAACATAACATCTGTTTTATGATCTTTGCAAAAGGCATTAAACTTTCTGAAAACTCTATAAAATGTTAAGGCATCTCGTGTACATTCTGTGTTGACTTTTTCAGAACTTTTAGCACAAAAGATACATATATATACTGTAATTTTAAAGGATAAAGAAAATGAAAACCCAGCAACCCCAGAAGAGAAAATGACTATAATTTCTATATGATTAACAATGAATGTTTTTAAGCTGTTGTTTTGGGTTCTAAAACCATTTACGCCTCATGATTATTATATTCATACATTAAAATGAGCCATTCTTCTGTTCTATGTGCTTGGCAGCCTACAGCAGTGGGTTCATTTCTCCTGTTCGCTCGCAGGCTGACTAGGGATTGTGTATCACAATGTCTGTGACAGCAAAGTCGTTTCAGGTAATGGGGCTTTTAGAGACATTTTAAGCAATTTCTATTGTAATTAAAGTGATGGTTTGATATGTCTGAGGAAAAATGTATTTATGGTCTATTTATCAATCACTGCCTGGTACAGAGGTATGTGTGCACAGGTATCAGTCCTTTTGATAAGTCAAACCATTAATTACTAATGGCCTACTATTATGGGAATGTGGAGGAATTGGGAGGGGGTTGCATTGTAAGGCATTTCCCGTTGTATAAGGTAACTGGCCCTCCAAAGGATCGACTCAGAGAGGTTTAGAGAACAAATATTCTTAGCTATTTCTCCTTAGTGTAAGAGAGAGTTACCATAGTTACCATATTTTAGACTTTAAATATGGATATCCAAATTACAGAAAGACCCCTTATCTGAAAACCCCTAAAAAACGAAAAAAGCATTCTCGATAACAGGTCCCATACTTGCGCTGCATATCATAACTTGAATAAAAATCTCCATAGGTATATTGCTATTCATTTTAGGGAGATTACACTAAAGCTAGAACAGGGATACAAGAGGATAGCCAGACAAGGTTTAGATTACAGAAATCATCAGCGATTTAACCTGTCGTGCGGATATCACCATGCAGCCTACGTCTGGGTTCTTTAGTAATAGGCCACAGGGCTAATTTAATTCCCAGAAAAAACTGTTAAATGAATGTGTAAGACAGACAGACTTCTCCATTGAGGCCCTAAATCAGAAGTTTGCCTTTGTCCTGTTTGCAAAGGGTGGCTGATTTCACAGAGCCACATCTAGCACAATATGTCAAGGGCAAAGAGAAACAAACAAATTCACAATTTTACTGTCACAAACCAGCAAAACACAGAGAACAGACAAATCAATAGGAAGGTGGGAAGATGAGAACAAAACATTTCAGAACAGGATTTGTGGGTAAAGAACTTGACAGACTTGAGCCAGAGAAGGAAGTTTTAGCCAAGGGTCTCTTCCTTGCCATGCCACCATGGTATGTCCCAGAGGTGGATTTCATCACAGCAACATACTCTTCCATCCACTGGTCTCCCTGCATCTCTTTACACCATCCACACCCACTGCGCTCTCTCGTGTTAAACCTTTCTGTCTTGCTGCTCCTTACCTCTGGAACTCTATCAACTGAATCCCTCCGTAGGGGACACTCACCCACTCTCTTCAAGAAAAAACTCAGATGCTACCTTCTGGAGCACTAAAACATTATTTTGCCCAGTCCTGCGCTTAAGGGCAAATGCCATACCTTGTGCACTCTTACCTTCCAATTTGTGCCTGTATGTTACCCAACCACTTAGATTGTAAGCTCTACGGGCAGGGACCACCTTCTTACTGTGTCTCATACCACATGGCACTTATTCCCTGTGATTTTATATATATATATATATATATATATACACATAGTATATATATTTATTGTATTTATTATATCACATCCTCCCGTGTGTAATTTTGTATTTTGTAAGATTGTACAGCGCTGCATACCGTTGTGGCGCTTTATAAATAAAGTTATACATACATACATACATACAATAATGATATACCAGTTGATTAGGCTAAAAACATCAGGTTGAAAGTATCATTGGCCCAACTAATGCTAAAGCTATTGCTGAAACTTCCCCTTCCAACGCAAGTTTGGATATCACTGCCAAGTGACACTTGCCAAAAAAATCACTCTAAAGTGGCCAACTATGTGATACATATAAACAACTCAAGAGGGATCCTTTGAGCAGCTACAAGAAAAAGGTTTCAGATTACTTACAACAGCTTGAGAAGAAAATAATAAGGTCATCAGTAAGGGTTTGTATCATTGTGTCTACCTAGGGGAAGCCTTTGCATGTGGACTGTTAAAGTGTATGAGGTAAAACTGGAGACAATGACCAATGGAAAATGGATAAAAAAAGACCTCACCCTCTGCAGCAGAATAAAGCTGAACCTAGGATCTAAAACATGGCTGTGCAAAAAATATTATGTTCACAAGGTAGGATTTGAAAGACAGCAAATTGGCTTTTTTGGATTATGCAATAGTTATGCAAGGTGGGGACCTGGATATTGAAATATAACAGGAAACCCACTCATAATTATTGGTATTTACTGTTAAGTTCCCACCACACTCTTGAACATAAACTTGGGGATATAAGAACTCTATACTATCCCGGTGAAACTGTGGCAAACAATGCCAAGGCTAAAGACAAGAAATAAAAGCATCTCAAAGAGCTTTGAAAACTTGTGGATATCCAGACTGTGCCTTTGTCTGCCTGTTCATTTTGGGAATTGTAGTTCAAAACAACTTGGAATCTACAAGCTACAGCCACGACTGAAATAGGTGCCTCTCGTTTGTACTGTGCACTGGTATAGCCTAAAATGTATCCATGCACAGCTTTGCCAAACAGAACTGATTTACTAGAAATCTTGGCTTGTGGATTTTGCACATTAAAGGGAAATGAAATCCCATAATTTAAACAAGAAAATACTGGTTAGGAGTAAATTGAGGGCTTTCTGTTACATTATACTAAATGTCTTTCCAGGAGTTTAAACAAAAATCCCAGCATTGATTCTTGCAAAATGTGAATAACTGTTGTAAGTTAAAACCATAATTGTGATGAACTCAAGGGTGTAATTTATGAACTGTGGCTTGTGGTTAAAGAGTGTTCAGTACTCATGGAGATCACCCTGCTCCTATTCTAATAAGGTCAAAGGGCCGCCCATTCAGATTTTTTTTACTAATGGAAATATGAACAAGCTGAGGGTATAAGAATTTCCCTTTTTGTATTGATTTCCCAATAAGTTCAATAAAAGTATTACTAGCTCCACTTCCAACCTCAGTGTTGCCTTAGGGCTATGGCACACTAGGTGCTTGGATCACAGTTACTCAGCAGGAGCAAGCCATATCCTATGTTCAGGGATAAAATTCACCACATTAAACTGTTGCCAATCGCCCCTGATTATGAGGCACAGCTCTCTATTTTTCATTAAATGTTCCAGGAAATGTTCCAGATTTTTACAACTGATAAACTGCACAGATACATTTCACAGTTCTATTAGCCAGATAAACATTCTTAGGATTTGATCTTACGCTAACAGGGAACTAGAAATGAGAGCTCAAAATTCCTGCTGTCTTGTATACAAATGAAGAGGAACAAGGGTGAATCTGGTCTCTAGGTGGGACCCATCTTAGCCTTATATGTGCAATTAACCCCATTCAGCTGGAGTATTGGCTTAGTGTAGTCATAGAATGGAATGCAATGGGTGGCTGCAGTATTATGCTTGCATACTGGTCCATCTGGCAGTGCTTATGTTTCCCACTAATATGGTTCAGATAAGGATTTCAGTTTGGTCAGAACATCTGTAATTGAAGAAAAAACTGTGAAAACTGTCCATCCTACAAGGTGCTATACTGTATATACCATGATGAACAAGCAGAGAGGGCAAAATCACCCAACCAAACCTGATATACGCCACATTTTTAGAGCGTTACATTATTATGAAAATATGAAAAACATTGAGGCACAACTAGACTTTGATCCTACAATTCTTTGTGAGGAGAAATAGAATAAAATATAAGTGCCATACCATAAGCAGAGAAATCAAAGTCATCCAAATCACCCAACCAAATCCCACCACGGACAAGCCACAGTTTAGTATTCCAGAAGGAGATGCATAACCAGACTTTGCTCCTACAGATCTTGTTGAGTTGAACTAGAAAAGTATAAGTGCCTCACATACCATGATGACCAAGCGGAGAGGTCAAAATCACCTAAACCAGAGTGTTCCAGAAGGAAACACACAACCAAAAATGAAGTAGATGAAATAGGGAGGAGTATAAATTCTGTTATCTTCTGGGCCTGCTTATTCCCTTTTATGTACAGGTAAGGTTCTACTGCAGGAGTTAGCACTATTCAGCCCTCAGCTAGTTGTGAAACTCCCACCATCAGCTGGATCACTTAAAGATGCTCAGCTGTGCATCCCACTCTAGTCTGAAAATAATATAAAATGTAATATTTATTTATAAAAAAAATGGTTGGTCCTTTAAACAAGCGGAGCTTTACTCAATTTCTGATTAAAAATCCATAAGTAATCAGCATTTTATTTGTCTGAAAAAGAAAGTTTTTCTACCGGGCACTAGGAAAAAGTCACTAAAGAGTAATTAAAGTTGCATACAAAACCCAAATTAATTGCTTAATCACATCTCTATTAGTGAATGTCTTGAAGTGGCAATTAAATGTATGTGCTGAATGGAAATTTCCCTAATGGGCTCAGCAGTGAGGAAGTGATCTCTGTCTTTCCCTGACCAGGATATACAGCCTCACAGTCAGACAGATGCAGCCGGACAGAAATCCATTTGCAAATTGATTTCCGTCTCTTGCGCTAATGAAAATGCTGAATGAATGTAAGTGAAAGAGCAATGCACAGACCAAATAACCAGAGCTCCAGTTCTCTCTCTGCTTTCTTCTCTTCAGAAATTCTCAATAGTATGGAAGCGGCTCATGGATCTAAAAAAGAACACTTGCTTCCGTGACATTTCTCTTGGGGATGCAGGGTGGTGCAGATTAGGGGCCACTGGTTGTACATCTTTGATGTATGTCTTTTTCCCTCAGGTGGAGTCTTCAGTCTTCCTGCATTACCACAAATGCCTTCTTCTCTCTTGACTGACCTCCCACCAAACAGATACCCAAAGTTCCAGAACCATTACTATTTCATATGTTGAGCCAATTAAAAAAAGGGCTGTGCCATCTCCGATTCTTAGTTCAAACACTATTCTGGCTGATGGTTGGTTTCTCTATCCTGGTCAGACAAACATAGATAAAGATGTGCATCTGTCCATCTGTCCAAGAGTTCGTGAGCAACACAAGTATGAAAAATGTACCTGGGGTACCATGGGAGCAAAATGTTGCTCCCAAGCCATTGGTTGGGGAATCACTGCCCTATATTCAGTAGGGTCTTGATTTATCCAACTCTATAAGAGCATACATTTCCCATACTGCTCTTGACATTTTTGGCTTTAAATAACACAGCAGAATGTGAATATCAAAAGATTTAATTGCTTTAAAACAAGTAAAGTGAATTTGGTTGCTTTCACTAAATGCTTCTGTAGCTCATTTACTATAATCCTTTGTTTGGGGTGCCAGCTCAGCCATTCATTTGGCTTTTGATGACTTTTTTTGTGTTTTTAATTGAACTCTTAATGGCTATAACAATCAATTTAGAACTTGTAAGCCATGTATTTTGCCCTTTATTATCATTACCATTATTTGACTTAATGTATAAATCTTTGTATTTTGAATTCTGTGATGAAGCCATTTCTTTCCCCTTTCATTATGTAGTCATATATTTTGAAAAGCACCATTAGGCAAATTTAATAAAATCCACTTGAGTGGAGCAATTTATTTGTAGAAGGAGGAAATGTCTCTCACGCTGTATGAGCACACAAGCCACATTTTAACAGTGAGTTGGTTTTTGAAATATTTGTATCCCCAACTACCAACAATTTCAGAGCTATACTGGGAATATTGAACCTATTAGTTTGCTCAGTTGCTTTGACAAGTGATTGGAGACCATTTTAAAATTAAGTAGAATAATATTGTTCTTTCCAAGTTGCAGTTTTTTTCCACTGGATCTGTAAAGTGCTATTTGAGAGAGTTAGGCTCCAGGCAAGGTATCCCTTGGTACTATGATCCAGTCTGTTCCTTAACCTTAGCTTCTAGATATAGCTGCACTACAGTTTCCAGCATCATTCAAATTAAGTATAAGGTATGCTGAGAATTCTAGCTCTGCAACCTTTGACAACTAAGGTTAAGAAACATGGCTTAATGGATACAGAAAAGGAACATGCCTAGGGAGCAACGGTGGGGCACTGGGCAAATACCTCTTTTGCAGCACACCCGCCTGTAAATCAAAGAGTTTGATGTGCGAGTCAAGCTGGTGAGGGGCATTTAAAGTCCAGCCAAGGAGACCAAGGTAAGCTCATCTAAGCGATAGTGTTTTATGGCCTGATTTAGCCTGGACATCCCCAAACTGGACTCCAAAAGGGCATGGCTTGTATAATTCACATATATACGGCACCAAAACATTTTGTGCATTAAGCTACTAAAAATGCCCACCCCTCATTAGTAGCTTAATGCACAGAATGTTTTGTATTTGTTAATAATGAGTAATAAATGGGACAGAAACATCACTGTTGTCCAAGATGTGAAAGCCCTCCCTACAATAAAGACTTTTTAACTTTTTCCTTGATGGTGTTATCTGTCTAAAGATTACTGATAATGGGTGAGTGCAATGTTGGGGCACCCCCAGTGATTGTAATTGCTTACCTGATACCTCGGGCCGATGCTCCTGTTACGAGAAAAACGCACCAGCCCGGGGTAAAAAAGCCAAACGAGCGTTTCCTCTTCCGCCTGTCTTCTTCCTTCAGAATCCCGGGGCGACGTATGCGCAGTTGAATAAAAAAAGATGGCTTTTTTGTTTAAGTCAGCTTTCTACTCTACTGCACATGCGTGAAGATCAAAGAAGGAAGAAGGGTTACTAGCTTGTATATACAGTACCCCAGGCGGGGGTTTCAGGTAAGCGATTAAAGTCACTGGGGGGTGCCTAACATTTTGTAGCCTTTCCTTATCCTTTAAAGATTTGGATTACTTATTGCAGGGATAAAAATGAATTCTTCCCTGTCCTATAAGATAAAAGTATCTTGTACTTGATGGTAACTAAGCTGTATGAATCCACACTGTTGATCCAAAATACAGAAAAAACCCATATCCCATATCTGTAGTTATTCCACTTGCTCAATACAAGTGATGGCTCACACAGAGACTAGTCCAACTACCTCTAGTAACTTCGCACAACCTAGAAAATACACGGTTTTGCATGCATGACTGTATATATAATGATCCCCCCACCCTGTAGCCTCTAAGTATAGAAAAGTAATATCATTTAAGCTGTTCACAATAAAAATTTATTAAAACAGATTAAAACATTTCCCATGCAGCCCACAGATTGGACAAACATAAAATGATAAATACCAGTTTTGCCATCAGTAGTCAAGTTGTAGGGAAGACTATGGATGCGGCAAGGGTAAAAAAAACAAAACAAAAAACCACACAAATTTGGCCTCTGCACATAATACAAACTGTTTGGATAACCTAGGTTTGTAAAGTCCTGTATTGGTATAGCCCACGTGAGCACTATAAACAGGCACACAGCAATGAGTTAATCTTAAATACAAAACATTTGGATTCCCTCCTTACTATATTTACCACCTTTCACTTCCAAGATCTTTTAGCTGCAAAATCGAAGACATACTAGGCAGACCCTGAGTATCCTCCCCTATTTTGCCTCATCAAAAAACATAAAAATTAAATCTGAAAGCTTGATAAATGACTGTTACATGCTCAGCCGTGCAGGATGGAGTCACCTATTCTTTGTACATAAGAATTCTTATTTTGGTAAGAAGCCCTTATCAAAGTTTTTAGGGTCTTTGAAACCGGTCTTCTGAAATCCTGGGTTAGGATTACGGACATGCCCCATAAATAGCGGAATGCCCATGGTGTCCTCGAAGAGGAAGAATAGGAATGGGCGATTGATACGGTAAACTGAATGCGAACGAGATGTGATAACAGCTGTGACTGCAGATGCTTCGACTCCTTCTTCATTCAGCTCTAGGCTTGACTGGTGTTGGATACTGGACACGACCAATGCCTCATTGGTTATTCCACTTAAATCTGGATTAGTAAATAGCTGTCCAAGTCCTGTAAAGAAACGACACAGTGAATATTTCTTTCTCCTACACAGCACAAGCATGTGACAATATTAAGCACCGTCAGAACGGATCGTATCAAAAAGCACTTACTATAAGAATTTCAATGCAAGTATATGGAGCAAATGCTGTACCCCAGCAAGCTGATTCTATGTGAAAATATATAAACCTCAAGAAAACTCAAACATAACATTCTAAGCAACTCTCTACTATACATTAAACATTTTCAGTGATTTTACCATTGTAAATTGAATCACTGTTGAAAGCTTTATAGATCCATCTGTTGCTACTTTCTGCACTGCTGGTCCTGACTACAAGTAAGCAACAATGCTGTAGAAGCCACATTTGTAAAATGCTTGCACACTGGACTAATAATAAAAACCTTTATTCCATATCAAAAGATTAAAATTGCCTGACACGTTTCTTCCACAATGAGACTTAGGGGCACATTTACAAAAGCACAAACGCTCCGAGCGTATTTTCGTCGATTTTTTCGGGCGTCCGCACGACTTTTTCGGACGCCGCACGACTTTTTCGGACGTTTGCACGAAAAAATCGGAAAGGTTTTACCGCTGTTTACAATTGTTCAGTACGAAAATTTCGTGACTTTGGGATCGCCAATACGATATTATCGTGACTAATACGATTTTTTCGTAAGCATTTTCGTGATACTTGCGATCTTCCAAAATTTTCGTTTCCAATACGATTTTTTCCCCATTCGTGATTCGGATTCGTGGATTAGTAAATGTGCTCCTTAGCCTATGATTATGTCCGTTGTGGACGAAACGCGTCTGGCGATTTTAATTTTTAGATATCGAATAAAGATTTTTAATCAGTGTCCGATGTGCAAGCCTTTTACAAACGAAAATGGTAATTTCTTTCCTGATACCGATTGGGGCATTGGCACCCAGACCGGCACAAGCATTGGGTGAGAGTTACTGCTTGTGTTAAACTGGTTTGCTGGTGGGGAATTTGCTGTGTGCTCCCTCACTGGGATGGGACTTGGGGTTTTTGCACCCGGGAAACAGAGTATATGGGGAGAGCTCTGCTTGAGTTTATCAATTATTAATTAGCATTCCTTTTCTAAACGTCAGACCCGGGGTATTAACACACCCAGGTAAAGAGATATCTGGAGTAAAGCTGGCCATACACGCACCGATGAGGTTTTGTACGATATTCAGTGCGTGTATGGCGACTCGCCGGGGAGACAGATATCGCTGCGGATATCGGTCGATTCGCCAATCGGCCAGGTTAAAAGATTTTGATCGGGTGCCATTGAAGGCGCCTGAGCAAAATCTACCTTCAAGGCTGAATCATCAGAAGAAGGTAGAATTCCTATTGTTTCTACCTCCATATCTGACGATTCAGGCATGAATGTCTGTGGAGGGTGGAAACATTCTTTCGTGCGACCGATGGTCACAGAAAGATCAAAAATCACTACGTGGCCACATTTAGTCTGAAATAACTCCAGCTGAACAGCATTTTTTGATTTGGAGATAATGGTGTAGTAGGCAGCTCTCCTCTAGCCAAGATTCAGTTTCCCTCAATGCCTTGCCCACTTCTGTGATTCTACTTTTGTACAGATCTTTTGCATTTCAGAACATGCAAGGCATTGTGGGAGCTGGAGTATTGGTTGGAGGAGAGTTGACTATATGTAGGCAAAGGTGCATGTAATCAAGTACAGAAAAATCATTTCCAAGCAGACATTTTCTTACCAAGGTTTGTTAGAGGGTTGCGAAGCTCCAGTTTGTAGTCCAAGTTTAGTTTAGGCATTTTTAGATTAGTGTTCTTCTCTCTGGGGAACCGACTGTAGAGGTCAGATTGACTAAAATTGGCTAGAAGCTTTGAGAGGTTCCAGGTTGAACTGTAAGGCATTAGGACAACAAAACTCATATTTCCCTTGAACTGGAATTTAGCTACCTGCAAGAAAAAACAAGAGAACACATATTTAAAAATATTGTTTGTATACTTTATAGTACTACCCCAAAAAGCATTATACGGTTAACAGCTCTTGATAAAGGCCAGCATATACAGGTATATCAGCATAATCATAGCCAAACATGGCCTAATAGTTTGTATAACAAACAATTAACTAAACCTATAACTGTTAATCACAACCTCTGCCACAACCTGCCAAACTAGCCTGGTACCAGCCTCCTTGTCAGACCAAATCAACTTCCTAGAGTGTTTACCAACTCATGGAGGTGCCAGGCCTGCCAACTACCCACTACCCATTAACCACAGGGAGGGTGGAATGCTTCACAGGGCTGCCTGTGGCTGCAGGGAGAAGTAAGCAGGGGTACATTGCCTGGCTGTATATATTCCCTATTGGTCCCACCATCCACCAGGATATTTTTAAAACAGCCAACCAGCACAGAGTGGGAAAAGGTGAGGGGCAAACAACTTATTTCCTATTTATATTGGACGTATTCCTTATTATGCACTTAATATTTGTTCCTTATAAGCTGTCCATTGTAATCTTTTTGATCACAGCTAGAGAATCTCCCTAATGAAAAGGATATAAAAAGGAGTTTCGGGAGTTTAGGAACTTTAATGAAGATATCCCTACAATGTGAGCAGTATTTTGACCAACCATATGTCATAGACATTAGTTGGCCTTTGCTCTAATTACTACTTATTGTATTCAGTGTATGGGTTAAAACTTCCATAGGGGGGCCCCTATTGGCTCATCCTTAGAACCCACTAGTTGAAGGCACCGTGCCATTGCATTGCACTCTTTTACCCACACCACCGAGAAAAAAAAATATATATAAAATTGTCGCAGGGCAAATAACATATAAAAAATAAATAATAAAACATTACTACAAATGTGTGCAGTTAAAGGGATAATCTCATCTGTTCTTTTTTAATGGAATGCAATTTTGCTTAGTCAACCTTTGCATTGTCACTTATAAGGCCTTAGGGTGATGCATGGAACTAGGCCCACATGGATATATCTTCTTTTAAATATACTTTTGTTACAACATAGCAATGAAGCCAGCATAACTAAAGATTCATTCTCAGATGACATGACGTGTTTTCTCTTTTTTCAACTCACCTGACTCTCAATGCTCTCCAGGAAGAACCAACTGAAAGGATATTTCTGAGCGCTCATCATCTCCACTGGAACACTCATGTCATCATTGATGTAAAAAGAATCCTCAGAAGTTAAACTGGGGTCAAATGTATTTTTCCAAACTCCTGCACAGGGTGAAAAGGTTTTGGTATCCAGTACAGAAGTTATGGTGAATGTTATACAATTCCCTTGCTTTCAACAGAAGCTTCCATAACCTGCCTTTCACCACATCCCCAGTGTTACTAGATAGATAAACTACATAAAAGGATTTCCTAATCCCAGGACAAACTGGTGATAGGCACATAGTATGGAGACCACATTGGACATGCACTATATATTGGTCTTTTTGCTATGATTGGTATAACGCTGCACCCAGCTAATGCAGGGAGTATTCAGGCACAGTTACATGCTATACAGTCCAATAGTTTGTTGATTTTTTTTTTTAACGACTGCATTGAGAACTTTTAATGACGACTTAGGTACCGTATGCTGTCTACCATAGGCAGAATATCAGTGCGATAATCAGAATGAGAAGTAACTGTATACAGGGAGCTGCATTTTGTATATCCACCAGTCTACAGAAATTGTATGCCTTAAGGTGGCCATACATGTAGCAATTTCGATCTTTCGTGTGGCAATAGGTCCCACCCTCCACTGACGTTCGGGGCTGAATGGTCAGATACGGAGGCAGAAACAATAGAAATTCTACCTTCTTCTGCCGATTCAGCCCTGAGCGTAGATTTTGCTCCGCCCGATCAAAATCTTTTAACCTGGCCGATCGACAAGTTGACCGCAGCCTTCTGCGATATCAGTCACCTTGTCAAGCCGCCATACACGCACTGAATATTGTACCATCGGTGTGTGTATGGCCAGCTTTAGGCTTTAGTACATGTAAGGGAAGGTAAAAGCATGGCACCAGGCGTGTAAATAACCTCCTGCTGAGGGGGCACTTGTTTTTTTATAGTTAGATATTGGATTAGGTTTATTAGAGAAGAGCACAAGCTTTGGTCATTGTACTGGTTAGTCTGGCAAAGAAGTAGCATGAAACATACCTACCAAATAATTCAATAGCGATAACTTCCCACAACTTAGACTTAATTTGGGCCCATTGCCTCAGGCTCTGGATCAAGCTCCCTTTACCTCAAAGAGCAAAGGTGGAACCCATTTTTGAGCCAGGTGTTTAAAAGGCCAGTTTGTAACATGGGTCACTACACATCTGAAGTAGAATCAGACAGTGGAACTACTCTAATCTCACCTAGTAGGCCAAAAGCATATTTGCCCCAAAAATCGGCAAAAAAAGTTCACAGGGGAAAAGATTGAATAACAATAGATAAACAGCAACTGTTGCCTGCTGAGATTGGTAGTTTAACAGCAATCATGGGGGGATGCAGGTTGGACTTCTCTGATCTTGGGCCCCTTAGATCAGAATATTGTACCATATCCCATTAACCCCAGACCAGGAAGGCAGCGCATAAGAATAGTTGTGCTCATAAAGTCACATCCCTTGCCCACAGAAGCCATGCCTCTTGAGTAGAGGGGGATGCTGCACCGCTTTACAAAATGAGAGACAAAGCTGCTGCCCTCCAGCATTTGAGCTCCAACGGACTATGTTCAAAGCTGTAGCCGTATTAGGTTTTCATGATTTAATTTTAAAAATAATTTTTGCACCTAAATAATCTGTAGTTTTACCATGGGTGTTTCCTGCCCATGCAGCCCTGTGTGAGGCCAGGGATATTAAAACGCATTCATTCTGCTCTACCCTAAAACCAGACCTGAATGTTTCTTGTGCTACCGAGTCCCCAGAGTAATCGGCCCAGGTCACAGAGAATAGGAATGAAGCAGTGAAATGCTGTGGCGTCCCCATTATTTATACACTGTGCTGGAGCTCCCCCCAATGGACACAGCTGGCACATTGGTTCAGGTTGCGAGGTGGTACTGAAAAATGGTACATTTATGGTACAGCAATGAAGGGATCTAAAATGTTTAGGTTTGATTAAACATAAAAAGGTGGCTGATGAAAAAATGCTTGAAAAACATCTGATTTGATAAGTTCATTGTGATACCGGGTTTATTTGTAACTTGGACCTAGAGCCTGTGACAATACGCTAGAACGCGAGTGACAACTTCACAACCACATAACTTCCTGGTCATGAGTCAGGAAGGCGGAGGGAATGCCCTGTTTCCATAGCACCCCTTAACCTATAAAAAACTGCCTTATGGTTTATATGACCATTCCAGTTCTAATCTCCTATTTAATTCACCATGCATTTCATTCTGTACTGGAATAACATTTTATTCCAGTACAGAATGAAAACTGCCAGGAAAATCGTTGTCACTGCCCCCTCCATTTTAAAACTTATCACAAGTAAAAACCACACAGGACTGCAGAAAGAAGGCATTCAAATACACTCTCCCTGGCTGCTTTAAATCCATTGCAGTCTGGAATATGAATCTGTGGCAATAATAAAGTCACCATATATCAGTTTATAGCCATATGGGACCATTATGAGATGGGAACACCAGAAAGGGAGTCTCGGCCTGGAAAGGCTGCATAAGACGGGCATGTAACCAAGAAACGTGTTTAACTAACAGCTGTCAGCAGTGTTGAATAATCATTTCAGTAGGCACAAGGCAGCAGATCACGTTTTAATTTACATGGAATCACTTCACTGTTGATCAGTGCCTGTTAGAAGTCATTAGGGATGTTGTGCCTCAGTCAGAGTGACCGCTGCTTGAGACTACTAGGAACCCCAACATATCTCACAAGCAGTAATACCAAAAAACACCAAGGTAAAACAGAAAAAAAAATCTGAGTGTTTCCAATATCTAAACCATTTGTTGCTTAAGAAGAGCTGTGAAATAGAAAGTTCACCTTAATTTACTAACAAAAAGAAACAAAGTTTCATCACTAAACATCCAAAATAACCCACTGGAACCAATAAGCAACTAGCTTTAGAGCAGTTACAGTATTTATAGCAAATGCTTGATTCTGAGAATAGCTTCATGCACTGATCAAATTTACACCTATATCTTTTATCAGTAAATGGGGGGGGGGCCTTAAATACCCACAGGCACAGTGAATACAAGGTGACGGTTTCCTAGACACATGAAACAATCCAGGGTTTGTGTCGTTAACGTTTGCTTCAGGCTTAATAACTCATAACCAGATGCTTTAATTGTTGGCTCACAACGAGCTGGCTCGTGATAGATCCCAACAGTTAGCAGGATATCCAGGAAATTCTAATAAACTGTTGAGAATGACAGTCCAACACAAGAAAAAGCAGAATTGGATGCTGACCATGAAATTTTCTTTTATGCATTCACTAGCAAAGGTATCTCCACTAACAACTTTTGCATTAATAGGACTTCAATCACTATTGCATCCCAGTTATTAGTCATCAGTGTTCTATGAGCCTAAACAGTAGGTCAAGTTAAAGGGGTGGTTCACCCTTAAATAAACTTTTAATATAGTTACATAGCGTTGAAAAAAGACCAGAGTCCATCAAGTTCAAGCCCTCCAAGGAGACCCAGCACCCACAACCGATACTGACCTATCTATACACTCACATACATAAACCCTATATACCAACATCAATACTAACTGTAGATATTAGTATCACCATAGCCTTGGATATTCTGATTGTTCAGGAACTCATCCAGGCCCCTCTTATAGGCATTAACAGAATCTGCCATTACAATATCACTAGGAAGGGCATTCCCCAACCTCACTGCCCTCACCGTGAGAAACCCCCCTACGCTGCTTCAAATGGAAGCTCCGTTCTAATCTAAAGGGGGGGGGGCCTCTGGTGCGCTGATTTTTAAGGAAAAGAGAACATCTGCCTATAATCCCCTATAATGTACTTGTACAGAGTATGATGTAGAGTGCTATGCTGAGACAATTTGCAATTGATCTTTTTTTATTTTCATTTTTTATTATTGCGGTTTTTGGAACCATTAAGCTTTTTGTTCAGCAGCTCTCCAGTTTAGAATTTCAGGAGCTATCTAGTTGCTAGGGTCCCAATTGAACCTAGCAACCAGGCAGCAGTTTGAAAGAGAGAGGAATATAGAGTGTATTTTCCCACAGACACAGGTGCATTCTAAACAAATAGTGGACCAGTATAAATGTTTGATGGGAAAAATACTCATATATCCGGCTGCAATCCTGTAGCATTTTCCTATACCTTATGGCAAAAAAAAAAAGCTTGATACATCCCCAGTTGCTCTAGGTTTATGGAAAAAGAATATGGTTCCAGCAGCTAAGGAGGCCATTTGTAAGGGGTATGACGATAACGTCCAATCAGTCTCTTTCTTAGAAAGACTCTCTGCCTCAAAAGGAGGAACTGGTGCATCTGAAACAGGTTTCCCTGTACTCCATTAAAAAAAGCTGCCATTAGTGCAAAAGAAAATCTAGCTCAAAGCCACAAATTAGTGCTAAATATAAACAACAGAAAGTGTGCATTTGGATTTCCTGGAAAATAATTATAAAAATGCCTTCTTTTCCAAATAGAATTTAGTATCCCTAAATCCTTGTCTTATCACTATTTAAGCTTTTTGACTAGGACAGCTTCCTATGCTCTGCCAACCATTAGTGCTGTAGCTTGACAAGTAGACAGCTGCAGATTTCTTGATCAAATATGCAACTAATGTTAGACAAAGGTAGAATGGCTTTGCCTGGCCAAATCTTGCATGAATAAAACCCTTTAGAATAAAAGCATTATATGCACCTTTAAAATGCATAGCATTCAGCAGAATTAGCAAGACATCTTGTGGGAGATCAGAGAGGAAATGTGGGATCTGGCCTTCCGTAATGTCCTTGACCCATTTGTTGATGGATTCCAGATTCTTCTTTTTGCTGCCCCCCAGATGCAAAGGCTTTGATCCATACCACTTCTCAGAGCTTTTTAAAAACGAGTCTTTTATTTGAAAACCTGCATCGGAAAACATTAAACCATATTTAATGCAGAAATAGTATTAACAGTATTTTCAAAAAGAAAAATTATATTAGGACTTCTTGCATCTGTTTTCCTGTTGGAAAAGTAATCAGTTTGACTGCAGGTGGCTAGGTAATGTTGATGCTGAAAAACATATTCATGGTCAGGCCTAGACTGGCAATCTGTGGATTGTGGCAAATGCCAGAGGGGCTGCTGTAAGATGCCACAGACAGTCACTATTTATTGGGCTGGTGGGGGCTGTTTGGGCCTCTGTGTACTTGAAATGCCAGGGGCTATTTTGACTCCCAGTCCGGACCTAAGCTGGGCTACAGCACTTGTAGTCCCGAACCTTTGGTACAGTTATACCAGGTGACAGGAGAACAGGGTTAATGGGACCTAGATCTGTAAAAAAAAAAAAAAAAAAAAAGAAGGAGGAGGAAGAGCATTCCTAACAAACTAAGTTAAAAGAGAAGGAAAGGTACAATTACTGGGGCCATAATGTTAGGTACCCCCCAGTGATTGTAATCGCTTACCTGATACCCCGGGCTGGTGCTCTTGTTAGCAGAAAACTGTACCGGCCCGGGGTATATGCAAGCTAGCATGCGATCCTCTTCCCCCTTCTTTCTTTGTGCTGTTTGTGCATGTATATGTGCAGTAGTGGAGTGAAAACTTTAACAAAAATAGATGGCTTTTTCTCTCTACTGCACATGCATCAGCCCTGGGAGGATGGAAGGAAAGATCACTTGCTTGCAGGTTCCCCTGGCCGGTGCAGTTTTCTACTGACAGGATATGAGGTAAGTGATTACAATCGCTGGGGGGGTGCCTGGCATTTGGCACCCCGCAGTGTTTGTACCTTCTCTTGTAACACCAGCAAACTAAATCCAGTCCTATTTCCATCTGGAAGGAAGATGTCCCCTTAATTCTCGCCTCCCCAAGCAGCAAAATGTTTTGGGTACGCAGATACTTTAGAGATTTAAAATCCAGGGAACTAAATCTGGGTAAGTTCTGACCATGCCCATGGTATGCCCCAAACCATGCCCTTTCTCCCACCTCTGCCACTGTTATAAATGCATGGGACTGTGGGTTGGAAATGTGATACTTGGCTGGATAAAGAGTAGAAGATGTAAAGTCTAACATTTTGAAGTGCTCATTTAAGGGACCCCATTGGATATGAATGCACACATCAATTGCTTTATTGGCTTTACAAAAGGAGTGACACAAACCTTTCTTTAGATATATGCGGGTAGCAGTTCTCAGAATGGATTTTGAGAGCTCCTTCCTGACAGTTTTTAGCTTGTTGTGGAGGCAGTGCAATGACTCCACATGGAGTGTCTCCATTAACTTGTTCTGCATCTCTTTTCCAGCACCTACAAAAGCAATGAACAAAGAAGAACCAGGTCAACAAAAACATAGGTCTCAGACTATACCAATCTATTTTATGTTTAACTATGTCCTATAAACATATTGCCTTTGGGGGTCTAAACAGATTTTTCAAGATAACCTTTTCCAAGAAGGGATATATGGTAGTAGCTACCAATATACATACATAAAATATACTCAAGCTAATTATTGCTGTACACTAGATTTAGTTTTTTAAACTCTATTCCCCATATGTAATAAAAGATGAAAATTCTACCCAGCTGCAGTAATCCATAGCAACCAAAAAAAATGCCCAGTAAATGCTACCTGCTGATTGGTTGCTATGGGTTAACTCCATTTAACCCCTCTATTCAGTAGTCTCTATTTGTTTGCCAATTTCAGGCATGCCCAACAACCAAATTCTAAATCAAGATTTTTATTTGATTTATTTTTACTGCTTATCCTTTTGTTCAGACCATCACCTTTTATCATACAGTCTGCTACAGAAACCTTTGTCTGGTTGCTAGAGAAGTTGGTGCCATAGCAATAAGACAATTTCAGCTCCAAAATGGAACTGCTGGATGAAACATTGCAGATTTCTTAGAATATCCCTATCTACAGGAACACAAAGAGATAATTTTATAGTGAACTTCAACAGAGTTGGTTACTACCTAGTGACAACTGGAGTAATCCTAAAGCAATGCTAAATGGCGACATGACCACACTGGGCTTTTTGGATTCTGGATCAATTTCTTTCAACAGGTCAATGCTGAAGAATGTAATTGCTTGAGAAAATTTGCGCATTTCCTCCAGTGACGCATTTTCATCACAGCTTTCTTGTTCTACTTCATTGTTATCATCCAGGACAAGTTTAGAAGGATCAACTTCACCTGAGTGCTCCTCATCCACCCCTTCCTTCAGCTTATCAGGCCTCTCTTTTCCCTCATCAGGCCCCTCTTCTTTCCCCTCATCAGGCCCCTCATCAGGCTCCGCTTTCCCCTCATCAGGCCCCGCTATCCCCTCATCAGGCCCCGCTATCCCCTCATCAGGCCCCGCTATCCCCTCATCAGGCCCCGCTTCACCCTCATCAGGCCCCGCTTCACCCTCATCAGGCCCCGCTTCACCCCCATCAGGCCCCACTTCCCCCTTATCCTCAGCCCCTTGCTCCAGCTGAACATCTGAGCCAAGATTATCACTTGAAGTGGTTGTTTCAAAGTCATTTGTGGGACAGGCTGTAGTTTTATGAGGATGTAGTTCCTCCCATGTATCAGAGGTAGAGTTTTCAGGAGCAGAGGTCGTTACTGTTGTGGTATCAGTTGTTTCATAATTTTGTGTTGTCACATGGTCGTCTTCTGTGTTGGCATCATGTGGCACTTCTGTATTTTGCTGCAAGTGGAAACAATTTCAGGCATCAGAATTATGTAGATGTACATCAAGTACTACCCACTATATAATTTAACAGACAAGAGAAAGAAAGAAAGTTCAGCAGAATATATAAGAATATAAGGCAAAAAGGTAAATGTATGTGCAACCCAGATTTTAACTTCTACTTGCTAGCTGTAGTACATGCCTCACTCATCTTCCATATTACACCACACTATTATCTGATGCACAGAATATAGGATAAATATAGATCTTTGCTCAACACTTATGTGCTGTTCTCTCAAATATCAACATCCTGCCTACTCAAGTTTATATCCCCGAAGAACAGTTTAATTCTGTCTGCATTTATATGCAGTTTCCTAGCACTAAGAAGATAGGACCTAAAGGAAAACAGCAACAAGTCAAGAGTGTTTCAGTAAATGTTCATCACCTTTGTTTACTAACTAACTGTGCATGCAGTACAGGATGAGAAGTTGTTTAACCACTGAGCATAATCATAAATGCAGTGTAAATCCCTATAATGTAACAAGGCATTGTATGCAGGTGAGCAGGTAAGAAAAAGGCACAGAAAGGAATGAGATTGCTAATAATGCATCTGGTTTTTCACTAGGGTAACACTCATAAATAGGTAGGTACTGCCCCCCCCAAAAAAGAGACAATTGCTTCATCTAGATGCCCGCTGGCTAGGGGCAGGGTTTGAGACTATAATATAGTCCACACAGAATTGGTATGCTTTGGGTGCAGACCCTACTGAGACAAACCGTGGCATCACAGGGTCCTTTCAATCTTGCACCTAGCCAAGGGGCATCTTGATAGAGGATAGACTAACCAGTTTTTACTGGAGTCAGCAGCCTACTGCAAACAAGGGAAAAATGGTCTCTGTAATGACCCTCTCAACATATCCCGCAGTGCTTTACAAAAATTATACATCATTCATTTCAGTCCCGGCCCCAATTGAGCTTACAACAGAAAGGGGAACGCTGGCTTCTGAACCAAGATTTGTTAAAGAGCCCCACACAACACCCCCTAATATACCCATCGCTGTAAACCAGGGATCCCCAAGCTTTTATACCTGTAAGCCACATTCAAAAAGTGTTGGGGAGCAACACAAGCATGAAAAAGGTTCCTGGTGTTGCCAATAGGAGCAATAACTGGCTATTTAATAGCCCCTATGTGGACTGGCAATATACAGAAGGCTCTGTTTGGCATTATACTGGGTTTTTATGCAACCAAAACTTGCCTCCAAGCCAGGAATTCAAAAATAAGCACCTGCTTTGAAGCCACTGGGAGCAACATCCAAGGGGTTGGGGAGCAACATGTTACCCCTGAGCCACTGGTTGGGGATTACTGCTGTAAACTGTTCCGTCAAAATGTATGAATAAATACCATTCCTATATGCTGAAATTTAGCTGCAAAACAGCTCTTCTCTCTGCGTCTTTCTGCATTATTTGAAATCTGCCCAGGGGAGGAGGGACTAAAACATTGATGTTACAATTTGTAACAACCTCTCCAAAGCTTACAGACAGCACGCAGGAACTACATAACCCACAATGCATTGCACAGTGTTGTTCCTTTCCTTATTGACATCATGTGTGCAGGGGAATGTGGGATTTGATGGATCCAGGCTAAAGGCAGAGTGAGGACAGTCAACTACTGTTACTAAAAATCATGAAAAGGCTTCATATTTTTTAATTAATATGTATTGCAAAGTTGCTTGAAATTATATATATATATATATATATATATATATATCCCGTTATGGCAACAACGGGATATTTGTTGCTTATTTATTCTTCTATTTACTCATTGTTCAGCACATAGAGTATTTGACCAGCATAAAGCATCCAAGCAATACCCTGATATCTGTGTAAATATACTCAACATACTGTATCTCCAAGATAGAATGCATAAGGTCTTAAAGACAAACTTAAGGAATTCACCACTTCATTTACTTGCCATCAGCAAAGAAATGGTGCACCACTGAGAGTAAAAGCTCAGTACTTCAATCAAGCAGAATTTCACACCAGCATTCATAGTTTTAAAGATTATTACAAAGGGAGGGGGGGGGGACTAAGAAAATCAGACCAAGACTCCAAATGTGAACTCAGCCTACTGTGAATAATTAAAGCAGTGATCCATCCAGAACACAAACAAGTATTGCTTTGGTTTATAAAGCCCGCAGTTTTGCATAAAGCCGAGGCATTCAATACACATGATTCCAAATGATTTCAAAAAGGCACAGCAGGGAGAATTCAAACCCTCAGTCTATGTGCGTAAAACACATTTTGTTTGCACATATTCTACTGCCTATTAAGGCCTCAGGTAATGATATTGTCAGAGTTTGCTCTATATCATCCTTAATGCCCTTACAATTTTAGGGTATCACTAGAGGTCAGTCGTATCGAACGATTGTAAACGGCGGGAAAACCTTTCTGACTTTGATCCTTCAGTGCATGATTTTGAAAACCTCCCACAGGACTCAATGGCACTCCAACTCCAACCCGGCCCAAGGAAAGTCTCCCATAGGGCTCAATGGCTCTCTGTAACTCCAACCCGGCCCAAGGAAAGTCTCCCATAGGGCTCAATGGCACTCTGCAGCTCCAACCCGGCCCAAGGAAAGTCTCCCATAGGGCTCAATGGCACTCTGCAGCTCCAACCCGGCCCAAGGAAAGTCTCCCATAGGGCTCAATGGCACTCTGCAGCTCCAACCCGACCCAAGGAAAGTCTCCCATAGGGCTCAATGGCACTTTGCAGCCCCAACCTGGCCCAAGGAAAGTCACGATAACGAAGCTTGAATGAATCCGAAATTTTCGTAGTCAGCGCAACAATACGATTTTGTCGCACACATTTTGTCACAAAGTATGAAAAAGTTGCGCAAATGTACGAAAAAGTTGCGCACAGTACGAACCAATACGAAATTTTTTGTATTCTGAATTGTACTTTGATAAAAGGTGACCATACACATTACAATTATGATCTTAGGAATTCTACCCCTGACGATTCAGTGCTAAACGATTGGCTTTGCTTGGTTGCCTTCGAAGGCGCCTGATCGTCCAATATCCAAGGCTTTTGCGATATTGGTCGCCTCATCAATCCACCATACATGCACCGAATATTTTCTTATTCCTTAGGATAATATTGGTGCGTTTATGGGCACCTTAAGAATGACTGTAAAATGAAGCATAAAGGGTATGTTCCCCTTTAAGTTAACTTTTAGAATGATGTAGAAAGTAATAGTCTAAAGACAATTTGGAGTTGGTCTTCATTTTTTATTTGTGGTTTTTTTAATGATGTCCCTTTTTGATCAGCAACTCTCCAGTTTGGAATTCCAGCAGTTATATGGTTGTTAGGGTTTAAATTGCCTTAGTAACCAGGGAGTGGTTTTAATGAGAGACTGGTATATGAATAGGAAAGGACCTGAAGTAATACAAATTAACAATAGCAATAAAACTGCTTGAAAGGCAATAGTTCTTTGGCTGCTGGGGTCAGTAACCCCCGTTTAAAAGTTGGAAAAAGTCAGGGGAAGAAGGCAAAAAAGTATAAAAAATAAATAATGGCGACCAATTGAAAAGTTGCTTAGGCCTAGCAATCCTATAACTTGAAGAATTAAGTTTGATGCTATTTAAGTGCAAAACGGATGAATATCCTTTTATACTATGCAGAATCCCCTAAACATTGCTCTAGAAGTGAATCCACTAGAGCAGCAAAAGAACATTATGGGGGATATTTATTATAGTGTGTAAGCCAACATCACCGGTAATGTAGCCCATAACAACCAATCAACAACTGAATTTGAACGGTCCCCTACATGTTAGAAAACAGGAGCAAAGATCTGATTGGTTGCTATGGGCAACACCACCAGTGATGTTGGCTTACACACTATAACATATACAGTGTCCCCTTCCCCTTCTCTGACCATCACCTGGTTTCATTTTATATCTCTCACTCTCCTTCCCAACCTGCTCCTTCCCCCACTGTATTAATTAGAAATACACGCAACGTGGATCTCCCGGCCTTAGCTTCCTCTTTCAGGTCCAGTCTCTCCTCCTTTGATGAGATGTCGGACCCTGATACCCTGGTTAACAAGTACAACAGTATACTTGCCTCCACCATTGACCTATTTGCACCCGATCAGCCTAAGCGTACTCGGGCTCAAAACCCACGCCCGTGGCTGAATGTGCACACCAAATTCTTACGCTCCTGTACGAGGTCTGCGGAACGTATGTGGAGGAAATCCCGTACGCAAGCAGACTTTATACATTATAAATTCCTATTGGCCTGCCTCAATTCTGCCCTGTCAAAGGCTAAACAGGAATACTATAACACCCTCATAAACCACAATAAATCCAACCCACGACGCCTGTTTTCTATTTTCAATACCCTTCTGCGTCCCTCGCAGACTCCATTACCTCACCCTATGCACTCTCCCCAGGACTTTGCCGAGTTCTTCATGAACAAAGTGGAGTCCATCCGCAATCAGATTCCCCCCTCTACTAATACAGACCAGCTCCTCCTTCCTCAGCCCCCCTCTGCATGTCTTAACTCTTTTGGTCCCGTAACTGTCTCCGAGGTCTCCCACCTTTTGTCTGTTCCCCTCACCACTTGCTCTCTTGACCCTATGCCTTCCTCTCTGCTCAAACACTGCATTCCTGAACTTACTCCGGCTCTTACTCACATCTTTAACTCTTCTCTGACCTTTGGAAGCTTCCCCTCTTCCTTCAAACAGGCCTGTGTCAAGCCCATCCTAAAAAAGGCCACGCTGGACCAGTCCTGTCTCTCTAACTACCGCCCTGTCTCTCTTCTACCGCTTGCCTCCAAAATCTTAGAGCGTATTGTCTTCTCCCGTATTACTAATTTTCTCAATGACCATAATTTACTAGACCCTCTGCAATCTGGTTTTCGGCCTGCGCACTCTACTGAGACAGCGTTGTGCAGAGTTACAAACGATCTTCAGGTTGCCAAAGCCAAAGGTCACTTTTCCGCACTAATCCTCCTAGATCTATCGGCTGCGTTTGATACGGTTGACCACTCCCTCCTGATGCAAATTCTGCATTCGATTGGTCTCCGCAGTCAGGCTGCATCCTGGATCTCTTCTTATCTCTCTAACCGTTCATTCACTGTCTCCTACGCTAATAAAACCTCATCTCCAGTTCCTCTTAATGTGGGGGTACCCCAAGGCTCTGTACTTGGGCCGTTGTTGTTCTCCCTCTACACACTGTCTTTGGGAGATCTCATCCGTTCATTTGGCTTCAAATACCATCTGTATGCTGATGATATCCAAATTTATCTGTCGACCCCTTCATTAACAGCTGAAATTGAGACTCAAATCTCTAACTGCCTCCTGGCCATCTCTAACTGGATGAACCATCACCACCTCAAACTCAACCTAACAAAAACTGAACTAATGATTTTTCCGCCTAAGCCTGGTCCTACCCCCCCCTTTTCTATCTCTATTGATGGCACCCTCATCAACCCTGTCGATTCAGCGCGTTGTTTGGGGGTGATCTTTGACTCCAGTCTCTCCTTTTCTAACCACATTAACTCCACTGTCAAAACCTGTCACTTTTTCTTACGCAATATTGCCAAAATCCATCCCTTTCTTTCCACTGTAACAGCTAAGCTGCTCATGCATGCTCTCATCCTGTCACGACTGGATTACTGCAACCTGCTATTAACCGGCCTCCCTAACTCCCATCTTTCCCCCCTACAGTCTATATTAAATACTGCTGCCAGAATTCTCCTCCTCTCATCCAGGAGAGTTCAGGCCCTTCCCCTGCTAAAGTCCTTATCGTGGCTTCCTATCAAACTAAGAATATCCTACAAACTTCTTCTCCTAACCTTTAAAGCCCTCCATTCCTCTGCTCCTCACTACATCTCTTGCCTAGTGTCTCCGTATGTTCCCAGCCGACTCCTTCGTTCCTCGCAGAGCAATCGTTTGGTTGCACCCCCCACTACTACTGCGGTTTCCCGTCTTAAACCTTTCTGCCTTGCTGCCCCTTACATTTGGAAGTCTTTTTAAAACTAAGGTTAAAGACTACCTTTTGGAGCACTCGCCCAGCACCTGATCTGGGAACTGGCACTTACATTGTAGTGTCACCCACTGTGACCTACAGCACTTATATTTGCCTATTTGTGTCTGTTAGTTACCCTCCCATATAGATTGTAAGCTCTACGGGGCAGGGACCTCCTTCCTCTTGTGTCCTCGACTCTTAACTTATTGCTGCTGTATTTATCTGTATTTATTATTATACTTTGTATTTATCTATTATCTTAACACCCTGTTTGTATTAATGTTTTCTACTGTACAGCGCTGCGTACATAAGTAGCGCTTTATAAATAAAGATATACATACTATAATAAATATGCCAGTAAGCACACTCAGCACGGAACAGTTCCACAGTATTCATCGCGGAGGAAGGAAAAAGTGACTGTGGAACTGGCAAGGTTAGGGTTAGTTCTATCCTTACAAGGCACAAATTAAAGATAGGATGGTTTGGGCCATTGCAGGAAAGGTGGGAGATCAACAACGATGCGGGTTGGGTATAACTGATGTTGGTATTAAAAATAAATATTTAAACAATATGTACTTTGGTCAATATTTATTCCCCCACAGCCTCTCTGATGTCCTCATTCCCACATTACTGAGCCGTAATACTGGCCCTGCATCCCTAACACATTGGTGGAAATGTAAAACATCATAAGCAAAGCCTTTCTGCAAAACTACAATTTTTCACATTGAATAAGTAACATAGTAACATAGTAAGTTGGGTTGAAAAAAGACATACGTCCATCAAGTTCAACCATAATGCCTATATATTACCTGCCTAACTACTAGTTGATCCAGTAGAAATCCATTTTTCTTTATAACGTATTCATCTGAACTCACAAGTTCCACACCTTTGCTCATTCAGCGGCGGATAAGGCAGAGGCAGCAGACAGAGCCTCCGTGCCCTCAGCATTACCTGCTACTAAGTCAATACGGGATTTTATAACCAGTGACAGATTTTTAATAGCAAATGGTATTTGACATTACCCTGCTGTCTGCAATGGGATAAGCAATTTAAACTTGTGTTGTGCGACTAGCAGGGCTTTTACACATTGCTGTTAATGAAAAAAATAACTCTTATTCTAGATTTAAACTTGCAAGCAAGCTTGGTGTTATCTGGTACCCTGGGCTTGCATGTGGATAGATAAATAAAACTTCAGTTCTATATAGAAACTTGTTCATCTGCCAGTTTGTTACCTGTTGTACCGCAAGTGTTAATAACTTTGTAGTAAATGGCCAAATTAACCCTTACATTAAAATTCACCCCTGTGGAATTTGTATCAGTGGGTAAAAGTTCACCATTTCATATATATGCTTCTAAAAATCCCATAGGAATGAATTGGAAGTGGGTGAGTTTTTCTGTAATCTCACATTTTGATAAATCTGCCCCTTAGAGTGGAATTAACTTGAGGTCCACGCAGCCCAACAGAAATAATTAGTACAAGGAATACCAGGTTGCTTGCCAGCATCCCACTGCCTACCCTCATGTCTCTCTTCCTTCTGATTAGGTGGCTCATGGGTATCTGGTATCGGGTGAAAATTGATCACTTGAAAATTGAGGGACAAGTCTAAAAAAATCCAGCTCACAGGGCTGAACTGATTGCAGTTTATTATAAAAGCAATTAGTGCTGCCCTGCAGCATGTATTTACTAGATGTGTCCCCAAATTTTTAAGTGATCTGGTCACCCTAATCTGGTACAAGAGACAGCTCCCATGAGGGGTGCCTTCTGTGCAATGCCAGGACCTACCTAGTCCAGTTCCGTATACACTGGGTCCCTAACTGACGAATTACCACGGGGTTCTGTCCCTTTTCTAACTCCTCATTGGAGCCTAAGCTGCTCAACTACCTGGCCTATCACTAACTCTCACCACCTACAGTAAGCTTCACAGATCTGGCCTACTACTTGTTAACCTAATGTCTTGGCTTGACTTGTCTTATCTTCAGCAAAAAAAGAAGGATTACCCACCCAGTGTCACAGAGAACCTGCTCTAGAACCTCCTTAAGGGAATTCCCTACCTAACAGTGCCAGTGACTGAAAGAATAACTATTTACACAAAATATATTTTATTACATTTTCTGTACCCATTACAAGTTAAACAGAATCAGGAGGAAGAGGAGACTTCCCTCTCACTTCTAGTTGTGCTGATGCCTTACAAGGTCCAAATAGCTGCTTAACATTTTCAGACCAAACAAACTTTTGCAATCTTATTGCATTGCAGTCTTAACTGCCCCTCAAGGTGCCCTTCCATTAACCAGCCATCTGGCATAAAGACCAAAGACAACATATATTTGTGTATGCATTGGCACCTTTAAACTGGGCCACAGATTGGAGCAAATATATCAGAAGGAGCCACGTGCTTATAAGTTCAGTTATTAGCAGAAATGTAAAATCGATTGCTCTGCTGCTCTTAACAAGAGTAAATCATTTTAAAGGATAAGGAAAGCGAAGTCCACTGGGGTGCCAATTTGCTTCGATCAGAGTACTATGCTACCATTTTAAATCATTCTAGACCAAGGGAATGCTTTGTAGTGTCTGTATTCACATTATTGTTAATTCAAGCATTTGCCTTTACTGTGTATGTGCCATCCCTGGGCAGCGCAGATCCCTGGAAATGAACTAAAAAAGCAGCACGGTGCTTTGATATCAAGAAAAAAAAGGTAGGTGATACTATTTGCAGGGGGGGGGGCACCTAACAAATCTCTAATGGATAATTGCAGGGATCGTGATAGGGGGCATAATGAAACCCATTTTACATAAAGAGAAATATACAACTTATAACAAACCCTTTTGGTTACACTGGTTTCCCAGCAGCATTGGACATTTTCCACAACCAGAGAAGAATATTATGAAACTATTTTTCACTGTTCAGTCAAAGTTTGAGGCAAAAATTTAAAAATGTAGTCTTTGAGAGAAAAACCGGGAAACCAGCCTTTTACTCATTGCTCGGAAATGTGAATTTCATGGAACATTTCACTAAACAACAGCAACATGTTTTCAGCCACATATAGTATCTATTAATGGCTTTGAAGCTGATGAAACCCCATAGAAATTTAACACTCTCCAAAGCATTTTATGTCGTATTCTGCTGCCCGGCACTTACTCACAGATAATTGATAGTGGGATGTGCGTTTATTCAGTACAATTGCATTTAGCCCTAAGCACATCAAGTTATTTAGCAAAAGGTACTGAAGTGGCTCTTGCCCATACCATATTACTGCAGCTGGACATCATTCTAAAGTAATTTTGGACAAATCCCCCTGCTAAATTACAGTTTCATAATGTTATCAAACAATAAGCCAATCCAAATATAACATTTTGCATACTGATAGCAAGTTTAATTCTAAGCAATTTTACAAGATAACATTAACTTAGAGAACTAATTTAAGCAGTATCTGCTTGTTGTATCTATTCTGTGCACTGCTGGTCCTGAACACATGGACCTTAAAGTGGAGGAATTGTGGAATCTGGAGTCTGGGGGGGCGCCAGTTGTTGTTCCAATGTGTGGGGACAAAGAGTGGAAGGGATAGCGAGCAACGGGCAGAAGAGATCCAAGTATTATATGTTAGGGGTTGCTGCATTACAAATAGGAACCTGAGTTCCTAACTGCCCATTCAGAATATGGATTCGTTAAATGCACACTGCACAGCTTAGTAATATCATTACTAATTAGTCATAAGTGACATTTTTGGACACAAAAAAATTGCAGCTTGAGGTGTTTAAAATGCAATGGAATGCAATTGCTTCAAGCACCAAAGTGAACATGGGATACACATTTTAACACTGTTTGGGGGGCCTCCATCACCCAACCATATAGACTCAAGTTACTGCAGTGCTCATTACTATCAGGTGTATGTATCTATGGCTGCTTAAAAACAAATGCAGTCTGCAACAAGTCTCTACCATAATTACCAGTCATACTAAAATGGCAATGTAAAAGCCTAAAAGCACAGCTGCTCAACACAGTCATGGTCTTATCAGGGCTGTAATTAGGGGTAGGCAGAACTGGCATGTACCAAGGACACAACAGAAAGGCGGGTGCAAGGCATATAGCTCAGCTACCTGCCCACCCTTAAGCTGGCCATACACGAGCAGATCCGCTCGCTTGGCGATGTCGCCAAGCGAGCGGATCTTCCCCCGATATCCCCACCTACGGGTGGGCGATATCGGGGACCATTTAGGTAAAAAAAATAATAATCCGATCGTTTGGCCCTGGGGCCAGACGATCGGATTATGTGGGCGGCAATGGGGCAGTCGGATCGGGGACCGCATCAACGAGCCGATGCGGTCCCCGATCCGACCAGATTTTCTAACCTGGCCGATCGAGATCTGGCCAATTTCAGGCCAGATATCGGTCGGCCAGGCCGATCTGCTCTCCCCATACACGGGCCGATTAGCTGCCGAATCGGTCCAAGGGACCGATATCGGCAGCTATAGTCGGCCCGTGTATGGCCACCTTTAGTTCTGACTGGGGAGAGCATCAACTCTTTCAGCCAATCACATTGTGCTTTGCATTGCCACTCCCACCTGTCATATTCTCCCCAATCCACATCCCCCCGTACCCCACTTGTCAACCCTGCTTCTCTCCCCTTGGGAACTCCTCATATTTGGCCCAGCACTAAGTCTTATAATAGAACAAGTGGATAATAATGGAATTAGCAAAAGCTTATGGGGGAAAAATGCTGCAATGACCGACGTGTGTGCTGCCACATTTAAAGCAGGAACTGATTTGCAGACAGCTGCTTTCTAATATACATCAATTACTGATTTTCAGTGGTTTAAAAAAAAAAAAAAAATTGTAATTGCTATTGAAACCAGTATTTGTAACAACAGTCCCCTTTCTCCCTGCAAGTACAGGATAATCAGCAGGCTTCTGCTTCATTGTTACCAAAGTCAGAAATGACTGGGAAGAGAATAGGGAGGGAGAGGAAGATACCGCTTCCAGTAGAAATAAGTATGAAGAACGTTACAAAAGCCATTGCACATTTTTAGGGAATGTGCATTAGAAAGTTGCTTAGAATTATATTTTCTTTATTTGTGCAAAATAGTGATTTTGGGTTGAGATCCCCCTTTAAATGCAGTCTACAACAAATATCTTATTATTGCTGATTAACCATGGAGTATGAGGATGTCACATGCATCCTGGTTTAGCCATTGTGTGTCCTGGGCTGTCTTCAAAAGTGTCTGTGACACTGCACATGCTCAGTTTGCTCTGGGCAGCTATTGAGAAGCTAAGCTTAGGGGTTGTAGCAAATTACCAAGAAGAAACTGTGTTTTGTCATATAAACTGGTATTACAGGGCTTATTATTGAATTCTGACACTAATTTCTCTGGTTACAGAGCTGCCATGTAGTAATTATCTGTACTAATTACTCATCAGCCATATATTGTGACATTTATATTCTACATATACAGTATATTGTGTGTCGGTTCTAAGCTCAGTAAGGGACAGCGGCACAGAGCATGGGCAGTGAATCAGCAGAAAAGGAGATGGGGGGCTACTGGGGCATCTTTGGGGGCACAGATCTTCCCTGCTAAAGGGCTGTGGTTGCCTTGGGTTGGTACAGAAACCCCAAACATAATGTACAACATTTATAGGCTAACTCTTTAGTTAGGCTTTAGTTCTCCTTTTAAAAATGAGAATGGCACCCAAGTACCATGTTTGTATATCAAATTTTCCTGCCATCAAAATGTTGAGAATCACTGCTTCCATTATAGGGGATAAAAAGTAGCACTTGGAGATGATTTCTACTGATTCGCCAGCAGAATAATACCAGTGCTTAGTAGGCAATAGCTGCCTGTAAAGGGGCCAAGCAGGGCAATGCCCAACGCAGCCACAGCAGCACTCTACATAAGTTTGTTTATGAAAACACCGGAATACGGGAAAAAAAACGCTTGCATTAATTTGCGAGGGGTGGAATTTGTATTGATAAATCGCATTTGGAAAATGCAAATGTAAAACATTTTTGATTTACCTGGTCACCGGTTTAAACACAGACATTTTATTACAAGTTACTATGTATTACTGCCCCTGGGCAAAATGAGCCCCTTTTATTACATACAAAAGGAGGGGGGGGGGGGCGAGGTTAATGGCCAAAAATTTGACATTTTTTTTTTATTCTTTTCTCGGTACATAGTAACAAGCGAGAACTATATAGAACTAAATATATTACCGTTTGTAGCAGCCGCACAGTGTAGGTTGGTCCGAGTACTGAAAAATAGGCGCTGGCCAATGCTTACACCGAGCGCTCACTCTTTCTCTTTGTTTGATTCTCACTAGAGTAAACCCACGCTGACAGTATTACAACCCTTTTTTAATATCTAAATGCTTTTACTAAATTTGAAAGAGCTTTAAATCATGGTACTTTATTTCCTTTCCTACAAGCTATGATTGGATTTGAAGGAAAGCGGAGAACCAAACCTTATGCTCCTTGTTTTCTTCTCTACCCCAGATTGTGTTCTGCAACTCGTTTTTACTACATGTTTTTTAAACCCTTATAAAAGCAGATTGTGACAACAAATTATCAGTAGGATTATAATATATCACTGATTAGGACTGCAGAATAAGCCAACTTGATTTTTTGGTTTTATTTTCACTTTATTTTCCTCAAATCTGTATGAAAAATACATTTCTACAAACCCCTAGATTTCAGACAGAATGAAGGGAAAGGGGGTTGCCTATTACCTGGCAGTAGCCCATTAGGAATCAGAGCACAAGACAGTCTTTTAGTGACAGTTGTAAGTTTTACTTCCCAGCGCCAATTTACACAATTCCCTTGAGCACAACAATAGAGAATGTCGTATACGCTGAAATTGTTGCGTTATGGCTAAACTCACTGTGCTTATACAGAGAGCCTTGGACCAGAGAGCCTTGCCCACAAGAGCTTACAATCAAAAGGATATCACTTATTCCACTAGGCCCCTGAACAAGTGTAACATTTTGGGCTCCCTCTGTCATAATAAACGTTACTAAATACAGGTATGGGACCTGCTAGCCAGAATGCTTGGGACCTGGTATTTTCCGGATAAGTGGTCTTTCTGTAATTTGGATCGCCAAAACTTAAGTCTGCTAAAAATCATTTAAATACTGAATAAACCCAGTAGGCTTGTTGAGAAAAAGGAAATCATTTTAAAAATTAGAATTATTTGCTTATAATGGAGTCTATGGGAGATGGCCTTTCTGTAATTCGGAACTTTCTGGATAATGGGTTTCTGGATAAGGGATATACTGTACTGGTTTTCAGGGCCCTGCCAGTGAGTGAGCCCCTACATTTGTACCCCCCGTGCCCAGACGGCTGCTCTGTATGGCACATGTGACCAGCCGAATAGTCACATACATGGAATTCTGGCCAGGTAGCACTATGTGACTGTATAAGAGATAATTCACACACTTCCAAGTTGACCAGTGGCACCTTTTCATATCCAGCCCTTAGGTTAAAGGCAAACGGAGCTACTTAGTAGCAGCTTCTTGTCATGCCTACGTAATGCCAGAAATACCCTGCCATAGACATTACTGAGAACTGCCTCTGCTAAAACACATGTAGAGACAATTATCAGTATTGTCTCTTTCTGTATCTGCTACTAGTAGCTCGGTGTGTCTTCACCCTTAAAACCCACTCACATATTTAGCACGGGGTAAATTTAAATGCCAGCTGCCAACTGTGGTGGTTTCTGTGCAGCTATGCAGAATGGACCCAAATTAATTGGACATTATTTATACAGAACATGGTTTTAATAGTCATCAGTTACTGAGGTGATGTGGCAACAGACTATCAGGTTATCAGTTTGACTGGTGCACTTTGCTTGTTAGTGCCCCACCACCTACCAATGCATCATGTGACACCGTTTTGGTCTGAAACCACTGAACAAACAGTCCTTCAGCAGGCAGCAATAATGGGACGCAAAAATCAGGGTCAGAATTATTCCTATATATTAACTTCCCCATGAATATAAACAACATATTGCAATAAATACTTACAGCTGAGGAGCAGGCAATTCCAGATAGAGCAATCAGACCCAGCAGCAGCAGCAGCCGCCCCATTGTCCTGCAAAGAAAGTTATAAAATTAGAAAACACAAACTCAGTTACTTGTCCATGTCCCTTTACGTTATCCCAGGCAGACAAACAGCAGCCAGCTCTACCTGTACATTACTATTCCTGACTAACAGAAAGTCTGCTTAGAATGTTTAAGGTCATTAAGGGGAAGAATGATTGCCTTCAGATGAAGTAAAACTACAATTCTCAGTATCCTCTGCCAGCTGAGGTCTGTAAATGCAGGGAATGGTAGTACTACTACATATGCTACTACATATATTTGATATTTTCCATAACCACAGCTGCTTTATTTGATAGATTTTGGGCAAATTATCTCAGGGTACATACTGTGGCCCCAAAAGTTACCTCTCCCACACTTACCTATTCCTACAGCGTTCTAACCTGTGTGAGCCTCTTACAAAGGGAACAAATTCCAGTTTCTCAGCTTCTTAATAAGCCCTTCCCACCCGTGATGAAACGCTCTGTGCAATTTCCCCTGTTTACTGTTTGATTGCATTGAGCAAACATCAGCCCCAGCTGCACATAGCAACCTGTGCCCACCCCAGTCTGTGTCTGTGACACCCCCAGAATATGGAGGAGGGGTGCATGAATTGGTGTAACAAGCCAGGCTGGAATTTTTTTCTGTATTTTAATATAAAGTTCAAAAGTATTCTTCCTTTTCATTATTTTGAGTTGCTAAATGTTCCAGATAAATTAAGCAGAGGATTAAAATGCTGAAATCTTAGATAAGGTTCCTGCTTGCCCTTTCTGAAAAAGAATCAATACCTCCTTATCTCATTTGGATCAAATAGCATTTTTTTCTGGCCAAATCGCAACCCTATCCCTTACACTGTTAGTTTCTGCTAAGGCTTAGTACCTGGTAAATAAATTAACCTTCAACAACCTGGCACAAAAAAAACAGAAAAGGTTCCTAAGTGGCACTTCAACGTGCAATCCCATCTGGGGGAGCATTCTGGCGCTGCAATTGTTTGCTAGGAACAAGCATTACTAACCCATGCAGTGTTGCATTTACTAAGCAGAAAGCAATTCATTACAAAGCATGTCGGCCCCACAGGTTGACTTCTGGGAAAATGTGGGCGGCGAGATCATAGAGGGGGACTGATGCCTACGTGTGAGGATGTCACTTTCCTCAATTATTTTGCAATAAGTGACTTACTCAGCTGCCACTACTGTGTTTGTCCTTTGTCATTTTAAGCAGGGTGGAAATTTGCCACATCAAATATTTAGCAATATTATGTGTCAAATACAAGGTGCTCTTGTGACAGCCCCCACCACATTCTCTTTTAAATAAAGAAATTAACAAATGCACTGTGCAGGGCTAGGCTAGTGTATGTGCAGCCCAATATCACTCCTCTGTCCATTGTTATCTGCATTCAGCATCTCCGTCTGCTTCAGTTGGAATAGTCCTCATAGGAAGAGAATTACCACCTGTCCGGTTTTAACCCCAGTTTTTAGAAGGGCTGTTAGTATCAGAACTGTCTGCGAGGCCACTAAGGCTCGGGCCTAGGGCAGCAGAAGTTAAGGGGTGGCATGCCGCCCAGCCGCAACACAATTTTTAAATTTGGCTCCCATATGGAGCAGTCGGGACCTCTCCCCCACTGCTCCGTATGGGAGTTTAAAGGTTTGTGCATGCGCACTTGCGGCTGGTGGGGGGGGGGGTGTTGTGTGTTCGCGCATTCACACGGGGGGGCGACCAACGGGGTGGCCTCGGGGCGCCCAGAAGACAAATCCGGCCCTGGCGATTGGCCAATTGGTGACTGCTGAATCATAGCCCTGACGTCTTGGGCCTCACCCCTGCCAAGCTTTCAGCAGGGGGGAAAGGTGGCAACCCTATAGGGCTGATTTATCAAAGTACGACAGGTCCGAAATACAAAATTTTTTTTTCATACTGTGCGTATTTTCTGCGACTTTTCCGTACTTTGCGACAACATTTGTGCGTCAAAATCATATTGTTACGCTGAGTACGAAAGTTTCTGACTCATTCAAGCTTCGGTATCGTGACTTTCCTTGGGCCAGGTTGGAGCTGCAGAGTGCCATTGAGCCCTATGGGAGACTTTCCTTGGGCCGGGTTGGAGCTGCAGAGTGCCATTGAGTCTTCTGGGAGACTTTCCTTGGGCCAGGTTGGAGCTTCAGAGTGCCATTGAGCCCTATGGGAGACTTTCCTTGGGCCGGGTTGGAGCTGCAGAGTGCCATTGAGCCCTATGGGAGAATTTCCTTGGGCCAGGTTGGAGCTGCAGAGTGCCATTGAGCCCTATGGGAGACTTTCCTTGGGCCAGGTTGGAGCTGCAGAGTGCCATTGAGTCCTATAGGAGGCTTTCCTTGGGCCGGGTTGGAGCTGCAGAGTGCCATTGAGTCCTATAGGAGGCTTCCAAAATCATGCACAGAAGGATCAAAGTTGGAAAGGTTTTCCCGACGTTTACAATTGGATATGAAAATTTAGTGACTTTCGGATCGCCAATACAATATTATCGTGACTAATACGATTTTTTCGTAAGCCTTTTCGTGATTTTTGCGATGATCAAAAATTATCGTATCTAATCCGAATTTTACCCATTTTGTGATTCAAACTTGTACTTTGATGAATGTGCTCTATGAATAACTGGGGGCAGTGGACCACACAAAAAAGCCACTACACTGAAATGTGCTTGGAAACGCCATTTGTAAGGGCACTTAGCAGTAAGCACTGCTTAGGGTAAGGGGCAGGGGTTGCAATACATGACAGAAGAAGTGCACAATGTTCATCGCACATTGCATTGCTTAACAAGGGGTAAGCAGAAAAGTTAAGTGCCAGTACCCCCCGTTGTGCCCTATGCACTTCTTCCTACCCCTAGTTCTGGCCTAAGTTTAATGATGTTTATGTAGCAGTAACTGCAGCAGAATCTTGTTTACACACAGATATTTCCCTTTGTTGCCTGTAGCCACTGCCTGTGCTGAACTGCAAACACAGGTACAGTGAAGAAGAATGTGCTTTGTTAATGTGTTTCCTTGCCGCAAAATGAATCAAAGAGCCACTGCATCGCAGCGCAAGAATAAATACCCGCATTTAAGGGCCCATAGTCTTACTACACTTGATCCAATTGCTGGTTGGTGGCTTTGGATTAACAGTAAAATGACTAGTTTTGTGGTCAAACTTATTTTTGATAAATTTAGGAGGTAAAGCCCCCCGGGGGTAATTGGCTAAGGTGAACTGATCATTTAAAAACTGAGGACTTCTATAAAATGCATGTAACTTGACCAGAAAACAGGAAGATATTCATGTTTAAAATGGTACAGTTTGCCAGTATTGAATAAGTTGGAACATGGCCATGCATAACAGTATGTAGTCTCCTTCTCTGTTGGGAGCTATGCCTTCCTTCAGGAGATCTACACATCTCTCTAGTGGCATGGGGCTGCGTTCTGAAGCCCAATGTCTTGGTGCTGTGCCTACACCAGAGGAAGAGGAGAAACATGTTGGTGAAAACTGATGACCCAAACTCTAAGCACTGTGGGAAGACCTAATAACCCTAATACATCATAACCCATCGCCCATGAAGATCAGATCTACTCTGAGGTGTTAAGTCTCAACCATGATTCCACTGATTATTTGCAGTAATAGTTTGTAGGCCACTAGTTTAATAACCTGCTGAACATAGTTCATGTTATGTTTATTCCTTGACAGGGAGTGACAGATACGCTTACAGAAAGCACAAGTAACCCCAGAATTAAATTTATATCAAGCCCTTTGCCTTGCAACATCTGTAGGAACTTGTCTTTTGCTCCTGACTGTTCCCACCAGAGGCTCTCACAACAGATCCTACAAACCTCATACAAATCATCAATCACACAGGGCACAACCAACATCATCAGTATATTCACTGTTGTGCTACTTACACAAGGTGGGCTTCATGGCAGCTGGCACACCTTATATTCCGCCGCAAAGCTCTCTTACTATAAGAGGTTTAACTGTATTTAATGGTACAGGAGTATATACCCACCTTGGGACTTTACTCAAAAATATTGAGTTAGAAATCCTGAGACATGAATCCAATAAAAATAAAGAGTTAGAAATCTGGGAGTGAAGGTTTGAAGCTGGTATTCTATTAAAGGGTTGTTCCCCCTAGAATTCACTTTTAATATTGTGTAAACAGCATAATTCTAAGACAATCCGAAACAGGTCTTTTTTTTTTAATGATTTACATTTTTGTGTTCTGCGCCTCCTCTCAGACTTGGAATTTAAACTGATAATTCCCCTAGCAACCAGGGAGCAGTTTTTAAGTCAAACTAGAAAATGAATAGAGAACTGAAAAAAGAAAGAAGCAATATAAAATAAAAAAGACATATAAAATAAAAGGAGCAAAGCCCTTTGGAAATGTTGCTTAGAACAGATCTATTATATGCTAAAAATGAACTTCCATTTAACCTCTGGTTTGTGACCCCACCATAGACTACTGCGCTGGTTTGGGTGGGTTTCTGTGATTCTCGAGAAATAGTGCAGGTGGGGGAGAGACCTCTACATCTTCAGCGCTTATTCCTTTTACGGGAATCCAACGATGTTCATGGCTATAAGGGATTGCCAATATGGTGTTCAGCCCATTAAATACTATGGGGCTGATTCATCAAAGTAAGAGTTTGAATCCCAAAATGGGTAAAATTGGGATTAGATACGATCATTTCTGGTCATCGCAAATATAATGAAAATGTTTGCGAAAATATCGTATTAGTCACGATAATATTGTATTGGCGATCCGACAGTCACAAAAATTTTGTATCCGAATGATCATAAACGTCGGGAAAACCTTTCCAACTTTGATCCTTCTGTGCATGATTTTGGAAGCCTCCCATAGGGCTCAATGGCACTCTGCAGCTCCAACCTGGCCCAAGGAAAGTCTCCCATAGGGCTCAATGGCACTCTGCAGCTCCAACCCGGCCCAAGGAAAGTCTCCCATAGGGCTCAATGGCACTCTGCAGCTCCAACCTGGCCCAAGGAAAGTCTCCCATAGGGCTCAATGGCACTCTGCAGCTCCAACCCGGCCCAAGGAAAGTCTCCCATAGGGCTCAATGGCACTCTGCAGCTCCAACCCGGCCCAAGGCAAGCCTCCCATAGGGCTCAATGGCACTCTGCAGCTCCAACCCGGCCCAAGGAAAGTCTCCCATAGGGCTCAATGGCACTCTGCAGCTCCAACCCGGCCCAAGGAAAGTCTCCCATAGGGCTCAATGGCACTCTGCAGCTCCAACCCGGCCCAAGGAAAGTCTCCCATAGGGCTCAATGGCACTCTGCAGCTCCAACCTGGCCCAAGGAAAGTCTCCCATAAGGCTCAATGGCACTCTGCAGCTCCAACCTGGCCCAAGGAAAGTCTCCCATAGGGCTCAATGGCACTCTGCAGCTCCAACCCGGCCCAAGGAAAGTCTCCCATAGGGCTCAATGGCACTCTGCAGCTCCAACCCGGCCCAAGGAAAGTCTCCCATAGGGCTCAATGGCACTCTGCAGCTCCAACCCGGCCCAAGGAAAGTCTCCCATAGGGCTCAATGGCACTCTGCAGCTCCCAATCCCAGGGCCCCCAAGGAAAGTCTCCCATAGGGCTCAATGGCACTCTGCAGCTCCAACCTGGCCCAAGGAAAGTCTCCCATAGGCTCAATGGCACTCTGCAGCTCCAACCTGGCCCAAGGAAAGTCTCCCATAGGGCTCAATGGCACTCTGCAGCTCCAACCCGGCCCAAGGAAAGTCTCCCATAGGGCTCAATGGCACTCTGCAGCTCCAACCCGGCCCAAGGAAAGTCTCCCATAGGGCTCAATGGCACTCTGCAGCTCCAACCCGGCCCAAGGAAAGTCTCCCATAGGGCTCAATGGCACTCTGCAGCTCCAACCCGGCCCAAGGAAAGTCTCCCATAGGGCTCAATGGCACTCTGCAGCTCCAACCCGGCCCAAGGAAAGTCTCCCATAGGGCTCATGGCACTCTGCAGCTCCAACCCGGCCCAAGGAAAGTCTCCCATAGGGCTCAATGGCACTCTGCAGCTCCAACCTGGCCCAAGGAAAGTCTCCCATAGGGCTCAATGGCACTCTGCAGCTCCAACCTGGCCCAAGGAAAGTCTCCCATAGGGCTCAATGGCACTCTGCAGCTCCAACCCGGCCCAAGGAAAGTCTCCCATAGGGCTCAATGGCACTCTGCAGCTCCAACCCGGCCCAAGGAAAGCCTCCCATAGGGCTCAATGGCACTCTGCAGCTCCAACCCGGCCCAAGGAAAGTCTCCCATAGGGCTCAATGGCACTCTGCAGCTCCAACCCGGCCCAAGGAAAGTCTCCCATAGGGCTCAATGGCACTCTGCAGCTCCAACCCGGCCCAAGGAAAGTCTCCCATAGGGCTCAATGGCACTCTGCAGCTCCAACCTGGCCCAAGGAAAGTCTCCCATAGGGCTCAATGGCACTCTGCAGCTCCAACCTGGCCCAAGGAAAGTCTCCCATAGGGCTCAATGGCACTCTGCAGCTCCAACCTGGCCCAAGGAAAGCCTCCCATAGGGCTCAATGGCACTCTGCAGCTCCAACCTGGCCCAAGGAAAGTCTCCCATAGGGCTCAATGGCACTCTGCAGCTCCAACCTGGCCCAAGGAAAGTCTCCCATAGGGCTCAATGGCACTCTGCAGCTCCAACCTGGCCCAAGGAAAGTCTCCCATAGGGCTCAATGGCACTCTGCAGCTCCAACCTGGCCCAAGGAAAGTCTCCCATAGGGCTCAATGGCACTCTGCAGCTCCAACCCGGCCCAAGGAAAGTCTCCCATAGGGCTCAATGGCACTCTGCAGCTCCAACCTGGCCCAAGGAAAGTCTCCCATAGGGCTCAATGGCACTCTGCAGCTCCAACCTGGCCCAAGGAAAGTCTCCCATAGGACTCAATGGCACTCTGCAGCTCCAACCTGGCCCAAGGAAAGTCACGATACCGAAGCTTGAATGAATCTGAAACTCGGCGTGAAAAATATGATTTTGTCGCACAACTTGTTACCCTTTTTGACACTAAGTATGAAAAAGTTGCAAAAAAGACGCACAGTACGAAAAATAAATTTTTTTTGTATTCGGAAGCTATCGTACTTTGATAAATGAGCCCCTATATGTTTCTATAAAGTGCGTATTAAGGCACTTGTGCATGTGTATAAATGTGTTTGGTTCAAGCACAGACTTTCAGTAAAGAGAACAAACACTTTGGGCACATCTAGGATGCACACTGTGTACTTTGGCTCCAAACCACTTCCTACAAGTTTTAGTCATGAAATAGTCAGATCATTGCCAGTCACTGGTTTCTAATCTTGTCCTTAGCTCCCAGCAGTTCAGCTATAGTTCTACACTATCAGTAACACACTATCTGTCATAATGACTCAGCTTTATATTCAGCCCCGGGGTTCCTTGGGTGGGCATGCCGAGGGCAGGATGTTGCAGATGAGAGTATCAAAATCCACCGCTTCGACAATGACTTAATGGATAATTGTATTCTTCATTATTTTTATTATATATTTCTTGTGTCATCCTGCTTTCATCCAGTAATTTGTGTACCGCTCACTTGCCCTGTGTCTGGGCACACCACATCTGTGTTTGGAAGGACTTTAACAACACAGGGGCAGATCTGCAAATGTTGTTGGGCCAAGGGGGGCACAGGCTTATCTAGTTTCAGTGTATCCAAAAACAGGTCATCTTTCAGGAACTTTGGGGTGAGACTTCCCTGCACAAGTCTGCACAACATTCCCTTCGGGTGAGACTTAGGGGCACATATATGAAGCAATTTTGAGAAAAAGTTTTTTTTATTTTTACTTCTAGATATTTTTAAGATTTACGAATGGGTTTCTGCCAGTACAGGTATGGGACCTGTTATCCAGAATGCTCGGGACCTGGGGTTTTCCGGATAAAGGATCTTTCCGTAATTTGGATCTCCATAACTTAAGTCTGCTAAAAATAATTCAAATATTAAATAAACCCAATAGGCTTGTTTTGCCCCAATAAGGGGTAATTATATCTTAGTTGGGATCAATTACAAGGTACTGTTTTATTATTACAGAGAAAAAGGAAATTATTTTTAAAAATTAGAATTATTTGCTTATAATGGAGTCTGGCTTTCCCGTTTCTGGATAATGGGTTTCCAGATAAGGGATCCCATACCTGTACTCAATTTTTCTTATTTTGTTTATAAAAAAAAAAAATATTTGTTTTTTGTAAATTTTCCCTGAAACATTTGAGTTTTTCGAAAATAACTCCAATAATTTGTGATTTATTAATGTTCAGGTAACTTTTTTGTAAAAAAAAAAAAAAGTCAGGTTTGATCTGTCGAGTACCATTGAGTCCTATAGAGGCTTAGAATAGTAGAGGAATAGAATAGTCAGTGACAGCCTGTCCTTGGCACATTTTTAAGGAGAAGTTAATCCCTCATTGTTTTCTACTTCACCCAATTTTAAGGAGAAGCAAATCCCCTCATTGTTTTCTATTTCACCCAATTTTAAAGGGGACCTGTCACCCTAAGAAAAAACTCCAAATTCTTTTCTATCATATTAGTTGAGCAAAATAAACTTCATATCTTGTTTCCTTCAGTCTTGGAATTACTCAATCACAGCAAGCAGGCAGTTGCCATTTTGTGGACACTGTTAGTAAGACAAGCTTTGCATCACACAAAAATCTTGTTGGAGGACCAGATGCCCATACCCATGCACTGGCTACATAATTAGGTGATAGGGAGGGTGGGAAAAAGTGTGAAGTGCAGTGACATCTAGGAAGTGCTGAATGGAAAGCTAAAGATTGACAGCTGGGATTTTTAAATGCATAATGGGTATGGATGTGTTATTTAAAAAAAAGGAATTTGGGTATCATGTTTAACTTGAAAAGAACTTCTATTATTCAGCTTTTTATGTCTGGGTGACAGGTCCACTTTAAGGAGAAGCAAATCCCCTCATTGTTTTCTATTTCACCCAGTTGTTAGTGAAACACATTGTTTAACAAGAATGATTGGCAATGCTCCTAAAATGGCAGCTGGAGCAATTCCTGTTTGGGTAAAAAAAAAAGGATTCATGGAAACAAATGTCCATTACCTTTGTCACAAATAATTCAAGCATTATCGTGACATTATATTAATACAATAATGATCTAATTTCATTTGAATTTATACCATGTCGAGTTTCTACGACTTTCAAGGCCAGAAAAAAATGAATTTTAGTAAATCAGCCCCTCACTGTACCTGTGATTATTCATTTTGTAAAGAGCCAAACAGTGGCTTAAATGGCTTCTATCACCTATAAAAAGAGAGAGCCTGCTTTCAGGATGGGGAAACAATAATATTTTTTCCTATGAAATCCCTCTACCTAACACTATAGCCCATGGCGCACATAATGAGAGCCCTAACGTGTGTGTGCAATGTAGGATTGGGGGACGCACTGTCTGATCTACAGCAGACACATGAGCATAATGATGAAGCTGGGGGACTCGCTCATTGTGTATATGCCTGCCAGAGCCCTCAATGGCGTTTACTAGAAAAATATTTTCCCCCATTGGGGGTGCAGTCTCTGTTAGTCTGCACTTCCAGTGGGTAATAGGTGCCCTTTAACATGGCCACATGGCCATGACCCCGGCCCCCCCCCCCCCCCATAAAGCAGGGGGTTGTTTATGTTCCTTTATAACACACGGATCATGTAAAACTGAAGCCAATTCAGACCTGATAACACATGATCTGTGTTGGTGATCTTAAAGCAGAGGTCCCGTTACAAAATCAGTTGGTGCCCCCTACTCTGCATTTTATAATTAGTTATGGTGATCATTGCAGCTATATGGCTGCCCAGTGGCTGTGGTTCAGGAGGGGGAAGGAGAGGCCTTTGGGTTAGAAGCAAACTTTGTTTAAAAAGGTCCATTTTCCGTCCAACATATTGGGTAGCGACCAACGTCAAGATAAAACTCCTGTTCATCTCACTTACTGCTCCATTTTATTAAAAAAAAAAATACACTGGACTCACATTATGAGCATCCTAAATTTATTATTAGGTCATATGTGCAGTTAAATAAAATCATTATATACATACAAGAGATTTAATTCGGACTATGTACAGCGATGGATTACTAGAAAAGCCATATCATCTATGAGAAGTAGAAAATGTACTGAGGTATCATGAATATGAAATTTTGATGCTGACCCGGGTCCCCTCAGCACAACCGCCCACTATTTATATAGCAAATATGAAATACAAGCTTTGTATTGTAAATGTATACACACAAGACAAAGTCACATGGAATCCTGAGCAGTTTCTGTGGGGGGCTATCTCAAGACAAAAGTGACCCTGATTTCATTGCTGGGCCAGTAATGCTTTGAAGGGAATATACAGTCTGTTCTGGGCAAAGAATTTTTTAAAATTCATCTATAAAAATGATTGCATAAAACAGCAGCAACACCAAAAACTTAAATGGATTTACTGTTACCATTTACTTGTCCTTTATGTCACGTGCCTCACCGAAACTTGTGTATTATAATAAATAATGTACCCCCTTGTAGTAAAATATGAGATTAAAAATCACCTTGTAGTTCTATGACCTGTATAAAAGCACTCAGCCTTCAGCCTCTATAAACTTTTTATGGTCATGGAATTCCTCAGTATCTTATACTGTACATTATTATATTATATTTTACAAAAGGGGGCCCATTATTCACTATATAACCTGCTCTGTAGCACAGGGACAGTGATTCATAGGGCTATGGGGCACTTTTACGTATAAAAATAACACATTAGCTCTGTAGGATACAATGGTTTTAGCACTCAACCTGGATAATAAAAAGATGTCAGTAATTCATAGAGATGACAAAGCTAAAGAATGAAACCTCTCTGTAAAAGATATCTTATACTTTTCTACCCAACTGGAACAATACAACAAAGTTCTTTTTAGACAGAGGTTAATGAGGTCACTATCCCAGAAGCCTCTAGGGCTGCCTATACACCCCTGTAAGATGTACATTACCCTAAACATTTAGTAAGTGGGGTATCAAACTTATATTAAGCGTCAAGACTGATGGGGATAGTAAAATAGTTTGACAATATGGAAAATTCACCAACAAAAGAGCAGGTTTGTGCCATTATGGGAACAAACAGCAACCAATAGAAGATGAGTTTTGTCTAGTCTACTGTAGGGTAGTTAGCTTAATGAAAGCACAGGCTGCTGAGGGTTCTGTGGCAGGCTATTTTTTTAGGTATTACATGAGAATATTTGTTAACCATACCAATTTATATACCCCATGTGTACTGTAGTCTATCTAAAGTAATATTCAATACAGGCAACAGGGCATTTACCCATTTTCATTCCACACTAAGGCAACATAAATGCTGTTTTGATGGTCCCCCTTGGGCCTGTATCCATGGTACCAGAATCCAAAAACAGTTGGTCTAACCCTTCTTATATGTTACACCCCTACTTGGTCGATGTTCCATTCATCACTATCGTACTTTGCCCACTTTCCATGCACATTTACTAGACTTCTGCTGCTCTCTTCCCATACAATTCAGTGGACCTCACCATGCCCTTTAAGGTACATACCATTGGTGCGCAGCCCTGGCAGTTTGAGATCCAGATTTAAAAAGGGCCAATGAAAACAAGAAGTGAATTTATATAGATAATGAAATTATTTCTGTTTGGTAAGTAACATGTTTGTTGGCAACAGGAGTACTGTTCGGAGTACATAAGATCTTTATGTACACGTGCAAAGAACTATATATTATATATATATATATATATATATATATCCCAGATTAACCTAACCAGCACTGAAGTACTAAAACCACTGCATTCAAAACAGCTTACTTGCCATATGCTTTGTAAAGTTCATAGTAACAAATAAGGTTATTTCTATAAATGGTATTAGAGCTTCTGCAGTTGTTTCGTACTTTACTTTTTCTTTTTTTTGCATTACTGGTCCTTTAAAAGATGCCCTGGTAAAGGGAACAATTTATTACTGTTCATACGCTTTAAAGGGAGACAGCGTGAATACACGGTGTGTGTGGGGTGAAAGTCGCAAGCCCAGGGTTGCTCAAGGTGCTTTCCACTGCTATCGAAAGAAAACAATTAGGGATGAACAATGACTTTCTGACTGCTGCTACTTTTAGCTCCAGATAAAGCACCTGGTGTACCCATAGCCTACAGAGAATAGAGGGATGTAGTCTGCTCCTGGACCCAGGAGTTATTTAAAGAGAAATAATATTATAAATGTAGACAGCATGATTTAAACAAACGCTATGCATATGGAGCTCTATTATTTTTTGGTGTTACTGGTCCTTTAATAGATGGGCAAGCGAGTCATATTGAGCTGAGACAGGGACATCCTGACCTCATAAGCACAAAAATAGCGCTGGATGTTACTGCATGATTAGTTCTCTCCTCAAGGTCTGGAAGTCTCACTCCGCATGTGATATTGCAGCGGGCGAGGGCAATTATTCTTGCAATGCTTTTATAATGACAATCGTCTGAAGGCGACAGGGACAGGGAAGTGTTACTGTAACGGTTGCTCGGTTAAAGCAGAGGTTACAATTTTGTATGCCAGAAACAGCAGGGCTCATTTACAAAGGCCCAAGTGCAAGAGCTAGAGCACTAAGGGGCGCAAAATCACACCTCTTTAGTGGTCATTCAGTAATGTCAGTAGTGTCCGGGGCCCGACTGCACTCTGCGCCGCACACCTGATTTTTAATGCACCTGCAACAGGGTGGCCAAGATGGTCGGGGTGCTTATCTACCTGCATGATTCTGTAGTGCAAACGTACTTAATAATCTATATCTATAATGTCTTGCCAATCACCCAGAATGCAAAGCATCTGCCTTTTTGTTGTACATTTTAGAAGCATTTTCGGTCTGTATTTTGAGGCAGCTTTGGAGCAAAAGCCTCCAAACTCAAAGCAAATAGGTTGCACAACACTTAAATGTAGGATTAAGCAATGGGTGAACATCCACCAGGGTCCTTCCACTTCTGGAAATACTTCTACCCACAAGATTATACGCAGCTATACATTTAAAATGCCTTTATTGTCACGCTGTGACAATAAAGGTGTTTTAAATTTATAATGGAGTGCTGCTTATAATTGTGTGAGCAAAAGCCTCCAACCCCCATCATGCACTAGGGTGTTTTAGAGGGTGTAAAGCTCAGGTGCTGGCTCTTTTAGGCATGTCAATGGAAGGCAATAGGGGCGATTTTGAGTGCTTTTGCCCCTGTTTGCCGTAAGCTTTGTTAAGGGTAATGCCACCCAGGAAGATTTGGCAACTGCGGTTAAATTTGGGCTACTCTGGGCAACAAACCTCCCTTGAATGATTTAGTTTTCCATCGTTGACCAAAGCTTTCTCGAGGAGGTGGAGATTTGTCCCCCACGTTAAGCCAGATTTAACCGCAGGCAACAAACCCCCTGTGTGCCATCACCCTTGGTGGTAGGAAAACCAGGGAAGTTGTTCCTGAGAGTTTGAGAATGGTGAGAAATGAATTCAGGAGATTTCAGCATCCGGGGCTCAGTGCTAATCCCCGATATAGACAGCAGAAATGAAAATGACTCCGATACCCCAATGATAATATTTAAACAAACACAAAATATAATGAGTGTGAAGAAAGCCTGAGAATTTTTATATTTCCTGAGACGCCTATTTTTCAGGTTTTGTAATTATGACTCCTGCGCAGCCACAGTTTATTGCCAAAAGCAATTAACATAAGAAATGTGTGATTTCTATTCAGAATCGGATAACTCCTACATAAAAAAAAGCTATTTGTCAGTTACTGTACAGTGCTGCAACCGGCAGCTATTATTCACGGCACGACTACCTTTATTACATACGGAAGCTTTTAACCGATGTAATAAATAGGAATTACGCTGGTCCAGCTCCTCTGGAGAAAGAATGGAACCACTTCCATGTACAATTTACAGAAAATACTTTATAATTTCTATTCTGTTACTAAGGAAATACATTTTAAGTGCAAGTATGCAAACTAAGCTATTAGTAGGGATTAAAGGTTAAGTATTCTTAAAAATAACACAAGCAACATTTTGTTCCCGTCTATATAGCCTTTTCTTGTACCTGTTGTGCAAATGCGGTCTCATTTATCATATCAGATTCAAGGGGGACACACTGTACATCTCAAAACCCCTACATCTGGTAGGCAATAGTGAAGAATAGCTGGTGCCAGTTTCAATCTGGGCAGAAAATGACAGTTAACATTACCTCGAATCATTGGTAAGCGTGCCGAAACAGTCCTTGCAGAAGGACAGTAGGAAGTGGCTTGCCAATCACAACCCTGCATTTAGCAATATGAGGTTCACTGTCAGGTCATCTAGATTTTGATTGGTTGGTATCCTACAAAGTTCCTAGGCTCCCTGCACAGCCTGGGAAACCAGCCAAAAGAAGCCAATTTTATGCAACTTTTAACTGCACATTCCTTCTATAATTCGAGGAATATGTTTTAGTTTTTTTACACAATCTATCCCCTTTAACTCTAAAAGGCCAATTTAATTACTGGTCAAGATGAAAAATGTATTAAGCTCAAGCTAAAAATTGATTTTCATCAGTACAATATTTAGAGAGTTATCAATTTATTTTTTTTCTAAAAAAAATAAGAAAAAAAAACTCCAAGATCCTATCAAACATAAGAGTGCCTGAATGGAAATCTTTCTATTGCTCCACTAACTTGAAGCTGCTCTGGAGCTGCTTCACCATTTAAGTCTGTGGAAATATGTGCAATATGAGAAACAAATAATGATAAAAAACCTACATAATACATAAAAAATGCTAGAAACCTTGTTGTGATTTCTTACATAAGAGATGAATTGAGAAAATCAAGGTTTGTCAAAATTGTTCATTTTTTTCTTAATATTTCTCTAATCTTGCATGTGATAAGTTCAAATAATGTTTCTTTATTTGGTTTTGGTCCCAAGCATTTATTATTTGCCCCCCAGATCTTCTCGAGTATGACAATGCCCGAGAAGCTTTTTCTGGCACTATTCCCATAGACTAATGATGAAGTATCTCGAGGACAACTCTTGAGTAAGTGCATGATAGAAAGATTTCCATTCAAAGAAAAGTTGTGTCCATCCTTCAGAATGGATCTCAGTAAGTTTGAGCTCCTGACATTTGTAGTAGCAAAAATTCTGTTTGATCTGATCTGAATGAGAAAAGTCTAATTTTCATCTTGACCTTTGATTAAATCGTTTTTTTTCATTGAATATTAGCATAGTAATGAACATTTTATACTAAGCCACAAGTGGACATTTCCAAGGGGCTAATCAAGTGCAAGGCATCTGCTCAGCGCTGGCCTCCATTCCAATTAAATCAATGACTCTTGGCCTCTCCTGTACTTGTAGGCACCCAATGTATTGAGGAAAGGGAGAGAGAAAGAATTGTTCTGCCAAACACCAGCGAATCTGAATCCCTGTATTTCCTCTCAAACAGTAAGGCCATCTCAATATTCCCTACTCAATATAAAGTGCCTTTTTGTGCTATAGGCATAGCACCCCTTTAAGACCAGCTTATATAGTCTCCTATATGTACAACACAAATATTGTTGTATCGTAGCGAAATGGCTACACTTATTTTTCTAAGATAAATAAGTTTCAAATTCTTTAAAACCATGTTATGATCCCACTTTCATGTTTTTGGCAATAATAAACACAAGGTGACGCTTTAGATCCGCTGTCTTTGTTTAAATAAAAGTTATACCTAAGTCAAATGTGTCAAGCCAGAAGCCGTACGACTCCATTGTCTGAACCTAGAAGCAGGAGTCTTTTGGTAGGAAGGACTGCAAGGTTGGTCAAGGTACCCCTAAAGTTCTCACTGCTGAGTTTAGTGGTGCTGTTGGGCAGGGCTAAGGAATCCAACATGGAGTAGATGCCGATCTTATTTGCAACAGTGCCCGTGACAATCTCATTTCCGTACAAATCAAACACGTGAATTGGGTCAGAGTTGGACTTAAATTGATGCAAAGGCTTCTGCTCCAGCTCCTTCCAGACTGTTAGCGAGTGATCAGTGGAGGAACTCACCACAATGTTTCCATCTGCTGCCTGCAAGACAAGAATGAGCCAATAATTTTTCAAACACAAATTTTAATTAGCTCCCTTCTTTATAGCAAGATAATCTAATGTTTCACAAAGTACATCTACTGCATATGTGCTATGTGTAATGATTAAATAAACGTAATAATGTGATAAACATGTCTATGCTTAATTAACACTATATTCCACTACAGTGCTCCTTGTACTGTCATGGTGAACTTTCTTTTACTTTACATGTTATCAAGTTGATAACACCCTGTTTATGACAGCCTTGTATTGTGTTCCAAGCAGGTGATATAAAAGGGGGCCTTGAATCTATTATGTTTAGAACCATATTCAGGTCAACCTGCCATTGCTGTGAAGTGCTTGTGGAGTTTAGCCATTAGAGCTAAACTACAAGGGAGATTTTGATCAGATTTTGTGGGTCAGATTTTATCTGATCTTGTCATGCAACACCATGTGATTTTTGTAGGATCACACAAAATCTGTTCTCCATAGGCTGTAATATAAAGCCTGATGGCGTGTTTTGCTCCTGCATCTACATTCAACAGTCACTCAATGTATTTTGGTGAGAACAAAAAGTCTGTCAGACACAATCAGATTTTATCTGGTCAGATAAAGCTGCAGCTTGCAGCGATCCCTCCTAACAGGCATGTCAGATAGCAATTCTTTTGTGTAGTTTACATATCAGTTTTTGGATCAATTGAATTATTTTCAGAATATTTTAACCCATGTGATTACATCCGTCTTGTAGGATGCATTTGTCAAGACACCATCTGACAAAACTCCCATGGAGTTTAGCACTGAGCCAAGAGTGCATTCTGGATACCCACGTGCATCTCAGGTGTATGAGTCCAAAAGAACGGGTGGATCTGCTTTGTTCAACATTACAATTCAACATAGAATGCAGCACTGAACCTGAAACTGCCGGCACAAGGTTCATTTTAGAAAGATGACACAGATTATGTGATGCATTAATGGGATTTACTTCTATGAAAAAATGCAACTGTTCTAATAACCTATAGCAGGGGTGTCAAACTCAATCACATAAGGGGGCCGAAATCTAAAACACAGGCTAAGTCGTGGGCCAAATTTTTATTAATATACTTAGTAAGATACTAAGGGGTATATTTATCGCAATGTGTAAAAAGTGGAGTAAGACATTACCGGTGATGTTGCTCATAGCAGCCAATAGATGCTTTGCTACTGTTGAAATCTGATTACTGATTGGATGCCTTGGGCAACATTACTGGTAATGCTTCACTCCACTTTTTACACAGCATGATAAATATACCCCTTAGTCTTAGTTACTATGTGAGGAAAATGGAAATTGATCAGGCTGGATGGTCAGACACACTCACCAAGGGCCACCTAAAACAGCCAGGTGGGCCGGATTTGGCCCCCAGGCCTTGTGTTTGACATATATGACCTATAGCAACCACAGGTGCTTACAGACATATGAACATATTAGAAATCACCTTTGACCAACCACAACATGTAGGGATTTGGCCTTGTGTCCAAGTGGTCATGGAACTCCTGGAAATGTATTACTGTTAATTAAGGTTCCTTCTCAAGCCAGTTCACAATTTACTGGTAATAAAGATTCTGCATGGTCAAAAAGGGCCAACGGTGGGTCCCAGATTAAATCCTTCTCAAGCCAATCCTAAAAACCTATACTGAGCCATGGATATGTCACGGAGTCACTGGGGGTGAAGGGATGCATGGCAATGTCACAAGGTGAGGGGAAAGGATCAGGTTTGCATGGGAAGGAAAGGGAGGGTATAAACACTACATGAGAAATCACCCCACTCATTCACTGTTGTAGTACTAGAATCACAAAATAAAATGTATTGAACCGTTTACGGTATATGATACGGTATGGCACTGGGTATGGAAGGTATAAGCACGTATGTCACTAGCAGTGGAAGAAACAGTCAGGCATAATGCCAGACATGGCAGACAGACAGGAGATGCTGATGGATCTTAGGGTAGGCAAACAGAGGAACAATGCAGATGGATTGGAGTTTGGAGAAAGGGTGAGAGCATGGCAGCCAAAAGAGGTAAGATGTTTAATTATTAGGCCCAATAAAAGGAAGTGCTGAAGGACAGAGGAAAGATGATGATGGATTGGGTATAGGGACCAGAAGAAGATGCGGTGGACTCGGGTGTGCCGAGGTGTAGAGAAGAGATGCTGCTGGATTGGGATGGGCAGGGGGTTATGCTGATAAAATGTGACATTGGAAGGTAGATGGGAGGTGATAATGGATTAGGGTGCAGAAAAACTAAACTGAGATGCTGATGTACTGGGGTGTGGAGGACTGAGGGAAACTCTTGATTGACTAGATTTTAGAGGACAAAAAGGAGATCAGAGGAGTCAGACTTGGAGTCTGTGTGTTGGGTAGGTGGAAAGACAGTTAAGCTAGCCATACTCGCACTGATATTATCGTATGAAACCTTGTTTCGTACGATATTCGGTGCTTGTATGGTGGATCAATGAGGCGACCAATATCACAAAGGCTGCGGATATTGGTCGTCTTGTCGATTGGGCGGGTTAAAAGATTTTAATCAGGCACCATTGAAGGCGCCCGAGCAAAATCTGTATTTAGGGTTGAATCGTAGGTAGAATGTCTATTGTTTCTACCTCCATATGTGACGATTCAGCCCTGAATGTCAATGGGGGAAACAAACCAGTGGTCGCAGAAAAGATCCTTATTACTACATGTATGGCCACCTTCAGAAGTATCAGATATAGCCAACTTGTTTTTCATAGGTCTTTCAAATACTTTGGAAATACTGAGAGAAGGAAAATATTTTCTCTATATTTTTAGGAAAATGTTCCTGCTACTAATAGTGTTACTAATGTCTCTGGCGCTGTGACAATTTTCTAATAGTCTGCAGAGGCATAACATACACCATTACCAGTATTCCCCTATACTAAGAACAATGCTAAAGGAAACATTAAGCACACAGAGAAAATATATTTTTTCTTTTATATAAACACACTTATTTCGGTGCAAAATAAAATATCCAAGGCAGGACTGTTCTAAAATGTGACTTTTTTTTTACAGTGCACAAAATGACATAAATGTGTATTATGAATTCTCCTTTATGTTGATACTAAATAAAACCCATTCTGGATGACTTTCATGCCTTTCTGAGATAATATCCCGTACCCATAAAACAGGAAAGCCTTATGGGTCTGTACAACATCACTGTTTTAGTGATAAGAGAAAATAAAATGCAATTCTATAACATAACATGAACATCATAAGCAAAAGGACAATCCAAGGATTTGTTCAGCCACACAAGATCATGGGGGATGTTTACGTTTCCATCTTCTTTATGCAGGCAGCAACTTTAATATTTTCTAAGGAGCCTGCACTTTCTATTGCTATATCTCATTTCAGATATTCCAGATAATACATTTCCTAGATTGGACTTGCCTTGTTTTTGGGCAACAGTGTGTTTCCTATGCATCAACATATTTCTCATGGTATAGCTAAAGCCATGTTTATCGTAGACCATATAAAGGTTGCTCAGGAGATTTGAGAAGTGCTTGCTACGAGAATGTCATTAAATTCTAACTGCGCTCTAGAGTTAAACTAGTCCATATGGTGTTTGCTTCAGTACTCTCATTAATGAAATGTGCTAGGAGAATTCGGCAGTATTCTGTCTCTGCATTATAACAGAATACTATTAAAGCTTGACACTACATGAAGCATCTGATCTACCACCAACAGGACAAAAGAGGGGTAGAATGCAATGATAAGACTGATATTTGATTCATTTTATAAAAAGAAAAAAAAAATGGTATGGTCTTAAGCTGAAAAAGAGCAAAAAAAATCTCCTTGCACAGGTAAACAAACCATGATTGGACTTTCTTTCACCTTGACTCCCAATAGGTTAAACAAACTATAACAGCGAGCACGGGGGCAGGTAAATATAAAGTAGGGTTATTCATTACAGTTACTCAGAGAAAAGTTACACCAGAATCACATTTCAACTTTGTTTTTGTTGTATTGAAGAGACAGTCCAACTCTTCCAACCCTATAACAGATCTGCACTGCAGAGTCTCAAATACAACTTTTGCTCTTTGAAAACTAAATATAATTTCAAGCACATTTGCAATATACATCAGTTAAATAATATGGAGCCTTTTCATGATATTTAATGTAATAATATAGTTTGGAACAGTTCCCTAAGCTTGGCCCCGTGGGCTCCTGCTGATCTGGCTGACTACTTTGAGACTCAAAAAAATGTAACAGTATTCGACTGCCCTCGGCTTACATCCTCCAAATCCCACAATCCCCTGTACACGTGATGTCAACAAGGAAAGGAACATCACAGTGTAATGCATTGTGGGTTATGTAGTCCCTGCATGCGGTCTGTAAGCTGTGGAGAAGTTGTTACAATTTGTAACATCAATGTTTTGACCCTCCTCCACTGCCAGGATTTCAAATGATGCAGAGAGAGAAGAACTGTTTTGCAGCATGATTTTAGCATATAGAAATGGTATTTATTCATACTTTTTGAAAAAACACATTACATGATATGTTAGGGGTTTCAGTGTTGTTTGGGGCTTAACAAATTTTGGTTCATAAGTCATTCACATCAACAATTAATCCTGTTAAAGATGGTGGCCGCTTTGTACCACATAAATCATACTGAATACAACTATAGGTATGGGATTGCTTATCTTGAAACCTGTTATCCAGAAAGCTCAGGATAACAGGATCTCCCCAAGAGATCATGTTAAGCAAATAATTCTAATTTTTCCTAAAGTTTTACCAGTGCTTTCTGCTTAAAGATACAGTAACTAAGCTGCATGAATCCACATTGGCTGCAAAACAATCCTATTGGGTTTATTTGTCGTTTAAATCATTTCTAGCAGACTTTAAGTTATCGAAACCCAAATTATGGAAACATCCTTATCCAGAAAACCCCTGAGCATTCTGGATAAAAGATCCTATGTCTGTGTCTTAATTTCTTCAAAGAAAATTATTAAAAGCAAAACATTTGTAAAGATGGGGGTTCAGCCGCTTGTAGTGCTGTGTAACTGTGGGATGGCAGAGCAACAGACCACAAGCAATGGTTGTGGTTGCTTCCCATTGACTTTAACATAAATTGAGGCAAGTAGTCTGTGGTTTACTAGCTTATCAAAAATATGTACCCCTAGTCCACTGACTAGATTCCCACGAAACTAAATGTAAAGTGAATGCAACAATTCGTGGAAGTGTGTATCCCAGGAAGAGATAGCAACAACAAAGTGTCCCTTGTACTGTAGGCCCAAGGGAGGCAAGAGACATTTGTTGAGGTTTGTAACCTTGAGTTACAGCACTATGTAGGCTTCCCTTCCTGAGTTCATAATTAAACTCTCACTTGTTCAGCCAGTAACACAAATAAAGTAGCAGGTAACCAGAAGGCAGCTTGCACTGCCCACTCTCTGTGGCCTTTGATCTGCTAAATGTACCAGAGGGTTGTGGGATGGAGGTATGGGTGTGTGAGAAATGGCCTAGGCTGGTAATTTAGGATACAAAATACCCTACATTTGTCATGAAAATCGCTTCAAAAGCTCCACCCAAATACAAGTGAACCCGACTCTGGCTTCCTTACCTTCATCTGCAGGATATCGCCTTCATGTGCCGGCCAGCCTCTTAGGACCAGCCCTGTCCTGGTGTCCAGCAGAATGATAAACCCCGAAGAATAACCGGCTACAACGCTGCGTCCATTTGGGCTGACTGCCAAGCATCGGATAAGGCCAGCATTCACATTACTTGCTAGCTTAAATTCATGCTGAAAAACAACAACAGATGAGTATATAGTTACTCCGAGGCAATGAAGCAGCAGACCAGTGACAAAGAGAACAATACAAGGGAATGTGCTAGCCCTCATTCTTGCTTTCATTTTATATTCAAAAACCTGAAAAAATTGTGTACTAAGTGGTGATTAACTGAATCAGAACCTATAGATTCCCTTTTAAATAGACTTTTTTGGAAGCACACTGCTCCCCCCTCCAAAAAATAATTTGAGAAAAGCAAAACAAGAACATAAGGAAGGGGACTGTAATTTTACAGTAGCACACAGTGCCATCTACTGGCCTAAATATAAATTCATGAGTGAGGCATGAATATATGGAAATATAATGATTCCATTTACTAACTGAATACACTCTTTTTATATATTCTTTCATTAAAGCTTTAGACAGGACTGCAAAATGGGGTGAAGATGCCAGCTAGTTGCAATTTATTTTACACAGCTAAGTATGACTAACTCATAACCCTGTAATTTTTAAATACTCATGGGGAACATGTAGGGTTGTTATCTGGCAACAGGCAGCACATTGGAGGAAGCATTGCCTTGTTAATAATGCATGTTCTTCCAAAGAAAAATAATCTGTCCAGTGTCCATGTTTGGCCTGAAGTGACTGGGAGCAGCAGAGTATAGTTATGTACATAGACTTTATACAGATCTTGATGGATAAGTACACCAAGGCATTAAAGGGCTGTTGGCTGCAAAGACAAAGGAAAAAAAATGTATAAATGGATATGGTTATGGTAAGGGTCCTGATTTTACTCATTACAGCCAGCAGAGATTTCATTGGCTCAGTCACATATTAAGGAAGTTCTGAATAGGATGCAATTTATAAAGTCATTTACATGTATGGCATGTAGCTATAAAGATGATGGGGGGTGGGGGCAGGGGGCAATCCTGTCAGGTACTGTTATAGAGGGTGATTTGAGGGCTAAACACATTTTATTTGCACATTTTCAGGTGTTTTCAGGATTTATGTCCCTTCTTCAAATATCACTGCAATTTTTAGCAGGCAGGTGGGTACTGTATGTATCTTTACACAGCCCCATAAAAGCACAGATGCTTGGATTATTAGCCATCAAGGGGCCCAAGAAATCAGAGCAGTGTGGGGTTGGCAGCTGCCATGGCTGGCCACCTCACATGTAGTGTGTAGGTTCCAGGGGTTGACTGGAGATCATGAGTTTCCACACTTAAAAATAGGTCCCGAGCAGCCTCCAGGGTGCAAGCGCCTCTTTGTGGGGGAGCCTGCACACAGAATGTGATGCAATCATACAAGGTGGCTGCCAGGTATGGGGGGGGGGGGGGGGGCAGTTGATGGGGGAACATTGGATACAGTTGGGAAGATCCTCTGTTTTTAATTACTGTATGCAATGCCATGCTCTGGGGAATGGGGGAAGGGTGAAATTAATATTATAAAATGGTCAATTTTGCTTGACATCTGCCAGTCTAACATCCTGGGTTTAGTGGGTGCCAGCAGAACATGGCCTGCATGAATGAGCAAAGTTTGCTGGAGGAGGAATTATGGTCTGGGACTGTTTTAATTGATTTGGCGAGCCCCTTGTTCCACTGAAACTTGTACAATGAGATTATTTAAAAGACTGTGCTGCCTACTTTGTGGTAACTGCCAATAGCAGTAATGATGTGATTAAAGGAGAGGTAACAAAGTTCCATTGTCAGACCGCTGTGTGTTACTTGTCCTGTAAACATAGAAAGAAAGCTAAACAGTTCCTGCCCATTAGTAACGCTACTTTCAGGCATCAGCCACTAAGCAATAAAACCTTCAAGTGCTTTGATTGACATTTTCCTGACTCTTCATCAGCCTCCTCGTTACTAAATCACTTGGATACCTGCAGTCCTGGTTTCCTGAGATCGATAAAGCGAAGGATGGAGTCAGCACTTCCAACAGTCACACTGCAATAAGGTGGTGGCATGGTGGCGACAGCAGTGATTGGCAGTTTGCTATCTGCTGCTTCATAGGTTCGAATACTCTTACCTGTTAGAAACAAATATATATTTTCATATCTTGTTTTGGCCATAATTAAAAAATTACAAAAAGACCCACAAAGAATAACCATTATATTACAATATAGTGCAAAGTCTTACAAAGTAGTTTGAAGTGGCCAAATATGCCCCACTAGATGGCGCTCTCCCAATATTATTTGCACAGGATGTAGTACGCATATAAAACATACATCTGAAGCATGGCCGAGGCCTAATTATTTTAATTTTTTATCCTCTAGCTTCTAAGAAGATAGGAAGCAGACTGCCATCAAAGCGGACAGATATCAAAACTATGCCCACAATTAAATATGAGGCTAACGTCAGACCGAGCAATTTCGACACCAACAAAAAAAAAACCAAAAAAACAAAACATGGCAACTGCTTGAGGCACCGCCATGTCTCTAAGCAGTTACAGGCATACACACCATTTGTGTCACTGCTAAGAGACGCAGGGGGGAATCTGGTGGAGGTCATCTTCTCCGCTTGGTTGGATATTAACTTTACTAATCACGGATATACAGAGACCTACAAATCAGATACTGACTTTATCTTTTCCTACTACAAGCCTACTGGATAACAGAGGCAGGGACCAGAGAGGATTCATGGGTGGGGGCTCCACAATTCATATCTTGTTCTGGTGTCCCATGCATCCCCCTGTGCCTTTTGAAGCAAGAAACATGCACAGTACAGAAATACACATTTTGCAAACCAATCTTAAAGTAAACAATTAAGTGAATGTGAAATTGATGTTACATATATTTTTTTTCAAGACTGGAAGATGTTAAGTGTTATGTGTGCTGTTAAATATGAAAGAATTGTTACAACGGTGCCATCTGCTGGTCATTTTCTGACCATGATGTAGTTGAGAGAATTGACATGAAGGAAACTGCAGATAAGTTTTCTTACATATTTTCTAATAGCAAAAGGACATTAGATCAGCCCTTTTTTGCTCCTTACAATTTCATTGACTACATCATGATCAGAAACAGACCTGTAGGTGACGCTGTTGTAACAAAATTAATTGATATTAACAGTACATATTTTCCTTAATATTTTTGAAAAAGAAATTGCAAAAGTGCTTAGAATAGCACTTACTATTAATAGAATAGCACTCTTATGAATTTTACATTCACTTATTTTAAAGGCTTACTTATCCTTTAAGACAGGACTATCCAACTGGAAGTCCACAAGCGAACGTGGCAGCAAAAATATGGCCAGTTTAACCATTGGATCAACATTTAATATAATAATATAAGCACTTATTAAAAGACCATAAATAAAAAAACAAATTGTGGATTCTCTTCTCTACAGCTTTTATATCAGTGTAATCCTTACTTGTAAATGATTTTACTTTACAATGATACCTGTATATTGGTCCCAAATATGCACAGCTCCATCGCAGCTCACCAACTGCTGTACAGACTCCAGCTGACCCACATAGAAGACAGACCTCTTGTGCTCTGCATAGATGTGACGGGCTTCTATATCTCTGGTGCCATCTCCATAGTTGTACAAAGGCCACAAGCGAACAGTTTTATCTTTGCTGCCGCTCATGAAGAAATCTTCTCCGCTCAGTGGTTTGACACATTTGATGGCCCCAGAGTGACCCACAAAGCTCTGAAGTTTAATTTGATGGAAACAGAAGTGAGGTTCCTGCTGACTGACCCCAATTTCGTACTGCCAGTATGCCAGCCAATTGCCACAAAGCCCTTGGGCATTTTTTTGCAGGTCCTGCTTGAAGGAGTTTTCATCAGACTGAAAGGTCTCCATCACTGGAGTGCAGCATGTTGACCTGGACATGGGATACTGGATGTCTTTAGGCACTTGAATCCTGTTGCCTACCATGACACTGCCAAATGTACCCGACTGTCCATCATCTTCTGCAATGTAAAAGGAAGAGCCTATCCTTGAACCGGATGACAGTGGTGCTGCTGGACTCTCAATGTCTTTTGGGATCACCCCTTCCTGATAAACCATTGTTAGCTTCCATATCAAATCATGGTTAGGGATCACATGACCAATGCCATCACCTTGAAGACAAGAATATTAGTTCAGTATGGTGCATGTGCATAATGGAGTACTTCCTACGACTTTAAGGCTCACTTACAAACGTATTTGCTAAAATGAATTAAAAAAAAATTAGCACATATTAGGGGGCCTTCACATTATCCCACGCAGTGTGCAAAAAAAGGCTACAGTCAGCCAGTTTTCTATGCACTTTGCTCACTGCGTGGGATATTGTGCAAATAGGTGCAGAGCCCTGCGCTCCATTTCAGTTAGAGAGTGGAAAGAGGTGCAGCCTACATACTGTAAAGGCCTTGTAGGACAGGGCTGGAATGCTTAGTGCTCTTACACTTGTGCGCCCGGGGTTGTAAATGACCCCTACTCATGCTATTCAAAAAGGTACCTGCATCTTTACATGCTCCAAAAAACTATGGGGGTCATTTATCATCCGGGGGGCTCAAGCACAAGAGCCCACCCCTTAGTGATCATTTAACAGCACTTGCATCCCCCTGGGGTTGCACTTACCTTAATTTGCACTTACCACCTGCCCATAGACAGGGAAAGGGCTGGGCTGTGTCTCCAGATGGTGCTCTCTGCACAGAGAGCCTTAATACAGAAAGCAGCATTTGGACACTGCTGTCTATGGGCAGTTGGTAAGTACAGGGTCCCAGTGTGGGCTGCTCCTCCTTCCGTTCCCTACCTTGCATGTGCATTTGAAGCATAGGTAAGACACCTACGTGCCCCCCCTTCACAACCCCTTTAGCAGTCCACAGGTCTCTATGCTTTGAAATTGCATTTTGCACACTATGTGGGGCATTGTGAAGGCTCCCTTATGAGATTTCCACTGGACTGAAGAAATATCACATACCTATAAGGCACGAGAAGGGGACATAGGTGGCATAGGCCATTTCTGCATTGTATACTTTCTCCAGCTCATCAAGCAAACTCAGATCAACAGGCAGGGTGCTTCCATCCTTGCACTGTACATGCTGTACCACTGGCTCCAAGCTATCGGGATTCTCCATGACTAAACCCTGAAATTAGAAGCAGACAGACAAAACCGTAATGTGGCCTTGATTATTTGTATCTTTTATTTTAGTTGCTAACAATACATCGAGGCTCTTCACATACTAGAATGCTGCATTCTTATGCTGCTCAACAGCTGTATCTTTGGGCTCTAATCAATGCAAATGAATGTAACATTGTCACGGTTACAATTATTTTCTTTTAGCGGAGACTCAATAAGCTGTGTTCAAAATAAACTGGCAACAAATTCTCTCAAGCAAGACTGGGAAAGTTTGCCAATGAAAGCAGTTTTTACCTGCACCATTAGTGCTTCGTTTGTTTCTATCAGGGTAGGTAGAAACAGCTCTTTGTTACAATGTTTTATGCATTGGTTGCCACTTTTAGTGCATACAGGAGTGTTTGCACACACACAAAGAAAGATTATGCAACATTTTCACTCAAGAAACACTCAGTAGATACATATCATTTAAGGCTGATGCCACACTTAGCGTATGGCGTATAATTTCAGCAAGCTGAAAATATCGCCATACGCTCCTACCTGTGCCTGCACCCAATGTATGAAATATACATTTAAACCTGCCCAATCAACATCTGCCTGATTTGCCCCACACCTAGGCCAATAAGCTGCCAACATGGTGTGTTGGCAGCTTCTATCAGCCGTTGTAGGGCTACCTTTACTCTGATTTGCCATCTGATATCCTAGTGTTGTAGACAAAAAACAGCCAAATATAATGGAGATATCAGAAAGGCTCAGCAAGGACACATTAAAGATTTGGGAACAATACACAATGCATTAATGATAAAATGCTATAACCTACAAGCCAAGTTGTAAATGGTTTAAAATGGCTCTTACTAAATACAACATGTAGACAAGCTCATTCTTTGTATTTTATGTATATTTGGTTGTTGTTTTTTTTGTTGCCCATACACCGGCTGATAAAAGCTCTATGGAATTTCACACGTTTTAATGAATTTTTTGTTATGGTCTTTCTGTATATTCTGAAATATGTTGGTCAACTAAGGAAAGCAATGTGTTTGGTTTCTAAATGATACACACGCATTTAGTAAGACTTCTCTTCCACGCTTTGGTTATGGTGACCACTTCCCTTTTATCACTTCAACAAACAGTCCCTTCTATGTTTGGCCCTTACAAGCAGCATAAGGAAGAAAGGGCTTGATGTAATAAAAGGCACTATACAGTGGTGTGAAAAACTATTTGCCCCCTTCCTGATTTCTTATTCTTTTGCATGTTTGTCACACAAAATGTTTCTGATCATCAAACACATTTAACTATTAGTCAAAGATAACACAAGTAAACACAAAATGCAGTTTTTAAATGAGGGTTTTTATTATTTAGGGAGAAAAAAAATCCAAACCTACATGGCCCTGTGTGAAAAAGTAATTGCCCCCTGAACCTAATAACTGGTTGGGCCACCCTTAGCAGCAATAACTGCAATCAAGCGTTTGCGATAACTTGCAACGAGTCTTTTACAGCGCTCTGGAGGAATTTTGGCCCACTCATCTTTGCAGAATTGTTGTAATTCAGCTTTATTTGAGGGTTTTCTAGCATGAACCGCCTTTTTAAGGTCATGCAAACATCTCAATAGGATTCAGGTGGACATTGACTAGGCCACTCCAAAGTCTTCATTTTGTTTTTCTTCAGCCATTCAGAGGTTTTTGCTGGTGTGTTTTGGGTCATTGTCCTGCTGGCACTTACCTTAATTTGCACTTACCACCTGCCCATAGACAGGGAAAGGGCTGGGCTGTGTCTCCAGATGGTGCTCTCTGCACAGAGAGCCTTAATACAGAAAGCAGCATTTGGACACTGCTGTCTATGGGCAGTTGGTAAGTACAGGGTCCCAGTGTGGGCTGCTCCTCCTTCCGTTCCCTACCTTGCATGTGCATTTGAAGCATAGGTAAGACACCTACGTGCCCCCCCTTCACAACCCCTTTAGCAGTCCACAGGTCTCTATGCTTTGAAATTGCATTTTGCACACTATGTGGGGCATTGTGAAGGCTCCCTTATGAGATTTCCACTGGACTGAAGAAATATCACATACCTATAAGGCACGAGAAGGGGACATAGGTGGCATAGGCCATTTCTGCATTGTATACTTTCTCCAGCTCATCAAGCAAACTCAGATCAACAGGCAGGGTGCTTCCATCCTTGCACTGTACATGCTGTACCACTGGCTCCAAAGCTATCGGGATTCTCCATGACTAAACCCTGAAATTAGAAGCAGACAGACAAAACCGTAATGTGGCCTTGATTATTTGTATCTTTTATTTTAGTTGCTAACAATACATCGAGGCTCTTCACATACTAGAATGCTGCATTCTTATGCTGCTCAACAGCTGTATCTTTGGGCTCTAATCAATGCAAATGAATGTAACATTGTCACGGTTTACAATTATTTTCTTTTAGCGGAGACTCAATAAGCTGTGTTCAAAATAAACTGGCAACAAATTCTCTCAAGCAAGACTGGGAAAGTTTGCCAATGAAAGCAGTTTTTACCTGCACCATTAGTGCTTCGTTTGTTTCTATCAGGGTAGGTAGAAACAGCTCTTTGTTACAATGTTTTATGCATTGGTTGCCACTTTTAGTGCATACAGGAGTGTTTGCACACACACAAAGAAAGATTATGCAACATTTTCACTCAAGAAACACTCAGTAGATACATATCATTTAAGGCTGATGCCACACTTAGCGTATGGCGTATAATTTCAGCAAGCTGAAAATATCGCCATACGCTCCTACCTGTGCCTGCACCCAATGTATGAAATATACATTTAAACCTGCCCAATCAACATCTGCCTGATTTGCCCCACACCTAGGCCAATAAGCTGCCAACATGGTGTGTTGGCAGCTTCTATCAGCCGTTGTAGGGCTACCTTTACTCTGATTTGCCATCTGATATCCTAGTGTTGTAGACAAAAAAACAGCCAAATATAATGGAGATATCAGAAAGGCTCAGCAAGGACACATTAAAGATTTGGGAACAATACACAATGCATTAATGATAAAATGCTATAACCTACAAGCCAAGTTGTAAATGGTTTAAAATGGCTCTTACTAAATACAACATGTAGACAAGCTCATTCTTTGTATTTTATGTATATTTGGTTGTTGTTTTTTTTGTTGCCCATACACCGGCTGATAAAAGCTCTATGGAATTTCACACGTTTTAATGAATTTTTTGTTATGGTCTTTCTGTATATTCTGAAATATGTTGGTCAACTAAGGAAAGCAATGTGTTTGGTTTCTAAATGATACACACGCATTTAGTAAGACTTCTCTTCCACGCTTTGGTTATGGTGACCACTTCCCTTTTATCACTTCAACAAACAGTCCCTTCTATGTTTGGCCCTTACAAGCAGCATAAGGAAGAAAGGGCTTGATGTAATAAAAGGCACTATACAGTGGTGTGAAAAACTATTTGCCCCCTTCCTGATTTCTTATTCTTTTGCATGTTTGTCACACAAAATGTTTCTGATCATCAAACACATTTAACTATTAGTCAAAGATAACACAAGTAAACACAAAATGCAGTTTTTAAATGAGGGTTTTTATTATTTAGGGAGAAAAAAAATCCAAACCTACATGGCCCTGTGTGAAAAAGTAATTGCCCCCTGAACCTAATAACTGGTTGGGCCACCCTTAGCAGCAATAACTGCAATCAAGCGTTTGCGATAACTTGCAACGAGTCTTTTACAGCGCTCTGGAGGAATTTTGGCCCACTCATCTTTGCAGAATTGTTGTAATTCAGCTTTATTTGAGGGTTTTCTAGCATGAACCGCCTTTTTAAGGTCATGCCACAACATCTCAATAGGATTCAGGTCAGGACATTGACTAGGCCACTCCAAAGTCTTCATTTTGTTTTTCTTCAGCCATTCAGAGGTGGATTTGCTGGTGTGTTTTGGGTCATTGTCCTGCTGCAGCACCCAAGATCGCTTCAGCTTGAGTTGACGAACAGATGGCCGGACATTCTCCTTCAGGATTTTTTGGTAGACAGTAGAATTCATGGTTCCATCTATCACAGCAAGCCTTCCAGGTCCTGAAGCAGCAAAACAACCCCAGACCATCACACTACCACCACCATATTTTACTGTTGGTATGATGTTCTTTTTCTGAAATGCTGTGTTACTTTTACACCAGATGTAACGGGACACGCACCTTCCAAAAAGTTCAACTTTTGTCTCGTTGGTCCACAAGGTATTTTCCCAAAAGTCTTGGCAATCATTGAGATGTTTTTTAGCAAAATTGAGACGAGCCATAATGTTCTTTTTTCTTAAAAGTGGTTTGCGCCTTGGAAATCTGCCATGCAGGCCGTTTTTGCCCAGTAACATAGTAACATAGTAAGTTGGGTTGAAAAAAGACATACGTCCATCAAGTTCAACCATAATGCCTATATATAACCTGCCTAACTACTAGTTGATCCAGAGGAAGGCAAAAAACCCCATCTGAAGCCTCTCTAATTTGCCACAGAGGGGAAAAAATTCCTTCCTGACTCCAAGATGGCAATCGGACCAGCGCCTGGATCAACTAGTACTAAGAGCTATCTCCCATAACCCTGTATTCCCTCACTTGCTAAGAATCCATCCAGCCCCTTCTTAAAGTTATATAATGTATCAGCCAGCACGACTGATTCGGGGAGGGAATTCCAGAACCTCACAGCTCTCACTGTAAAAAATCCTTTCCGAATGTTTAAATGGAACCTCCCTTCTTCTAAACGGAGTGGGTGCCCTCGTGTCCGTTGGAAGGACCTACTGGTAAATAAAACATTAGAAAGGTTATTATATGATCCCTTTATATATTTATACATAGTTATCATGTCACCTCTTAAGCGCCTCTTCTCCAGTGTAAACAGACCCAACTTGGCCAGTCTTTCTTCATAACTGAGACTTTCCATACCCTTTACCAGCTTAGTTGCCCTTCTCTGGACCCTCTCTAACTCAATAATGTCCCGTTTGAGCACTGGAGACCAAAACTGAACAGCATATTCTAGATGGGGCCTTACCAGCGCTCTGTAAAGGGGAAGAATAACCCCCTCCTCCCGTGAATCTATACCCCTTTTAATACAGCTCAAAACCTTGTTTGCCCTTGCAGCTGCTGCCTGGCATTGCTTGCTACAGCCAAGTTTATTATCTACAAGGACTCCAAGGTCCTTCTCCATTATGGATTTGCCTAGTGCAGTCCCATTAAGGGTATACGGGGCTTGCATATTTTTACATCCCAGGTGCATGACCTTACATTTATCCACATTTAATCTCATCTGCCACTTAGCTGCCCAGATTGCCAGTTGGTCAAGATCCTGCTGCAGGGATGTCACATCCTGGATAGAATTGACTGGTCTGCAGAGTTTTGTGTCATCTGCAAACACTGATACATTACTCATAATACCCTCCCCTAAGTCATTTATGAACAAATTAAACTAAAGTGGACCCAGTACAGAACCCTGAGGGACCCCACTGAGGACCTTATTCCAAGTAGAGAATGTACCATTAACAACCACCCTCTGTACCCGATCCTGTAGCCAGTTTTCTATCCATGTGCAAACGGCTTCACTAAGACCAATAGACCTTAGCTTAGAAAGCAGTCGTTTGTGGGGAACGGTATCAAATGCTTTGGCAAAATCCAAATAGATGATATCTACTGCATCCCCACTGTCCAACTGCATCCCCACAGTCTCTTTCTTATGGTGGAGTCGTGAACACTGACCTTAATTGAGGCAAGTGAGGCCTGCAGTTCTTTAGATGTTGTCCAGGGGTCTTTTGTGGCCTCTCGGATGAGTTGTCTCTGCGCTCTTGGGGTAATTTTGGTCAGCCGGCCACTCCTGGGAAGGTTCACCACTGTTCCATGTTTTTGCCATTTGTGGATAATGGCTCTCACTGTGGTTCGCTTGAGTCCCAAAGCTTTAGAAATGGCTTTATAACCTTTACCAGACTGATAGATCTCAATTACTTTTGTTCTCATTTGTTCCTGAATTTCTTTGGATCTTGGCATGATGTCTAGCTTTTGAGGTGCTTTTGGTCTACTTCTCTGTGTCAGGTAGCTCCTATTTAAGTGATTTCTTGATTGAAACAGGTGTGGCAGTAATCAGGCCTGGGGGTGACTACAGAAATTGAACTCAGGTGTGATAAACCACAGTTAAGTTATTTTTTAACAAGGGGGGCAATCACTTTTTCACACAGGGCCATGTAGATTTGGAGTTTTTTTTTCTCCCTTAATAACGTAAACCTTCATTTAAAAACTGCATTTTGTGTTCAATTATGTTATCTTTGACTAATAGTTAATGGTTTTTGATGAGCAGAAACATTTAAGTGTGACAAACATGCAAAAGAATAAGAAATCAGGAAGGGGGCAAATAGTTTTTCACACCACTGTATTTGCCCAGTTGCAGTAACCTATAGCAACCAATCAGAAGGTAGCATTTACTTGTCAAAAAGGAAAATACAGCTGGTGTGCCACAAAATGTGAAATTCAGTGAGGAGGCTCAATCACAATGGTGTAGGTTTCGCCAGGTCTACAAATTGGTACCATGTAGAAATAAAAAAATCCACTGGAGAGCCAAATGCGTTCTGTGTTGTTTATTAGTTCAGAGATGCATAGCACTACATGTTTCGGACCGCTGGGGTCCTTCCTCTGGTGCAGTATAAAGAACACTAGGTGAATGTTCACCTAGTGTTCTTTATACTGCACCAGAGGAAGGACCCCAGCGGTCCGAAACATGTAGTGCTATGCATCTCTGAACTAATAAACAACACAGAACGCATTTGGCTCTCCAGTGGATTTTTTTATTTCAGCATTTACTTGTCACCTGTTTAAAGCAAACATCTTATTGGTTGCTATGGGTTATTGCGCCTGGGCAAACTTAATGCCTTTTATTACATCGGGGGGAAAGAGTTGTATGAATGTTTTAGTGTAAACTCGAGATTATTTTATCTGAATTTGGCAAGCCAAGGTTTCTGCTATTAATCTTCTAGTTAAATGTTACAGTCAAACAAAACAAAACAGCATTTTCAGATTGTGAGAGAAAGAAATGTAAAAAAAGGATAATTTACAACTTAGAATAACTATGTTCCTATAAATATTTTACAATGTTGTGCAAAAGTATAAATGAAATTAACAGGAAAGGCAAGTTAAATACATTTTTCCCAGGGGATGAAATTAAAGGTTGTGAAATATTAACTGACTCTCAGGCACGGGGCCAGATTCCCCTTTTGAGAACTGCCACCAAGATAATTTGTTGTTTGGCATGCCCCGGTGATTCTGGTTGCTTACTTATTACCCTGGGCTGGTTGCTCCAAAAAAAATATATTTTTTTCTCTGCACTGCCATACTCTTTTGGTGCCTCAAAATACTCTGCACCACCGTGGGCAAGCGCACGTGTCATACAGAATTTTTTTGCTAATTTCTGTTTTTGTGCTGTGTATGCACAAGCAGAGAGGATGCTGTGACACCAGAAGGTTAGGGCGGAGCATACCTACCAACTTCACAATTTCTATTATCCAAATCCAAGCCTTTGGGTCTCTCCACAAATTTCAGCCTGCTATAATGCACTGGTGGATATTCAGCTGTCAGCCTGACAAAGTAAATGTCGGTTGACACACAAACCTGTTCATGGAGTTCCTGCATTAATGTAAAGTTGCTGAAGAAAATTCTGAGAGTATCACCAAGATGCTGCTGTACCATCTCCCGTCCGATCCTCAGGCAGATTAGAGAAAGGAGACTGCTGCACTTTACACACAGAGCTATACGGGCCTGTGCACCACTGGGAAAACTATATACAGGGAATATATGTTATTTATCAGTTTTGGTATTTCATTCATAAAAAGAAACATTTTCAAGGCATAAACATGACTGCTGATGCTTGATTAAGATGCCTTTTCCACATTCTCTCATGATTAAGCCAGAGCCTGCATGTAAAATGTTTTACTTGCAGTAATCCCCATTCTGCTGGGTGCCCCTAACTGAAGGTAAGGTGAGAAGCGAGAAATGGCTTTAGTAAGTCAGTACAATCATTACAACGCTCCCAGTTAATTTGGAATTATGTCAAAAACAGGTTTTATATACAGATAATTCTACAGGCGTGATGTGAACTGGCAAAGCATGATCTGTGTCTCTACCAGCTCACAAAACACTGTATATGCATTTAAGTGTTGAGTAATAGAATATATAGCAATGTTTACTCCTCTAACAATCTCCATTGATCTTTTTTTTTAATTAAGAAAAAAACAAAACAAAAAAAAAACATTCACTCTAATGACTGTGATGGATGAAACTGATAAATGTTGAGTGCTGAGAGTTTCAGCATTCTGCATCTTAATGCATTATAACTGGTTCCAGTGATATTCACTTCCCCATGCATGGTAATCACAAGGGAAGTGATCTGAAATAGGAGAATTTTGCCTGGTTTTTTTACCGCATTCATACCCATAATAAAAGCATTTAAAAATTCCAGCTGTCAGTCATATATTGCCTCCTCACTATGTAATTGTGTAACCAGTGCATGGGCATGGGTATCCGGTCCCCCCCATACTGGCACAGAAACAAGATTTTGTCAGGATGCAATGCCTGCTTTGATAACAGCGTCCACAAAATGGCACCTGCCTGCTTGCTGCAATTGTGAATTCCAAAGCTGAAGAAACTACAATTCAAATAATTTATATAGTGTACGTAAAGTTTATTTTGCTTGACAAACACAATAGAAAACAATTTGGAATTATTTCTTAAAGGAACAGTAACACCAAAAAATGAAAGTGTATGAAAGTAACTAAAATATAATGTGCTGCTGCCCTGCACTGGTAAAAGTTGTGTGTTTACTTCAGAAAGTCTACTATAATTTATATAAATAAGCTGCTGTGTAGCCATGGAGGCAGCCATTCAAAGGAGAAAAGGCACAGGCACATAGCAAATAACAGATAAAACACTATTGTATTCTACAGAACTTATCTGTTATCTGTTATGTAACCTGTGCCTTTTCTCCTTTTTTCCAGCTTGAATGGCTGCCCCCGTGGCTACACAGCAGCTTATTATATAAATTATAGTAGTGTTACTGTAGCTAACACACCAGTTTTACCAGTGCAGGGCAACAGTAAATTATATTTTTATTACTTTAAAGCTCTTTCATTTTTTAGTGTTACTGTTCCTTTAAGGTGACAAGTCTCCTTTAATAGAGCTTCTCCAGCAGAATCCTGCATTGAAATCTATTTTCAAAAACAAACAGATTTTTTAAATTTAATTTTGAAATTTCACATGGAGCTAGCCATATTCTTCATTTCCCAAGGTGCCACAGCCATGTGAGCTGTCCTCCGATAAACTTCAGTCACACTTTACTGCTGTGCTGCAAGTTGGAGTGATATCCCCCCCCCCCTCCCAGCAGCCGATCAGCAGCACAATGGGATGAAGCAAGATAGCAGCTCCCAGTAGATATCAGAATAGCACTCAATAGTAAGAAAGCCAAGTCTGGCTTGGGACTCCTCCAGTTACATGGGAGTAGGAGAAACAATAGGTTACCTGAAAGCAGCTCTAATGTGTAGCGCTGGCTCCTTCTGAAAGCTCAGTCTCAGGTACAATGCATTGAGATTTCTGCCTACCCACCAATAGAAACTAACAATGAGTAATAAATGAGCAGTGATCCAGTGCAGAACATAGCCATGAAGTACCTTACCCAAGAGTGGCTGAAGTCAAGATGCTGAGAACAGGCAGTAGAACATCCTGGTTAATCTTGGGCAGAATATCCATCAAAGTAGTGTCTGAGAGATAGACAATGATCTTCTGGGTCAGAGTCACGGCAGCTAATAGACTGGCTTCCTTACGGCTATTCAGTCTACAGCCGCTGGTGGGGGCCACCTGTAAAAATGCAATGAAGATACTCATGTGTCAGAGCAATAGATGAGAAGTCTGCTGAAGAGCATACTGCAAAAACACCAGAACAAATATTAAAGAGAAAAAATAACTCCCCCCCCTCCAACTGATATTATCTTGTTTAATTGGGGTTATGTTTAATTGGGATTATGTACAGTGCACTGCCTGAAACTTCAGAAATGAATATATATATATATATATAATGTTTTTATATACAGACATACATAAGAAATCCATGATTGTCTGGCTCTTCTTCAGGTCTCTCTGCTTTTTAGAGAATCTGTGCAACCATCTAACACACACAAGCAATAAGGACAGCAGAGGCAAATGGACAAATAAAGGCCATAGTCTGCCTTTATTCTGCACTGCGTCCTGTAGTGTGTATCTTACCACAGGCATGTCCCAGGGATCGAGCACTGGCTGTGTCAGACAATGCTGGATCCAAGAGGGGCGAGGCATGTAGGTGTCCCCCACACACCCCTACATGCCCCCTAACACTTTTCATTTAGACTCACAATTTATGGTGTGTTAGGAAGCACAAAGAAAAGGCTTCTGCACCTACTGACATTGCTCTCTGCAAAAAGTGCCCTGTTAGTTTAAAGGTGAACTACCCATTAAGTGTGTTTCAACCTGAACTGACTCCTGTGGGGGAACATAAATAGCAGCTGTTGTAGGTAGAAACTCAGGAAGATAAATAGATCATATGGTTATTACATATACTGATTATGCTTAAACCATTGAATTTTAAGCTGCTGTTATTTTCTATAAGTGGCAGACACTGCTCTATCTCCAGAGTATTGATAGTGTCTGGAGGTGGAAGATACCCTATGATGGTGTAGAAGCAGCTAGAGTGTAGCACACTATACAGCGTACTAAAAGACCCACCCCAACTGCTTCTGAAAACTCAGATGACACTTCTATTCACAGCACTAAAAAGATAAGAAATAACAGTTTAATAGCAAATGTTATAATATGTTTACTGGAAGGTGTGCCAGTAAAATGGAATGCTCCTAGGGCAGTGATTGTTGTAGCTGCTCTCATCCTACTTTTTATGGATGGCCAGACAGCACAACATGGCAATCTATGAGCATAAAAATATCATATAACCTGCTTAACAGTATGACCTACCAAGTAGTTGATGTAAGGCAGATACTGGTATGTAAGGAACGGTTCCCCATATAGATGAGCCAAATACATGAGACAGTCCAACACAGGCTTAGACACCTGGTCCCCACACACTGGCTTCTTAACACTCAGTGGGCTATTCTCCTCCATGTTAGCCACAAACTGTTGTCGCTGGGGACCTAAGAATGTAAAAAAAGATGTTTAAAACACAAGAAACCCTGCATTAGCTGCAGAGCTATTATCAAGTGCCTACTATACTCTTGCAGGGCAGTACCTTAGCCTTTATGTAAAGCATTTCTGGATTAAAGGAACAGTAACACCAAAAAATGAAAGGGTATAAAAGTAATTTAAATATAACATACTGTTCCCCTGCACTGGTAAAAGCTGTGTATTTCCTTCAGAAAGACTACTATAGTTTATACAAACAATCACACATCTTTTACTAGTGCGGTGCAACAGTACATTATATTTTTATTACTTTGATACATTCTCATTTTTTGTTGTTACTTTTTCTTTAAGTTTAAAGGATGAGTCAGCCCATGATATAATTTTGCCTTATAAAAGAAAAAACTTTGCAATACACATTCACTAATAGTTTATGAGTTATTTGTATATATAATTGCTGTTAAAAGTAGTGTTTGTCTCTACAGTATTCTCTGCCCTGGTGGCTCTGACTCTTGTAACACAAGGCAGCAGCCTGACAGACCTGTCTTGCTGGAGGAGACTGGCTTTTGCATCAATGTTTAAAAAGAAACAACCAGGAGTTCAGCAAATTTTAATAAAGCCAGATTGGAAAGTTGCTTAGAATTATGTTTTCTTTTATTAGGCAAAAACTTGGGGTTAACGTGTCCTTTAAGGAGTACTCTCTGCATTTGTTAGCTGGAGGAGGAAGCCTCCACCAACTCTAGATTTACATAAAACCTAAAAATGTATCTTGCCTTCAGTAACAGAAAGATATAGGTGACCTCCGATTCAATTCCAGATTTCCCGTAGACTTGAATTAATTTTCATGTTATAAACAATTAAATTGGTTTTTCATCCAAATGAATCTGGCCAAAAACTCTTAAATAGCATCGGAAATGGAAACTTCCTATCTTGTTTTTCCAACATAACTCATGGCAAGATGCCTCTTAATGTAGAGCATTATCCATGAAAGAATTACAAAAAACACACAAAAAGAAATTACCAACATAACAGGATGTGAGCAATCTCAGCAGATTTCGGGCGATGTAACGCGAGGTCACAGTTGGACCAAGTTTGGCCGAGAGCCACCTCACCATCTTACATGTGGTGTCTGCAAGAAATACGGGCAGATACATAAATGATTTATAATGTGTTCCTGAGGAACTGCAAACTGATAAAGAGTAAACAAGAGAAATGTGACACATGAACTGTAATAAAGAAAACAACGAGCACTAATAATATCCATAGCTTCCTTTTATACAAAGACCCTGGTATAGTTCTGCAATATAAATATCATACGTGTGGGGGTTAACACTTCAATTTAATCAATTCTAAACCATTCTCAACCCTTTTCAACATACTAAAATGCCTGTCCACGAGCAAAACAGGAACCCTGGGAAGGAAGTCAGATTTTTGCTTTAGGTTTTTCCCTTTCCATAAAATACCCATAAGCCAATGCTCAAGCAGATAAGGTTTCTGATCAGCTAATTTAAAGCAAAATTCTGCTGATGAAATTAAAGGAGAACTATATCCCCAGGCGCAAAAAGCTCCCTTAACTATCATTGCCTATACCCCCCTCACCTCTCCTTTATCGCATAGTTTTTATGTTTACAGAGAAATGCAGAGAAGCGCAGCGAAGTACCTTGCCGACATCTTACTGACTGAAGACACTTCAGGTCTCTCTGCCGATATGAACCTGTTTGCGCAGTTGGAGGTAGCAGGAAATCCACTTCAACTGCGCAAGCAGGTTAGGTGTTGGCGGTGAGACCCAAAAGAGTCTTCAGTCGTTAAGAAGATATCGGCAAGGTATGCGCCTGGGGGTATAGTTCTCCTTTAAAAAGGGGTAGTACACTACATAACTTTTAGTATGGCATAAAATGTACTACAGGTATAGGACCCATTATCCAGAATGCTCGGGACCAAGGGTATTCCGGATAAGGGGTCTTTCCGTAATTTGGATCTCAATAGCATAAGTCTACTAAAAAATAGTTGGAATCAATTACAAGGTTCTGTTTTATTTCTACAGAGAAAAAGGAAATCAGTTTTAAAATTCTGAATTATTTGATTAAAATGGAGTCTATGGGAGATGGGCATTCCGTAATTCGGAGCTTTCTGGATAACGGGTTTCCGGATAAGGGGTCCGATACCTGTACTAGTTATTTGCCTTCCTCTTCTATCACTATATCCAGCTTTCAAATGGGGGTCACTGTCCCCAGCAGCCAAAAAACTATTGCTTTGTAAGGCTCCAATTTTATAGTTATTGTTACTTATCACCTACTCAGTCCCAATACTTATTCCAGTCTCTTATTCAGACCACTGCCTGGTTTCTAGGTAAAATAAGATCGTAGAAAGAAGATAGTGGCTGAAATACCAAACTGGACAGCTGCTGAACAAAAGCTAAATAACTGAAAAACCATAAATAAAAAAAGTCCAATTGCAAACTGTCTCAGAATATCACTAGCTACATCACACTAAAAGTTAATTTTAAGTTGAACTAGCCCTTTAAAAACTTGGCAGTTTATATAACATTTAAAAGCGAGGCAAAAGATAAAGAGCACTGTAAAATAAGAATGCACTTAAAGCAAAACACATTTATTTCAACCTCTAAAATAAAACAGATGCAACATTTTTCAATTGGATTAATATATATATTTTTTTAATTATTTTACCATATGCGCAACTTTCCCTCTCCTTTTACTTCCAAGATTCTGGCCTCATAACAGTCAGTCTGTAGGTGTGGTGTGTCTTGGTGTGTCTGCTACTGACTGATAGGCTAAATAGCATTCTTTTTGAGTTTCTTATAAAACTCTGTTAAACTTAAGTGAAATTTTGGGAACTACTTCACTGGACAGAGGTTTGGAGTAGTGTAAAAACATGTACGGTAAAACCCCGATTTTATTTTTTTCAGGGGGACTGCATCAATATGGTATGAATTCCGGGAAAACATTAAATAAGGGAAAGAAAAAACGCAGCTTGCCTGAATAGTTTCTGTGTGAGTAAAGAGGCTTGTATGTGCCACAGAGTAGACTTTAGTAGTTAATAGCAGTTTGTCTATATGGGATTATCTAAAGGCACATACTACTAAAAAAGTACAGGTTCATAAAAAGACTTTATTTATATGAAACGGTGTTTTGGACATGGGCCATTTTATGAGATACGTTTTTACTTAGATGAGCAAAGTTCAGAGGTATGGGTTCCCTCTAATTTATGTGTATTGGAAAGTTGCTTTCATTACACAAAAATCTTTTTTCAGCTTCTGAAGTTCCTGTTTAATATATCTAAATATCTTTATTTAAATACATGTAACTTCATAGTAAATTAACTAATAATCTCTTATTAATTCTTCCTCATCCATCCACCAAATCTATCCTAGACAGACATTATGGCACCTAAAGGTGGCCATACACGTGGCGATCTGACGATGTTTCGTACGACCATCGGTCGCACGAAACATCGTAAGATCCGCCACACACCATTCAGGGCTGAATCGGCAGGTAAGGAGGTAGAAACAATAGGATTTCTACCTCCTTCTGCCGATTCAGCTCTGAAGGGAGAATTTTGGTCAGGCGCCTTCTATGGCGCCTGATCAAAATTTTCAAACTGGTCCGATCGGCGAGTCGTCCGATATCAGCAGCTTCCTGCGATATCGGTCGACTCGCCGACATGCCATACACGCACCGATTATCGTACGAAACGAGGTTTCGTACGATAATATCGGTGCGTGTATGGCCACCTTTAGGCCAGTTTAGGATAGGAGGGATTCTTTTCCTTCTCTACACTTTTGGATAATTTTGCTTCTATGAGTGCTTTATCTACAGCTAAAGATTTTACTCAGTCCTTTTTCCTATCCCATGTGGGTAGTCTATTGATTCAGTACTTTTGCTAGTTCTTTCAGTACTGTCAAGTAGCACTGTCGAAAACTCTGCTTTGAGTGCCCATAACAGTTATATGAAGTCACTGACCAGGACAAAGAAAGAGAGAGACAAAACTTGAAGAAATACAAAATACAAGCCTTACCTATTAAAATCTTTTGCTCCTTTTCCTCTGTTTGGTTATTTAGGTCTTGCTCTTCTTCCTCGTCCTCTCTGCTTTCACTGGCTAGGACTGTATCCACCGATACATCAGTGTTGACCGACAACGTTAGCTCAGAGAGCCCAGGAGAGGGTTCCCTATCCTCTTCTTCTTCAGATTCTTCACTTTGTTTCAAATCCTGACTGCTGTCTCCAGATTTCAAGCTCCCCTTCTCCTTTAGTGAATCACTGTCTGTAACTTTTTCATCCCCAAGGGAGACTTCACTTGCACTGCTCTTGTCACTTAACCTCCCTAAACTAAGAGACTCTGGCTCTTGTGGTTGAAGTGGGTCACTTACATATAAAGTACCCTGAAAATCCTCATTTTCTGCTAGGTAACCCTGATCATGGAAAGTGACACCAGAAGTGTAGTCCAGGAGCTCATGAGAGGATGCACTTTGATCTATACTGGTTTGTCTTGCCTCTCCAAAGTTGCAGGATACTGGGCTATCACCACCACTTTCTTCATCTTCAGCTCCTCCTGACAGCAACTTTCTCTCTTCACCTGAGGTTTCCAACCCAATAAGTATCTGAAGAACGTGGTTAAGTAAATTAGACAGGAATGCCTGTAAGCCCAAACGTACAATCAACTGTGCTACAAAGCAATCTGTATATAGGTAAAATCTTCCATTAAGATGTGAAGGACTTTCATAAGCCCCTATTAGTGGTTTCAACAGGTATTTATTTGAATTTTTTGGACCTAAAGCCTTGGCTACCGGTTCAAAAAGATACCATGCAGCATAGACTGCTGTGCTTTCTTCAGTCATCAAAGACAAGACAAAAGGAAGTAGGATCTCCAATCCTTCAGGGTTAATCTCACAGAGGATACCATCAATTTGCTGCCACAGCTGAAATACTAGCTCCCGGCCTTGACTCTCGTCTTCAGTTCTTCTTGACTGGTACGTTAAGATAAATTTGTGTAGATTGGGAAAGTATGCAGGAAAAGGGATTATGGAGCACAAGGGACTGAGGAGTAAAGAAGGACAAGGTGGGGGAAGACCTTTTGAAATGTGTGGAAACTCAAAAAGCAGGGCCCCTGTATCTTCCCCACCATCTTTAAGAAGCTCTTCTTCTGGTGTGTGCAGTTGCAGTAATGACTCAAGCATTTGCAAAAGGGGAAGTGGAATCTCCTTTGGATGGTGTCTACTAAGATTACGAACTAAAATATAACGTTCTAGCAAAGAGGTTTTTGGTGGCGTGGTATGAATCTTTCCAGCAAAAACAATCTCTGCAATCATGACACCCAAGGCTTGCATATCTCTTTGAAAAAGACCCAAAAGACTAAGTGGAAATATTTTAGAAGATTTTTCAACCGGCAGTAAAGTACTGTGTAAGCCCCTAAGTAGAAAGTTGTCCAGTTTTTCAAGTTCTTCGAGGGCTTGAACAGGATTAAAACTATCAGGAAGTAATAGTTTCCTTTGACTTTCCTCTGCATTAGTTGTGGCCCTGCTTATCCTATTTGGCTTACTACCTGGAGGTCTGTTTTCCCCTTGGAATATATTGGCACTAGTAACCTGAACAGAGGGGATGCATACTTGATCATTACCTTTTCCTACAATGCTCAGCGAGTCAAGAGCTTCTGTTCCTTGTTCCAGTTCTTCATCCCCTGCACACACTTTGTCAGTATTCCAAACAGCCTCACACACTGTGGCCTCTACTACCGGACCATTGACTCCATTACCAGTATGTTCATCTTTCCACGCACTCATTTGACTAATGTTTTGAGTAGACAATATGGCAGGGGGTTCAAAAGAAGAGCAACTGGGGCCTAATAAACGCTTTGGATGCGGCTGATCAAAAAGCTGGACCACCCCAAAACATGTCAAGTTAGTATGATTATCCACTAAATGAAGGCAAACGTTTTTTTCCATAAGTGCATTCTTCCCAGTTAATTTGTACCCAAAGGTAAGATCTATCCAGTGGTGAAGATCCTGGGATACATCTCGGCTTTCCAAAAGTGCACGGTGGACATGAATAAAGTCCTCATATGAACTGCACCATGATGGTATTTCAAGGTCTGGCATGTCAGTGTGGATGGATTTAAAAATGGTGGGATCTGTGTAAAACTCTGGAATGCACTCATCAGGAGTCCAACCTTGCATTCGCTCCATGCTTGCAGGGTACTCATTTGGCTCCCACTGAGATCGCACGTGGTTGCAAAGTACAATCTTTGGTGTCCTCCTAGCCTTGTACACATAGTATGTTATGTCAGACAGAACATCAGAAATGTGGTGAGGAACATGCAGGTGATCTGAACTGCTTCCTCCAGCTACAAATGCTTGTTTGGTCATCTCATAAGTAAAATCCAGCTGCTTGTCCCCCTTGTTTAATCGAAACTTAGATTTTCTAAGGTCTCTAAATTTTCCATTCTTGGTAGTGAAATCTACAACCCAAGGCAATACTGGGTGGTAATTGGGATCACCTTCTCGTCTACCAGCCAGCTTATTCAGATACATAAGGTAGTCATAGTTGCTGATCCTGCCATGAATCCAATCTATTAAAATCTGTTTTAACTCGTTGTTACAAGAAGTGCACAACCCAACAGTCCTAAGTTGCTCTGTATTAATATTTTCTTTCACTTTTGTGCTTTTACACTCTCTTTCATAGTCAATAAAGTTAGGCCTCAACTGGCTGCACAGTTTCTCATCAACTAAGACACTGCGTAATGTTAGTGCCCCACTTGATAGCCCCCCTTGATGGCATGCCTTTAGAGCCTGCAGTACATTGTACAAGATAAAGAGTACTTTGGCATGACTATTGGCAAGTTTAGCGGGACTAAATGTGACCACATCATACAAGGAATATTGTATATAAGGTAAAATTATGTATAATATAGATACAGATTCCAGCAATGCTTCGGCTTGGACAATATTGGAACTGGATGAAGCACCTAATACAAAGCTGGAACTGTCTTTAGAAGGAGATAAACTCGGCACTGCTTTATTTATAAAAACAAAGGGGCAACCATACACCCTCTGAAGTGACAACTTTAGCGCATCCAATGCTTGAATGCTTGGCACTTTATGCACACTTTCGTACGGCTGCACATAAGTCCGACGGGCCGCGTTCCACATGTTATTGTAATTCTGAACAGCGATGCACTGCATAAACCTGATGAGAGATTCAGAATCAATATTCTTTCCCTCTAAGAAGCCATCATTCAGTGCCACAGGGTAGGCCAATCTTTCTTTTCTCACCCCATGGATTTCTATTCTAGTCCAGCCAGCTGGTAACTTATGCACAGATCTCTGAAGGAATGTCTGTATTTCCACACTGCTAAACCCTTCTGGTTTTGGGCACTGCGAAGAGACTGTTCGGCGCTCTTTAATGCTTGCCAGCCATTTCTGTGATACCAAGGCAATAACGTGGGTTCCCTCTTCAGCCATAATAAGCTGCCTTGAATCAATGTTTAATTCTTTCTTGACTGCTTCTAAAAGCCACTCCATTTTGAAGGTAATATTACTTTCCCAAATGCATTATAATCTGTGAAATAACACAAAGCAAAATATAAACACTTTTAAAAAGATAGTCTTTCAGAGCATTTTTAAAATTAGCATGGGACAGATTATGTCCACTTACTTCGTCTAATGAACAGAATTTTCTAAGAAATGGATACAACCCTTTATTCCCCACTGTCATTTCTTTACTGCAGACAGACTGCAGAACCGTTAATGATATAACTGTGATCATGCCTTCTTAATGGAGAAAATGATGTTAATTACAAACTATAGAAACATTAAAGCCCACTTCCAAATGTGTAATGTTTAAAGTAAATGTTACAAAATTACTGGGACAAATTTACGAACAGTGGGCAAATTTGCAGTAGTGCAGTAACACAGATCAAATCTATATCAGATAGCTTAAAAAATATAAATCAAATTTATCCGTTAATGAACCTGAATAACACTGGGCCTCAGGTACTGATGGCAGTGCAAAGCATTAAAATGCACACAAATTGCTGTATTTTTTTAGCCATAATAAGGCAATTTTCCCAGAATTCAGTAAGGATGTTTAGTGTATAATCATACAAACAGTATCCAACAGCTCAAGGAGGATCATATCATAAACGAACAGCAGGCACTCCCATATCCAACTAACATGCATAAGTAAAGGAACTGCAAACTTTATTTTAGACATACAATTTATGTCCTCTGTTTGGGAACTTGTGCATAGTTTAGCAGTGTTGACAGTCCAGCTCTGGTAAGCCATGGATGGATAAGGGCAAACGGCCCCTATTACATACTGAAGTGGTCCTGCAACAGTTTTACAGTTTCTAGTTGCAGATTGACCCCTTCTCTCTGGTATATTTAGATGCAATATTGCCCTTATTCTCTCCAGCCAATTTCTGCAAATGAAGCCATATATATTCCCGTACCGGCATACTTGCACAGGCAAACAGCAGTGCACTCATCACCATTGGCCAGGCTGCAAGTGAAATCACAAGACTGATTTCTGCATGCTCTATAAAAGCCTATACCCGCAGGTGCTATAAAGGAGACTAGCATAAAGATGATAATAAACATTCTTTTATTTTGCGAGCTCAGTTTGGTATTAGGGTGAAGATTCACGGAGCTACTTGGTAGCAGCAACTTGTCACGGCTACTAAATCCCAGAAAATACCCTGCCATAGACAATACAGAGAACTGCCTTTGCTAAAACACACGTAGAGACAATTATCAGTAAATGATCAGCATTGTCTAGTTTAGTAGCCGTGGCAAGTAGCTGCTACTAGTAGCTCTGTGTGTCTTCACCCGCAGTGGCACATGGGGAGATTAGTCGCGCCACAACAAATCTCTGTTGTCGCGGGCGACTAATGCCATCCAACCCATTGCCGGTCTCTGCAATGCCATCCAACCCATTGCCGGTGGGATGGCATACGCGTCACTGCGATGTCCCGCAGTCGCCCGTAGTTTCCTCTAAAGACAACTTCAGGCGACTGGGGGACATCCAACAAAGTGTATGTCATCCCACCGGTGATTTATACTGAAGCCGGTGGGATGGCATTGAGGGGAGATTAGTCACCCACGACAATGGAGATTTGTTGCGGCGCGACTAATCTCCCCGTGTGCCACTTCCCTTAGATCAACTTTGGAGATTTTGTATTTGGGCAAAGTGCAAAAGTGCAAATTTTGGAATCTATTTTTTTTTTTTTTTTTTTTATCCATAATGCTGACTTTCCACCTGAATTTCAGTGTAACTGCAGGTGTGTCCACGGCAAGTTCTGTACTATAAACCTATATGAATACAAATGTGTTTTACCCATAATGCAGAGTTCCAGTGCCATTGCTAGCACATGCTAAACTGCATCCACTGCAGCTTGTGTATGGTGCACAAATACAGATGCTGACTTGTGTCCAATTTGGTAAATTGAATAAACAAGTATGTTTTGTTTATTACTTCTAGCATTAAAGGAGAAGGAAAGGCTAATAAATCTCAAGCTGCAGGCATACCTTCAGATCTCTCAATAGTGCCCTTAAGTCTCCCCACACATTCCTAAGGGTGGGAGGGAGTTCTTAGCATTCTTGAGGGAGGGGGGAGCAGGAGAGAGGAGAGAGCTGTGCAGACTCACAGGCACAGGAAAACAAAGAGACAACAAATCCTGTTTCTTTTGACAGAGAAGTCGGTGCAGTGTTTCTATAAGTATGTATGGCTGTATTTACATAGACCTTTCTGATAAAGATTACTTAGTTTTTACCTTTCCTTTTATAACATCTGATTCACTTGGAGCAAGTCAGTTGCAGTTATTAATGCAAGCCGCTAATGAATGCGTGCCCTTGTGTGGAATTCATTAGGGCAGGAGCAAAGGGTACATGGCACTTGGTGCAAGTTGGAGAGTGTAGGGACACAAACACCTTATGAATAGAATCTACACACACATAAACTCTCTGTTTTGCACACATTTGTGCACTATGCACGTGCAATTTAAAATGAAAAGCACAGGAGTCAATGGAGATACTGGTGTGGGTATAGAAAGGAGATGACGCTGCAACAAACTTTGCAAAGGGGCCCATGGGCCTTAAAGGAACAGTAACACCAAAACAATTTAAAGTAATTAAAATATAATGTACTGTTGTCCTGCAGTGGTAAAAGTTCTAGGGTTGCTTTAGAAACACTACTATAGTTTATATAAATAAGCTGCTGTGTAGCCAAGGAGGCAGCCATTCAAGTTGGAATAAAGGCACAGGTTACAAAGAAGACAACAGATAAGAATGTAGAATGCAATTGTGTTTTACAGAGCTTATCCATTATCTCCTATGTAACTTGTGTCATTTAGCCCTATTTTAAACTTGAACAGCTGCCTCCATGGCTATACGGTAACTTTGTTTATATTAACTATAGTAGTGCTTCTGAAGCAAAGACACATTCAGGGCTCTGGCACACGGGGGAGATTAGTCGCCCGCGAACAGGGAGTTAATCGCGGGCGACTAATCTCCCCCGTGTGCCAGAGCCCAAAAACACATTGTAGTAAAATGTTGGCTGAGAATCAGCATTGCCACTGTCATCAGCTTCCTACCTTGCCTGCACCCGGAAACATTGTGTTGACCCGGTTGCAGGCACACACAGCGGATATCGGCAAAGAACACTAGAGTTCACAATTCGGAGCAGTTATCCACCACATGTGCCTGCACCCAGGCCGACACAATGCTTTTGGGTGCAGGCAAGTTAGGAGGCTGATTCTCCGCAGACCGAGAATCATCCCCACGTGACATCAGCCTAACTGTTCCTTTAAGCAAAATGTATATTAACTTAAACCCTCAGCAGCAGGAACAACAGAACTTCCTGATTTTTTAAACACATCACTTACACAGAGAGAGTAAAGTGCTTTTTACTCCACTAACCCACCAAGATTATTGAGAAGTACTGCTAAGTAATGGTAATTGCAGGATAAATGCACTAAAAATATTCTGCCAGTGCATAAAGATGTATTTGTATCTCCTTTTGCAAACATAGTTGATCTAGGGCAGTGCTGTCCAACTGGCGGCCCGCGGGCCGCATGCGGCCCTCGACCCCCCTCTTTGTGGCCCCCCACCTGTCTGGCTGCTTTGATGTTTTACCCTTGTGTAAGCTTTAAATGGTATCAGTACTGAGATTAACTGCCCCCCCCCCCCGCATGGTTCTCACCTCAGATTCAGCCTGTAATCCCCCTGTATTGTTTAAACATGTAATCTTCTGTACTGTTCACACATTTTAATCTATGCATTCTTCACCCCCTGCAGTGTTCACACCTCAGGTTTGGGCTGTAATCACCCACATTGTTCGTCTGTTCACACCTCAGACATTGTATGTACTGCCTGGCCTATGCTGCCTGTGTGTAGACAGCATAGGGTAGGCAGAGTATGGCACATAGGCAGCATAGGGCAGGGAGGGTATTGCACACACAGGCAGCATATGGCAGACACAGGCATCATAGGGCAGGCAGAGTATGGCACACACAGGTAGCGTAGGCCAGGCAGAGTGCTGCCTGTGTGTGCCATACTCTTTCTACACTATGCTGCCTGTGGGAGGTGAACCTGGCAGGGGTTTGTTCTGGGAGTTTGTTAGCAGTTGGAAATAGCCATTAAATGGTCCCTAAGGTCTGTAATTAAATGCTGGGGGTTGCTGTGCTACACACAGGGGAGGAGAAGTCATATGGATTTTAGGGTGTGTCTTAATATGACATAATATAATTATTTCACATATGAATGATGGTTGATATCCCTGCAGTGAGGACCAAGCATTTGGGTTTTTTCTGCACTAACACCATTGTGATAAAATGGGTGTGGTTTGAAGTGGGTAAGGTGTGGTTTAAAAGGGGGAGTGGTCAAAACTGGCTTCTATTAGCGGCCCTCCGCCATGTATGCGCAAGAAATTCTGGCCCTCGGCACCGCAGAAGTTGGACAGCACTGATCTAGGGGACTGCATTGTGTAGCACTGTGCTGCCCTTATATTGTGTTCAGTATAGCAGAAGTGTAACACATGACAAATCATTATGAACTGATGGGTCTTGGGGGGGTGCACAGATAATAAGAATGCTGTACATTCCGTCATTTGTAATGCCTATAAAAAGCAGTGCTTACAAACTGTTAGGAGAGCCAAAAAATTGAACTAAAATATGTCTGTGTTCCCTACATTATAGCAAAGAGAACCATTCTGCACACAACTACTGAACTGCATCATCTGCTGAACATGGGGCAGCGCTGGAAGAATGCTGGGAATTGTAGTCTAAACCCTAAGAGCGCAGGGATTTTAAACTTTATTCAGGCCCAATCTATAGTACATAACAGCTTAGCTCCAAAATGTATTAGAACTACAACTTTCACTTGCCTGATCTTGATGTTACAGACAGCAGGGAATAGTAGTTCAGCTACATGTGGGCACTGCAGATTAAGAACCAGCGTTTTAGAGGATGACAGCTGCTTAGCAACCTTAATGCACAGTAACAGCCCATAATATACAACCCATGCACTACAGGCACCGCAGTACGGACACAAATACAACAGCTGGCACAACCCCTCACTACACAGTTGCAGGGGGCAGCATGCAGAAGCATAACATGCTGGAAAGAGCGGTTACCTTTGTGGGCTGGGCACAGGAATGAGGCTACTGTCTCCACAGCCAGGACTTTAACGGGGCAGTTCAGCTTGGGATACCAGAATGGAGTGCCTTGAGGAGGTCGTGATGTCAAAGTCATGTGACGAAGAAGTGGGCGGGGCAGCTTGAAATCACATGGCCCGAGTGTGCCGCTCCTGTGCTGCTGGGGATCTGCAGGGAGTGACAGCGTCACAGCACCACGTGACGGCCGGGCAGCAGAGCCCATGCACGGGGGGGGATTGAAACGCAGAATTATTGTGGGCCCAGTGCCACCGAGTTAAAGTGGCAGAAAGCTACAGCGCTACAATGATTAAAGGTTTGCTATAGGGGCGGTTGTTTTGAGAAGGTGTGCAGGAGGGCCGCCTTTGAGTGGCTTTGGGAGGGAGTGGGATGCAGGAGGCCCACTGTACTTGGGTGGAATGATGCGAGTGAGGGATGCAGGAAGGCACACAGGGAACTGGGCTGCTGGGGAACACTGCTTTGTGTATGGGGCTGCTGGGGGGAAAAGCTTGTGATATGCACATGACTGCAGGAAATTCAGCTAACCCTATTATACTGATAATGTATTTCGGAGACCCCATTTCACTTTACTGTTTAGTGTTAAAATCAGGTTTAAAGAATATCTGAAACTGGATAGTTCTAACACTAACGACATGAGTCATATGGGTGACATATACAGGGCTGAAGTGGCGAACCATGCGGTATGTACTGGGCTGCAGGCAGAGAACTATCTGCTATGTACTGGTATGTACTGGGCTGCAGGCAGAGAACTATCTGGTATGTACTGGTATGTACTGGGCTGCAGGCAGAGAACTATCTGGTATGTACTGGGCTGCAGGCAGAGAACTATCTGGTATGTACTGGGCTGCAGGCAGAGAACTATCTGGTATGTACTGGGCTGCAGGCAGAGAACTATCTGCTATGTACTGGTATGTACTGGGCTGCAGGCAGAGAACTATCTGGTATGTACTGGGCTGCAGGCAGAGAACTATCTGGTATGTACTGGGCTGCAGGCAAAGAACTATCTGGTATGTACTGGGCTGCAGGCAGAGAACTATCTGGTATGTACTGGGCTGCAGGCAGAGAACTATCTGGTATGTACTGGGCTGCAGGCAGATAACTATCTGCTATGTACTGGTATGTACTGGGCTGCAGGCAGAGAACTATCTGGTATGTACTGGGCTGCAGGCAGAGAACTATCTGGTATGTACTGGGTTGCAGGCAGAGAACTATCTGGTATGTACTGGGCTGCAGGCAGAGAACTATCTGCTATGTACTGGGCTGCAGGCAGAGAACTATCTGCTATGTACTGGGCTGCAGGCAGAGAACCATCTGCTATGTACTGGGCTGCAGGCAGAGAACTATCTGCTATGTACTGGGCTGCAGGCAGAGAACTATCTGCTATGTACTGGTATGTACTGGGCTGCAGGCAGAGAACTATCTGGTATGTACTGGGTTGCAGGCAGAGAACTATCTGGTATGTACTGGGCTGCAGGCAGAGAACTATCTGGTATGTACTGGGCTGCAGGCAGAGAACTATCTGGTATGTACTGGGCTGCAGGCAGAGAACTATCTGGTATGTACTGGGCTGCAGGCAGAGAACTATCTGGTATGTACTGGGCTGCAGGCAGATAACTATCTGGTATGTACTGGGCTGCAGGCAGAGAACTATCTGCTATGTACTGGTATGTACTGGGCTGCAGGCAGAGAACTATCTGCTATGTACTGGGCTGCAGGCAGAGAACTATCTGCTATGTACTGGGTTGCAGGCAGAGAACTATCTGGTATGTACTGGGCTGCAGGCAGAGAACTATCTGGTATGTACTGGTATGTACTGGGCTGCAGGCAGAGAACTATCTGGTATGTACTGGGCTGCAGGCAGATAACTATCTGCTATGTACTGGGCTGCAGGCAGATAACTATCTGCTATGTACTGGTATGTACTGGGCTGCAGGCAGAGAACTATCTGGTATGTACTGGGCTGCAGGCAGATAACTATCTGCTATGTACTGGGCTGCAGGCAGAGAACTATCTGCTATGTACTGGTATGTACTGGGCTGCAGGCAGAGAACTATCTGGTATGTACTGGGCTGCAGGCAGAGAACTATCTGGTATGTACTGGGTTGCAGGCAGAGAACTATCTGGTATGTACTGGGCTGCAGGCAGATAACTATCTGCTATGTACTGGTATGTACTGGGCTGCAGGCAGAGAACTATCTGGTATGTACTGGGCTGCAGGCAGAGAACTATCTGCTATGTACTGGTATGTACTGGGCTGCAGGCAGAGAACTATCTGGTATGTACTGGGCTGCAGGCAGATAACTATCTGCTATGTACTGGGCTGCAGGCAGATAACTATCTGCTATGTACTGGTATGTACTGGGCTGCAGGCAGATAACTATCTGCTATGTACTGGTATGTACTGGGCTGCAGGCAGATAACTATCTGCTATGTACTGGTATGTACTGGGCTGCAGGCAGATAACTATCTGCTATGTACTGGTATGTACTGGGCTGCAGGCAGATAACTATCTGCTATGTACTGGTATGTACTGGGCTGCAGGCAGATAACTATCTGCTATGTACTGGTATGTACTGGGCTGCAGGCAGATAACTATCTGCTATGTACTGGTATGTACTGGGCTGCAGGCAGATAACTATCTGCTATGTACTGGTATGTACTGGGCTGCAGGCAGATAACTATCTGCTATGTACTGGGCTGCAGGCAGAGAACTATCTGCTTGTCTGGTATGTACTGGGCTGCAGGCAGAGAACTATCTGGTATGTACTGGGCTGCAGGCAGAGAACTATCTGGTATGTACTGGGCTGCAGGCAAAGAACTATCTGGTATGTACTGGGCTGCAGGCAGAGAACTATCTTGGTATGTACTGGGCTGCAGGCAGAGAACTATCTGGTATGTACTGGGCTGCAGGCAGATAACTATCTGCCTATGTAACTCGGTATGTACTGGGCTGCAGGCAGAGAACTATCTGGTATGTACTGGGCTGCAGGCAGAGAACTATCTGGTATGTACTGGGTTGCAGGCAGAGAACTATCTGGTATGTACTGGGCTGCAGGCAGAGAACTATCTGCTATGTACTGGGCTGCAGGCAGAGAACTATCTGCTATGTACTGGGCTGCAGGCAGAGAACTATCTGTATGTACTGGGCTGCAGGCAGAGAACTATCTGCTATGTACTGGGCTGCAGGCAGAGAACTATCTGCTATGTACTGGGCTGCAGGCAGAGAACTATCTGCTATGTACTGGGCTGCAGGCAGAGAACTATCTGCTATGTACTGGGCTGCAGGCAGAGAACTATCTGCTATGTACTGGGCTGCAGGCAGAGAACTATCTGCTATGTACTGGGCTGCAGGCAGAGAACTATCTGCTATGTACTGGGCTGCAGGCAGAGAACTATCTGCTATGTACTGGGCTGCAGGCAGAGAACTATCTGCTATGTACTGGGCTGCAGGCAGAGAACTATCTGCTATGTACTGGGCTGCAGGCAGAGAACTATCTGCTATGTACTGGGCTGCAGGCAGAGAACTATCTGCTATGTACTGGGCTGCAGGCAGAGAACTATCTGCTATGTACTGGGCTGCAGGCAGAGAACTATCTGCTATGTACTGGGCTGCAGGCAGAGAACTATCTGCTATGTACTGGGCTGCAGGCAGAGAACTATCTGTATGTACTGGGCTGCAGGCAGAGAACTATCTGGTATGTACTGGGCTGCAGGCAGAGAACTATCTGGTATGTACTGGGCTGCAGCAGAGAACTATCTGGTATTACTGGGGCAGAGAACTATCTGGTATGTACTGGGCTGCAGGCAGAGAACTATCTGGTATGTACTGGGCTGCAGGCAGAGAACTATCTGGTATGTACTGGGCTGCAGGCAGAGAACTATCTGGTATGTACTGGGCTGCAGGCAGAGAACTATCTGGTATGTACTGGGCTGCAGGCAGAGAACTATCTGTATGTACTGGGCTGCAGGCAGAGAACTATCTGGAATGTACTGGGCTGCAGGGGAAGAACCATTCAGTAGGTACAGGGCTGTAGGGGGAGAACCATGTGATACATACTGGGCTGCAGGGAGAGAACCATGCGGCATGTCCTGGGTTGCAGGGGGAGAACCATGCGGCATGTACTGGGCTGCAGGGAGAGAACCATGCGGCATGTACTGGGTTGCAGGGGGAGAACCATGCGGCATGTACTGGGCTGCAGGGGGAGAACCATGCGGCATGTACTGGGCTGCAGGCAGAGAACTATCTGGTATGTACTGGGCTGTAGGGGGAGAACCATATGATACATACTGGGCTGCAGAGAGAGAACTATGTGGTATGTACAGGGATGCAGGGAGAGAACTATGTGGTATTTACAGGGCTGTGGAGGGAGAACGATGCAATATGTTCAAGGCTGCAAGGAAAGAACTATGCGGTATGTACAGTGCTGTAGGGGGAGAACCATCTGATAAATACTGGGCTGGGGGGTGAACCATGGTGTATGTACAGGGATGCAGGCAGATAACCATGTTAAATATAATGGGTTGCTGAGGAGCTTCATTTGATGTAGTGCAATTAAAGTAGCTGATCATAGGTAGATTGTCATTAAGGCTTGGGCTGAGCCTCCCCGAACATGCCTAACACATCCCAACTAATTGCAAAAAAGAAAAGAAAGAAAATAACAAAGCAAAACCTACTGTACAGCCTGCAGCATTTCCTGGAGGACTTCGTATTGCTGAGCCATCAGTGGTCATTTGTGGCCGCTGTTTGGTTTGCTCATACCTCCCTCTTAGGAACAGCAGGTCCTGGCAGTAAGAGATGCTCCCAACACCTGATTCTGCCAGGAAGGCTCAAACTGATTTGTGAGAAGTAACTGCCAGCAATTTGAGGTGGGAGCACAGAGAAATGGCAGCTCCTGCAAGCAGGTGTTGGTGGAAGTCTGATATGGAACTAGCAGTCACCACCCAAAGTATGTTCTTATATAATGATGTATAATGGTCTTTCCCACAAAGGCCAGTGTCCCTGTGCAGGAATTTGTGTGATGTACTTTTATTAAATGTTTTACATCAAGGTTCCCTCTACATTTTGTGAGATTGCTGTCTGGTAGGAGAGCCATCTTTTTACATAGCACTTGGGCTGTCAGTGTGATCTCTCTTATTGGAAGCAAAAGGGATTCCTGTGCTATGGAACTGCATTGGTACTGTGGAGCACAAATGCTTTCACAAGTTACATGGGGATTAGGCTTCAAACATTGAAAGCAGAGCATGATTATAGTTTTTACATGTAAGCACCATACTTTGTAAATTTAACATTCTATATCTTATTCACACAATACTGCACCTTTAACTCCATGGATATTGCAGTAAAGTAAAACCTCAGTTTTACATACCCTGATTTAAAATTTCCCTTATTTTACACAGTTGTTTTGTAGTCCTACTATGTACTATATAAGGTATAATACATCTACCAGATTTTACATTTTCCCCGGATTTTACTAAATCTTTTTCAGGTCCCCTGAAAAGCATAAAATGTATTATAACTACCCTGCACACTGAGTGTTCCAATTTTTAAATCAGTTGGCCATATAGTAAAATAAAAAAAACAAATACAAATGTATGTAATTTTCCCTTAACTTTAGATATGTTTTCAGTTGTTTGGCTTTTAGCTTCCACAAACAGATAATTCACCCTCCGCCTATGGTAACTTCCGCTGGTGAAAGGAAAAGCCCATATATATTGTATTTGCTTATCATGCAGTAATGATGTGAATGAGTTAGGGTTAATAAGGACTGTAGAATAGGATAGATTCTGAAAAATTCCTATTTCATCATCCTCAATTTTGAGTGTTTAAGTATCTCTGACCTTGCACAATATTTGTTCTTTTATGGCATAGTTATGGAGGCAACAGACTAGGCCCCTTGGCTGTCCCTTCCGTGCCGCTGCAACCCGACGAATGCAATCAATAAGGATTGTGATGGAGTTTCTTCCCAGCAGTTGGCTGAAGAGCTGTATGAGGATCTGCCTTGCCTCAGGGATCTGTATGTCCTCTGAAGGCTACTGCACTGGCTGCTATTCCCTGCATCCTCTTGGAGCCTCCGGAGTTTCAGTACCTTTTTACCATGTTTGGTAAGTAAGTTCTTATTTAGCTCGGTTCGGTATTCAATGATTACTTTTGAATGTGCCAAGTTGGGATGTGAAAGCACAGAGCTCTGTCTTGAGTTCGGCCCTCTCCTATTTTTGTGTGGCCTTAATTTCTTCTAGGAGGAGGTTTAGGTCAACATTTTGTGCTGAAGCAGAAATCATGCCATCAAGTCTAACATTATAAAATGTAGCTGAAAACACAGTCCAAGACGGAGCACTCGCCAAGTATGTCCATTCACAGCGGCATCAGAAGAAGCCCCTCCCCCCATTTGCCACTTTGCTTCTAAACTTGCTGTCATTGCTATCATTCTACATGAAGCTAAGCAAATACAATTAGTCTAATCCACCATTTACTACTTTTATGATAGCTTGGCCACTTGTGGCACTTTAAAAGGGGTTGTTTACCTTTAACTGTTAATGTTAACATTTAGGACAATGTAGAGAGTAATATTCTGAGACAATTTGCAATTGGTCTTTATTATTTGTGGTTTTTTTTAATTATTTGGAGTTTGTTTAGCAGCTCTCCAGTTTGAATTTTAGCAGCTATCTCAAATTATCTTATCAACCAGGTAGTGGTTTGAATGAGAGCCTGGAATATGAATAGGAGAGGACCTGATTAGATGGATAAGTCATAAAAAGTATTACAGTGACCCCCTTTCGAAAGCTGGAAAGAGTATGAAGGAGAAGGGAAATATTTTAAAAAATCTAGAAAATAAATAATGGAGACCAATTGAAAAATTGCTTATAATTGGCCATTTTATAAAATATTGAAAGTTTACTTAAAGGTGAACAACCCCTTTAAAATCTGTGAAGGGTACATAATTAGAAACCTGCAAAGTGCTAAATAAAAACATGGAGAGAGGCCTTTGGTTCAGAACGTGCCCGTGTGTAGGTTTCGCTGAACATTTTGAGAAACAAAGCCTTATTTAGAAGGAAGATAAATTTGCTTCTTAACATAAGCATTGTGGTCAATAGTGGAGACAAAAATCTGCCGTTTAACACTAATGGACACATTTAAAAGCCATTTATCAGTGAGGCTTTACATGATTTGGAAACACAATCACATGGCACTGGTTCCACGGGTGTGAGTGTGCACATCGAGTTAACCTGCAGGAACCTTACATGCAACAATATAATGAAATGATGGTGCAGTAGATAGGGCCACTTTGGCACCTCTGGAGGCCCACATCTGGCTTGTTTGTCCTTCTGTTGGACAGCCAAGCTCTAAAGGACATACAGCTCCAGTGCTGGAGCAAGAGAGCTCACAAACCTGCAGCAGTAAGCGAGACACCGGTATTATGGTTGTACAGTGACTTCCTCTGTCTTTGGGTGAATTAGCCAATGCCCATGGGTGTGTTCCTTAATCAATGTGCTGCCCACATAAGCAAGGTACAAAATGTGTGTTTCATGGGTGATTGAGATCTGTCAAGCAAAGCTCACGTGTCGCCCCTGCAACTTGCCTCCCCACCCACCCATGTGTGTGCATGAGCAATGCCGTCATGGGGGAGGGGGGGGTCATTGACAAAGGAGCACAGGCTAGGGTAGGTAGAAGAAGTACCTGCCTGGCGCCACCTCAACGTTGCGCCCTAGGCAGTTGCCTCTGCTGCTTGCCCCTAGTTCCGGCCCTGGTGCCAGACTTGTTTTATGAAGGGTACAGTGTGAGTAATGCCTTGCAGATGCTTAAAGGACAAGGAAAGGCTAAGTCACTTGGGGGTGCCAAAATGTTAGGCCCCTGTTAGGAGAAAACAGCACCAGCCCGGGGTACCTGTAGCGGAGCGCTTCCTCCTTCCGCCTTCGCTTTGGAAGGACTAAACGACAGGCGCATGCGCAGTAGAGTGAAAAAGCCGACTTCTCTGTTAAAGTTCCACTATTCACCCTACTGCGCATGCGCGCGACCGAAGGCGGAAGGAGGAAGCGCTGCAGCTACCCCGGGCCGGTGCTGTTCTCTCCGAACAGGGGCTCCAGCCCGGGGGTAAAAGGTAAGCGATTTAAGTCACTTGGGGGGTACCTTACATTTTGGCACCCCCAAGTGACTTAGCCTTTCCTTCTCCTTTAAAGAATGTTAATGGCACTGGTCTCACAGCTGTGCCTCTTCCCTTTGGTTTATAGTGGAGGTGGCTATGCTTATAAACACCTGTGGGGAGAAAGAAAACTATATAATTATGTTGGGCTGAAAACCCACAGACTTCTTCCACTTCAGCTTATTCTTCCGCTTTTTATGTTGGGTTGAAAACCCCAACATACTGTTTTTCGACTTTGGCTTATTCTTCCGCTTCTTCTTTTTATTATTATTATTTTTAGCGCCCCCCCCATTTTCTAATGGGTGCAACACCAAAACTCTCCACACTTCTTCACCCTATAGTGGAGCAGGTTGCTTGTGCTTCCGCCCCCCGTTGTTTTGTGGCGCCGCTCCGAACACCCCAATTTTCCCATTGACTTTGGCAGGGAAGATTTTCAAACTGCGGCCAATCTTACAGCTTTGAGGCTACACTCCCCAAACTTGAATCACATGGTCATGGGGTCAGACTGAATGAAAATATGATGATTGTTGGATGCTCGAAAGTGGGCGGAGCTGTGAACAGCCAATCAAATTTCACCTATTGAATTTTATTGGTTTGATGCCAGGGTTCCCAAACTTCGTACAGTCAGTCACTGGGTGATTACGTACGCGAGGTTAGAAAAAGTGGGCGGGGCTGCCAAAAACCAATCACATTTCTTTCATTGTTTTCAGTGGGGAAATTTTAACTTCTGCCATTCTCACATGTTTAATGTCAGGGTCCCCAAACTTTGCATAGTTTGTCACTAGGTGACTACGTCTCAAGTTTAGAAAAGTGGGCGGGGCACACAGATTTCACTTATAGACTTCATATATTTAAATTAAACTGCTGCCAATCTTTAAATATTAATACTAAGGTCAGTCACCAGGTAACTGCAGTTCAGAGTTAGAAAAAGTGGGTGGAGCCACCAACAGCCAATCAGAATTCACCTATTGATTTATTTTTTTTTGGTTTAAATTTAAAATGCTGCCTTTCTCATACTATTTATATCAGGGTTTCCAAACTTTGCACAGTCCGTCACTGATGCCATTATTTAAGTATTAATTCCAGGGTTGTTAAACTTTCCAAAGTTAGTCACTGGGTATTTGCCATTTAAAGTTAGAAAAAGTGGGTGGAGCCGCCACCAAAATTACATTTTGCCTATTTACTTTCAATGGTGAAGCGTAAAATGCTGTCAGTCTCACAATTTTTATGCCTGAGTCCCCAAACTTTGCAAAGTTTTTCACTGGTAACAGTTTTTCACTGGATTGGCTGCCAGTAACAGCCAATCAGATTTCATCCTTTGAATTTTATTGCTTTAAATTCTCACACTATTTATGCCAGGGTGCCCACTGTTTGTCACTGGGTGACTTCAACTCAAGGTTATAAATAGTGGGCACACCCACCAACCACCAATTACAATTTACCTATTGACTTTTATTGATTCAAATTGAATCTGCTGTCGTTTTTTAACTATTAATCCTAGGGTCCCTAAACATTGCAGAGTTGCACAGTCACTGGGTAACTGCAGATCCAGGCTAGAAAAAGTAGGCGGAGCCATTAAATGCCAATCAGATGTCACTCGTTGATTTTCAGTGGGGAAATTTTAATTGCTGCCATTCAGACACTATTAAAACCAGGGTCCCCACACTTTGCACAGTGGTTTTTACTATATAACTGTGGTCCAAGGTTAGAAAAAGTGGGCGAAGCCAAAAACAGATCAGATTTCATTCGGTGACATGAAGTTTGTTCTCAAACTTTCCTTTCTAGCTATTATTATCATCCTTTATTTAAGACATGCCAAAACATTCTGTAGTTCTTTACAGAAATTATACATCTTTCTCATCACTACCTGCCCCTGTGAAGCTGACAATCTAAGTTCCCTATCACAGTCACACCCTATGGACAGATTTATCAGAAGCCAGTTAACCTCGCTGTATGTTATTGGAGTGTGGGAGGAAACCCACGCAATCCAGGGGCGACAATACAATCTACTATGAGAGTAGAACCAGATAGAAAAAACACTACATAGAGCTTCATGGGAATGCATGCAGGCCAGGAACAATACAAACTGTACCTGCAGACTACTAGGCCATATTAAAGGACATTGTCGCTTAATTTTTTTTTCTACTTTGCTTGATTTATATATTTGTTTTATCATGCCCACAACTAAATAAATATTAATATTTGTTAGCTTATTTTGCAAGAAAAACTGTCATTAAATCCTTAGAAAGTGTCGTTACTGCAAAGGCTAAAGGCAGCAATAAAACTGATGCTCTTAGGGGCCCATTTTCTATTGCTCAAGCTTTCGTGCTCAGGCAGAAGAGGCAACTGCCTAGGGTGCTACAATGAAGGTACCACTTCTGCCTACACCTACTCCACGCTCTCTTGCCCCTGATGCTACTCGTGTGCACGCGCATGCCGAGGTTGTGGGGTTGCCTAGGGCTCCCAGCCGAGTTGGCTTGCCATTGCTTTGTGTTATTGTTTTCTTGAACCAGCTAAAGGATCAGTAGGGCATCAAATATCCCTGGTCTTTTTTAACAGGTTAGCTGAGGAGCCACTATAAATGCTCATGGGGACCATCATCAATAAATAACAAATACACAATATAGTTAAATAGGTTTTTAGTTTTGAAAGATATGCCATCTAATTCATTTAGATTTGTTCCACAGCTTCCACACCAACTGCTATTGCAAGGAACAAAATATGAATATTAAAAAAAAAAACAATGGAGAAGTAAAAGGTATGATTTTTATTTTGTCAATTTCATAAATATATATATTTTTCCATTGGTGATACAGATACAACGTGTATAAATACACACACATGAAGTGAACAATGGCAAAGCCATTTCTATTGCATACAACACTTTTACTATGAATGCTAAAGAGCACGAGCACCATCGCTCATAAATAGTGTACAAATGTGTAGCTACTTACCCCAAAGACCCTAAAAGGTAGGCCCTATTACTGCAAAAGGTGGTGCTACAAAATATTTAATAATGGAGAGTGAATAACTGCATATTCCCCTTATTCCAACATAGTTTGGGTTTTAGTGCTTTGGAATAAAAATGAGCAGAATGAACATTTCAGCGTACATTACAAGGCACTCTGAATACCGTAACACAGACACGTTATAATCGCAGTCTCACAAATGGCTGAATTGGCACATGGTTACCCATGTGAGCAGTAACGCCGCGTCAAGGCTTCAACCCCTGTTACTGTCCATTCACACACCCATTGCAGCAAATGGCTCACCCTATCACTTGCTGCAATAGTTCCCTATCTGGTCCAGAGTGACATAAACTGTCATGGGACCTTTCCTCTTCAGCAAATACTGAGAGGTACCTGAATATTCACACACACCATTGCCTTTTACTCACACACACACACACACACACAATGGCTAATCCTATTTAGTTAGAGCACATCGCATGGTGAGCAGAGCTGCAAATGGGATTTAAATCCACACTACTTTGCTAGCCATATGATTTGCTGATATAGTTCCCTACCCTGTAAGGATTTAAGATGATATATACTGATGCAGGATCCTGTTTATGTACCTTTCCCCTAAAACCTGCACTTTATTCGAAACACAGACCTAGGCCTTTTGGATCAGTTGTTAAAAGGGGATCTTTTTGCACATTCGCACATATTGTAGAAAATCACACAATAAGTTATTGCCATATTATTGCTATAATTATAGTAGTCCATCCTGTCATACTCCTATCCATAGCTGGTAAATAATAAGGCGATAAAGTGAGGCTTAGCCTCCCCAAAAAGGACCACACTATAGTTTTTCTTTTATTAGCCTTTCTAAAAACCCTGCTCCCCTGCTCCTCCCTAGCCAACTGCTGCCTTATAGAAGCCAACATGGATTTTAGCATGCCTTTTGTTTTGGGGGGAATTTCTTTTAGTTGTATCTATTTACACTAGTTATGTGAAATTAAATAATTACTTAGTTGTTGAAGTTGAGAATAAGTTCAACCTCTTCCTCAAATAAATCCTACCTATCTAGATCATGGCTGTCTAACTATAGGCCAGCAGGGCTGCATGTGGCCCTCCAATGGATCTTTATGGCCCCCAATCTGCTCAGCTGCTCCGTAGACTTCACTATATGACATAATGATTTTAATTTAATCCAGCCCTCAAACATGCAGTATGAGAAATAATCGGCCCACTACATGTAATGAGTTGAACAGCCCTGATCTAAATGATCCAGAAGAAGGCGAAAAAACCCCATCTGAGGCTGTCTCTAGTCTGCCTCAAATGGGGAAAAAAATTCCTTCCTGACTCCAAAATGGCAATCGGACAAGTCCCTGGATCAATGGTGCTAAGTTTATTTATACCAGTAGCCTTGTAAAGGAAATACAATGCCACATGGGGAGGGTATGGGTTCAATTTTATTGATCCCATATTGGCATGCAGTTGGTAAAGCGTCAGGTTTATAAAAATATCCTGACACTAATAACTGGTTCCTTGAAAGGGAGAACAGGTCATTTCTAATCTAGAAATGTTTGTGGATTAAAAAATAGAATAAATTCAACTCCATGTTCTCCTGTTCAAGGAATGGGTGAGCATTTCCACTAACTAATTCCACTGATATACAGACACACATACATACACAGACACGCAGACACACACATACATATGGATTTTTAAATATACTAATTTTTCTAATATCACCTATTATATATATATAAGTGTGTGTGTGTGTGTGTGTGCCAGCCCACTCTTAAATGGACTTTTAAATATACTAATTTATCTAATATTACCTATTATATATATTAATGTGTGTGTGTGTGCGCCAGCCCACTCTTAAATGGACTTTTAAATATACTAATTTATCTAATATTACCTATTATATATATAAATGTGTGTGTGTGTGCCAGCCCACTCTTAAATGGACTTTTAAATATAGTAATTTATCTAATATTACCTATTATATATATATAAATGTGTGTGTGTTCCAGCCCACTTTTAAATATACTAATTTATCTAATATTACCTATTATATATATAAATGTGTGTGTGTGTGCCAGCCCACTCTTAAATGGACTTTTAAATATACTAATTTATCTAATATTACCTATTATATATATAAATGTGTGTGTGTGTGCCAGCCCACTCTTAAATGGACTTTTAAATATACTAATTTATCTAATATTACCTATTATATATATAAATGTGTGTGTGTGTGTGTGCCAGCCCACTCTTAAATGGACTTTTAAATATACTAATTTATCTAATATTACCTATTATATATATAAATGTGTGTGTGTGTGTGTTCCAGCCCACTCTTAAATGGACTTTTAAATATACTAATTTATCTAATATTACCTATTATATATATAAATGTGTGTGTGTGTGTGTTCCAGCCCACTCTTAAATGGACTTTTAAATATACTAATTTATCTAATATTACCTATTATATATATAAATGTGTGTGTGTGTGTGTTCCAGCCCACTCTTAAATGGACTTTTAAATATACTAATTTATCTAATATTACCTATTATATATATAAATGTGTGTGTGTGCGTGCCAGCCCACTCTTAAATGGACTTTTAAATATACTAATTTATCTAATATTACCTATTATATATATAAATGTGTGTGTGTGTTCCAGCCCACTCTTAAATGGACTTTTAAATATACTAATTTATCTAATATTACCTATTATATATATAAATGTGTGTGTGTGTGTTCCAGCCCACTCTTAAATGGACTTTTAAATATACTAATTTATCTAATATTACCTATTATATATATAAATGTGTGTGTGTGTGTGTGTTCCAGCCCACTCTTAAATGGACTTTTAAATATACTAATTTATCTAATATTACCTATTATATATATAAATGTGTGTGTGTGTTCCAGCCCACTTTTAAATATACTAATTTATCTAATATTACCTATTATATATATAAATGTGTGTGTGTGTGTGCCAGCCCACTCTTAAATGGACTTTTAAATATACTAATTTATCTAATATTACCTATTATATATATAAATGTGTGTGTGTGTGTTCCAGCCCACTCTTAAATGGACTTTTAAATATACTAATTTATCTAATATTACCTATTATATATATAAATGTGTGTGTGTGTGTTCCAGCCCACTCTTAAATGTACTTTTAAATATACTAATTTATCTAATAATACCTATTATATATATAAATGTGTGTGTGTTCCAGCCCACTCTTAAATGGACTTTTAAATATACTAATTTATCTAATATTACCTATTATATATATAAATGTGTGTGTGTGTGTGTGTGCGTGTGCCAGCCCACTCTTAAATGGACTTTTAAATATACTAATTTATCTAATATTACCTATTATATATATATAAATGTGTGTGTGTGTGTGTGTGCGTGTGCCAGCCCACTCTTAAATGGACTTTTAAATATACTAATTTATCTAATATTACCTATTATATATATAAATGTGTGTGTGTGTGTGTGTGTGTGTGTGTGTGTGTGTGTGTGCCAGCCCACCCTTAAATGGACTTTTAAATATACTAATTTATCTAATATTACCTATTATATATATATAAATGTGTGTGTGTGTGTGTGTGTGCATGTGCCAGCCCACTCTTAAATGGACTTTTAAATATACTAATTTATCTAATATTACCTATTATATATATAAATGTGTGTGTGTGTGTGTGTGTGTGTGTGCCTGTGCCATCCCGCTCTTAAATGGACTTTTAAATATACTAATTTATCTAATATTACCTATTATATATATAAATGTGTTTGTGTGTGTGTGCCATCCCGCTCTTAAATGGACTTTTAAATATACTAATTTATCTAATATTACCTATTATATATATATAAATGTGTGTGTGTGTGTGTGTGCGTGTGCCAGCCCACTCTTAAATGGACTTTTAAATATACTAATTTATCTAATATTACCTATTATATATATATAAATGTGTGTGTGTGTGTGTGCGTGTGCCAGCCCACTCTTAAATGGACTTTTAAATATACTAATTTATCTAATATTACCTATTATATATATATAAATGTGTGTGTGTGTGTGCATGTGCCAGCCCACTCTTAAATGGACTTTTAAATATACTAATTTATCTAATATTACCTATTATATATATAAATGTGTTTGTGTGTGTGTGCCATCCCGCTCTTAAATGGACTTTTAAATATACTAATTTATCTAATATTACCTATTATATATATAAATGTGTGTGTGTGTGTGTGCCAGCCCACCCTTAAATGGACTTTTAAATATACTAATTTATCTAATATTACCTATTATATATATAAATGTGTGTGTGTGAGTGTGTGTGCCATGTGCCAGCCCACTCTTAAATGGACTTTTAAATATACTAATTTATCTAATATTACCTATTATATATATAAATGTGTTTGTGTGTGTGTGCCATCCCGCTCTTAAATGGACTTTTAAATATACTAATTTATCTAATATTACCTATTATATATATAAATGTGTTTGTGTGTGTGTGCCATCCCGCTCTTAAATGGACTTTTAAATATACTAATTTATCTAATATTACCTATTATATATATATATATAAATGTGTGTGTGTGTGTTTGTGTGTGTGTGTATGCCATCCCACTCTTAAATGGACTTTTACATTTGCTAATTTATCTAATATTACCTATTATATATATAAATGTGTGTGTGTGCCATCCCACTCTTAAATGGACTTTTAAATATGTTATGTGTGTGTGTGTGTTTATAGTTTATAATGTATGTGCTAAATAGTATTTGTTAACTTTTATAACCTATTACTTTTTATAATCTATTTATAATTTTTGTATAAATAAACTAATCCTACATCTAATTTTAACCTACAGATGTACGCACAGTTGTTAACTCCCGTTTATCTGTTCTTCTTTTTAGTCTTCTTCAAAGCCAGGGATCCTGTGTGGTGGCGACGTTGTTGGAGGACAGAGGCAGATGCAGGTGGATGAATTAAGAAGCGCGGCTTGCCATAGGTGGTATGATGTCAATTGGCCCAGGTTGATGCTATATCCAGGCAGTAATGAACCATATGGTCCAAGGTGAGAACCAGTGCCTTACTCCTGCCATCTCCAGTTGGGATCCACGTAGGAGAAATCTTCCAGGTTTGTTCCTTCATTGCGAATATTAGCAGAGAACGTTTGCTGGCATTCAGTGAAGTCATCTGCTGATGGCTATAAGAAAGGAAACAATGCACTTCTCACATACTTTCATTCAAGATAAGGAAGAACTAAAAATATGGCTTGAATTACCTGTAAAAAGTGTTTATTGGATTCAGATATTTATGCCCAGAAAAATGAGAAGGGGAACATTAAAAAGACTTTTATCAGTCTATCTAAAGGCCAGTGGAAGCGGGCCTTATAGGTTTTCTTAGGGAAGCAAATAAAATTACGAAATCTGAAGGCCAATAATGGAGCAATTAAATAAAAGTAACTGTCAATAAATAAATGAGTAGCCCATTAACCTCACTATGGACACAGAATTATTTATCCTGTGTAGACCTTTGCCGTGCAGGGTGAGAGTGGATAGATGTATGAAATTGCTTAGTCTAGCACATGTATTTACCATTCCCGGCTGGAAGGGGCTCTTCACTCTTCGGTTCTCCAGCTCTTCCCAGTTGACTGTACTGTAGAATGCATGCTCCCTGATGTTTCCATTGACTCCAGTTCTCTGATTCTCATCCATCTCCAGAAGCTAAAAAGAAATATAAATACAAGTATTTCAATATTGCAGATGTTATGTCATGTACCTCCTAGCATTAATATATATTACACAAATGATTCTGTAAATCTTCTGTTTATCTGATGATATTTACCTTTGGCAGGAGGTCCTTCATTTCCTGGCTCATATAATAGGGATAGTAAGGTGTATTCTTCTTTATAGTGTAGAACTGCCTTAAAATACTGCCTGTTGGTGAAAATGGCAAGGTGCCCGTGGCCATTTCATACATGGTAACCCCGAATGACCACCAATCCACGCCTGCATTATACTCGTCCCTTGATAGAACCTGTAAAATAAAATGATTACAGAGAAAACCTATGAGTCCTGAGCTGGATCTTGTACCTGCAGGATACTAAATGAAATTGCAAAATATAAAATTACAAATTGATTGCATTTAAATGACGTTTAAAAAAATCAAGGGTTTGCCCGTAAGGGAAGAATTTAAGACAATCCTTATATATCATTGAACATGTATCCAGAGGTCTGTGTCCCTGGCCTAGGTATAGTGATCTTTGGGTTTGAAGAATTAGGTTGCTGGGTTATTTAAATGCCATGTTCATATTGTACATGTTCTTTGTCACCTCTGGTGCCCGGTATCCCGGGGTTCCTGCTAATCCGCTGGTCGTTTTCTGGTCGAAGATGTCCTCCGCGGCAAGGCCAAAGTCGCAGATCTTGATATGGCCGTCTTTGTCCACCAACACGTTGTCAGGTTTTAGGTCACTGTAGGATAAGCATTAGGAGCAAGTTACATAGGGATTAACTTTAAAAGTATTTGTAAATGTATTGGTAAATTGTAAAAAACCGAGTTAGTATCTGTCTGACTGTTTGTGTGTATTGCAATTCCGGTTCCTGGTTCTCACTCGTGAAATAATGTAGCAGGTGATTAAACTGATAAAACAGTGCTGGAGAATAACTGACTCTTGCTACAATGTTTCATGAGTCAGAATCAGAGAACAGAAAGGTATTTATTTACAATTACAGTTATAAATAACTTTAAACTCGATTTACATTTTTACTCAGTGTATATTGGATAGTTGATTAGCATTATGTTGCATGCCTCACTCTGAGACATAAGCAGCTACTGTGGGAAATACTAGCCTAAAACCCAAGTAGTGGTCACAGGCCAGTGGTGCATGGCGAATGGAATCATGCTAAAAGGCACATAGAGACAACAAAATATTCTTAGATTTTACTCACCGATGAATGATGCCCTTAGAGTGCAGGAACTGGAGGGCGACCACCATCTCTGCTGTGTAGAACCTTTTTGAAAAAGAAAATTATCATCTTTCCTATATCACTCCCAATGCAAAGGATATTTTAAAGTTGTCAAAACTCTTATGGCAAAGGCTAACTATAGTGTTCCCTTGCACTGTACATATGTATTTATGTATATCTTTGTGTGTAATCTATTCTATTGTATAACAGAGCTGCACAGTAGAATAGATTAATACAACAGGGGGTTGTTAAAATAATAGATAAATACAAAGTATAAGAATAAATACAAATAAATACAAGTTGCCTTAAGTTAAGAATCAAAGAGGCAAGAGGTATGGAGGTCCCAGCCACGTAGAGCTTACAATCTAAATATGCACTAAGTGTAACATACACAGGGGTGCAGAATGTGTGTTACTGAGAGCACGGGCAGGCAAATGCTCCACATGAACAATTTGTTATGGGTGCAAGTTTAGTCCCCAATTTTAGTGGCAAACTCTTCTGTCTTCTAGTAATAAAAGAGCTCTAACAACACTGTCCCTAAGAAAAGTCATTTAAAGTAATCTACATTGCAGGGAGATATATGATATTTGCCTTGTATTAAAAGTACTCTCTCTCTAATGCAGCTCCTTTGGACTGGCTCATTGGTTGGGGAGGCTGCGGAAGGGGGATATTTCAAGTCTGTGGCAAGTTTTTTGCAGCTAGACAAAATTCATGAAGTGGGCAGCTTAAACAAAGTGATAAACACTAAATGAACCTCTGTCATATCTAAAAATGTGTCCTATATTCCTCTGTTGTAAATATTATAGGCTTTATCAAATTCCCTTTGAAAGCGGCCTTGTACTTAATGTTGGCAAGTGGTCAGTACAGGGCCCAGCTGCATTCTGCACCCACCTAACTAGAGCACCTGAATGACACAAGTTAGGGGGCAGGATAGGGGATACCTTCATGGCAGTCCAGCTTGCCCCTCAGTAATACAGCGCTGCCGTTGTGGAGCACAAGCACCTACTCGGGGCTATGCAGAAGGCAGCGAGTATAGAAAAGCATGGTGATTTGTGCCTATATGTTCCACTTTGCACCCTGTTCCATGTATTGTAAATGGGCCTTAATGTCACTTACATGATTCTTCCCATAGGTAGATTTCCTTTACGGCGAATCATTTCGATTAAAGATTTCCCACTGGCGTACTCCAGAATGAAGAAGGCTTCCAGCTGTTAAAGAAAAAGTAGAAATAGGTAAGCCACAGAACTTCCAGCCTCCCACTCAAAAAATGTTACACTGTCAGAATAGAAGTTGTAATGTGAATAAGTGGAATGTTACATTATGGTTCTTCATGGAGAAATAGCAACACCCATGTATGTATGAGGATCATATAAGACCCTGCTGTGCTGTCCAACACTGGGCTACATCATGCTTAAAGTTCATTTAAATGCTAGATTCCCCTTAAATAGATTAACCGTATTATTTACCTCTGATTGAAAAGCTGCGTAGGAACGGCACAGGAATGTGCATCCTCTTGCCACCTTCAGCAGCCGCGCCTCCTTTATCATGATGGCGAAGTTGCTCTTGTCCGGTTGTTTCTGCACGATCTTAATTGCTACTAACTGCTTCGTCGGTGCAAATGAAGCCAACATCACCTAATAAAGAAAGGCAGATATTAAATATGGTACAGTGTGGTGTAAAGCTAAAAGCAGTGCATTGATACACTGAGATGCTAAAATGAAAATGTTATTTATACCCACCTTACACCATAGGTGGGAAATAATAAAGACTTCAGGAGGCTCAGAGACCAATGCATTAGAACTTCTCCAGTCTAAAGCCTTCCATTGATACCCTCCCCAACATAAATGTCACCCTCTGCCCCTACTTCACAATGATAGCCTTAGAACTGTATTTGTAGGACAGTGGATAATTATACTAAAATAACAAAGCCTTTATTCCCCCCCTATTTTTTCTGTCTCCATAGAATATATAGAGAAATAATACTTGGGAAGCCCCTCACTTACCCGGCCAAAGCCTCCTTTTCCCAGCTGTGAGTAAAACTTATAGTTGTGAATATCCAGTGGGGCTTGTCTACTGATGTCCAAGCAGAGTTTCTTCGCCTCGCTTTTGCCTTGTTAGGGAAAAAATGTAATTAGTACCTTGTGTTACAAATAAAGGTGGCCATACACGCACCGATAATATCGTACGAAACCTCGTTTCGTACGATATTCGGTGCGTGTATGGTATGTCGGAGAGTCGACCGATATCGCAGGAAGCTGCTGATATCGGATGACTCGCCGATCGGACCAGTTTGAAAATTTTGATCGGGCGCCATAGAAGGCGCCTGACCAAAATCTCCCTTCAGCGCTGAATCGGCAGAAGGAGGTAGAAATCCTATTGTTTCTACCTCCTTACCTGCCGATTCAGCCCTGAATGGTGTGTGGCGGATCTGACGATGTTTCGTGCGACCGGCGGTTGCACGAAACATCGTCAGATCGCCACGTGTATGGCCAGCTTAAGGCTCTTTTACAATTATGGGAAAAGTGCAAAACACCTATGTTAATTTGCACTTTCTTTGCCTGTCTGGACCAGAGCACAAAACTGAGTGCAATGACTCTTTGTATACAGTATTGGGGCATATTTATCAAAGTGGGAAATTAGAGCTCACTAGTGTAAAATTCCTGTGGAATTTTTAGAGGTGTATTTATCAATGTTAAGAGTTCACCATTTGATAAATATTCTTTTAAAAATCCCATAGGAATGAATAGAGAGTGGGGAAATTTGATAAGTTTGGCCCAATTGTCTGCATTTAGCTGCACTTGTATATTTCCTTTTAACTGTGTGTCTTTAGATGTAGAGGGACTACAACTCCCAGAATGCGCAAAACAGGATGCAGGAAGCCTACATTTCTGGCATACTAACACAGCAGCCCCCCCCCCCCCCACACACACACACAACAGCATGTTACTCAGAATCAATCAGTGATTAGATTAGAAAATGAAAGCAAAGATCTAATTGATTGGCATTGGCAACATCACTGATAATGTTTTTTTCCTATGTTATAGAAAAACAGCCCTGATTGACTGACACTAGCAACGCCAGTGATGCTATGTTACGCCAACCCTGACTGGTTAATACTGTAAGATTGCTGGTGATATTTATTCCCCATAATATAGTAAACCAGCCCTAGGTTGAAACCAACATTTTTTAAATAAGAGAAAAAACAATGAAAAGATGTGCCAATTTTTGATCAGAACCAGAAATTGGCAACAAGGTTTTTACCAGCAAGGTATAAACCGAGGTGAATATTTCCATTGCAAAAATCTTCCTAAAAAAGGGCAGTTGGTACCTATGGGGCCACTTGTTATTAGCAAGTTAGGGGAGAGGTTAAACACAAGAGCTGCAGTTGCTTTTCCTTACCTTCCAAAGGGTCCTCTGGGCTTCTTGATCTTTTGTTCTTGTTCCTATTTTCACTGGTCTTCTCCTGGCTTTGCTTCTTATCTTCCAACTGTCCTTCTTTGGCCCCATCCTCACTGTTCCTCTTCTCCACGGGGCTGTTCTTCTGATCTTCTAACTGATCTTCACTCCTTCTTCTCTCATTGCTTCTATCCTCGCTTTTCCTTTTGATAGAATTTTTCTTCTGATCTTCTAATTGATCTTCACTCCTTCTTTTATTGCTCCCATCTTTACTGGTCTTTTCCATGGGGCTTTTTGTCTGGTCTTCTAACTGTCTTTCTTCACTCCTTCCCCTTTTCTTTGTATTTTCTTCCTGTCCTTCCTCAACCAAACTCGGTCTCCTTTTCTTCCTCACCTCCATGTTGATCTCTCCTCCTACACCGCTTTTTTTAAAATCCTATTTAGCCTCTACCACAATTTATCCAACTTTATAAATCTCTACTCTCACTCCCTGTCTTCTCTCCTCGCTGTCCAAATGGCAGTTGGTCTCTGAGCTGGGTGAGACATGTGACCAACAGCAGCGGCATGCGGGCACTAGAGAGCTGAGGGCATTGTTATGGCACAATAGAGAAGCAAAACTTCTTTAATAGCAAGCATTTTAAGTTGATCAAGGTTTATCAAATTCAGAAATATGATTTATTAGTCAGAATATAAAATGGCTGAGCTGAAATCCCCTCAGTTAAGCCCATAATGTTTATTAAACGTGAAATGCTAACAGTTTAAGATGTTATATACCTATACTGATTGATGCTCATTGTTCCAGAATTCCAGAAGTTTTTTGCGATTCTGTATTTACTTCTGCTCCTACAGGGGAAATTAGACATTGCTTCTCACCTTACCAAACATGCACAAGTCACAGGAGAAGGCTGATGCCACAGCCCCATGTGCTTCTTCAATTTAGTGGCATTAATGCAGGGCATTGCAGGGGCATTTATTGCAACCTTGCTCCCAATGATTTCTTCACAGATTGATTTACCTGTACCGAGTAAGAGGTAAGGGTTGGGCAAGCAAGCCAGATATATTCCAGTGTACCTATATTTCATTCACATCTCCAGCATGGGTTAGATGATATCAGCCCCATTTTACATCGAAGATTTCTTCCCAGTCCACGTGTTCTCATGTATGAGGAGAGGGACTGGTATTTCCCTTCTAATAACAACCTGTAAGGCAGGTGTGTCAAACTCAATCACATAAGGGGGCTGAAATCTAAAACACAGGCTAAGTCGCGGGCCAAATTTTTTATTAAATATACCCCTTAGTATCTTACTAAGCATATTATCACAATGCGTAAAAAGTGGAGTAAGATGTTGCTCATAGCAGCCAATAGATGCTTTGCTACTGTTGAAATATGATTACTGATTGCATGCCTTGGGCAACATTACTGGTAATGCTTCACTCCACTTTTTACACAGCATGATAAATATACCCCTTAGTCTTAGTTACTATGTGAGGAAAATGGAAATTGTTCAGGCTGGATGGTCAGACACACTCACCAAGGGCCACATAAAACAGCCAGGTGGGCCGGATTTTGCCCCCGGGCCTTGTGTTTGACATATATGTTGTAAGGGGATCCCCTAAGGGGATAGGAGCAGAGCATAATATTTCAAACCTTGATCATTTCCTAACTGTGCCTTACTTCTAATTACTGCAGATTCCATTTTTGTCTCAGTCTCGTGCAGTCTTAGGTCTGTATATTCTGCAATGCATAGCCTCATTAACTCAGAGAAAGCTCTGCATATTATAATCAGAGGAATACTATCCAAGGTTAAGAGATAGACAGAGAAAAGAGTGTCACTAGTGCACAAAGTATAATAAAACCACTAAGTGGTCAGAATTATTTCTAACCCTTCACAGTGTCCTGTATCAGTGGTGTTAGTTACATGGCTTCACAGCAAAATCATTGTAGGCTCACACCAAACTTCAGGAATACATTTTATTCTTAAAGTTAGTAAATGGTTTATTGAGTTTTTAGGCAAGAGATTAATGCAGATAAAAAGAACAACACAGGGTGAGGGTAGAATAGGGGTGGCCAATACGTCGATCGCGGTCCACCAATCGGTCCCCTGTGGATTTCTGGTGGGCCGCGATCAAGCTGGGGATGCAGATGTGCGGCGTGAATGCGTACGTACACATTCACGCCGCACATCCGCATTCTGCGTTGGCCCAGTTGATCGCGACCGGACCGAGTCTGGCCACCCCTGGGGTAGAATTGTATACAGAGCAAGCAGGCAGGGAGACAGGCAGCATATCATATATCAGTATGCCATATAGTGCTTAAATTACATAGAACAGGATCACAGCAGTAGGCTATCACAAGGCACTGCCATTCCAGATTGCCCGAGCTCTGCTCCAATGACTTCCCAGCCCATGTGCAATAGACTCTCATAAATGCAGGTAAATGAAAGCAGTTCTGAGCTGTAGCAAAAATCAGTTCTCCGCTAGGTCTGTTAAGTGACTGCCTTTTGCTACATTGTTTCATTGAGTCAGAACCAGCAATGCAGACAACACAAACAGATAGTAAGACAGACACTGTTTTCAGGCAGGCAGAGAACTATCTGGTATGTACTGGGCTGCAGGCAGAGAACTATCTGGTATATACTGGGCTGCAGGCAGAGAACTATCTGGTATGTACTGGGCTGCAGGCAGAGAACTATCTGGTATGTACTGGGCTGCAGGCAGAGAACTATCTGGTATGTACTGGGCTGCAGGGGAAGAACCATTCAGTAGGTACAGGGCTGTAGGGGGAGAACCATGTGATACATACTGGGCTGCAGGGAGAGAACCATGCGGCATGTACTGGGTTGCAGGGGGAGAACCATGCGGCATGTACTGGGCTGCAGGGAGAGAACCATGCGGCATGTACTGGGTTGCAGGGGGAGAACCATGCGGCATGTACTGGGCTGCAGGGGGAGAACCATGCGGCATGTACTGGGCTGCAGGGGGAGAACCATGCGGCATGTACTGGGCTGCAGGCAGAGAACTATCTGGTATGTACTGGGCTGTAGGGGGAGAACCATATGATACATACTGGGCTGCAGAGAGAGAACTATGTGGTATGTACAGGGATGCAGGGAGAGAACTATGTGGTATTTACAGGGCTGTGGAGGGAGAACGATGCAATATGTTCAAGGCTGCAAGGAAAGAACTATGCGGTATGTACAGTGCTGTAGGGGGAGAACCATCTGATAAATACTGGGCTGGGGGGTGAACCATGGTGTATGTACAGGGATGCAGGCAGATAACCATGTTAAATATAATGGGTTGCTGAGGAGCTTCATTTGATGTAGTGCAATTAAAGTAGCTGATCATAGGTAGATTGTCATTAAGGCTTGGGCTGAGCCTCCCCGAACATGCCTAACACATCCCAACTAATTACAAAAAAGAAAAGAAAGAAAATAACAAAGCAAAACCTACTGTACAGCCTGCAGCATTTCCTGGAGGACTTCGTATTGCTGAGCCATCAGTGGTCATTTGTGGCCGCTGTTTGGTTTGCTCATACCTCCCTCTTAGGAACAGCAGGTCCTGGCAGTAAGAGATGCTCCCAACACCTGATTCTGCCAGGAAGGCTCAAACTGATTTGTGAGAAGTAACTGCCAGCAATTTGAGGTGGGAGCACAGAGAAATGGCAGCTCCTGCAAGCAGGTGTTGGTGGAAGTCTGATATGGAACTAGCAGTCACCACCCAAAGTATGTTCTTATATAATGATGTATAATGGTCTTTCCCATAAAGGCCAGTGTCCCTGTGCAGGAATTTGTGTGATGTACTTTTATTAAATGTTTTACATCAAGGTTCCCTCTACATTTTGTGAGATTGCTGTCTGGTAGGAGAGCCATCTTTTTACATAGCACTTGGGCTGTCAGTGTGATCTCTCAGGAGCAGAGGGGCAGCCTTGATGTGAAATTTTATTGGAAGCAAAAGGGATTCCTGTGCTATGGAACTGCATTGGTACTGTGGAGCACAAATGCTTTCACAAGTTACATGGGGATTAGGCTTCAAGCATTAAAAGCAGAGCATGATTATAGTTTTTACATGTAAGCACCATACTTTGTAAATTTAACATTCTATATCTTATTCACACAATACTGCACCTTTAACTCCATGGATATTGCAGTAAAGTGAAACCTCTGTTTTACATACCCTGATTTAAAATTTCCCTTATTTTACACAGTTGGTTTGTAGTCCTACTATGTACTATATAAGGTATAATACATCTACCAGATTTTACATTTTCCCGGATTTTACTAAATCTTTTTCAGGTCCCCTGAAAAGCATAAAATGTATTATAACTACCCTGCACACTGAGTGTTCCAATTTTTAAATCAGTTGGCCATACAGTAAAATAAAAAAACCAAATACAAATGTATTGTAGAAAAGATACCAATTTTGGCTAAAATACATTGCAAGCTTTTTGAGCACCGGGGCCCCTTTGTCAAACAGAATACCAAGCATGTAACCCATATTGGTTCATGAATTCTAATTTTCCCTTAACTTTAGATATGTTTTCAGTTGTTTGGCTTTTAGCTTCCACAAACAGATAATTCACCCTCCGCCTATGGCAACTTGGCCTTTGGAGAACACTTCCGCTGGTGAAAGGAAAAGCCCATATATATTGTATTTGCTTATCATGCAGTAATGATGTGAATGAGTTAGGGTTAATAAGGACTGTAGAATAGGATAGATTCTGAAAAATTCCTATTTCATCATCCTCAATTTTGAGTGTTTAAGTATCTCTGACCTTGCACAATATTTGTTCTTTTATGGCATAGTTATGGAGGCAACAGACTAGGCCCCTTGGCTGTCCCTTCCGTGCCGCTGCAACCCGACGAATGCAATCAATAAGGATTGTGATGGAGTTTCTTCCCAGCAGTTGGCTGAAGAGCTGTATGAGGATCTGCCTTGCCTCAGGGATCTGTATGTCCTCTGAAGGCTACTGCACTGGCTGCTATTCCCTGCATCCTCTTGGAGCCTCCGGAGTTTCAGTACCTTTTTACCATGTTTGGTAAGTAAGTTAGCTCGGTTCGGTGTTCAATGATTACTTTTGAATGTGCCAAGTTGGGTTGTGAAAGCACAGAGCTCTGTCTTGAGTTCGGCCCTCTCCTATTTTTGTGTGGCCTTAATTTCTTCTAGGAGGAGGTTTAGGTCAACATTTTGTGCTGAAGCAGAAATCATGCCATCAAGTCTGACGTTATAAAATGTAGCTGAAAACACAGTCCAAGACGGAGCACTCGCCAAGTATGTCCATTCACAGCGGCATCAGAAGAAGCCCCTCCCCCCATTTGCCACTTTGCTTCTAAACTTGCTGTCATTGCTATCATTCTACATGAAGCTAAGCAAATACAATTAGTCTAATCCACCATTTACTACTTTTATGATAGCTTGGCCACTTGTGGCACTTTAAAAGGGGTTGTTTACCTTTAACTGTTAATGTTAACATTTAGGACAATGTAGAGAGTAATATTCTGAGATAATTTGCAATTGGTCTTTATTATTTGTGTTTTTTTTTAATTATTTGGAGTTTGTTTAGCAGCTCTCCAGTTTGAATTTTAGCAGCTATCTCAAATTATCTTAGCAACCAGGTAGTGGTTTGAATGAGAGCCTGGAATATGAATAGGTGAGGACCTGATTAGATGGATAAGTCATAAAAAGTATTAATAACTATAAAATTGTAAGCTCACAGAGCAATAGTTTTTTAGCTGCCAGGGTCAGTGACCCCCTTTCGAAAGCTGGAAAGAGTATGAAGGAGAAGGGAAATAAATAATGGAGACCAATTGAAAAATTGCTTATACAGTGGAGGAAATAATTATTTGACCCCTCACTGATTTTGTAAGTTTGTCCAATGACAAAGAAATGAAAAGTCTCAGAACAGTATCATTTCAATGGTAGGTTTATTTTAACAGTGGCAGATAGCACATCAAAAGGAAAATCGAAAAAATAACTTTAAATAAAAGATAGCAACTGATTTGCATTTCATTGAGTGAAATAAGTTTTTGAACCCTCTAACAAAAAAAGACTTAATACTTAGTGGAAAAACCCTTGTTTGCAAGCACAGAGGTCAAACGTTTCTTGTAATTGATGACCAAGTTTGCGCACATTTTAGGAGGAATGTTGGTCCACTCCTCTTTGCAGATCATCTCTAAATCCCTAAGGTTTCGAGGCTGTCTCTGTGCAACTCTGAGCTTGAGCTCCCTCCATAGGTTTTCTATTGGATTAAGGTCCGGAGACTGACTAGGCCACTCCATGACCTTAATGTGCTTCTTCTTGAGCCACTCCTTTGTTGCCTTTGCTGTATGTTTTGGGTCATTGTCGTGCTGGAACACCCATCCACGACCCATTTTCAGTTTCCTGGCAGAGGGAAGGAGGTTGTCGTTCAGGATTTCACGATACATGGCTCCGTCCATTTTCCCGTTAATGCGAATAAGTTGTCCTGTGCCCTTAGCAGAAAAACACCCCCAAAGCAAAATGTTTCCACCCCCATGCTTGACGGTGGGGACGGTGTTTTGGGGGTCATAGGCAGCATTTTTCTTCCTCCAAACACAGCGAGTTGAGTTAATGCCAAAGAGCTCTATTTTGGTCTCATCAGACCACAGCACCTTCTCCCAGTCACTCACGGAATCATTCAGGTGTTCGTTGGCAAACTTCAGACGGGCCTGCACATGTGCCTTCTTGAGCAGGGGGACCTTGCGAGCCCTGCAGGATTTTAATCCATTGCGGTGTAATGTGTTTCCAATGGTTTTCTTGGTGACTGTGGTCCCTGCTAATTTGAGGTCATTAACTAACTCCTCCCGTGTAGTTCTAGGATGCTTTTTCACCTTTCTCAGAATCATTGACACCCCACGAGGTGAGATCTTGCGTGGAGCCCCAGAGCGAGGTCGATTGATGGTCATTTTGTGCTCCTTCCATTTTCGAACAATCGCACCAACAGTTGTCACCTTCTCTCCCAGCTTCTTGCTAATGGTTTTGTAGCCCATTCCAGCCTTGTGCAGGTCTACAATTTTGTCTCTGACATCCTTGGACAGCTCTTTGGTCTTTCCCATGTTGGAGAGTTTGGAGTCTGCTTGATTGATTGATTCTGTGGACAGGTGTCTTTTATACAGGTGACTAGTTAAGACAGGTGTCCTTAATGAGGTTGACTAATTGAGTAGAAGTGTCTAACCACTCTGTGGGAGCCAGAACTCTTAATGGTTGGTAGGGGTTCAAAAACTTATTTCACTCAATGAAATGCAAATCAGTTGCTATCTTTTATATAAAGTAATTTTTTCGATTTTCCTTTTGATGTGCTATCTGCCACTGTTAAAATAAACCTACCATTGAAATGATACTGTTCTGAGACTTTTCATTTCTTTGTCATTGGACAAACTTACAAAATCAGTGAGGGGTCAAATAATTATTTCCTCCACTGTAATTGGCCATTTTATAAAATATTGAAAGTTTACTTAAAGGTGAACAACCCCTTTAAAATCTGTGAAGGGTACATAATTAGAAACCTGCAAAGTGCTAAATAAAAACATGGAGAGAGGCCTTTGGTTCAGAACGTGCCCGTGTGTAGGTTTCGCTGAACATTTTGACAAACAAAGCCCTATTTAGAAGGAAGATAAATTTGCTTCTTAACATAAGCATTGTGGTAAATAGTGGAGACAAAAATCTGCCGTTTAACACTAATGGACACATTTAAAAGCCATGTATCAGTGATGTATATCAGTGAGGCTTTACATGATTTGGAAACACAATCACATGGCACTGGTTCCACGGGTGTGAGTGTGCACATCGAGTTAACCTGCAGGAACCTTACATGCAACAATATAATGAAATGATGGTGCAGTAGATAGGGCCACTTTGGCACCTCTGGAGGCCCACATCTGGCTTGTTTGTCCTTCTGTTGGACAGCCAAGCTCTAAAGGACATACAGCTCCAGTGCTGGAGCAAGAGAGCTCACAAACCTGCAGCAGTAAGCGAGACACCGGTATTATGGTTGTACAGTGACTTCCTCTGTCTTTGGGTGAATTAGCCAATGCCCATGGGTGTGTTCCTTAATCAATGTGCTGCCCACATAAGCAAGGTACAAAATGTGTGTTTCATGGGTGATTGAGATCTGTCAAGCAAAGCTCACGTGTCGCCCCTGCAACTTGCCTCCCCACCCACCCATGTGTGTGCATGAGCAATGCCGTCATGGGGGAGGGGGGGGGTCATTGACAAAGGAGCACAGGCTAGGGGTAGGTAGAAGAAGTACCTGCCTGGCGCCACCTCAACGTTGCGCCCTAGGCAGTTGCCTCTGCTGCTTGCCCCTAGTTCCGGCCCTGGTGCCAGACTTGTTTTATGAAGGGTACAGTGTGAGTAATGCCTTGCAGATGCTTAAAGGACAAGGAAAGGCTAAGTCACTTGGGGGTGCCAAAATGTTAGGCCCCTGTTAGGAGAAAACAGCACCAGCCCGGGGTACCTGTAGCGGAGCGCTTCCTCCTTCCGCCTTCGCTTTGGAAGGACTAAACGACAGGCGCATGCGCAGTAGAGTGAAAAAGCCGACTTCTCTGTTAAAGTTCCACTATTCACCCTACTGCGCATGCGCGCGACCGAAGGCGGAAGGAGGAAGCGCTGCAGCTACCCCGGGCTGCTGCTGTTCTCTCCGAACAGGGGCTCCAGCCCGGGGTAAAAGGTAAGCGATTTAAGTCACTTGGGGGGTACCTTACATTTTGGCACCCCCAAGTGACTTAGCCTTTCCTTCTCCTTTAAAGAATGTTAATGGCACTGGTCTCACAGCTGTGCCTCTTCCCTTTGGTTTATAGTGGAGGTGGCTATGCTTATAAACACCTGTGGGGAGCAAGAAAACTATATAATTATGTTGGGCTGAAAACCCACAGACTATTCTTCCACTTCAGCTTATTCTTCCGCTTTTTATGTTGGGTTGAAAACCCCAACATACTGTTTTTCGACTTTGGCTTATTCTTCCGCTTCTTCTTTTTATTATTATTATTTTTAGCGCCCCCCCATTTTCTAATGGGTGCAACACCAAAACTCTCCACACTTCTTCACCCTATAGCGGAGCAGGTTGCTTGTGCTTCCTCCCCCCGTTGTTTTGTGGCGCCGCTCCGAACACCCCAATTTTCCCATTGACTTTGGCAGGGAAGATTTTCAAACTGCGGCCAATCTTACAGCTTTGAGGCTACACTCCCCAAACTTGAATCACATAGTCATGGGGTCAGACTGAATGAAAATATGATGATTGTTGGATGCTCGAAAGTGGGCGGAGCTGTGAACAGCCAATCAAATTTCACCTATTGAATTTTATTGGTTTGATGCCAGGGTTCCCAAACTTCGTACAGTCAGTCACTGGGTGATTACGTACGCGAGGTTAGAAAAAGTGGGCGGGGCTGCCAAAAACCAATCACATTTCTTTCATTGTTTTCAGTGGGGAAATTTTAACTTCTGCCATTCTCACATGTTTAATGTCAGGGTCCCCAAACTTTGCACAGTTTGTCACTAGGTGACTACGTCTCAAGTTTAGAAAAGTGGGCGGGGCACACAGATTTCACTTATAGACTTCATATATTTAAATTAAACTGCTGCCAATCTTTAAATATTAATACTAAGGTCAGTCACCAGGTAACTGCAGTTCAGAGTTAGAAAAAGTGGGTGGAGCCACCAACAGCCAATCAGAATTCACCTATTGATTTTTTTTTTTTTGGTTTAAATTTAAAATGCTGCCTTTCTCATACTATTTATATCAGGGTTTCCAAACTTTGCACAGTCCGTCACTGATGCCATTATTTAAGTATTAATTCCAGGGTTGTTAAACTTTCCAAAGTTAGTCACTGGGTATTTGCCATTTAAAGTTAGAAAAAGTGGGTGGAGCCGCCACCAAAATGACATTTTGCCTATTTACTTTCAATGGTGAAGCGTAAAATGCTTTCAGTCTCACAATTTTTATGCCTGAGTCCCCAAACTTTGCAAAGTTTTTCACTGGTAACAGTTTTTCACTGGATTGGCTGCCAGTAACAGCCAATCAGATTTCATCCTTTGAATTTTATTGCTTTAAATTCTCACACTATTTATGCCAGGGTGCCCACTGTTTGTCACTGGGTGACTTCAACTCAAGGTTATAAATAGTGGGCACACCCACCAACCACCAATTACAATTTACCTATTGACTTTTATTGATTCAAATTGAATCTGCTGTCGTTTTTTAACTATTAATCCTAGGGTCCCTAAACATTGCAGAGTTGCACAGTCACTGGGTAACTGCAGATCCAGGTTAGAAAAAGTAGGCGGAGCCACTAAATGCCAATCAGATGTCACTCGTTGATTTTCAGTGGGGAAATTTTAATTGCTGCCATTCAGACACTATTAAAACCAGGGTCCCCAAACTTTGCACAGTGGTTTTTACTATATAACTGTGGTCCAAGGTTAGAAAAAGTGGGCGAAGCCAAAAACAGATCAGATTTCATTCGGTGACATGAAGTTTGTTCTCAAACTTTCCTTTCTAGCTATTATTATCATCCTTTATTTAAGACATGCCAAAACATTCTGTAGTTCTTTACAGAAATTATACATCTTTCTCATCACTACCTGCCCCTGTGAAGCTGACAATCTAAGTTCCCTATCACAGTCACACCCTATGGACAGATTTATCAGAAGCCAGTTAACCTCGCTGTATGTTATTGGAGTGTGGGAGGAAACCCAAGCAATCCAGGGGCGACAATACAATCTACTTGCACATTGTGCTCGAATGAAACCTAGGACCCTGGCACTGCAGAGCTACAAAGCTACCCACTGTGCCACCATGCTGCAAATAGTTTGCACTATGAGAGTAGAACCAGATAGAAAAAACACTACATAGAGCTTCATGGGAACGCATGCAGGCCAGGAACAATACAAACTGTACCTGCAGACTACTAGGCCATATTAAAGGACATTGTCGCTTAATTTTTTTTTCTACTTTGCTTGATTTATATATTTGTTTTATCATGCCCACAACTAAATAAATATTAATATTTGTTAGCTTATTTTGCAAGAAAAACTGTCATTAAATCCTTAGAAAGTGTCGTTACTGCAAAGGCTAAAGGCAGCAATAAAACTGATGCTCTTAGGGGCCCATTTGCTATTGCTCAAGCTTTCGTGCTCAGGCAGAAGAGGCAACTGCCTAGGGTTCTACAATGAAGGTACCACTTCTGCCTACCCCTACTCCACGCTATCTTGCCCCTGATGCTACTCGTGTGCACGCGCATGCCGAGGTTGTGGGGTTGCCTAGGGCTCCCAGCCGAGTTGGCTTGCCATTGCTTTGTGTTATTGTTTTCTTGAACCAGCTAAAGGATCAGTAGGGCATCAAATATCCCTGGTCTTTTTTAACAGGTTAGCTGAGGAGCCACTATAAATGCTCATGGGGACCATCATCAATAAATAACAAATACACAATATAGTTAAATAGGTTTTTAGTTTTGAAAGATATGCCATCTAATTCATTTAGATTTGTTCCACAGCTTCCACACCAACTGCTATTGCAAGGAACAAAATATGAATATTAAAAAAAAAAAACAATGGAGAAGTAAAAGGTATGATTTTTATTTTGTCAATTTCATAAATATATATATTTTTCCATTGGTGATACAGATACAACGTGTATAAATACACACACATGAAGTGAACAATGGCAAAGCCATTTCTATTGCATACAACACTTTTACTATGAATGCTAAAGAGCACGAGCACCATCGCTCATAAATAGTGTACAAATGTGTAGCTACTTACCCCAAAGACCCTAAAAGGTAGGCCCTATTACTGCAAAAGGTGGTGCTACAAAATATTTAATAATGGAGAGTGAATAACTGCATATTCCCCTTATTCCAACATAGTTTGGGTTTTAGTGCTTTGGAATAAAAATGAGCAGAATGAACATTTCAGCGTACATTACAAGGCACTCTGAATACCGTAACACAGACACGTTATAATCGCAGTCTCACAAATGGCTGAATTGGCACATGGTTACCCATGTGAGCAGTAACGCCGCGTCAAGGCTTCAACACCTGTTACTGTCCATTCACACACCCATTGCAGCAAATGGCTCACCCTATCACTTGCTGCAATAGTTCCCTATCTGGTCCAGAGTGACATAAACTGTCATGGGACCTTTCCTCTTCAGCAAATACTGAGAGGTACCTGAATATTCACACACACCATTGCCTTTTACTCACACACACACACACACACACACACAATGGCTAATCCTATTTAGTTAGAGCACATCGCATGGTGAGCAGAGCTGCAAATGGGATTTAAATCCACACTACTTTGCTAGCCATATGATTTGCTGATATAGTTCCCTACCCTGTAAGGATTTAAGATGATATATACTGATGCAGGATCCTGTTTATGTACCTTTCCCCTAAAACCTGCACTTTATTCGAAACACAGACCTAGGCCTTTTGGATCAGTTGTTAAAAGGGGATCTTTTTGCACATTCGCACATATTGTAGAAAATCACACAATAAGTTATTGCCATATTATTGCTATAATTATAGTAGTCCATCCTGTCATACTCCTATCCATAGCTGGTAAATAATAAGGCGATAAAGTGAGGCTTAGCCTCCCCAAAAAGGACCACACTATAGTTTTTCTTTTATTAGCCTTTCTAAAAACCCTGCTCCCCTGCTCCTCCCTAGCCAACTGCTGCCTTATAGAAGCCAACATGGATTTTAGCATGCCTTTTGTTTTGGGGGGAATTTCTTTTAGTTGTATCTATTTACACTAGTTATGTGAAATTAAATAATTACTTAGTTGTTGAAGTTGAGAATAAGTTCAACCTCTTCCTCAAATAAATCCTACCTATCTAGATCATGGCTGTCTAACTATAGGCCAGCAGGGCTGCATGTGGCCCTCCAATGGATCTTTATGGCCCCCAATCTGCTCAGCTGCTCCGTAGACTTCACTATATGACATAATGATTTTAATTTAATCCAGCCCTCAAACATGCAGTATGAGAAATAATCGGCCCACTACATGTAATGAGTTGAACAGCCCTGATCTAAATGATCCAGAAGAAGGCGAAAAAACCCCATCTGAGGCTGTCTCTAGTCTGCCTCAAATGGGGAAAAAAATTCCTTCCTGACTCCAAAATGGCAATCGGACAAGTCCCTGGATCAATGGTGCTAAGGTTATTCATACCAGTAGCCTTGTAAAGGAAATACAATGCCACATGGGGAGGGTATGGGTTCAATTTTATTGATCCCATATTGGCATGCAGTTGGTAAAGCGTCAGGTTATAAAAATATCCTGACACTAATAACTGGTTCCTTGAAAGGGAGAACAGGTCATTTCTAATCTAGAAATGTTTGTGGATTAAAAAATAGAATAAATTCAACTCCATGTTCTCCTGTTCAAGGAATGGGTGAGCATTTCCACTAACTAATTCCACTGATATACAGACACACATACATACACAGACACGCAGACACACACATACATATGGATTTTTAAATATACTAATTTTTCTAATATCACCTATTATATATATATAAGTGTGTGTGTGTGTGTGCCAGCCCACTCTTAAATGGACTTTTAAATATACTAATTATCTAATATTACCTATTATTAATATAAATGTGTGTGTGTGCCAGCCCACTCTTAAATGGACTTTTAAATATACTAATTTATCTAATATTACCTATTATATATATAAATGTGTGTGTGTGTGTGTGTGCCAGCCCACTCTTAAATGGACTTTTAAATATACTAATTTATCTAATATTACCTATTATATATATAAATGTGTGTGTGTTCCAGCCCACTTTTAAATATACTAATTTATCTAATATTACCTATTATATATATAAATGTGTGTGTGTGTGCCAGCCCACTCTTAAATGGACTTTTAAATATACTAATTTATCTAATATTACCTATTATATATATATAAATGTGTGTGTGTGTGCCAGCCCACTCTTAAATGGACTTTTAAATATACTAATTTATCTAATATTACCTATTATATATATAAATGTGTGTGTGTGTGCCAGCCCACTCTTAAATGGACTTTTAAATATACTAATTTATCTAATATTACCTATTATATATATAAATGTGTGTGTGTTCCAGCCCACTCTTAAATGGACTTTTAAATATACTAATTTATCTAATATTACCTATTATATATATAAATGTGTGTGTGTGTGCCAGCCCACTCTTAAATGGACTTTTAAATATAGTAATTTATCTAATATTACCTATTATATATATAAATGTGTGTGTGTTCCAGCCCACTTTTAAATATACTAATTTATCTAATATTACCTATTATATATATAAATGTGTGTGTGTGTGCCAGCCCACTCTTAAATGGACTTTTAAATATACTAATTTATCTAATATTACCTATTATATATATAAATGTGTGTGTGTGTGCCAGCCCACTCTTAAATGGACTTTTAAATATACTAATTTATCTAATATTACCTATTATATATATTAATGTGTGTGTGTGTGCGCCAGCCCACTCTTAAATGGACTTTTAAATATACTAATTTATCTAATATTACCTATTATATATATAAATGTGTGTGTGTGTGCCAGCCCACTCTTAAATGGACTTTTAAATATAGTAATTTATCTAATATTACCTATTATATATATAAATGTGTGTGTGTTCCAGCCCACTTTTAAATATACTAATTTATCTAATATTACCTATTATATATATAAATGTGTGTGTGTGCCAGCCCACTCTTAAATGGACTTTTAAATATACTAATTTATCTAATATTACCTATTATATATATAAATGTGTGTGTGTGTGCCATCCCACTCTTAAATGGACTTTTAAATATACTAATTTATCTAATATTACCTATTATATATATAAATGTGTGTGTGTGTGTGTGTGTGTGCCAGCCCACTCTTAAATGGACTTTTAAATATACTAATTTATCTAATATTACCTATTATATATATGTGTGTGTGTGTTCCAGCCCACTCTTAAATGGACTTTTAAATATACTAATTTATCTAATATTACCTATTATATATATAAATGTGTGTGTGTGTGTTCCAGCCCACTCTTAAATGGACTTTTAAATATACTAATTTATCTAATATTACCTATTATATATATAAATGTTGTGTGTGTGTGTGTTCCAGCCCACTCTTAAATGGACTTTAAATATACTAATTTATCTAATATTACCTATTATATATATAAATGTGTGTGTGTGTGTTCCAGCCCACTCTTAAATGGACTTTTAAATATACTAATTTATCTAATATTACCTATTATATATATAAATGTGTGTGTGTGTGTGCCAGCCCACCCTTAAATGGACTTTTAAATATACTAATTTATCTAATATTACCTATTATATATATAAATGTGTGTGTGTGTGTGTGCCAGCCCACTCTTAAATGGACTTTTAAATATACTAATTTATCTAATATTACCTATTATATATATAAATGTGTGTGTGTGTGTTCCAGCCCACTCTTAAATGGACTTTTAAATATACTAATTTATCTAATATTACCTATTATATATATAAATGTGTGTGTGTGTGTGCCAGCCCACCCTTAAATGGACTTTTAAATATACTAATTTATCTAATATTACCTATTATATATATAAATGTGTGTGTGTGTGTTCCAGCCCACTCTTAAATGTACTTTTAAATATACTAATTTATCTAATAATACCTATTATATATATAAATGTGTGTGTGTTCCAGCCCACTCTTAAATGGACTTTTAAATATACTAATTTATCTAATATTACCTATTATATATATAAATGTGTGTGTGTGTGCGTGTGCCAGCCCACTCTTAAATGGACTTTTAAATATACTAATTTATCTAATATTACCTATTATATATATAAATGTGTGTGTGTGTGCCAGCCCACTCTTAAATGGACTTTTAAATATAGTAATTTATCTAATATTACCTATTATATATATAAATGTGTGTGTGTGTGCCAGCCCACTCTTAAATGGACTTTTAAATATACTAATTTATCTAATATTACCTATTATATATATAAATGTGTGTGTGTGTGCCAGCCCACTCTTAAATGGACTTTTAAATATACTAATTTATCTAATATTACCTATTATATATATTAATGTGTGTGTGTGTGCGCCAGCCCACTCTTAAATGGACTTTTAAATATACTAATTTATCTAATATTACCTATTATATATATAAATGTGTGTGTGTGTGCCAGCCCACTCTTAAATGGACTTTTAAATATAGTAATTTATCTAATATTACCTATTATATATATAAATGTGTGTGTGTTCCAGCCCACTTTTAAATATACTAATTTATCTAATATTACCTATTATATATATAAATGTGTGTGTGTGCCAGCCCACTCTTAAATGGACTTTTAAATATACTAATTTATCTAATATTACCTATTATATATATAAATGTGTGTGTGTGTGCCAGCCCACTCTTAAATGGACTTTTAAATATACTAATTTATCTAATATTACCTATTATATATATAAATGTGTGTGTGTGTGTGTGCCAGCCCACTCTTAAATGGACTTTTAAATATACTAATTTATCTAATATTACCTATTATATATATGTGTGTGTGTGTTCCAGCCCACTCTTAAATGGACTTTTAAATATACTAATTTATCTAATATTACCTATTATATATATAAATGTGTGTGTGTGTGTGTTCCAGCCCACTCTTAAATGGACTTTTAAATATACTAATTTATCTAATATTACCTATTATATATATAAATGTGTGTGTGTGCCAGCCCACTCTTAAATGGACTTTTAAATATACTAATTTATCTAATATTACCTATTATTAATATAAATGTGTGTGTGTGTGTGTGCAACCCACTCTTAAATGGACTTTTAAATATACTAATTTATCTAATATTACCTATTATATATATAAATGTGTGTGTGTGTGTGTGTCCAGCCCACTCTTAAATGGACTTTTAAATATACTAATTTATCTAATATTACCTATTATATATATAAATGTGTGTGTGTGTGTGTTCCAGCCCACTCTTAAATGGACTTTTAAATATACTAATTTATCTAATATTACCTATTATATATATAAATGGTGTGTGTGGTGTGTCCAGCCCACTTTAAATTACTTTTAATTACTTAATTTATCTAATATTACCTATTATATATATAAATGTGTGTGTGTGTGTGTTCCAGCCCACTCTTAAATGTACTTTTAAATATACTAATTTATCTAATAATACCTATTATATATATAAATGTGTGTGTGTTCCAGCCCACTCTTAAATGGACTTTTAAATATACTAATTTATCTAATATTACCTATTATATATATAAATGTGTGTGTGTGTGTGTGCGTGTGCCAGCCCACTCTTAAATGGACTTTTAAATATACTAATTTATCTAATATTACCTATTATATATATATAAATGTGTGTGTGTGTGTGTGTGCGTGTGCCAGCCCACTCTTAAATGGACTTTTAAATATACTAATTTATCTAATATTACCTATTATATATATAAATGTGTGTGTGTGTGTGTGTGTGTGCCAGCCCACCCTTAAATGGACTTTTAAATATACTAATTTATCTAATATTACCTATTATATATATATAAATGTGTGTGTGTGTGTGTGTGTGCATGTGCCAGCCCACTCTTAAATGGACTTTTAAATATACTAATTTATCTAATATTACCTATTATATATATAAATGTGTTTGTGTGTGTGTGCCATCCCGCTCTTAAATGGACTTTTAAATATACTAATTTATCTAATATTACCTATTATATATATAAATGTGTTTGTGTGTGTGTGCCATCCTGCTCTTAAATGGACTTTTAAATATACTAATTTATCTAATATTACCTATTATATATATAAATGTGTTTGTGTGTGTGTGCCATCCCGCTCTTAAATGGACTTTTAAATATACTAATTTATCTAATATTACCTATTATATATATATATAAATGTGTGTGTGTGTGTTTGTGTGTGTGTATGCCATCCCACTCTTAAATGGACTTTTACATTTGCTAATTTATCTAATATTACCTATTATATATATAAATGTGTGTGTGTGTGCCATCCCACTCTTAAATGGACTTTTAAATATGTTATGTGTGTGTGTGTGTTTATAGTTTATAATGTATGTGCTAAATAGTATTTGTTAACTTTTCTAACCTATTACTTTTTATAATCTATTTATAATTTTTGTATAAATAAACTAATCCTACATCTAATTTTAACCTACAGATGTACGCACAGTTGTTAACTCCCGTTTATCTGTTCTTCTTTTTAGTCTTCTTCAAAGCCAGGGATCCTGTGTGGTGGCGACGTTGTTGGAGGACAGAGGCAGATGCAGGTGGATGAATTAAGAAGCGCGGCTTGCCATAGGTGGTATGATGTCAATTGGCCCAGGTTGATGCTATATCCAGGCAGTAATGAACCATATGGTCCAAGGTGAGAACCAGTGCCTTACTCCTGCCATCTCCAGTTGGGATCCACGTAGGAGAAATCTTCCAGGTTTGTTCCTTCATTGCGAATATTAGCAGAGAACGTTTGCTGGCATTCAGTGAAGTCATCTGCTGATGGCTATAAGAAAGGAAACAATGCACTTCTCACATACTTTCATTCAAGATAAGGAAGAACTAAAAATATGGCTTGAATTACCTGTAAAAAGTGTTTATTGGATTCAGATATTTATGCCCAGAAAAATGAGAAGGGGAACATTAAAAAGACTTTTATCAGTCTATCTAAAGGCCAGTGGAAGCGGGCCTTATAGGTTTTCTTAGGGAAGCAAATAAAATTACGAATCTGAAGGCCAATAATGGAGCAATTAAATAAAAGTAACTGTCAATAAATAAATGAGTAGCCCATTAACCTCACTATGGACACAGAATTATTTATCCTGTGTAGACCTTTGCCGTGCAGGGTGAGAGTGGATAGATGTATGAAATTGCTTAGTCTAGCACATGTATTTACCATTCCCGGCTGGAAGGGGCTCTTCACTCTTCGGTTCTCCAGCTCTTCCCAGTTGACTGTACTGTAGAATGCATGCTCCCTGATGTTTCCATTGACTCCAGTTCTCTGATTCTCATCCATCTCCAGAAGCTAAAAAGAAATATAAATACAAGTATTTCAATATTGCAGATGTTATGTCATGTACCTCCTAGCATTAATATATATTACACAAATGATTCTGTAAATCTTCTGTTTATCTGATGATATTTACCTTTGGCAGGAGGTCCTTCATTTCCTGGCTCATATAATAGGGATAGTAAGGTGTATTCTTCTTTATAGTGTAGAACTGCCTTAAAATACTGCCTGTTGGTGAAAATGGCAAGGTGCCCGTGGCCATTTCATACATGGTAACCCCGAATGACCACCAATCCACGCCTGCATTATACTCGTCCCTTGATAGAACCTGTAAAATAAAATGATTACAGAGAAAACCTATGAGTCCTGAGCTGGATCTTGTACCTGCAGGATACTAAATGAAATTGCAAAATATAAAATTACAAATTGATTGCATTTAAATGACGTTTAAAAAAATCAAGGGTTTGCCCGTAAGGGAAGAATTTAAGACAATCCTTATATATCATTGAACATGTATCCAGAGGTCTGTGTCCCTGGCCTAGGTATAGTGATCTTTGGGTTTGAAGAATTAGGTTGCTGGGTTATTTAAATGCCATGTTCATATTGTACATGTTCTTTGTCACCTCTGGTGCCCGGTATCCCGGGGTTCCTGCTAATCCGCTGGTCGTTTTCTGGTCGAAGATGTCCTCCGCGGCAAGGCCAAAGTCGCAGATCTTGATATGGCCGTCTTTGTCCACCAACACGTTGTCAGGTTTTAGGTCACTGTAGGATAAGCATTAGGAGCAAGTTACATAGGGATTAACTTTAAAAGTATTTGTAAATGTATTGGTAAATTGTAAAAAACCGAGTTAGTATCTGTCTGACTGTTTGTGTGTATTGCAATTCCGGTTCCTGGTTCTCACTCGTGAAATAATGTAGCAGGTGATTAAACTGATAAAACAGTGCTGGAGAATAACTGACTCTTGCTACAATGTTTCATGAGTCAGAATCAGAGAACAGAAAGGTATTTATTTACAATTACAGTTATAAATAACTTTAAACTCGATTTACATTTTTACTCAGTGTATATTGGATAGTTGATTAGCATTATGTTGCATGCCTCACTCTGAGACATAAGCAGCTACTGTGGGAAATACTAGCCTAAAACCCAAGTAGTGGTCACAGGCCAGTGGTGCATGGCGAATGGAATCATGCTAAAAGGCACATAGAGACAACAAAATATTCTTAGATTTTACTCACCGATGAATGATGCCCTTAGAGTGCAGGAACTGGAGGGCGACCACCATCTCTGCTGTGTAGAACCTTTTTGAAAAAGAAAATTATCATCTTTCCTATATCACTCCCAATGCAAAGGATATTTTAAAGTTGTCAAAACTCTTATGGCAAAGGCTAACTATAGTGTTCCCTTGCACTGTACATATGTATTTATGTATATCTTTGTGTGTAATCTATTCTATTGTATAACAGAGCTGCACAGTAGAATAGATTAATACAACAGGGGGTTGTTAAAATAATAGATAAATACAAAGTATAAGAATAAATACAAATAAATACAAGTTGCCTTAAGTTAAGAATCAAAGAGGCAAGAGGTATGGAGGTCCCAGCCACGTAGAGCTTACAATCTAAATATGCACTAAGTGTAACATACACAGGGGTGCAGAATGTGTGTTACTGAGAGCACGGGCAGGCAAATGCTCCACATGAACAATTTGTTATGGGTGCAAGTTTAGTCCCCAATTTTAGTGGCAAACTCTTCTGTCTTCTAGTAATAAAAGAGCTCTAACAACACTGTCCCTAAGAAAAGTCATTTAAAGTAATCTACATTGCAGGGAGATATATGATATTTGCCTTGTATTAAAAGTACTCTCTCTCTAATGCAGCTCCTTTGGACTGGCTCATTGGTTGGGGAGGCTGCGGAAGGGGGATATTTCAAGTCTGTGGCAAGTTTTTTGCAGCTAGACAAAATTCATGAAGTGGGCAGCTTAAACAAAGTGATAAACACTAAATGAACCTCTGTCATATCTAAAAATGTGTCCTATATTCCTCTGTTGTAAATATTATAGGCTTTATCAAATTCCCTTTGAAAGCGGCCTTGTACTTAATGTTGGCAAGTGGTCAGTACAGGGCCCAGCTGCATTCTGCACCCACCTAACTAGAGCACCTGAATGACACAAGTTAGGGGGCAGGATAGGGGATACCTTCATGGCAGTCCAGCTTGCCCCTCAGTAATACAGCGCTGCCGTTGTGGAGCACAAGCACCTACTCGGGGCTATGCAGAAGGCAGCGAGTATAGAAAAGCATGGTGATTTGTGCCTATATGTTCCACTTTGCACCCTGTTCCATGTATTGTAAATGGGCCTTAATGTCACTTACATGATTCTTCCCATAGGTAGATTTCCTTTACGGCGAATCATTTCGATTAAAGATTTCCCACTGGCGTACTCCAGAATGAAGAAGGCTTCCAGCTGTTAAAGAAAAAGTAGAAATAGGTAAGCCACAGAACTTCCAGCCTCCCACTCAAAAAATGTTACACTGTCAGAATAGAAGTTGTAATGTGAATAAGTGGAATGTTACATTATGGTTCTTCATGGAGAAATAGCAACACCCATGTATGTATGAGGATCATATAAGACCCTGCTGTGCTGTCCAACACTGGGCTACATCATGCTTAAAGTTCATTTAAATGCTAGATTCCCCTTAAATAGATTAACCGTATTATTTACCTCTGATTGAAAAGCTGCGTAGGAACGGCACAGGAATGTGCATCCTCTTGCCACCTTCAGCAGCCGCGCCTCCTTTATCATGATGGCGAAGTTGCTCTTGTCCGGTTGTTTCTGCACGATCTTAATTGCTACTAACTGCTTCGTCGGTGCAAATGAAGCCAACATCACCTAATAAAGAAAGGCAGATATTAAATATGGTACAGTGTGGTGTAAAGCTAAAAGCAGTGCATTGATACACTGAGATGCTAAAATGAAAATGTTATTTATACCCACCTTACACCATAGGTGGGAAATAATAAAGACTTCAGGAGGCTCAGAGACCAATGCATTAGAACTTCTCCAGTCTAAAGCCTTCCATTGATACCCTCCCCAACATAAATGTCACCCTCTGCCCCTACTTCACAATGATAGCCTTAGAACTGTATTTGTAGGACAGTGGATAATTATACTAAAATAACAAAGCCTTTATTCCCCCCCTATTTTTTCTGTCTCCATAGAATATATAGAGAAATAATACTTGGGAAGCCCCTCACTTACCCGGCCAAAGCCTCCTTTTCCCAGCTGTGAGTAAAACTTATAGGTTGTGAATATCCAGTGGGGCTTGTCTACTGATGTCCAAGCAGAGTTTCTTCGCCTCGCTTTTGCCTTGTTAGGGAAAAAATGTAATTAGTACCTTGTGTTACAAATAAAGGTGGCCATACACGCACCGATAATATCGTACGAAACCTCGTTTCGTACGATATTCGGTGCGTGTATGGTATGTCGGAGAGTCGACCGATATCGCAGGAAGCTGCTGATATCGGATGACTCGCCGATCGACCAGTTTGAAAATTTTGATCGGCGCCATTAGAAGGCGCCTGACCAAAATCTCCCTTCAGCGCTGAATCGGCAGAAGGAGGTAGAAATCCTATTGTTTCTACCTCCTTACCTGCCGATTCAGCCCTGAATGGTGTGTGGCGGATCTGACGATGTTTCGTGCGACCGGCGGTTGCACGAAACATCGTCAGATCGCCACGTGTATGGCCAGCTTAAGGCTCTTTTACAATTATGGGAAAAGTGCAAAACACCTATGTTAATTTGCACTTTCTTTGCCTGTCTGGACCAGAGCACAAAACTGAGTGCAATGACTCTTTGTATACAGTATTGGGGCATATTTATCAAAGTGGGAAATTAGAGCTCACTAGTGTAAAATTCCTGTGGAATTTTTAGAGGTGTATTTATCAATGTTAAGAGTTCACCATTTGATAAATATTCTTTTAAAAATCCCATAGGAATGAATAGAGAGTGGGGAAATTTGATAAGTTTGGCCCAATTGTCTGCATTTAGCTGCACTTGTATATTTCCTTTTAACTGTGTGTCTTTAGATGTAGAGGGACTACAACTCCCAGAATGCGCAAAACAGGATGCAGGAAGCCTACATTTCTGGCATACTAACACAGCAGCCCCCCCCCCCCCCACACACACACACAACAGCATGTTACTCAGAATCAATCAGTGATTAGATTAGAAAATGAAAGCAAAGATCTAATTGATTGGCATTGGCAACATCACTGATAATGTTTTTTTCCTATGTTATAGAAAAACAGCCCTGATTGACTGACACTAGCAACGCCAGTGATGCTATGTTACGCCAACCCTGACTGGTTAATACTGTAAGATTGCTGGTGATATTTATTCCCCATAATATAGTAAACCAGCCCTAGGTTGAAACCAACATTTTTTAAATAAGAGAAAAAACAATGAAAAGATGTGCCAATTTTGATCAGAACCAGAAATTGGCAACAAGGTTTTTACCAGCAAGGTATAAACCGAGGTGAATATTTCCATTGCAAAAATCTTCCTAAAAAAGGGCAGTTGGTACCTATGGGGCCACTTGTTATTAGCAAGTTAGGGGAGAGGTTAAACACAAGAGCTGCAGTTGCTTTTCCTTACCTTCCAAAGGGTCCTCTGGGCTTCTTGATCTTTTGTTCTTGTTCCTATTTTCACTGGTCTTCTCCTGGCTTTGCTTCTTATCTTCCAACTGTCCTTCTTTGGCCCCATCCTCACTGTTCCTCTTCTCCACGGGGCTGTTCTTCTGATCTTCTAACTGATCTTCACTCCTTCTTCTCTCATTGCTTCTATCCTCGCTTTTCCTTTTGATAGAATTTTTCTTCTGATCTTCTAATTGATCTTCACTCCTTCTTTTATTGCTCCCATCTTTACTGGTCTTTTCCATGGGGCTTTTTGTCTGGTCTTCTAACTGTCTTTCTTCACTCCTTCCCCTTTTCTTTGTATTTTCTTCCTGTCCTTCCTCAACCAAACTCGGTCTCCTTTTCTTCCTCACCTCCATGTTGATCTCTCCTCCTACACCGCTTTTTTTAAAATCCTATTTAGCCTCTACCACAATTTATCCAACTTTATAAATCTCTACTCTCACTCCCTGTCTTCTCTCCTCGCTGTCCAAATGGCAGTTGGTCTCTGAGCTGGGTGAGACATGTGACCAACAGCAGCGGCATGCGGGCACTAGAGAGCTGAGGGCATTGTTATGGCACAATAGAGAAGCAAAACTTCTTTAATAGCAAGCATTTTAAGTTGATCAAGGTTTATCAAATTCAGAAATATGATTTATTAGTCAGAATATAAAATGGCTGAGCTGAAATCCCCTCAGTTAAGCCCATAATGTTTATTAAACGTGAAATGCTAACAGTTTAAGATGTTATATACCTATACTGATTGATGCTCATTGTTCCAGAATTCCAGAAGTTTTTTGCGATTCTGTATTTACTTCTGCTCCTACAGGGGAAATTAGACATTGCTTCTCACCTTACCAAACATGCACAAGTCACAGGAGAAGGCTGATGCCACAGCCCCATGTGCTTCTTCAATTTAGTGGCATTAATGCAGGGCATTGCAGGGGCATTTATTGCAACCTTGCTCCCAATGATTTCTTCACAGATTGATTTACCTGTACCGAGTAAGAGGTAAGGGTTGGGCAAGCAAGCCAGATATATTCCAGTGTACCTATATTTCATTCACATCTCCAGCATGGGTTAGATGATATCAGCCCCATTTCATCGAAGATTTCTTCCCAGTCCACGTGTTCTCATGTATGAGGAGAGGGACTGGTATTTCCCTTCTAATAACAACCTGTAAGGCAGGTGTGTCAAACTCAATCACATAAGGGGGCCGAAATCTAAAACACAGGCTAAGTCGCGGGCCAAATTTTTTATTAAATATACCCCTTAGTATCTTACTAAGCATATTATCACAATGCGTAAAAAGTGGAGTAAGATGTTGCTCATAGCAGCCAATAGATGCTTTGCTACTGTTGAAATATGATTACTGATTGCATGCCTTGGGCAACATTACTGGTAATGCTTCACTCCACTTTTTACACCGCACGATAAATATACCCCTTAGTCTTAGTTACTATGTGAGGAAAATGGAAATTGTTCAGGCTGGATGGTCAGACACACTCACCAAGGGCCACATAAAACAGCCAGGTGGGCCGGATTTTGCCCCCGGGCCTTGTGTTTGACATATATGTTGTAAGGGGATAGGAGCAGAGCATAATATTTCAAACCTTGATCATTTCCTAACTGTGCCTTACTTCTAAATACTGCAGATTCCATTTTTGTCTCAGTCTCATGCAGTCTTAGGTCTGTATATTCTGCAATGCATAGCCTCATTAACTCAGAGAAAGCTCTGCATATTATAATCAGAGGAATACTATCCAAGGTTAAGAGATAGACAGAGAAAAGAGTGTCACTAGTGCACAAAGTATAATAAAACCACTAAGTGGTCAGAATTATTTCTAACCCTTCACAGTGTCCTGTATCAGTGGTGTTAGTTACATGGCTTCACAGCAAAATCATTGTAGGCTCACACCAAACTTCAGGAATACATTTTATTCTTAAAGTTAGTAAATGGTTTATTGAGTTTTTAGGCAAGAGATTAATGCAGATAAAAAGAACAACACAGGGTGAGGGTAGAATAGGGGTGGCCAATACGTCGATCGCGGTCCACCAATCGGTCCCCTGTGGATTTCTGGTGGGCCGCGATCAAGCTGGGGATGCAGATGTGCGGCGTGAATGCGTACGTACACATTCACGCCGCACATCCGCATTCTGCGTTGGCCCAGTTGATCGCGACCGGACCGAGTCTGGCCACCCCTGGGGTAGAATTGTATATAGAGCAAGCAGGCAGGGAGACAGGCAGCATATCATATATCAGTATGCCATATAGTGCTTAAATTACATAGAACAGGATCACAGCAGTAGGCTATCACAAGGCACTGCCATTCCAGATTGCCCGAGCTCTGCTCCAATGACTTCCCAGCCCATGTGCAATAGACTCTCATAAATGCAGGTAAATGAAAGCAGTTCTGAGCTGTAGCAAAAATCAGTTCTCCGCTAGGTCTGTTAAGTGACTGCCTTTTGCTACATTGTTTCATTGAGTCAGAACCAGCAATGCAGACAACACAAACAGATAGTAAGACAGACACTGTTTTCAGGCAGGCAGAGAACTATCTGGTATGTACTAGGCTGCAGTCAGAGAACTATCTGGTATGTACTGGGCTGCAGTCAGAGAACTATCTGGTATGTACTGGGCTGCAGGCAGAGAACTATCTGGTATGTACTGGGCTGCAGGCAGAGAACTATCTGGTATGTACTGGGCTGCAGGCAGAGAACTATCTGGTATGTACTGAGCTGCAGGCAGAGAACTATCTGGTATGTACTGGGCTGCAGGCAGAGAACTATCTGGTATGTACTGGGCTGCAGGGGAAGAACCATTCAGTAGGTACAGGGCTGTAGGGGGAGAACCATGTGATACATACTGGGCTGCAGGGAGAGAACCATGCGGCATGTACTGGGCTGCAGGGAGAGAACCATGCGGCATGTACTGGGTTGCAGGGGGAGAACCATGCGGCATGTACTGGGCTGCAGGGGGAGAACCATGCGGCATGTACTGGGCTGCAGGCAGAGAACTATCTGGTATGTACTGGGCTGTAGGGGGAGAACCATATGATACATACTGGGCTGCAGAGAGAGAACTATGTGGTATGTACAGGGATGCAGGGAGAGAACTATGTGGTATTTACAGGGCTGTGGAGGGAGAACGATGCAATATGTTCAAGGCTGCAAGGAAAGAACTATGCGGTATGTACAGTGCTGTAGGGTGATAAATACTGGGCTGGGGGGTGAACCATGGTGTATGTACAGGGATGCAGGCAGATAACCATGTTAAATATAATGGGTTGCTGAGGAGCTTCATTTGATGTAGTGCAATTAAAGTAGCTGATCATAGGTAGATTGTCATTAAGGCTTGGGCTGAGCCTCCCCGAACATGCCTAACACATCCCAACTAATTACAAAAAAGAAAAGAAAGAAAATAACAAAGCAAAACCTACTGTACAGCCTGCAGCATTTCCTGGAGGACTTCGTATTGCTGAGCCATCAGTGGTCATTTGTGGCCGCTGTTTGGTTTGCTCATACCTCCCTCTTAGGAACAGCAGGTCCTGGCAGTAAGAGATGCTCCCAACACCTGATTCTGCCAGGAAGGCTCAAACTGATTTGTGAGAAGTAACTGCCAGCAATTTGAGGTGGGAGCACAGAGAAATGGCAGCTCCTGCAAGAAGGTGTTGGTGGAAGTCTGATATGGAACTAGCAGTCACCACCCAAAGTATGTTCTTATATAATGATGTATAATGGTCTTTCCCACAAAGGCCAGTGTCCCTGTGCAGGAATTTGTGTGATGTACTTTTATTAAATGTTTTACATCAAGGTTCCCTCTACATTTTGTGAGATTGCTGTCTGGTAGGAGAGCCATCTTTTTACATAGCACTTGGGCTGTCAGTGTGATCTCTCAGGAGCAGAGGGGCAGCCTTGATGTGAAATTTTATTGGAAGCAAAAGGGATTCCTGTGCTATGGAACTGCATTGGTACTGTGGAGCACAAATGCTTTCACAAGTTACATGGGGATTAGGCTTCAAGCATTAAAAGCAGAGCATGATTATAGTTTTTACATGTAAGCACCATACTTTGTAAATTTAACATTCTATATCTTATTCACACAATACTGCACCTTTAACTCCATGGATATTGCAGTAAAGTGAAACCTCAGTTGTACTTACCCTGATTTTAAATTTCCCTTATTTTACAGTTTTGTAGTCCTACTATGTACTATATAAGGCATTTTACATCTACCAGATTTTCCATTTTCACAGATTTTACTAAATCTTTTTCAGGTCCCCTGAAAAGCATAAAATGTATTATAACTACCCTGCACACTGAGTGTTCCAATTTTTAAATCAGTTGGCCATATAGTAAAAACTGTGGTACTGTTTTAGCCAGTGGCAAAAATAAAAAAAACAAACAAATACAAATGTATTGTAGAAAAGATACCAATTTTGGCTAAAATACATTGCAAGCTTTTTGAGCACTGGAGCCCCTTTGTCAAACAGAATACCAAGCGTGTAACCCATATTGGCTTGTGAATTCTAATTTTCCCTTAACTTTAGATATGTTTTCAGTTGTTTGGCTTTTAGCTTCCACAAACAGATTATTCACCCTCCGTCAATGTAGCTGCTGGGGGGCTTTTCAAGCACCCATTGCTGACATCACAGAGTCGCCTCCTTGTCCGCTCACAGATCTACCCTCCTCTGTCTAAAGCTGCCTCCTCTTCACTCCCCTCTCATCGACAACTCCTCACTAGTTTTACCTACTTCCCTACTTCAGACTGATATCTGGGCTGCTGCAGGTGCTGCGTCTTCTGAATTTTTTTTTTGTTGCAGCATTGCAAGGGTCTTACTGTGTGTCTTTGGCTGTGTGTCTGGCTGTCATCTGTAAAAGCTGTCTGACAAACTGTACAAAAGTACAATGCATTTTTTCTTGGTGAAGCCTAGGCGTCAATCAAGGCAGGTCATACTCACTACTCACCTGCTGACACCTCCTGTCTTACCAATGACAGTCCCTTAAAGGGTACCTGCTCCCCCCCCAAATTGTTTCCCCACCAGAGTTGCAGCCAGTCTAATAGAGCCGTATTCCGGTTGGGGGAAACAATAGTTTTTATTTTAAAAAAATAAGCCCCATTAGTTCTAGGCCACCCACACTGGAATCTCCCTCCCTGTGTAGGTGGCATAGTGCTGGAAAGGGCCATTTTTAAAATAATTTTGTTTTCCCCAACTGGAGTGTTTGCTTTATTAGCCCGCACCTTTGGTGGGGGAAACAATTTGGTGGGGGGGGGGGGGGGTGACAGGTGCCTCTTGAGTGCTGAATATTTAAACTGTTGTTGTAGCCTACTGTGACAAATACTACTAGCCACTCTCAAGTCCTGCTGCATTGTTGCATTCTGTAGAGACACCTGCATGCTTACCAATAACAGCAGGCCCAGACTCTGCATTCTGGCAAATGCCAGAGGGGCTGCTGTAAGATGCCATAGGCAGTCAGTATTTATTGGGCTTGTTGGGTTTGTTTGGGCCTCTGTGTACAAATTTTGCAGCTGACTCTTATTGCAATGACACATAGGATGTTTTATCACCCGCTGTTGGGAAAACGTACGCAAAGCAGATCTTTTCCGCAGTAGCCTGAAGTTTCCTTGAGGGGCAACTTTGGGCTACTTCGCAAAGTAGGAGTGCCAGTGGGAGATTAGTTGCCTGTGTAGAGGAGATTAATTGTGGACAACTACTTTATTCTATGGCAGATGCATAAAAAATTGAGGCACAAATACAGAAATAAAGTGCCTAAAGCTATTGTGTGGTTTTGCATCACATGACAAACTTGCGTGTGTTTCATGGTTTTAAGTCATCTCGTAAATAAAGGATAAAAGTCACAAACATTTTTAATCTTTGTTTTGTGACAGGAGGAAACCAGTCAGACGTTAATTGAAAATAAGGACAAACCGACCTCTGGATGGGTGGGAGAAGGTTTGTATAAGCATTACTAAAGATTTAATACGTTCTACATGTGAATTGTATTAGTAATATATGTAAATGAATGCATTGCTTTATGCATTAATACACATTAATATATCCTTTGGACACATTTTACCATCTGTCATTATTTATATTGTCACTAGGTATATATTATGGCATTCATTTCATTTTCCAACTGTTTCAGGTACTCCACAAACTGCTTATATAAAGTTTATTTAAGTGAGTGAGGCTTACCTTTACCATAAGAAGCTAAATCCAATAAACCAGTTTTTGGTAAGCAGAAAAAATAGATGCTTTGAGTGCGCTATTACATACACATTTCATGAAAGAAGTAACTCAATACATTAAGTTTGGATGAGTAGAAGCAAAACATACAGTAAATACAAAACTTTTACTATGGATAGCATGTTTTATTTTTATGGTGTAACATCATCTCTTTTGTTTTCATACAGATGCAAAATTACCTTTAACAAAAAAGATTTTTGGCATTTTAGTTATGGGATAATATTCAGACCGTGATACCTAAAGTTGCTGCCTTAGTGTTCCTACACACTCAGGATGATTTATTATCCAAAGGTACCTCTCACTGAGCCAGAAACTGTACAATGCAAATTATAAAGGGAAGTTTGAGAACAAACTTCATGTTGGTTTGAAATCGTGAACCACTTTTTCTAACCTTGGACCACAGTTATATAGTAAAAACCACTGTGCAACGTTTGGGGACCCTGGTTTTAATAGTGTCTGAATGGCAGCAATTTAAATTTCCCCACTGAAAGTCAACAAGTGACATCTGGTTGGTGGCTCCACCCACTTTTTCTATCCTGGATCTGCAGTTATTCAGTGACTAACTCTGCAAAGTTTAGCGACCCTAGGATTAATAGTTAAAGAATAGCAGCAATTTAAATTTAAACCAAAAAAAGTCGATAGGTGAATTGTGATTGGTGGATGTGCCCACTTTTTCTAACCTAGAGTCGAAGTCACCCAGTGACAAACAGTGGGCACCCTGGCATAAATAGTGTGAGAATGGCAGCATTTTAAATTTAAACCAAAAAAATTCAGTGGATGAAATCTTATTGGCTTTTACAATTCACCACTGAAAGTAAATGTGATTGGCTGTTGGTGGCCCTGCCCATTTTTTTCTAACTTTGAATGGCAAATACCCAGTGACTAACTTTGGAAAGTTTAACAACCCTGGAATTAATACTTATATAATGGCATTAGTTTAAATATAAACAAATGAAATTTAATGGGTGGAAATGAATTGGCTGTTGTTGGCTCCGCCCACTTGTTCTTACCCTGAACACGTAGTCAGCCAGTGACTTACTGTACAAAGTTTAGGAACCCTGATATAAATAGTGTGAGAAAGGCAGCATTCTAACTGTAAACCAAAAACAAATCAATAGGTGAAGTCGATTGGCTGTTGGTGGCTCCACCCACTTTTTAAAACCTAAAAATGCAGTCCCCTAATGACCCTGGTGTTAATACTGTGAGAATGGCAGCAGGTTGAATTTCCCAATTGAAAATCAATAATTAAAATCTGATTGGCTGTTGGTGGCTCCACCCACTTTTTCTAACCTTAAACCGCAGTTACCTGGTGCCTAACCCTGCAAAGTTTGGGGACCCCGGTGTTATTACTGTGAGACTGGCAGCAGGTTGGATTTCTGCCAAGTCAATAGGCCACTTTTGGGCATCCAACAATCATTATATTTTCATTCAGTCTGAGCCCATGACTGTGTGATTCAAGTTTGGGGAGTGTAGCCTCAAAGCTGTAAGATTGGCAGCAGTTTCAATTTCCCCATTGGGTGAAATTTGATTGGCTGTTGTTGGCCCCTCCCACTTCGGGGTCATCCAAAAAATGAGCTACATGAGTCAAATCAAACCTGAGACTGACCCTGGAGAAAAATATACAGGTATGGGATCCCTTATCCAGAAATCAGTTATCCAGAAAGTTCCGAATTACGGAAAGGCCATCTCCCATAGACTCCATTATAAGCAAGTAATTCTAATTTTTAAAAATGATTCCCTTTTCTCTGTAATAATAAAACAGTACCATGTATTTGATCCCAACTAAGATATAATTAATCCTTATTGGAGCCAAAACAATCCTATTAGGTTTATTTAATAAATTATTTTTTTAAGGTATGGAGATCCAAATTACAGCAAGATCCCTTATCCAATAAACCCCAGGTCCCGAGCATTCTGGATAATGGGTCCCATACCTGTACTTTTTTATGATTTTGAATGCATGCAAGAGATGGGCATACATACCGCTGCTGCTTACCAGTGATGGTTATTGGGAGTTTCAGGGTCCTACATGTCTGAGTGATTTTGTCACCACATTCATAGAAAAAAAATTTAGCGTTTTTATGTTTACCGCGCATAATGCCGGCTGGTATGACCTTGTCCGGCATGTTTTGTGGTACAGCAGCTAGTGAAAGAACATATTCAAAAAGACTTGTCAGCTCAGGGTGGTAAATTGTTATGTGTGACTGTAACTGGTATCCGGTTTATAGACTCTCTTAATTTTTTACAAATGAAACTCTGCAAATTACCTAAACCATTAGGTTTTCATGATTACAAGGTTTATTTTTTTTAATTCTTTAACACTTAAGAATATCAACATTATATATTGCCACCATACAAAGAATTTTACAGTTAGGAATGTATGATGCCTGACAAACAGGCTAAATTTATATCCTGTTAGGAAGAAAACCAAAACAAGGTGTTTTCAGTTAGAGCTTACAAAGTACTGAATTTGAGATGTTAAAATCCTAAAATAAGCATGCACTTGCTATAGAGACAGCTTAATAACGACGACAAATAATACAGTGAAAAAATATAGCTCATACAGGAATGAAGAGCCACCTGTAGTTACATATGAGAGTTAATGGTAAACATGTAGCATTTGAATTCCAGGGTTGCTTTTATCAAGTAACTGGCACCACTTTTGGTCAACTGAATCACAAAACCCAAGTCGAAATTCACTATCTAAAGTCAATGGGTTTTGAGGTCTGGGAGTTGTGGGAGCATGATTGGAATGTTCCGTTAGAATCTGACAAAGAGCCAAAGGCATTCCTTTTAGAAATGAACTTTACACAGCCATTGCAACCCCAAGATGCACTTTATGGCATTCGCACAAATGTGATTAAGATGTACCACAAAGTTGCACCTGGTGAGCAAATACACTATTACGATTTTACAAGTTTGTACCCATTTGTGAACAAAACCAAAAATACTCTAAACGTCACCCTAGAATTATTTGTGAAAATTGATTCGATAATTACTTTGGCGTTGCTAAGTCCATCCTCCTTAAAGGAGAAGGAAAGGCTAAGTCACTTGGGGGTGCCAAAATGTTAGGCGCCCCCAAGTGACTTAGATCGCTTACCTCTTACCCCGGGCTGGTGCCCCTGTACGGAGAGAACAGCACCAGCCCGGGGTAGCAGCGATCGCTACCTCCTTCCTTTTCGCTTGCGCGCGCATGCGCAGTAGAGTGAAAATCCAAACTTAAACATTAAAGTCGGCTTTTCACTCTACTGCGCATGCGCCGGCCGACGGATTTCGCCGGTAGAAGAGAAAGGAAGGAGGAAGCGCTTCCTGCAGGTGCCCTGGGCTGGTGATTTTTTCTCCTAACAGGGGCACCAGCCCGGGGTACAAGGTAAGCGATCTAAGTCACTTGGGGGTGCCTAACACTTTGGCACCCCCAAGTGACTTAGCCTTTCCTTCCCCTTTAAGACTTATTTTTTCCTGTGCTCCCTGTAAAGATAAATGGCAAACTAATGTTTCCATTCTGATTGTGCCACTGAGTACATCTCCATGATAAGCAGGAAGCTTATGGTCCCCATACACCTTAAGATCCGCTTGCTTGGCGATGTCGGCAAGTGAGTGGATCTTCTCCCGATATCCCCACCTACGGGGTGGGCGATATCGGGAGAATCCAGGCTAATTCGATCGTTTGGCCCTGGGGCCAAACGATCGAATTATAACGACGGTTATAGGCAAAGTCGGTTCGGGGACCGCATCAACGAACCAATGCTGACCCTGATCCGACTAGATTTTTTAACCTGCCCGATCGATATCTGCCTGATTTCAGGCCATATATCGGTTGGGCAGACCCGTCATTGGTGCCCATACACGGGCCGATTAGCTGCTGAATTGGTCTAAGGGACCGATATCGGCAGCTAGAATCGGCCCGTGTATGGGGACCTTTAGGATACTCCAGTTGGTATACCAGTGAGGCAAAAAAAAAAACAAAGTACATTGATGATTACTTTTAAAAAGAAGGGGTGGTGTTTTGGAAAGAACATAAAGCAAAACCCTGCCAAAAGACCGATAGCAAAACTTTCTGAATTCATTGTGATCCTTTTTTAGATATGCAGTTTTATCCAAATATGATCCTTATATTTCTTAGATGATGACACACTAATGCTTAATTGGAAGTATGCTAGGGAATATCACACTCTCTTATGCAACACCAATATATTTATAGAATGTTTCACTACAGCATACACTAGAGTTATAAAATATTTTGCATAAATTGAATGGCCAATGCCTTTATCACAATACTGATTCTGTTACTTTTGTTGTAGCATTTGTATGTGTATGGCTGAAAACATATGGCTATAAGCTAACGAGGAGTTACATTACATTAAAGCTTAAAGGCATAACCCTAATTGCCCAAAATATCCAGTTGATCAATTTGAATAATTCAAAGGATTTGGTGCTGGACTATCCCAAAAATTTGGATCATCAAAAAAAAAAGATTGTGATTAGTCGAGAGGATATTGTTAAGAAGAAAAAGCTTTTGACCTGTCCCCTACTGATAAAAGATACTTGACGGGAGGACATATTAGTGTAGCATTTGGTTTCACTCATCATGGACACTAGGCTGCAACACCCTTTTTCAAGTATATTAGCCAGTCCATCTAAATCAGGGAAATGTTTTTGTACAATGCTAATATACTGTTGTCACATAAGCCTGATAACATTGTTTGGTTTTGTTCATGTTGGCAGTCACTTAGCGATGAGTTTTTTTATGTTGAGGATTCATAGGCCCTTGCTGGGATATGCTTGTACCATTACTAACTGAGCTTTACACTAATCACTTATGGACTACGCTAAAAAAAATGTACCTAGTTCCTAAACAGTATTTAGACCGTGTATAGTGAAACTCCGAGCAGAGCAGGATTTACATATACATATACCCACCAATATCCCCCACCAATTTAATGTGGAAATGTCTGATACCCAAAGTTATGTTGCTGCATGTAAAATACCACGGGGTTGGAACGCCTTCGCTGAGTTGAATATACCACCATCAGTTGTTGGCAATAGTTCACATAGAGAATATCTAAAAATAAGTCACCTGTGCCATTAAAACAGCCTGCAAGACGAAATGTTGTTTTAAGTACCATTGAATCTAAAGCACCATATACTTATCTGTATGATTTTGTATTTACTTTTTGTATTGTTTAATAAATATTATATCAAAGCTTTAATATGCACAAATACATTCATGTTATGATTTACTAGGGTTTATGGTCATTTAATGGTAAAGGTAAATGTCCATGTTTTGTATTTCTTTAATAAAAATAATTTGTTACTGTTAAACCGTGTCTGTTTTTTTTTTTTCATACTGTATGATACAATAAATCTTGGCACCATTTTCAAATTGAATGTTACATGCCATGTTCTCCTGAGGACCCGCCCTATTTGAGCGAGTTCTGCAGCTCTGAGGGACAGAGGCACTCGTTTGCCTTTATCATGTACCTATTTGAATGTTTCAAATGCATCTCAGACCTCTAAATGCACACGTAGTTTGTTTACAGGAAACAAATTGGAGCAATTGACATCATGCTTTCTTAGGCCTTGGTTGATACTTTGTCCCATACCAAAATATATAACGTTTCTTTATCTGACCATGCATTAATATTAGTAGTGCTTGTCTTTTATACCATTGAGTCCAGACCACGACAATGGATTTTTTGCATCCATTTAGCTCATTTGGACGATTTTCAATCATATCTACAAAATAAATGGGCAGACTATGTTGATAATAATTTAGAACAGTAAGAGCAGTGCTGTCCAACTGGCTCCCTCTGTGTGGGCCCCAGAAATACAGGTTGAAATAACTGCCTGACAGATATGTTGGGACCACTAAGGAAAAGAATAAAACAATGAGAATATTGGAGAATTGCCAAAAAAAAAAAAAAATAGAGCTAAGCACAGATGGAACTAATCAAGAGTTATTAGCTACAGGGATAATTAGTTTGAGTTTTACACATCTATGAATATGAATTCTCACCCTTGAGAAGTTTAGATTTGGATTGGCCAGGGGTTCTCATACACTTTGTGACCACAGTATCTCCACTGACATTTTCTGGTAGGTCCCAGTAGAGGAAAGTGTCACAACTCAACGTGTATCACATATACATAATACAATTTTTGGGATTTTCCATCTTGGGCTTACCTAATTTATCAGAAGCTTTTATGATCCAGATACAACCATAGTATTAAGAATATCTAGGGTAGAAAATAATAGTTCAGTATAATTTACTTTCAAGCGTGGCTTCCAAAGTTATCTAGGCTTGCAAAAATCCATTCTGCCAAAATATCAGCCTAACTGGACTTCATGGAGTCTGAAGCTCTTTCCATCTAGTTTAAGTAGCAGCATTTAAGAGTATGTATTTGGTTTGTTTCTGTCTTTAAAAATAATGTATGGTGAGATGGGTTTTGATGTGAAATGTCAGAGGTTTAAAGGAGAAATAAAGTCTAAATCCTTGGGGGTTGCCAAATATTATGCACATCCCAGTGATTGTAATCACTTACCTGATACCCCGGTGCGGTGCTCATGTTAGCAGAAAACTGCACTGGCCTATTATTATTATTATTATTATTAACATTTATTTATAAAGCGCCAACATATTCCACAGCGCTGTACAATAAGTGGGATTCATACATTGGACATACTGAGTAACATATAATGCAATCAATAACCGATAGAAGAGGTGAAGAGAGCCCTGCCCAAAAGAGCTTACAATCTACAAGGCTAGGGCATTTCTGTGTGGGCACCACAGAGTGGTTTCTTCAGTACTCCCTTGCCGACACTTGTGCAGCAGAGGAAAAATGCTGGATTTTTTGTAAAAATTCAGCCTTGCACTCTACTTCGCATTCACACCTGCACAAAGAATGAAAAAGAAGGGAGAGGATCGTTAAGTGCAAGCCGAGAACCAACCCATTTGCTCACCCGTCTGCACCCGGAGCCACTGCATCGCAGTCCCGGATTATTATTGAAAAGTCCCTCATTTCCCTTAGATCTCTTGCACTAAATGCCAAAAAAGATGCAAAGTTTCTTAAACTTAATTAGATAAGGAGGCTTTTGGCTGAGCCCAGAATACTTAACCATCAATGCCTGCACTTATATACAGTTGTAACTAATAATATCATCAGGTCTCTTGGAGGAACTGAGACACATCTTAACAGGCAATTTCACCTTTATCAGCAAAACTGTAAAATCCCCTAAAACCTCCAGAAATATGTTCAAACTTTACATAACCTGCCAAAATGGGGAGGTATGATGGCAGAGAACATTTTGTATCCCAGTCCAGACGTGCTGCTTACCAATGAGGCACAATTAAATAGGGATGAGAATCAGCAGGTGCACATCTGAGCACCTTTAAGTGTTCAACTGTGTTTTAAATGAAAACATAACGACATGAATTCACTGCAAAAGTGCATTTTCTCAGAGGGGATAAATATCATTTAATTTTTTAAATAAAATAAGTAACCGGCCATGGAGAACAATTAAAAAAGGAGGTAACGAGAGGTTTAGATTCTAAGCTCTTTAGGGCAGGGCTCTCTTCACTTCTTGTATTGGTTATTGATTGCTTTATATGTTACTTTGTATGTCCAATGTATGAAACCCACTTATTGTACAGCGCTGCGGAATATGTTGGCGCTTTATAAATAAATGTTAATAATAATAATAGACTCAACCAGTGTAAAGCCAAAGAACCCAGACGAGGGGTCATTTACTAAGCCCAGGATGCCAATGCTAGAACATGAAGGGGGTGCAACATTAGTGCTCATTCATTAATGACTTACGCCCAGGGGCTTGCTGAGCTATACACCTTGCACCTTCTTAAACATCCTATAGGTCAGGTTGTAAGGAAAGGGCTCTTTAGAACCCCATGGCTGCTAGCACTCACTAAATTGTGTCTCTGATGTGCAAGGTAGGGGGCAGGATGTATGTATATATAACTTTATTTATAGAGCATCACATGGATACACAGCACTGTACATTCTTACAATATAGAAAAGTGCACACAAGGCTTAGAGGTTATAGACGACTCCAGCTTTTAGGGAAAGATTTCTATTGAGGCCCAGTCCCCAGTGCTCCCAGTGTAGAACCAAACAAGCAGCTTCAGGTGCAGATTTGTGCTGCCCTAGGCCCGGGGCTTTTTGCCTATATAAACACCCTTTTCCCCATGTTTAATTAAAAAAAAAATCTACATTTCAAATGCCATCAAGTCGCTCAGTATGCATGTTTTACTTATACATTTTAATGCTTTGAAGCAATTCTTTTATTTGTCACTAGAGGTCATCCTTTTCCCCTGTAAATGAGTATGTTACAGAATGTGTGCATGTGTGGCTAATAATGTATAAACATTTCTAATGAAATACAAGTGTTCATATTTATAAAGGGCTTCCTCCACTAATAGCAAAACATTTTAAATTATACAACAAGCCCATGAAATAATAATGAACCTTTAAATGCTGCCACTGCAGACAGGAGGTTTTATGATGTGGATCAAATTTAAGCAAACAGAAGTACCTTTAGTTCTATGGTGTAACCTGCCTTTCCTGTAGGTTTCTCTTATTAATATGAATGGAAATCAAGATGTCTATGTATCCTGTGCATATAAATTAAGCAGGGATATCACACAAAAACTGTGCCTAGAAATAAATTCAAGGACTCGCACACAAAAAAAATAGGCAAATAAGTGTACACAGGGCAGCTGTGTGTAACCAGCCAATGTTTTGTACTTGGGCTCACGTTTATATTGGGTGCTTGGGTCTACAGGAACAGGAGCACCCAGAGATTAGAGGTTCAGTGTAAGCAATTAATGATTCTGTGTATCTGATATGGGTGCAAAAAGAGCTAGAGTTTATCCATTATGATGTTTTATGTTGTTTGAGTGCTAACAGTATCTGAGCATGGAATTGCATTTGCGAGTGGACATTTGTGGTCTTTCAAAAAGAATGGTGATTTACCTTGGCAGCACTGCAGACATGGAATTACTGTGAGGGTAATGATAGCCAGCTTGCTTGCCTACCATCCCTCTGCCTCAGACATTTCTGGCTGTTACTGCCCACCCACTGAAGACTATGAGAAATCCCTTGCACGTTGAAGGAGGACTAAACCCCAAACCCAAGGACTAAAAACAAATATGGGTAGAAATGCTGCATTTTATGTATTGAAATTACCAGAACCAGCTTAATGTTTTAGAATCTCTGTCACAGTAATCATCCAGGCCTTCAAAATTGTGCACAGAAGCTTGGATTTTGTTAGGAGTGTCAGTGACTCTGCACATGCTCAGTCTGCTCTGGGCTGCTGTTACAAAGCTTAGGGGTTGCCACAATCATCAGAAAGACAAGGGGGTATATTTATCAAAGAGTGAAGTTAGAGCTCACCACAGTCCGCTAGAGCGAAACTCCGTCACTCTCCATTCATGTCTCTCGGAGTATTTATCAATGAGTGAAAATGAAAGTTCACTCTTTGATAAACAGGCCTTTAAAAATGCCATAGATATGAATAGAAAGTGGCGGAATATCACTCTAGTGGAGTGTTCACTTCACTTTTTGATAAATATACTCCAAGGTTAAGAAAGGGGCTCATTTACCAAGTTGACGCAATATGCATGGGATTTGGGAAGCATATTTAGTATCAGTATAACTGGTACATTCATTGTTAAAGAGTAATTGGTAGGTTTAGGCATCCCATTTCTGTAGGAGAGGGTGAGATGATGGCAGCCTTGGATTCCAGAACACTTCTTCAAACATAACTTGAACACACCCATTTATCAACATTGGGCATATTTGCCAGTGGGCAGTAACCCCTGCCAATGTGCTGCATTTGTTGTTCTGCTTGCAGCTGCTGTAAAAAAGCTAATTATTGATTGGTTGCTATGAGTTACTGCCCAAGGGCAAATTTTCCCAGTGTTGATAAATGAGCCCCATTGTATTCCCAGCCAATAAACAAAGCATTTCTGACTAATATCATAAAGATGTAGCCTTACAAAGCCATTTTATGTTGGTTCTTTTTGGGCAGGACTCATTTATGACAGGAAATAAGTGCAAAAACTGGTGCAAATTGCCATGCTTCTCCTTAGTGTCAAGCCTAGCCGGCCAGTAGAGATGTGGCGAACTGTTCGCCGGAGAACTAATTCGCACGAAAATCGGGTGTTCGCAAGTTCGCAAGTTCGCAAACTTTTAGCGATGTTCGCAATTTTGGGTTCGCCTTAGCTGGAGCCAAATTTTGACCTCTCACCCCAGAGCCAGCAGATACATGGCAGCCAATCAGGCAGCTCTCCCTCCTGGACCACCCTCGGACCACTCCCTTCCATATATAAACCGAAGCCCAGCAGCCATTTTACATCTGCCTGTGTGTGCTTGATGAGTTAGCATAGGGAGAGAGCTGTGCAGGGGTTTGAGGGGCAGTTTAGGTAGCTTTGCTAACTAGTAATCTACTTTCTACTGCTCTGTATGTAGCTGTGGGGACAGCTGTCCTGCTGATCTCATCTGCTGTAACCCAAAAGTCCTTGTTAAAGCAGTTTATTACACAGGTTTAGAAATGTAGTGTGATTTCTGCCCTTTACAGCACAAAACGCAACGCTGTGTCAACAACGTATTTTTCAGAGAAATTTTTGCCCTTGATCCCCCTCCTGCATGCTCCTGCCCAGGTCGTGGCACCCTTTAAACAACTTTAAAATCAGTTTTCTGGCCAGAAATGGCTTTTCTAGGTTTTAAAGTTCGCCTTCTCATTGAAGTCTATGGGGTTCGCAAAGTTCGCAAAAGTTCGCACTTTTTGGCAGAAGTTCGCAAACGGGTTCGCGAACTTTTTTTCTGAGGTTCGCTACATCTCTACCGGCCAGGCGCCCTGGGCAAATTGGCTGACCACGTTACCCACTGCACAACCAACTGCCCCCCTTCTACTGTAAACACCCATTTGTTTCCATGTGCATGCACCGTAAAGGTGGGAGCGCGACACAATAACATTCCAGGACCAGTAATGAGCAGGCAGTGGGGGGACGAGGGCACAGAGTAGGGCAATAGAAGAGGTACGTGGCCAGCGCCCACCCCCAGCATTGTGCCCTAGGTACATGCTCCTTCTACCTACCCCCAGTTCCGGCCCTGCTTCTCCTACAGTACTATTTGTCCCACTTTGGACAACAAATGTGATAAAATATAGAACCTTTGGCCTTTCAACCCATTTCCTAACACCACAGCCTTTGCAATTGTATCTCTACAAACCAAGACGTTGTTGTTATTTTTATTTAGTCTGAAGCCTCTGACTATGAGACCAGTACATTTTCTTGATTCACTGTGATCCTGTAATGGTGTGGAAAGTTACTGGAAAATAAACCTGCTGAATGCAGTACATTCAGTACCTATCAACAATAGCTATTGCCACTTAAATCCAAACATGGAAACCATTGGCAATCAATAGCAAACCACAGCAAATCGTTCCTTCCTGGAGAATAGAAACCCATGGTGTGTCATTTTGCATTGAATAGCGTGTTTATGTAAGCAAGTAGGGCGGTGAGAATGTATAAACTGAGCAGGATGCATCACATCAGATACAAGCAAACACCTTGCATTCAGCAGGTATGAAAGTACTTTTTAATAGATCATAGTGTTTTGCTCCGAGAACAAGATGTGGGGATTGTTAATGAATTCCCCTGAATATTTACTTTCTCTTTGAGGTCAGGAGAAAATAATAGTTAATGCATCAGTTAACAGCTTTTCTTCCCTATTATTGGATTACTGTTGGAAAGGTATTACTTGGCAGTCAGCAGTGGATGTATACACTGTAAGCCAGCGTGACATATCCTGTGAATAATACTCAGTCAATAAAGCATCTACACTTTGATCTCCCAGAGTCATTGTGTGCAGGAAGCCTGTGTGGTGCTCTAATGGGACACCAACGAACATTGCTATTAACAGAATGACATAGGGTGGCAGCTGATTCAATTATATACAGGTATGGGATCTGTTATCCAGAATGCTTGGCACCTGGGGGGTTTCCATTTAAGGCAACTATTCTGTACTTAAGTCTACTAAAAAATAATTAAAACTTCAGTTAAACCCAATAGGATTGTTTACCTCCAATAAGGATTAATTATATCTTAGTTGGGATCAAATACAAGGTACTATTTTATTATTACAGAGAAAGGGGAAATCAATTTTAAAAATCTGAATTATTTGGTTAAAATGGAGTCTATGGGAGATGGCCTTTGCTTTATTCTGAGCTTTCTGGATAACGGGTTTGTAATATAATATTCAGGTCGTATAAAGGGATGAGCAAATCTGTCCCGTTTCACAAAAAAATTGTACATTGTATTGAAGTCAATGAGGGTTTTTTCACCACATTTGTTTTTCAAAAAAAGTACAAATGCATTGAAGTCAATAGCATTTTTTTCTCATTCCAAATGTATTAAAGTCAATGAGGATTTTTGTCAAGTTTTTTCTTATTGCAATGCATTGAAGTCAATGGGAGTTTTTTCTCATGACAAATGTATTGAAGTCAATGGGAGTTTTTTCTCATGATTTTTTGCAGCTAATTAAAACTTTTGCTTTGAAGTTTTGCTGTGGTTGTGCTAAAAATATTTGCCGGTGGCAAAATGGGAATTTCACTGCAAATCCATGCCTGGTGAAAAAATGTGCCCATCATTAATGGCATATACTATTTATTGTGTAATTTAATTTAAGTGTGTAGCAAGCTAGGAAATAAGATGGAAATACAGCTATATGCCTTATGGCACACATGACATTGACTGGAAAGCACCTGTCATAATAAGGACTGAAACGCTACCCACTGTACAGTATGTGAATCTGTAATAATCACCTTGGGTTAAAGGTTTAATGATTAAAGGGGAAGGGAAGCCTGGTGACAACCCCACACTGCACTGCACCACCAGGCACTCACCAGAAACCATATATCACCTTTTCTGGCTGAAGAATTCAGAGTAACATAGAGGAGTTGGTGGACGCCACACCGCACCACTTCGGGTACTTTGGTGTTTTTTATTGGAGCATGCCCATTTGAAGCCAGTCTGGACCCGCTTTAACTGTACATGCTCTTTGTCTGCAGTGACAGGGTTGCCTGCCAACTCTGCTACATTGTTCTGCATTTTTCAACAAGGAAAAGCAATGGATGGTGTATGTTGAGTCCCTGGTGATGTGGTTCAGAAAGGGGGAGGGAACAGGGCCGGATTTTAAAGTTGAGCGTGCCAAGGCCAGTTGGGTTGCCAGCCAGCTTTCCATTATATTTTTTTAAACAGAACCAGATATATATGTACTAATGCAGAATGGGAAATCTTAGCGTATCCAATGCTGAAACCATACACACTGACACGTCTCTTACTTAACCGGAGCCAGTAAATCTAGGCCATAGCCAGCATATTGCACATTACATTGCCATCCTCACTACAACATCATTTTTTACTGGAATATAAAGTATTGCCTTCCAGAAACCTAACATCTGCTCTGGAACTGAAATGAAAAGGTGAATTATGAGGATTTTGTTTCCATCCAAACTGAGAACTGGTGTTCAGGAAGAGTTATATGAAAACTCTTTTCCCCGAAAAGGAAACCAGTAATGGAGACTTTTCATTATAAACTTTACATGGTTATGCCATTTCTCTGAGTTCAACTTGTGCTACTTTACTTAGTCCTATTCTTCTATAGTTAATTTTGTTTGGTTCTTATGTAGACCAATATCATATTGATTCTAAATGCATGAATAAAGTTACTCAGTATGGATTCATATAACAGTATGGCCACTCATAAGGGTATCGGCCAATGTATGGTCATATTCTTGCCCTAGAGGATGTTGAATGGATTCACTAACCATCGGCAAAAAATAATTCCCATGGATGCAGAGCAGTGAGGGAAAACTGTACTTGCCTCTTGCATTGCACTTTGTGCCTCATTCAAAAACATTCCCTGTTTGCACTTTGCATCGGAAGGCAACTTGTTCAGGCCCATTATCCCAAACCACTTTACTCGTTAAAGTTCTTAGGGAGTATATTTTGTGCAGCCACAAAATTCAAATTGTGTTTATTATTATGTTTAACAAAGTTCTTATTCTTGTGTTGATACAAAGAAAAGGAAAAAAAAACCCAGCAAGCCGTACAATAACTTCAATTCTGCACAGCTAAAAGGTTTGCTATCCCACCTCGTGCTTCCTTAGTCTCCATTCTCTGATTTGCACTTCACTGTGTAATCTCTGTAGGAGGCTAGGTGTGAAGGAAAACAAACCAAGACTTTGATTTAAGAGCAAACAGAAGCTCCTTTTCTTTAGAGATTCTCTTGCACCATTAAAAACCAACTTTTCCCAGAGTTCTATAAAAATCTTTTTTTAAAATATGCCCTATTTAAAGCCTTGTTTATATTGTGAGTGTGTCATGGGGTTTGCACAAATGAGGGGATTAAAATGCAATGTTCATAAATATATGTATATACACTAACAATTTACTGATTTTCATTATTTCTGTAATACATAATGGATTATTTTTTAACAGAATTCCAGCATCATGTCGTGTGCTTGCTTGGGTGCTAATGCGGAGGCAAATTAGCATTCACTTTTTGAATCACAAGTTTTCCTTAGTGGGGATAGTGTTAATAATATGCACAGTGTCAATAACAGCAATGAGGGACAATGACATTTAAAGTCACTAGGCGATGCCAAGGTGATGTTAATCACCTACTACTACTAATAAGGCCGGGTTGGTGGTTGCCATCTTGTTCCAGGCAACCCTCCATGGCAGTTCAGGTTTGGTACATGTGCAGAACTAAGTTTTTCCAAAGACTGCTGGAAACAAGGAGTTGACCGAGAATATGCAATAAATGAAAAACAAATTGTCATTCCCCATTGACTTTACTTTTACTTGTCATTTAGGGTTTTGGCACACGGGGAGATTAGTTGCCCGCGACAATTCTCCCTTGTCGCGGGTGACTAATCTCCCCGAAACGCCATCCCACCGGCTGGGATGGCATATGCGGCGGCGCGATTTCCCTGAAATTGCGGAAGTTTCCTCTCAATCTCCCTTGCAAATCTCCCTTGTCGCAGGCGACTAATCTCCCCATGTGCCAGAGTCCTTAAGGTGGCCATACTCCATAGCTATCTGTCCAATCAACCCCTGGTCGACTGGATAGATAATTCACAGCTACCTTTCTATTGTTCCAACTGTTTGGGCAGATAGCCTGGATGATCAGAAGCAGGGTCTGGCTGGCCCACCAAAATTCCCAGTGGGCCCCAATCCTGTTGGGTCCGTAAGGCAGCCACCTACAAGATGGCCAAGTGCTCCACTGTGGAATGCACGGCAATCTTTAATTTTTACACCCTAGGATCGGCCAGACTGATGGCTGAGAGTAAATAGCAGAGGAGGAGGAGGGGTGTGATAGACAAGTGGAAAGTACAACAGTTTCGGTACCTGTATGGCCAGCTTAGGTGTCCAATTCACTTAATGCCAGTCACTTGTGTGTTTAGGTGTAACTCTAGGGTTACAACCCGTGGACAATCATATTGTTGCATTCATTTTTCTACCTGCAGCTGTCTGAAAAAAGCCAATTGCTGATTGTTTGCTATGGGTATGGGTTACTGCCCATGGACAAATTTGCCCCTCTGTTTCCATATTGGTGATATACAGGAATCAGAAATCTTTTAAACTAAAATACTTAGTGCTGATTATTTCTTTTCATAGTTTATTGGGAAACAAAACCCTTTTGTACATGTTTCCATAATAATACAGTGAAAATAATATGAGTAAATATTTACTGTCAATGCATGATGCTTGCAATTGCCCTCACGTGTTACTGTAACCTTCATACATCTGTACTTTGGAAGTTGCATATAAATCTGTAAACTTAAATTTGATTTCACAAAGATTTATGTCGAGCCGTTCTCCTTGTAAACGCGGCACAGTTAATCTAACAAAGCTGCTCGCTTCAAAACACTTGATTGATATTGTTTCTCCATAAGGTTAAAGGATTTTTTTTTTTAGTTCAAAACATCTTTCAGTAATATATATGTTTTGGTTATTCTTAATAGGAGTTCTATCCAATAATATAATTGGCCACGGGCAATTAATATACAGCCATTATCTCTTCACTCATTAACACATGTTGGAAAACAGAATGAGATTATTAGAGCACTAAGGAGAGCAAAAAAGATAAAGGGGACAGAGTGCAAAGTGCAAAATACATGGGAGCTTGCAGCTGTTTTTTGCACCCTGCCATGCCATTTGTAATGGTAGATTTGGGGTTTTCAGGGGTTTTACAGTTGATGCATAGAAATTGTATATACCCTATGTCAGTACCCAACCAGTGGCTCGGGGGCAACATGTTGCTCACCAACCCCTTGGATGTTGCTCTCAGTGCCCCCAAACCAGGGAGTTATTTTTGAATTCCTAACTTGGTGGCAAGTTTTGGTTGAATAAAAACAAGATTTCCTAGCAAATAAAGCCCCCTGTAAGCTGATAGTGTGCATAGAGGCTCCCTAATAGCCAATCTTAGCCCTCATTTGGCTCCTCCATGAACTTTTATGGTGCTTGGGTTGCTCTCCAAATCTTTTTACATTTGACTGTGGCTCACGAATAAGAAAGGTTGGGGATCCCTGCCCTATGTGGTTCTACTCCATTTGCAAAGATGAGTAACCAATATCTTCTATCTGTCTTTATAAGTATAGAGCAAACTAGGGCTTATTTTCTATTGGGTAGATGCAATTACTGGCCTGCTAATGGTCACCATTCACTTAGTACTTGGTCTTACTAATGGTGCAATGTAACAAGCACTCTACCCCTTGAAAACATTCAAATGTTGGAAATTCAGACAGGACTCTGAGGTGAATGGCGCAGTGGTCAGCCAGTAAATAAACACGAGGAAACAGACACTGATGCAGAAACTGTGCTGCTGTCTTCTTTATTTAACAGGACATGTTTTGAGCTATAAGCTCTTTCTCAAGTGTTACATATCAAATGGTTACACAGATCTCTTATGGAAACACTTGGGAAACAGCTTATAGCACAACATGTGGCATCACATGACACATGATGTCATATGGCTGCCCAAACCATCACTTAACTTCCCTGGAACAATGGGGCCCTGTCCTTGTCACCTATGGCAGACGGTAAAAAAATGATTAAAAACTGTGGTCTTTACCACTTGATGTGCTGAATGGCACTAAGGGCTGCCCTCTTTCACCACTTGCATTACAGAATTCTGCTGCTCAGGCCCATGTGGCATCAGCCTTAAGGCCCCCATACACGGGCCAATAGAAGCTGCCGATATCGGTCCCTTGGCAGCTAATCGGCCCATGTATGGGAAGAAACGAGCAGCCTGGCCGACCGATATCTGGCCTGAAATTGGCCAGATATCGATCAGCCAGGTTAGAAAATCCAGTCGGCAAGTTGCTACCCGATATCGCCCACCCGTAGGTGGGGATATCGGGTAAAGATCCGCTCGCTTGGCCAAGTGAGCGGATCTTATAGTGTATGGGGACCTTTAGTCACAATTATATCTTACCATGGCTCAAGTTGTGGCAACCCTTAGGGCGTAGACAGACGGGGCAATTAGTTATCGCAATTTTTAAGCTGGGGTTTTCCTAAAAGTTGTGGAGACTTATCGCTCCGTCTGCCTTAGCGATTACAGCCGAATCTGCTAGTGTCTGCAACTTAATCTACAAGTGTGGTACTATCTTAGCAAAAGTTACAGATAATATAAAGCAAAGGCAAGTTATCTACATATACAGCAGCAACTACCCTACAATTCAAGACATATATGAATATGAAAATGCAATTTATTCCTTGATTTTCAAGCTAGTATAGTTATAAAAGAGGACTAAAAGGAAAGAGGGACATGTTAGTGGGGCATTAAAGAAAAAAGGTATGCAGCTATGGTATCTGTAACAGATCCTTAAGGGTGGCTGCTCAGGATCCAGAGCTCCTAGTGAGATTTCAGAAAGTCTACTCCACATATTATTAATGGACACAAATACATTGTGCTGCTATATTTTTCCAAGTCTCTTATTCCCCTTTTGTAATTATTAGGCACTATCGGGATTATATAATTAAAAGTCTTGCTAATACCTAGTAATCCATAGGAACCAATCAGATGTTTGTTCTTAGGCTGATGCCACACGTGGCGTAGGGCTGATTTTTTCGGCAAGCGTTCTTCCGCTTGCCGAAAAAATCAGCCCTACGCCATGTGTAGCATCAGCCTTAAACCTTCTGATTTAAAAACCAATTTCAAACAATTAGATGATTTTACATATATGTCCATTAAATGCTACCTGCTGATAAGTTACCATAGATAATACCCCCCATATGTAATCAAAGGCACCACATTTGCCAAGGAGCAGTAATCAATAGCAACCAATAAGATGATTGTAAGCTCTTTTGGGCGGGGCTCTCTTCACCTCTTGTATCAGTTATTGATTGCTTTATATGTTACTCTGTATGTCCAATGTATGTAACCCACTTATTGTACAGCGCTGCGGAATATGTTGGCGCTTTATAAATAAATGTTAATGTAATGTTTGCTTTTAAACAGGTGACCAGTAAATGTTTCCTGTTAATTGGTTGCTATAGGTTGCTGCTCCTGGGCAATCTTAGTGTCTTTTATTACATAACCCCCATGCCTTATATTGCATAACTCTTTTAACCCCATTTGTAATAAAAGGCACTAAGTTTGGCCAGGAGCAGTAACCCAAAGCAGCAAAGGGGATGTTTTCTGTTAAGCTGGCCATACACGTGGCGATCTGACGATGTTTCGCGCGACCATCGGTCGCGCGAAACATCGTAAGATCCGCCACACACCATTCAGGGCTGAATGGGCAGGTAAGGAGGTACCTGCCGATTCAGCGCTGAAGGGAGATTTTGGTCAGGCGCCTTCTATGGCGCCCGATCAAAATTTTCAAACTGGTCCGATCGGCGAGTCGGCCGATATCAGCAGCTTCCTGCGATATCGGTCGACTCGCCGACATACCATACGAGGTTTCGTACGATATTATCGGTGCGTGTATGGCCACCTTTAAACAGGTGACCAGTAAATGCTGGCTGTTGATTGGGTTTCTGTTTCAGGGCAAATTTAGTGCCTTTTATTACATAACCCCATTAGTTTTTATAATTACATTTCTTTGTAAATCCAACATAATCCAGGGCTTTGATTGATGGGTTGTTAAATCACATAGTCATTTTTGTGCAATTACCCAATTCCTTTACTAGTATCTTCTCCTGTGGACGGGCAATGTGCTTTACAGAAAATGTAGTAGTGAATTTCAGAGTATTGTGAAAATAAAAATTTATGAAAAGAAGACACTTTCTAAATGAAATTGGTAAAAAAATTATCTACTGTTTTTAAAATAATTATGATAATCTCCACTGTCACAGCAATCTGTCACTCTTCATGCAGGAATCAGAGGAAGAGTTTGATTGACAGCTCTAATACATCATTGGCGAGTGCTCCCTGTGCCTAGACAATGTTTTTTCATTTGCTGTCAGTCAAAATCTGAAGCCTGCATGAAGAGAGAATAAAGAGAGACAGATTGATGGGGTGGGGATTCTAATGCTTAACTTGATTATTTAGAAACAGTACCGCATTTCTAACTGATTATATTTAATCAATTAGAAATCAATTTAATCTTATATTTAAGTTCCTTATTTCCATGAGATGATGCTCATGTCAAATTTTTATGTTCGTCAGAGTTTCATGGTCATTCCCTATTTCTGTATGGGAAAAGGAAGCTTGATAGATAGAAGAACATATATAGTATGTAGAGAAAAGAGACTAGGATAATAGTTTGAGGGAGGAGAGGAGGCATTAGTTTTGAGAGTGAGCCCATAGTCCAGGGTTATATGATGGGCCCCTGCCACCTCCGTCCGACACTGCTCTGATGTACTTCTTCCACCTTTGACAGGGCCAAAAACTGTTAAAAAGAGAATAGAATAGTGATGAGTAAATCAGTCCTGTTTCACTTCACCGAAAAATTCACAATGCTGCTGAAAAAATTGCGAAACTGATAAATTTGCATGCATGACTTTTTTAAGCATGTGACATTTTTTTTATACACATGACTTTTAAAGGCTAAAGTGCTGATGGCAAAATGCAGAATTTCATTGTGAATCCGTGCCTTGTGAAAAAATTCATTCATCACTAAAAATGAATGTCAATTGCAAAAGTACTCAGAGCAGCATCCTGACCAAACTGACCTCAATTGATTTTTTTTTCGGTTTAGATTAGCCCTTTAAATCTAATGAATTTAAACAATTCACTAAGGCCAGACTAAAGCTGGCCATACACGGGCCGATTGTAGCTGCTGATATTGTTCCCTTGGACCGATTTGGCAGCTTATCGGCCCGTGTAGGGGCAGAAACAATGGCCATACCTGACCGATATCTGGCCTGAAATTGGCCAGATATCGATCAGGCAGGTTAAAAGATTCAGTTGGATCGGGGACCGCATCGGCTCGTTGATGCGGTCCCCGAACCGACTGTGCCATTGCCGCCGTTAGAATTTCCCCTCGCCAGGCGAGCGGATCTTAACGTGTATGAGCACCTTAAGACTAATATTTAAGTAAGTGACAACTAGAGAGGTTGCCTAAATGATGCATTTAGGACAACTATAAATGCAAATTACTATGTAAAGGCACTAATTTTGCCCAGGAGCAGTAACCCATAGCAACCAAACAGCAGATAGCATTTACTGCTCACCTGTTACCTGATACAGTGGCTCAGTGAGTAGCACTTCTGCCTTGCAGCGCTGGGGTCCTGGATTTAATCCCAGCCAGAGCACTATCTGCAAGGAGGTTGTATGTTCTCCCTATGTCTGTGTGGGTGTCCTGGTTTCCTCTCACACTTCAAAATTGACCATATTGTGTGCTAATGTGATAGGGGCCTCGGACTGTAAGCTCCTCTGGTGCAAGGAATGATGAATAATCTCTGTAATGTGTTGATGCTATATAAATAACAGGAAATAAACAAAAGCTGTATTGGTTGCTATGTGTTACTACTACTTGGCAAACTTTGGGCCTTTTATTACATATGGAGGATAGTGTAGCTTTTCCTTCAGCCTAAAGTGATTTTAATGTCTGAGATATTTATATTAAGCAATCATACAAACACAAGCCAGGTAAACTATGGAATATGGGCAGCCTTTTCTCAAACAGAAGCATAACTTTATTCGTGCCACCCCAAGCCCACACAGTGACCCTACAGAATCAGCACGTGTAGCCAATATTACTCTTTAGCAGTAGAAATAACTCTCATACACCTGCAAATATCTTTGTTCCTGCTTTGCTAGTGCAGGGGGCCAAAGGCCTTTTCTGTTCCACACGTTATTTATTACATGTACCAGTCCTTAAATAAACAGTGTTCATGCCCGGTGCCGTTTCATAGAAGCAGGCTACTAATTGCACAGTTTTATTGCACCACAATGCACCACGCAGCCCCTTTCATCTCCCAGCCACATGTGCACAGATGGCTTTGTTGCCCATCTTTTTAACTTAGCATTTTCACACCTGGATAAACTTCTAAGTAAGCCCCAGTATGGTTTACATAAAACTTTTGTTAGTTGCTATAAAGGCAGCATCACAGTCTAAATCTCTTTAATGGACGATCTGTAAACGAAAACAAACGGCGTAATGTTCCAAACCTGTGTTTTGTTTTGTTTTTTGTTAAAAAGTCGTTAGCAGGGGGTCAATGGAGAAAACAAGTTGCATTGTATGTTAACAAATAACAAAAAATGCTGCTGTTACATGACAAATCTTGAATTTGCGGTGGCTAATCAAATAAACATCGGCAGATGTGCTTACACTTCAATAATGCATTATATAGGGCTTGCCACAAAAAAACAAATATTTTAGATATGCGTGTGGAATATATAAAATCTGTTTATGTATATATAATGCATGTGTGTTTATTTGAAGGGGAACTCCACCCAAACACAATTTAAGCTTTTTGAAAAGTAAACATGATTTCAAGCAACTTTGCAATATGCACCAGTAAAAGAATACTTTTCATGATTTACAATGCAATAATATGGGATGGAACAGGTACTAAATCCTGGCCCCCTGTTCTCCTGCTGATCTGGCTGACTACTTAAGGACTATAACAGTAGTCGACTGTCCTCCGCCTGCATCTTCCAAACCCCACAATCCCCTGCACAATTGATGTCAATAAGGAAAAAAACATTACAGTGCAATGCACTGTGGGTTATATAGTTCCTGCATGTATGTAAGTTGTGGAGAAATTGTTACAATTTGTAACATCAATGTTTTAGTCCCTCCTCCCCTGCCAGGATTTCAAATGATGCAGAAGGAGAAGAACTGTTTTACAGCTGGATTTCAGCATATGAAAATGGTATTTACTTCATCATCATACTTTTTGAAGGAACAGATTACAGTGATCGTTATATTAGGGATTTCTGTGTTTTGTGGGGCTCAGCCAGAGTTCCCCTTTAAGCACCTTCACTTAAAACATGGAGGGAGGAGGGGGTCACTATATTTATTTTGAGAATAATCCGTAATTACCCAGTATTCCAGTGAATTTAAATTCTTTAAACCGCTTAATTGCAAACAGATATTCCAAGGCAAGGAGTCCCTCGTTCTACCTCTTCTTATTATTCAAACCACAGCCACAATCAGTTACTCTCAGGCCATAGACAAAATAAAAGTCTACAGTGATCAGGATCATGGGCTGAGGTTCTGATGGGGAGATAGACGAGCTTCTGGATGTACTGACCTTTGCTTCACTTTTGAAACTATAACAGAAATGCATTAAATGAAATGTTCTACCCCACTTTCTCTTTCATGGGTTTGATGGGTCATAGCTAGTGATGGATTCATTTTTTCGCAAGGCGTGGACTGGCTGTGAAATTCTGCATTTCACCACTGGTGATTTTTTCTTTAAAACTGCTACGAAGATTTGGAGCTTCATAGTTGCATCACATAAGTCACATCAAAAAAAGTTGCAGTCATTTCAAAAAGAGTTGATCAGGCGGGTAAAAAGTTGTACGGTGCCCGCATTTTGCCAGTTTTTTTGGTTGAAGCAAAATGGGACAGATTCGCTCACCACTAGTCATATCTAGGGGCACATTTATTAATGCACGATCTGTCCGAATCTGAGTTTTTCTTACTGAGCGTATTTTCTGCAATAATTTTGTACCTTGTGCGACTTTTTCGTACTTTGCGACAAAATCGTATTGTCGTGCTGAGTACGAAAGTTTCGGATTCATTCAAGCTTCAGTATTGTGACTTTCCTTGGGCCGGGTTGGAGCTGCAGAGTGCCATTGAGCCCTATGGGAGGCTTTCCTTGGGCCGGGTTGGAGCTGCAGAGTGCCATTGAGCCCTATGGGAGACTTTCCTTGGGCCGGGTTGGAGCTGCAGAGTGCCATTGAGCCCTATGGGAGACTTTCCTTGGGCCGGGTTGGAGCTGCAGAGTGCCATTGAGCCCTATGGGAGACTTTCCTTGGGCCAGGTTGGAGCTGCAGAGTGCCATTGAGCCCTATGGGAGGCTTTCCTTGGGCCGGGTTGGAGCTGCAGAGTGCCATTGAGCCCTATGGGAGACTTTCCTTGGGCCGGGTTGGAGCTGCAGAGTGCCATTGAGCCCTATGGGAGACTTTCCTTGAGCCGGGTTGGAGCTGCAGAGTGCCATTGAGCCCTATGGGAGACTTTCCTTGGGCCGGGTTGGAGCTGCAGAGTGCCATTGAGCCCTATGGGAGACTTTCCTTGGGCCGGGTTGGAGCTGCAGAGAGCCATTGAGCCCTATGGGAGACTTTCCTTGGGCCAGGTTGGAGCTGCAGAGTGCCATTGAGCCCTATGGGAGACTTTCCTTGGGCCGGGTTGGAGCTGCAGAGTGCCATTGAGCCCTATGGGAGACTTTCCTTGGGCCAGGTTGGAGCTGCAGAGTGCCATTGAGCCCTATGGGAGACTTTCCTTGGGCCAGGTTGGAGCTGCAGAGTGCCATTGAGTCCTATGGGAGACATTCCTTAGGCCAGGTTGGAGCTGCAGAGTGCCATTGAGCCCTATGGGAGACTTTCCTTGGGCCAGGTTGGAGTTACAGAGTGCCATTGAGCCCTATGGGAGACTTTCCTTGGGCCGGGTTGGAGCTGCAGAGTGCCATTGAGCCCTATGGGAGACTATCCTTGGGCCGGGTTGGAGCTGCAGAGTGCCATTGAGCCCTATGGGAGACTTTCCTTGGGCCGGGTTGGAGCTGCAGAGTGCCATTGAGCCCTATGGGAGACTTTCCTTGGGCCAGGTTGGAGCTGCAGAGTGCCATTGAGCCCTATGGGAGGCTTTCCTTGGGCCAGGTTGGAGCTGCAGAGTGCCATTGAGCCCTATGGGAGACTTTCCTTGGGCCAGGTAAGAGCTGCAGAGTGCCATTGAGTCCTATGGGAGGCTTCCAAAATCATGCACTGAAGGATCAAAGTCAGAAAGGTTTTCCCGCTGTTTACGATAGTTGGATACGAAAATTTTGTGACTTTCGTAGCGCCAATACGATATTATCGTGACTATTCCGATTTTTTCGTAAGCATTTTTGTGATATTTGCGATGATCAGAAATTATCGTATCCAATCCGAATTTTACCCATTTCGGGATTCAAACTCGTGATTTGATGAATGTGCCCCCTAGTGTCTTTGTGAGAATTGGTTTCAAATGGGCTTTGCTAAAATACACATAAAAACTCTCGCGTTTTTTTATGCGTATTTCGGCTACATGTGCCTGCACCGGAGCGTATCTCATTCATTCCAGTGCAGGCATAGGTAGGAGGCAGATGGCGGTATTTTCAGCAATTGCTTTTCCGCTTGATGAAATTATACGCCAGATGCCTTGTCTGACATCAGCCTTAAGTAAGACCTTTAATTAATGTAAACCAGGTAGTAAAGCTAGCTCTAAAGTGCTTGCATTTTGGAGCCCAGCTATTGATTGGAGATGGCAGGGCAGACAGGTGCAGTGAAAGTAAAATAAGCTTCTCTTTGCATGTCGCAGTTACGCGTATACACTCTGGGATCTCTCTATAGGATCCCCACAGCTGCAGATTTTATTTCCCTTTCTGGGGAATAAAACTATTTGATTTATAGGCATTTCAGGCCCCTGTGCTTCCCTGATGTGGCAAAGTGATACTGCTCCCTTCCCTGTGCTTAACTTTCCAATGCTGAAGCGGGGGTGACACATCACAAATGTGCTCTCTCTGCTTTAAAAATGAAATTTCACCTCTTAAAGTTACCAAGAGTGGCTTTTTTTCTGCCCGTGGTAACCTGCGAGGCACTGCTGCTTGAGGCAGGTTATTTGACTCGTTGTAGCAGCATCTCTGCTAACTGCTGCAGGGAGGTTCAGGGCACAGTAATGGGTGCTACATAATGCTCTGAGCTTATGTAAAGCTTTCCCCAATATGCCCACCTTAGGGTGCGTGATACCAGATTGATCCCAATATTTGACAATTTGTCCAAATTTTCAGATCACAATGACAGTAAATACAGGTGGTCGGGGCAACATCAACAACGCGGTACTTGCCGCAATAAGATTTTTAAACCTGTCAATATTGGACAGATTTTTGCTCAGATATTAGTCAGACAGGCCCATCTGAGGGCCCAATACATATACTTCCAACTCAGTCTGGATGGACTGAATTGGCAGCCTTTTTTGGCCCATGTGTGGCCACCTCTGAGGTTGGCACCTTTTCCTGGTGCAGGCCAGGACAGATGACATCAGAGGGTGGGACAGGTGACATTTAGAGCAGGTCGATGAAGTTTAGGGTGGCGTTAAGACATCAGACCTGGGCACATCAGGCAGGGATTGGCCAAAATCTCAGGTCCTAATGCAAGAGTTTTGTCTGGGTTTCACAGATAGATAATCAGAAAGGGAGTTATGACCTGAACAGCCCATGTAAAAACCAGATTGTGTTGTTCAAAACTGGACAGCAACACCAGCTTCTGTACCAGCCCAAGGCCACTACAGCCCTTTAGCAGTAAAGATATGAGCTTCTGTAGATAGAATATGTATGACTGTAGATATAAAAACAGCCCTTAGATGTTTCAGAGGCTCATGTTCCTCCATGTCAATACACATTCATAGTGCTTTCCCAGTGTCACTAAAGTGGTGCTCTTTATGGCTTCAGTGAAACAGAGTGTATGCTGGGCCTAGAGGTGCCCCCATGTTTGTCTGTGCTGAGGGGTGATGTTTCCATACCCTGCTGTCACTATTTACTTTAGCTCTGCCCGCAATAAAAATGCTTATCTGTATCCCACTTCTGTTCTGGCACTAACCCTCAGCCCCCAATCCTGCCTAGCACTAACATGACGTATTGCTCTCCCTTTAGCTATACATTCAGAACCTATATTATATATTGAATCTAATTATCACATATTTATAAAGTGCTTACATAATTCACAATGCTGTACAATAAATGAGTGTATACATTTAACCATCAGATTAACATACAAAGCAACCAATAATTGATACAATAGGTAAAGAGGGCCCTGCGAAAAGGAGCTTACAATCTAAAATGGTAGCTAACTTTTGTCTGTGTATATATACTGTATATACAAGTGCCCTAAATATCCTGTAAATTATATCCCTATAAATTATGCTTAGTGATATTATAAGTTATAATCGCTGCTCAGTGATGTCATTCTGTCACATGACTGACTGAACTAACAAATTGTGAACGTGCGTGATAATAAATAATGTACCCCCTATTGTAAAATATGTGGATATTATAAGTCACATGGAGTTCCATGACCTGTATAAAGCCTTCGGCCTTGTGCTTTTATATGGCCGTGGACCTATAATATCCCTAATAATATCCAGTTTGGTTGTATACGTAAATGTTTATAACAAACAGGCCTTATTTATGATCTCTATGAATGTTGCATTCCCCCCCACAAGACTCTAATTTAGGCCTAATATGTTGGTATTGTATACATAATGCTTTTAACCCTTTCCCTGCCAAAGACGTAGGTACTACGTCGTTTTAAAAAAAGCAGTTGTATGCCACCGACGTAGTACCTACGTTTTTGGTACTAGTGTAATTCTCTCTGCACCAGCGGCAAAAGCCGCCGGTGCAGAGAGTCAGCTGTGCCCCCAACCCCCTCGGCAAGGAGCCAAGGGGGCTGGCAAGTTGGTCCAGCGATGCGATCGCATCGCTGGACCTAGCTACAAGCAGCAGACCGATCGCACGCTGTCTGCTGCTTGTACTGTCTGTGCCTCTGCTCTCTGCTCCTGCTAGCTCCGCCCCCGCACTTCCTGTGCTGCGAGGACTGCAGAGGGGCTGCCTGCCTGTGATCCCTGAGACCTTCTGCTGGTAAGTGCTCTTTATTTACCTTATACACACACTTACACACATTTACAGGCATTTACACACATTTACACACACATCTACACACAATTTAGCATACTTTTTTTTTTTTTTTTTTGTCCGATTTTGCACACTCTAGCACACTTTAGCACACTTATATACACACTTACACACTATCAGATAAATTTTAGATGTGTGCACACATGTATACACAATTTTTTGTGTATACAAATTTTTTTTTTTTTTTTACTTTTTTTTTACCCCTTTGTCTTTAGTTTTTTTCCCTAAAAATTTTATTTTGACAGCCTGACTATTGGATCTATTATTCTAACCACTAATTACACTGTCATGTGACTTATTTTGTTGTGTCATCGATTTACACAATTTTTGTGGTTTTGTTGCATTTTTATCCCTCTAGAAGTGTTCCTAATCTGTTTTTAGCGTAGCTTTGCCATGCGGTACTTTGGTGTAGAAAAATAACTTTACTTATTTTGAATTCCTCAGAATGTGTACTTTCCAAAAATATATGGGTTTCTGGGGGTCCCTGTGTAGTTTGGGGGTGTTACACATAATACGCTGTCAGGGGGCTCTGTGTGCAAAAACTGAGCTGACAGGCGAGAAATCCTTATGCGCTATTTTAATTTTGGGGTCAGTACATACCGCAGACTTTGATATATCTATGCATATTGGGCATCAAACTGTTCAGTAGGCCTCTGGTGTTCCTATTTGGGGTGTGTTGCCTTTGTACGCAAGAAATTGTGCGAGATAAATGCGGCAAACTGCAACATTTTATGCGATTTTCTCAAATGTCATAAAAACCACTAACTTTAGGAAAGTTTTGCAGATGGGTACTTTGGTGTAGAAAGGACTCTTTACCCTTGTTGGATTTGTCAGAATGTGTACTTTCCAAAAATATATGGTTTTCTGGGGGTCCCTGTGTAGTTTGGGGGTCTTACTGCATATAATAGGCTGTCAGGGGGCTCTGTGTGCAAAAACTGAGCTGACAGGCGAGAAATCCTTATGCGCTATTTTCATTTTGGGGTCAGTACATACCGCAGACTTTGATATATCTATGCATATTGGGCATCAAACTGTTCAGTAGGCCTCTGGTGTTCCTATTTGGGGTGTGTTGCCTTTGTACGCAAGAAATTGTGTGAGAAAAATGCGGCAAACTGCAACATTTTTATGCGATTTTCTCAAATGTCATAAAAACCACTAACTTTAGGAAAGCTTTGCAGATTGGTAATTTGGTGTAGAAAGGACTCTTTACCCTTGTTGGATTTGTCAGAATGTGTACTTTCCAAAAATATATGGTTTTCTGGGGGTCCCTGTGTAGTTTGGGGGTCTTACTGCATATAATAGGTTGTCAGGGGGCTCTGTGTGCAAAAACTGAGCTGGCAGGCGAGAAATCCTTATGCGCTATTTTCATTTTGGGGTCAGTACATACCGCAGACTTTGGTATATCTATGCATATTGGGCATCAAACTGTTCAGTAGGCCTCTGGTGTTCCTATTTGGGGTGTGTTGCCTTTGTACGCAAGAAATTGTGCGAGATAAATGCGGCAAACTGCAACATTTTATGCGATTTTCTCAAATGTCATAAAAACCACTAACTTTAGGAAAGTTTTGCAGATGGGTACTTTGGTGTAGAAAGGACTCTTTACCCTTGTTGGATTTGTCAGAATGTGTACTTTCCAAAAATATATGGTTTTCTGGGGGTCCCTGTGTAGTTTGGGGGGTCTTACTGCATATAATAGGCTGTCAGGGGGCTCTGTGTGCAAAAACTGAGCTGGCAGGCGAGAAATCCTTATGCGCTATTTTAATTTTGGGGTCAGTACATACCGCAGACTTTGGTATATCTATGCATATTGGGCATCAAACTGTTCAGTAGACCTTAGGTGTTCCTATTTGGGGTGATTTGCCATTGTATGCAAGAAATTGTGTGAGATAAATGTGGCAAACTGCAATATTTTTATGTGATTTTCTGAAATGTCATAAAAACCACTAGCTTTAGGAAAGCTTTGCAGATTGGTACTTTGGTGTAGAAAGGACTCTTTTCCCTTGTTGGATTTGTCAGAATGTGTACTTTCCAAAAATATAGGGTTTTTAGGGGTCACCCTACATTTCTGCAGCTTCCACCCCTAATAAAACTGCCATGTGTTTATGAATTAGGTAAAGATAAGCCATGAAATTAGTGTACACAAGGTATATTTGGGGGTCTCTAAGTGCCATGTGCTTTGATAAACCTATGTACAGTGGGCATCAAACTGTTCAGTAGACCTCTGGGGTTCATATTTAGGGTGTTTTATTTTGGTACCTAATGACCTGTAGAAAATAAGATGCTGTATAGTGGACGTTTTGAGGTGATTTTTGGAAATGCCATAAAAATCATCAAACTTAGGAAAGCTTTATGGCTTGGTACTTTGGAGTAGAAAGACATGGGTACCCATTTTAGATTCGGGGGGATGTGTACTTTCCAAAAATATATGACTTTCTGGAGTGAATGTACTTTTTACTAGCATTATCCCACATATAATGATGTAAATGTATTGATTTTGCAGAAGCTGAAATGACAGAAATGATAGATCATATGGGGGTATGTTCTCATTGGGGCCCCTACATGCCACATACTTGGGTAAACCTATACATATTGGGCCTCAAACTCTTCAGTAGGCCCCTGGCTTTCATATTTAGGGTGTTTTATCTTGGTACCTAATTCTATGTGGGAAATAAGGTGCTGGAAACTGGAAGCTTTGAGTGGATTTTTGGAAATGTTATCAAAATTGCCAACTTTAGGAAAGCTTTGCGGCTTGGTACTTTGGAGTAGAAAGACATGGGTACCCATTTTAGATTCGGGGGAATGTGTACTTTCCAAAAATATATGGCTTTCTGGGGTGAATGTACTTTTTACTAGCTTTATCCCACATATAATGATGTAAATGTTGATTTTGCAGAAGCTGAAATGACAGAAATTACAGTACATATGGGTATATGTTCACATTGGGGCCCCTACATGCCACATACTTAGGTAAACCTATACATATTGGGCATCAAACTGTTCAGTAGGCCTCTGGGGTTCATATTTAGGGTGTTTTGTCTTTGTACCTAATAACCTGTAGAAAATAAGATGCTGCATAGTGGAAGTTTTGAGGTGATTTTTGGAAATGCCATAAAAATCGTCAAACTTAGGAAAGCTTTATGGCTTGGTACTGTGGAATAGAAAGACATGGGTACCCATTTTAGATTCGGGGGAATGCGTACTTTCCAAAAATATATGACTTTCTGGGGTGAATGTAATTTTTACTAGCTTTATCCCACATGTAATGATGTAAATGTTGATTTTGCAGAAGCTGAAATGACAGAAATTACAGTACATATTGGTATATGTTCACATTGGGGCCCCTACATGCCACATACTTAGGTAAACCTATACATATTGGGCATCAAACTGTTCAGTAGGCCTCTGGGGTTCATATTTAGGGTGTTTTGTCTTTGTACCTAATAACCTGTAGAAAATAAGATGCTGCATAGTGGAAGTTTTGAGGTGATTTTTGGAAATGCCATAAAAATCGTCAAACTTAGGAAAGCTTTATGGCTTGGTACTGTGGAGTAGAAAGACATGGGTACCCATTTTAGATTCGGGGGAATGTGTACTTTCCAAAAATATATGGCTTTCTGGGGTGAATGTACTTTTTACTAGCTTTATCCCGCATGTAATGATGTAAATGTTGATTTTGCAGAAGCTGAAATGACAGAAATAACAGTACATATGGGTATATGTTCACATTGGGGCCCCTACATGCCACATTCTTAGGTAAACCTATACATATTGGGCATCAAACTGTTCAGTAGACCACTGGGGTTCATATTTAGGGTGTTTTATCTTGGTATCTAATGACCTGTAGAAAATAAGATGCTGTATAGTGGAAGTTTTGAGGTGATTTTTGGAAATGCCATAAAAATCGTCAAACTTAGGAAAGCTTTATGGCTTGGTACTTTGGAGTAGAAAGACATGGGTACCCATTTTAGATTCGGGGGAATGTGTACTTTCCAAAAATATATGATTTTCTGGGGTGAATGTACTTTTTACTAGCTTTATCCCACATATAATGATGTAAATGTGTTGATTTTGCAGAAGCTGAAATGACAGAAATGATAGATCATATGGGGGTATGTTCTCATTGGGTCCCCTACATGCCACATACTTAGGTAAACCTATACATATTGGGCCTCAAACTGTTCAGTGGGCCTCTGGCGTTCATATTTAGGGTGTTTTATCTTGGTACCTAATGCTATGTGGGAGATAAGATGCTGAAAACTGGAAGCTTTGAGTGGATTTTTGGAAATTTTATCAAAATTGCCAACTTTAGGAAAGCTTTATGGCTTGGTACTGTGGAGTAGAAAGACATGGGTACCCATTTTAGATTCGGGGGAATGTGTACTTTCCAAAAATATATGACTTTCTGGGGTGAATGTACTCTTTACTAGGTTTATCCCACATCTAATGATGTAAATGTTGATTTTGCAGAAGCTGAAATGACAGAAATGACAGTACATATGGGTGTATGTTCACATTGGGGCCCCTACATGCCACATACTTAGCCAAACCTATACATATTGGGCATCAAACTGTTCAGTGGACCCCTGGTGTTCATATTTAGGGTGTTTTATTTGGTTACTTTATGACCTTTAGGAGTTAAGATACTATAGACTGGAAGCTTTGAAGCGATTTTAAAAAAAATTCACAAATTTTGATAAAAACCAATAACTTTAGGAAAGCATTGCGACTTGATAGTTTGGAGTAGACAGACAGTTGTGCCTATTCTGGATTCCCCAGAATCTCTTCTTTCTAAAAATGTAAAATTTTCTGGGATAAACTTTCTGTTAGTGGAAATTTTGGCATTGAAATCTAAAGTATGCAGCTTTCTGGAGCAGTGCTTTGGAAATTTGGTAGTGTACTGCTGGGAGTTTTTGACCTATACAAGTGAGAAATCTACATAAAACTATATATATTTGGTATTGGCACGTTCAGGAGACATGGGACTTTCCAAATCAGTTGTAATTCCATGCATAAACTAATTTTTGTTTCTGGTGCATGTGTTTATATTATGGAAAATATGATTTTTTTTTCATTTTTTAGACATTTAGAAGCCTATATCTTGTTACAGAATTGGAATTACACAAAAATTCTACCATATTTTAAAAGCTTAGGTTGTCCTGAAAAAAACAATATATAGTTTTCCTGGGTAAACTAAAAGTCCCCCCAAGGAAAGGCCCCTAAAGTGAAACAGTGCAAAATGTTCAAAAACTGTCTGGCAGTAGAAGTTCCGCTTTGTCCAAAACGGCTGGCAGTGAAAGGGTTAAGGGTTTCTACATGAAGACCCACCTATCACAAATGTACGTGCATTAGCAAGGGTGCTTGTCATTATAAAACAGAAGTAAACATTTGAGTGCCATTGTTCTCCACTGGAGGGCAGCAGCTCAGAAAATGCCCCATGTGCAAGTACCCTAAGGGGCACATTTACTAACCCACGAACGGGCCGAATGTGTCGTGACTTTTTCGTTGCCATTACGAATGTTGCGCAAAATCTGGCGATTTTTTCGTAGCGTTACTACTTCGTAGCCTTCGCGCCGAGTACGAAAGATTCGGATTCATTCAAGCTTCAGTATGGTGACTTTTCTTGGGCCAGGTTGGAGCTGCAGGGTGCCATTGAGTCCTATGGGAGACTTCCAAAATCATGCTAAGTCTGAAAGTTTCGCCCGCCGCTTACGAGCGCTCAATACGAAAAAGTCGCGACAAGATACGAGCGCATCGTAATGGCTACGAAAAACTCGCGTTTTTTCGCGCAAATCGTATTGGTAAGGAAAAAGTCACGACAATTTCCGAAAAGTCGTAAAGGTGCCGAAAAAAATCGCAAAAATACGAAAAAGTTGCAAAATGTTCGTTTTCCAATCGGAATTTTTCCAATTCGGATTCGTGGGTTAGTAAATGTGCCCCTTAAGGTTACAGCAGACTCTTTCACTACCAGAGGGTAACATTTCTCTGGTGACCGCTAACTTTAATATCCATTAATCTTTGTAAATTCATTTGGAAGTGCTAGATTGAGTATTGCTATTATTAACACATAGACAAATTAAGCACTAACACATTGTGCAGCCCTGTGCAATAGATGGATAAATATTTATACTACTGATATAAAATATAGTGATATATATACTAACTGATACAGGAGGGAAGTAGGGCCCTACTCACTGGAGCTTTCAGTCTTATAATTAGTCATCAGGGTTGCCTTTAGTAATTACTGTCTCACTCAGGCTTACTCAGAGGGCATTTATCGGTGCATAACACAGGACCACCTACTTTGAAGTTCATTTAATTTCAGCAGGATTAAAACACAGTCCAAGAAATAGATGACTGGAGTGATTAGGGAAGCGAGCAGCATGCCATTCTGTACAGCACCAAAAGATGGCACTATGTGACATTAAAAAATCCTTCCTGCAAGCATAAAAAGGGAGAAAAAACTAGCCTTTTCCCTTTTAGCTTTTAGCTAAATCTCTGTCCAAACTTTATGTGTTTGGTGATGGCTGTAACCCAGATCAATCATTTATGGTTTCTTGCATCAAATCAATTTTATATTCAGAAAGGTTTGTACATACGACCAAAACATCAAATCAGTCAAAATATATTTTGGCCTTTAAGAAGCCTTGAAAGTGCATTTGTTACTGACTCCATACCCAAGTGATCATTCAGGTACCAGGAGCCCTCACTCCTTGCCTCTCTGTCTTGTTTTGTTCTTGCCTTTCATGTTTTCCTTTTCTGTATAAGATTAAGAGTGATTTGAAGCTACTCCAGTTCTACTCCAGTTGATACAACCTTCTGTTTCATATACCTCCCTGCCTCTGTGTCTATATTTAAAAGAATAAAATATTAACTTTTGGGTACATGCATTATCTGCATAGATAGATATTCCAATATACTCCCCAAGCAAACCTGTGATTTCATGCACTAGCAGAAAACAAATGAATTGTTGTAATTACATTACGTGAATAGCACATGCCAATAAAGTCAAAGTGAAATAACTATACATTATGAATTTGACACATTGCATACATATTTACTGTCCAGGTAAAGAGTCTGGTTTGTCTCAGTCTTATGGAAGGGCAAGTTGCACAGTGTAAGACATGCAATCTTTGCCCTTCGCATTGTTCCCTATCATATTCTCAGCTTATGCCCAAATGTGCAACTCATTGCACTGACCAAATGAAATACAAAACGTTTCTCAATGCAACACCAGCACTTTATATATGAGTATTAGTGGGCATCGGTGTCCTCTGGCATAATCACTTAGACACCTAAGCTAGAGACCATCTGGGAATGCCAAGCACTTGGGAACCATGTACTTACTGTCTGTCTATGGCAGTTACATACAGTGCAACCTTTCACCAGTAATAGTGTAATCTGCACCAACCACTGCTACAGGTACAAGGGCTCAATCCATGGGTCGTTAGTGCTCTAGCACTTGCTTCATTGGCAAGGATAACTAAAACTATCTGTCTCACGGAACAACTGTTTCCTTAACAATGTAACCTGTCTTTTTAAAATGACCAGCTGCACTGAATAATTTAAATTCTAGCATTATCTCAGAATCCTGAGTGTTACATTAGCCACTAAGGCAAATGCACAGCAAACGTGTCCCAGATGCCTTGTGCCTGTGCCCTTAGGGTTGTGGCACACAGGGCCAGATCTGGACTGGCGTTCAAAATAAGCCCTGGATTTTCAAATTCACCCAAACAGCCCAATAAATAGTGACTGTATATGGCATCTCACAGCAGCCCCTCTGGCATTTGCCGGAACCCACAGATTACAAGTCTAAACCTGCACAGGGCACCGTCCAGTGGAAAACAGTAGGACAACCTGTCACCGCCTCTGATATTAATGAACAAAATCACAGTATTTGGATTTGCATGGAGCAGTGGCAGGCAGATCTTGGCACCAAAGTCCATTTGCTGCTGCTCCATGTACAATCAGTACAAGACCTTACATTCATTCCGAAGTGGTGCCAGGCAGGCAGGGGCATTTTAACCACTTCTGTTCTCCAGCATTAGCCTCACTGCCTCCAGTTTTGACAAATGACAGTGAGCTATTGTGCAGAGAGCACACGGAATTCTCATTGGAAGATCCTCTAGTTTTACAGCATAATATTGCCGGACCCCAGCTTTCAGCATGCTTCATGACTTAATATATTGGAGTAGGAGCTGTAGTCCAGGAACATACGTGTAAGTATTGTTATGGAAGGTTTACAGCCACTTTAAGTACATTTTAATTATCACTTAGGTTAATCCTACAAAAGAAAATGAAGCATTTCCTATTGTGTTTCCCTGGGACCAGTCAGTAATGCAGGCAAATGATTTACAAAAAGTCAAAATGATGTCGTATGGAAAAAATAATGCAGCTTTTGCTACATCCACAAACAGACGCACAGCTTGCACTTCTGATGGGTAGGGTGTAGCCTTTCTGCATGCAAGCGAGTTTATTTTGGAAGAGAAAAAGCACGGGAAAACAAAAAAGCAGTTTTAGACCAAGCACTCAAGCCGAAATTTCCTGCGATAGCTCCAATTTCATATGCCTTTTCCTAAACAATTTTCTATATAATTTCTGCTGAATAAACAAGAAAACTTAATTTATATAAATATAAATTCCCATCAGCCAGCCAGAATGTGACTGAATGCAATCTCTCACAATCTGCTACTTAGCGGGATTTCTGTAAATACATGATATACACCGTCAGAGTACAAGACTGGCCTTTTACATGGATTTAGTCAGAAGATTTAGCAATTCTTTGTTTTTTTTTCTAAAATTCCTAATGGTGATCATTGTGCTGATTTGTGCATTTAAAACGGGGTAATGCAATGAGATATAGGGGTATATTTTAGGCCCTGGCTCAGGTATAAAATATAAATTGTTTTGGAATATCTCATGCTGGATTATTTAATTGATAAGTAAATATGGACACATTAGCAACAGACTGTGTAACCCCATGTGACATGTGACATTCGCATACAAAGCAAATAGGTACTTATTAGGGTACTTGTTCTAACTGGACTTAGTGGTTAGTAATTACATTGCAGACCTCAGGATGTTTGAGGATATATGGTCATTTCCTCTAAGAGTGCTATGTGCTATTGAGTGAAAGGAACCTTGTGGGCAAATGACCGGTTGCCTCAGGCCAGAATGTGTGTGCACATCTATGTGTTCATCCACACACCCACACACGTATACATATGGCATGTGTATAGCCCTGGTGTATTTAGTAAATTTTATATGGTCATTTCCATAAATGCTTTATTATTATAGCATTTACACATTTATGCAGCGTTTTCCATTGAACGTCTTTCTCATTGGTTTACGCACCCAGTGCCAGACTGGGGAGGTGGGGGCCCACCAGAAAACCCACAATAAAGACCCATCCCCCAGCTAAGGGCCCCCTTTAGCGCAGCGCCCAAGACCATCCCCTTTCCAGCGGAGATCATTTTAGCTGTCAATTATGGATATCTGCATTCTGGCCACGCTCCTAGGGTCAGGCTGGGTCAGTGGGACAATGGGAAAAAACCCCGTGGGCCCCGGCCCTGACCCAAGTCTGCTCCCTTGTGCAGACTGCCACAGCTCCCCCGCTCCCCTGACCAGGCCACCCCCTTTCATCCACTTCCCTCTCCCCTGCCTGAGCCCACTCCCCAGGAGGTTAAGGGGATGCAGCATGGGGATGGGGCGGACATTGGGAGGAGGTCACAGCCCAGATGGGACCCTATGCTCCAGTCTGACCCTGCACGCTCCACACTGCGCTACATACATGGGGCCCAAGAGGACTGGGAGCCACTGGATTTTCTACCGGTGTCCCGGCAAGCCAGTCCCAGTGGAGCTTGCAATCTAAGGTCACTATCACATTCACACAACAAACTAGGGTTATTTTTATTAGGACATCCAATAACCTTTCTATTGAAGACAGTGATTTTTAATGGAACACTTTCTATCTACAGTGACAAGTAAAAAAAAGTGTACATTGGCTTCCAACCCTCCATCTGTTGCACTTTACTTTTTTGCTCCCAGAAAATGCTGAAACCTATAGTTTAACAACAGCTAGTTGGATACCTGGTAATACAAATGTTAGTTAATATCTTATGTTATTAGTCTGTGTAGTAATACTCATTTAGTGCTAAACCTCTAGATAAGGGTAAACAAGGGCCCTTCTTTAAGGGACTAATGGTGGTCTTCTATAAGGCCCTAGACCACTGACTGGCATATGCTACCCACAGCTACATTGAGCCTGCACGTTCACCCATATCATTTCACTACATCTGACAAAAACAAGTGCGTCGAGGAAACCTCATCTCATTGATTGGGCGGCTGATCTCATAATCAGAAGCAACGTGGATCTCTGCTCTTATCATCCAGGCAGGGTCCCCTATAATGGGAAAAAAAGCAAACAAATTAAAAAGCAAGTAGTTAATCCGGCAGATAGCAGGCAGGCCTGAGCCAGGGGATTCTAATGATTATCCCATTTAATGCTGCTAATGCTTGCATCTACACTGCAGGAGCAATTGCTTTCAGGGGGATACCCAGATTGTAAACATTTTAATATTCCTCATTTTGGTTAAGCACACAACAAGACTGACGATTATGGCAGAGGAAAGATGTACAATGGCAAATCTGCCAAGTCTGTTTGGCCTTAAAATAGTCTTTTTTTTTTACATTTATTGAAACTCTAAAATATTCCTTGGATGTAAGATGATTACACTTAATTCCTTTAAAAATGCTGCACGGTTGCTGGTTTTTCCAGAAGATTTTCATGGCAGGTTCATTCTACTGGAGATTGCAGGACAGAACCTGCAGCTATAAGGGATATGCGTTTTGTTTTAACCCCTTGACTGCTAAGAGTCAAAGCGATCATTAGTGGTCATGATTTTAATTTCATTAGATGGTTCAGGTGGCCAAAGGCTTCCTATAGATTCCATGTTAGCATTAAGCTGATTATTTAGTATTAAGAAAAGAAGAACAGTTCAAATTAGCAAATGCATGGTCAATCTGTTTTTTTTCTATTGGCTGAAATGAGAGAAAATAGCCATGTAATACTGCCTGTGGTGCAACAAGGGTCTGCTTATTGCTGGGGAAACTTGAAGGGATACATTATTTACATAGCAAATAATTCACTCTCCCATTTAAAATTTTATTCTTGTACCAACAATCTCAGTGCATTGTGCTTGAGTCTGAGCTTTCAGAAGGAGCCAGCGCTACATATTAGAACTGCTTTCAGGTAAACTATTGTTTCTCCTACTCCCATGTAACTGGAGGAGTCCCAAGCTGCACTTGGATTTCTTACAATTGAGAGCTATTCTGATACCTACTGGGAGCTGCTATCTTGCTCCCTTCCCATTGTTCTGCTGATCGGCTGCTGGGAGAGGGGTGATATCACCCCAACTAAAGTAAAGTGTGACTGAAGTTTATGAGAGCACAGGTCACATGGCTGTGTCACCCTGGGAAATGAAGAATATGGCTAGCCCCATGTAAAATTTCAAAATTAAATATAAAAAAGTCTGTTTGTGTTTTTGAAAAATGGATTTCAATGCAGGATTCTCCTGGAGAAGCTCTATTAACTGATGTGTTTTGAAAAAAAACATGTTTTCCCATGACAGTGTTAAAACCCCCAAAGTCCATTACCACCATGGACCACAACTGCAGATAAGCTTAAAGTGAATGAAACACCGCCCCCTAGGCCAACACTGAAATTGCCTGACAAGCACAATTGCAATGTTGGCTTATGGTGGGGGGCTGTTTCAGGTAGTTTAAAGCTTGAGCTTCTTAAATGCATGCACCCAGCTAACAGCCTTGTGTCCCATTCCCCTAACAGAGACAGGTGCAAGGTAACACACCTTTGTTTTTTGCAAATTTGCATTCTTAGTTATGAATGGGAGTAATATATATCTCGGTTTGGAAGAAAGATGATACATAATCATCAACAGACCCCTGCATTCTTTTTTTAATAACTGTCTGGTCTTGTTCTATGGAAGACTACAGACAGCGCAAGGGTTATGCCAGACAGATGTAACGGTTCATTAGTTACACCAGGAGTCCCCAACCTTTTATACCCATGAGCCACATTCCAATAGAAAAAGTGTTGGGGAGCAACACAAGCATAAAAAAAGATCTGGGGGTGCCAAATATGAGTTATGATTGGTTATTTGGTAGTCCCTATGTGGACTGGCAGCCTACAGAAGACTCTTTTTGGCTGGATTTTTATGCAACTAAAACTTGCCTCCATGCCACAAATTCAAAAATAAGCACTTGCTTTGGGGCCACTGGGAGCAACATTTAAGGGGTTGGGATCACTGAGCTATGCCTTTAAATGAATTTAAAGAGGAACTAACACTGCACCAGAACTTTTGGGCACTTTGCTTCACTTACAGAGCAGGGCTGCCTTACTGGGGAGTATCTTCCCTTATCCTCCATTGTCAGGCACAGTCCTCCTTTCCTCACCTGACCACTATTGCAACTTACTGTACGTTAAACCTTTACAGGTATGGGATCTGGGGTTTTCCAGATATGGATCTTTCCATAATCTGGGTCTCCATACCTTAAACCTCCTAAATAAATCATTTAAACATTCAATAAACCCAATTGTTTTGCCACCAGTAAGAATTAATTATATCTTATTTGGGATCAAGTACAAGGTACTGTTTTAATAATACAGAGAAAAAGGGACTCATTTTTTTAAAAATATGAATTATTTGATTAAAATTGAGTCTATGTGAGATAGCCTTCCTGTAATTTGGAGCTTTCTGGATAACGGGTTTTTGGGTAATGCATTCCTTTCCTGTATTCGGTTTTATTTTTGTAAGATATTAGCTTTGGGGATTAGATAGAACAAGCCTTAAAGTGATACTGACCCGAAAAAACGACTTTTCAAATTATGAATCTACATAAAAAGTTACCTATAGGTCATGTTGATCTTTTTTCACTGTTAGGGCTGGTTTTGTAAGTAATTGGTACTTGAAGTTCCTAAACCTGACTGTTTTGCCAACCTGACTGTCCCTTTACAACCTGTCAGTTATAGCTTCTATTGCTAACGGCCTACTGCTGCACAAATATGGCCGCCCCCTCATAGAGGAACATGGGGGATCAGATAAGGAATGGAAAAATTTTTTTTATAAAGCTCGTGCAAAGACAATGTTATGATAGATGTAAAAAAGGTTTCATTTCTGGTGTCAGTATCTCTTTAAATACCAGAATTTACTTAAATAGCTTGTTACAAATGATTCTGGGAACAAACTAATCACTGCTGCCCGGTAGCCATATGCATTATATTCTGCTCTGTGTAATGGATAATCCTTTATATTTACCATGTAAAGCACAATACAAGAGTCAGTAAGCATACACACTACCAATCTGTGTTGTTTTGCTTAAATCTATAGCTAGAAGCTCTATGCTTCTAAATTATAAATATGTGCATTTAAACATTAAATATACTGTAAGCTACAGGAAAAGGTGAAATATCAGACTAGAAACTGATACTCTATTCCACCTTTGTTGCAGTGGGGAAAAGGCAGCTAATCAATGTGCTCCAAGGTCACGTCTTCAACTGTATTTCCTCTCCTAATGGTGCAAAGAAAGAAAAGCAGAAATTGGTGGGTAATTGTCTAAGATTATATTCAAGGCAACCTATACTGACCATAAGGTTTTTTTCATTGGATTTCAATATCCAATTTAGCTTTCTCCTGTGTTGGACCACTGGGGTAATCAGCACTGTATTGCAAGGGTTATGTTCATCATACAGATCAATGTATTAACACAGCAGAGTGATGGTAATTTCACTTTATATGTATGTAGCTGATATCATATCCTAATGAATGAGCAGCACATCTGTCTCTAGATAATATCAATATTTATATTCTAGTGGGTATTTGTACATTTTCCACCTCATATATATTTAACTGGTTAATAACAGAAATACATCCTTATATATAGTATGCTTGTGTGTGCCAAATACATATCAGCAGTCATGCTATGGCCTAGGGAGTAACAATAGCAGTAGCCAAGTTGCTACATCATCTACAGGCATGGGATCCATTATCCAGAAACATAAAGCTACAAATTATGAGAAGGCCATCTTCCATAGATTCCATTAAAATCAAATAATTCTAATTTTTAAAAATGATTTTTTTTCTGTAATAATAAAACAGTACCTTGTACTTGATCCCAACTAAGTTATAATTAATCCTTATTGGAGGCAAAACAATCCTATTGTGTTTTAATTAATATCTATATGTTCATTTTTTAGAAGAATTAAGGTATGGAGATCCAAATTACGGAAAGAAAACCCCAGGTCCCGAGCATTCTGGATAACAGGTCTCTTACCTGTAGCTATAAGTAGCTGGTGCATCAATTACGTAAAAAATTGGTCAGAGAATTTTCAGCCCATGGTAGAAACAAAAAGGGAAAGTTGTGTTACCGCTAAATTTTAAAACCAGGTCTGTGGTAGACATTATCATGTTTTACATCCAAATTTTGCTTCCAGTGCTGATAGGTAGTTTGGCTCATCCTGTGGATAAAAGAGGAGGAACTATAAGTGTCATTTAAAATTCATGGCGTTTTGTGTTATACTGTTGTCTGCTATTTGCCACTGACAACAGGTGACATGTGGTACTGCAAGTGACAATAATATGTCTTATAGAAATAGGCCCTCTGAATATTCACCAAGTAAATAAAAGTATACTAGCATGGAAATGTTACCCTCTTTTATTTCTAAACCTGTAGAATGCACAGTGGCACACTGAGAGGTTGCACAGCATTGGTTGCTGGTTTAGTGACCAGGTGGGGCCGCACTTGGGGGGGTAGAAGACCCTCCTGTAAGCCTGCACTCAGCTCCATGAGCAATATGGGGCCCTATAATTAGCCTCTGCTTCGGGGCAAGCAGTAATAATAGTGATCTTTGAGGGGGAAGATGTGCACCTCAGGCAAAAGTTGAATTGTATCCAAGGTGCAGAGTCAAAAAATGTGCAAACAACATGGGCCCACAGCTGTGCCCTCTGTATGTCCATAATAAACATGCCCTACAGCAGCACGTTTTCCACAGTGCCACACAGACACATTACACTCAGTAAGAGGATTTGTTCCTGTGGTACAGTGCTACCGCGTTTACTAATCCTCATTTTTCTATGAATATAGATTTCTGCAGCTTTGTTGTCATTAGCAGGCCGTTTGGGCTTCTAGCAGCAGTGTGGCAGGTACAGCTAGATGTTCACCTCGACATTCCGTGGGTACTTCTGGGCAATAAATGCTTATGCAATAGCCACAGTGTCCCTGGGCCCATGCAATTCCTCAGGGCACCACACATTATCGGAGAAGCTTATGTCCCAGTCCCTTATCTCTCCCTTTCTGTGCCAACTGCTCAGCTTCTGCCAAACTCAACCAGACAAAGTGATAGTTTGGGGTGAGTGTGGGGTGGTGGGTCAGAGTGCCTTGTGGGTACCATAGCTCCAGCTCTGCAATGTCTACTGGTCATAGCAACCAGGTGCTTATTTAGCAGGTCTATGGTGGTGCTACATTGGCACTTTAAATAGCAAGACAACAGAAACTACTAGCCACATGGCATCTTTTTCTTTATCTCTCTCATATACACACACTCTCTTTCTCTGTGATACATGGCCCCACACAGGTAACTGCACTAAATACTGTACTTTGTAGGTTGTTTCTCTTTTCTAAATAATACCATTTATTAGGTGCATATCATGCCAGGACTGGCAATCTATGAATTCTGGCAAATGCCAGGGGGGGGGGGGGGGGGGGGCTGCTGTAAGATGCCATAGACAGTCTGTAGTGGGCTGATAGGGGATGTTCCGGCTTCTGTGTATTTGTAATGCCAGGGCCTATATTAAATAAGTCCAGACCTGGTGCACATTAAAAAAGGGGAAAATAGGAATTGCTCCCTTTAATAAATCTGCCTCCTTGTGTGTGACTATTTTAGTGCATTCTTAAATCTCTACTCTCCTACCTTCTCTTATTAACTGTTGAATGTATTGCCTTCTTTAAAATTGCTCCATCTTTTCACCAGGAATATATGTCATGCAGTTTGCACTCCACCTGGCACCCTGCAGCTTTCTCTCTCATATATGTTCCCTATTCCCCCCCCAAGTCCTTCCTATTTATTGTGTTGGGACTTTGTGCCTCCTGACTTCTCAGTGCCCCAAGCCCCGCTAACGTTGCGCTCCAGCTGCCCACCAAGCTGCTGTCAGTCATCGCCTTCCCCCGACCAATGAGGGGAGCCGCTGTCAGGGCGGTCCCACCCTCAGAAGGTTCAGCAGCCCGGAGAGGAGTGGTGAGGGGAGCAGCAGAAGCAGCAGGAGGAGGAGGGAGAGTGTTAGAGCTAAAACCAAATAGAGTTGGGTGATTGAACTTTCTTGTTTAGTTTCCCCAGCGCAGCAGCCTATACTGTGGCACAGACAGCCCAGCCCAGGATTGCCCGGCCATTCATATCTTCATTCATCTGCTGCCCAACATGTGGCTGAGGGAGCCAGGCTGCCGGTCTCTGCTGACCTTTATCTTGTGGATTACCTTGGTGTGGGGGAGCCGATGCGCTGCTACTGCCACTGCTGCTGCTGCATCTTCCCGCAAACAGGACGAGTCGCTGTCGGCGCAGAGTATCTACAGAGCCAGATGCACATCCAGGTGCCTCAGCTTGCACATCACCCGCATCTCTGCCTACTTCAAGCACTTCCAGGTACAGCCCTGGGCATCGCAATGCTCTAGGTTCGACTCCAGGGTAACCTCATATCATTTAGCTGTTATAGGGCTAGAGCTGATAGCTGGAGGGACCCCATCCTGCACATGTAAATACATAGCATGGAACAGCATTCTGCTGTTAGTGAACTACAACCTTCCCTGGAGGGTCCAGTTAATGGAGATTAAACAGCACTTTGGTGGGTTACAGTTGCCCATTCCTGTTAGGGCACTGAAGACTTGTAGCCAGGAGATGGGCACCACTGGGCTCCCTACTGATCTGTGTTTCTGTATTGCAGCATGGTTATCAGTAACTACTCCATGACCACAGCAACATCTTATCAGGGATTTGATTCAAGGTCCCCTGATAAGAAGTGTCATCCCCCATAATTCCCATATAGGGCAGAAAGGCAGTAGTGCCCACTCCATATTGATCAGCCAGGCTTGCACTTATATGAACTTGCGCTCTGCACTCCAGTGCCATTCTACTGTGATCTCCAGTAATCATTTACACCTAGGCATTCTTTTTAATACTGATTTAAGAGAAATATACAAATATCTTACCATTTCAACTTTCAGTCATTAGATAGCCCTGTGAGTTCTCATTTTTACCCCTTTTCCTCCTAGAATTAAACACCCAGTGATGAGTAGCAGCTCTGCACTATGGGACACTATCTCTAAAATATGTCCAAGCTGCATACCGTAATATATACTTATTGTAACTTACATGGAATGCTCCCTATCCTTTTTTATCTGCTTTATATATGTAGTACAAACACATTTAGACAGGATTTTACATGATCTACATCAGTCATTATCCCAGTGGACTTTATAATCTAAAGTCCTTATCATGTTTAAACATTAGGACCAGTGTTATCAGGAGTTTGTTAACCTGCCTGTATGGTTTTGAGGGGGGGGTGATCTATACAGACACAGGGAGAACAAACCCTTTGTGGATCATACCCAGGTCATAGTTGAATGCTAACCACTGAGCCATCATGCTATCCCATAGAGCTTACACTCTTATTCCAAGATCTTCTGAATAACCCAAAGTTTCATACGTTAGTGACCAGTGATTTCATTGCCCTATGTGCCAGTAGCTAGAGGGATATTCAGAAACACTATATGTGGTTTTATGTTTAAAGTGATAAAACATTACTTCACCTGGGAAAAAGTCTTATTTTTCCAGCTTTAGTATATAAGGCAGTAAATTCACCCAAAGCTCAATATAATTTAATATTCCCAAAATGTGTGACAATATAGTTCATTGGTAGGCTTACTAGCCAGGCACGTAAGGGGTTAAACATCTCCTGCTATTTATACCACTTATGTACAGTATTACAGAACTTAGGTCACTTTTTCACATACATCACAGTGGGGTGGCAGAAATATTTTTGTGGAAGTGTGACACCTGTTGTGTTTTTTACAGTGACAAATGCCATAATTGTGGTGTGCTGCAGCTTGGTGAAGTCATAAAAGTGAGGGAAAATTGCAGTAAAGAAGATAGGGATTAACTTTGGGGACATCATGGATCAACCAGCATTAGAATGCACTGAGCAGAACATTACATAGGAAACGGGTGGCATTGTTGCTTTGCAAATCTCGTTAATTACCTGATATTTTTAACCTATTCTACTCATTTGTAAACTAAGCCTGATATTCTGGTACAGTGCTTAGAGCAGGGGAGTTCTTGCCATCTGACCGTAGCTATAGATGTTGATGTAATGAACTGCTGGGCTGAGCATGTTTCAAAAACTATATCCTTTGCTATTCTGCTGAGAAATCATGAACACGCTCTCATTCTATAGATTCAATAACAATTGTCATTGTTCATAATTGAGTTTTATGCTAAAATGTGATATTTGCTTTGATCCTGCTATTTGTAGTTGTGTAGCATGCCTTTTTTTTAAAATAAAAGCCTGTGTTTAAGATAAGTAGCTTATTTCTCCAAATGTGATATTGCAGATAAGTGTATGTTTCCTACTTATAGTGTTACTGGGCAGAAGCACCTATATAGAACCATGGCTTTCTCCTGTACATTGAAACAGCCAGAACATTACTGCATTAATAATATGTGACTTTCAGTGCTATGGAGAAAGTTGGGGGCTTGAGTTGCACCTTGCCACCTGACCTGCTCTAAGGGCTTTATGTATAGATAGTAATTAATACTGGTTGAAAAACAGAGTTGTTGTCCATTGCTTCGTTTATCTGTTGCTAATACAGGGCAGGTCAACCCACTTGTTATCCTAAGCACCAAAATACTGCCATGTAAGAACTGAAAATGCTTGCTGACCCCTCTTTCTCCTAACCCCTGAGCCCCCTGAGCCTTTCACTCTCCTGTGAGTGTGGCGGCAGCCGGCAGCTGTACAGTTCCACTTGCATGACCAGCCCTGGACAGTGGCAGTAAGCTGTAGTGCAGCCTACACATTTAAGTCTTTCTAGACATCAACGTCACAACAGGAGATTGTCTACTGGCGCCTTCTGTACTCAACTTTAACTCCAGACGCTTGCTTGCTGTGATTAGTATGGCTTGCATGTTACCAGAGCAGGTTACTATATATCAGATAGAGCTCTGTCTATAGATCTGAGCTGCTCACCTCTCTTCCATGAAATCCACTGAAGTTGCTGTGCACCAGTACAAACAGAGAGGCTAGAATATCTAGCACTCACCTTACCCCTTTGTAATGAAGGATTAACCTTGTGCACTGATACAGATGCACAATTCACATTGGTTCTATTTGTATACATAAGTAAAGTATTGATCAGGTTCACTGTTCCTTTTTTAATGAGCAAATATAAATTACTCCTATTACAGGGAGATGCCTACACTGACACTGTAGTATTAGGAGTATCAAAGCAGAGTAAGAGATTTGTTCATGCGAATGCTATGTCTAGAGGTTTCCATGAGCAGATCTTTACAATTAAGACTCCTCATGTGCTGTAGCCCTTAGGGGATTATTATGCATAGAGGGAAGGTTACGGTCAGCCTTCCACAAATCTTAGAACCCACACCCTATTAGCATTTGCAAAACTGTATTCTTGGAAACAAAGTCACATTCTGCTTCCAGCGTTTCCTAGATCTTAGAAGCCCTACGCATTGGTACTCATCTCTGGGCTTCAGATGTATGGCTGAGGGAATGTGTTTTTTTAGCACTGATTATAGATTGCTTTGCTTTTGTTGTTTGTCAATGAAGTTTAATGATTCGGACCAGCGAATGCTAATCCACTGAGCGAGTGCCACTGCCTTGGGACACCTGTGGTGGCAATGAGTTTGAAAGCTCTTGCTAACAGAGATTCTGTAGTTATGCCAGCAAGCAGTCTACTCATTAAACACGTCTTGATGCTTTGTCTTTTGTGGGAGGCATTCTTCATGGAAAAGTTTCAGATGCGTAACAGGCACGTGCTTGCCAGCTGAGATTTCTGAATCCTTTGCTTTTATAGTCTTTATAAGAAAAGCTTAGATCTCAACCAATTTGATCTTGAAACATTTAGAATGATCTCCTTTTGACTGGGGCCTTCACTGTTAATAATACATGAAGACAAGCCACGCCTGGTACATTCCCATAGCATGAGTAGCATGTCCAGAGCTTATTTCCCTTCTTTAAAGAGCAGATAAGGTGTCCAAATACAAAAATACATCTCAGGTAGAGCATTCAATCCATCAAAGATCTTACTAGCCCAACACTTATTAGGGGTTGTCTCTGCTAAACAGCAGAAGAGATGTGACCAGATTGATGTCAGTGCCTTTATTGACTTCTTTTGACCTTTAACCTAAACCCCCACCCCCATACAGGAAAAAACTCAATTTCTGCTCTGGAACATATTTAGAAATAAATTGATAACCATTTAAAGTAAGATTTGCACTAATGTCTAGTTACTCTTCTAGATAGCCCTGATAGCCCAGCTAGAAGGTCAGTTTGATTGAGAGTTGGAGTGAACTCTTATTGGTTTTCCTAGATATTCTTGAAACTGTAGCTAATTGGTTGATACACATGTTTTCTTATATTTGAATCTTTGTTATGAGCTGAGGGAATGCTGGCTAAAGGTTGGATCTCCAGGGGGAAAAGGGTTTTCAACTGAAAGCAATAGAATCGTGCTATTTGGCTAAATTGCTTATTTTGAACTTTATAGCTTAGAGAAGTACTTAAACATATACATTCTAGGACTAATGTCACTCTGTGTCTGTGGCAGTACAGCATCACGATGCATGTGTTTCTTGTTTTGCCATTTGTGTCATCAAGTGGGACAAAGACAACAAGGTCTAGGTCAGTCTGTATCACACACTGGGAGGTCTACTGAAACTACCTACTCCTGGGGTAATTTTAGTTCTGATTTGTTATCCATAGTAACCAGTTACCACTAAGGTTTCAATGGTCTGTAGCAGTAAGACTAATTAAAGCATATTTCTGATTGGTTGTTACTGGATACAAATCAGGGGGAATATGTACTCTAATTCTGTCTAATCCTTCGACCCCCACTACATCAGCCCTATACCATACACATTTAAATGGGAAATCTGCAATCCGGTTCTCTGATTCGGCTGCCATATATTTGTTCAAGTTTAGTTACATTAAATGCCATGAGATATCCTCAGTGGAAATCATTCCTTTCTCTATTAAGGGAGTTTCTTTTTTTCCTGTTCTTTTTCATCATACTGCCTTTAAACAATTTCATAAAAAAAGTTCTTCATATAAAAAAATCATAGAAGCTGTGTTTCTAACCTCGTGGGGTGGGTTTTATACTTAGTCCACCTCGCAAAGAACAAACGTGGAAGTAGAATATCAGATAACATGGGACTCAGAGAATTACATGTACATCAGCTTTAAAGAGCCACTAGAGATTAATTTTTCCCCATTATTTTGGTCCAATGAACTGTAGTCAGAACTGTAGGTACCATTACTTTAATTGTTTTACTGTAACTGTCTGCCTCTGTCTCCTTCCTTAGCCTTCCTTTTGTCTTTTGTGTTGTATTACCTTTACAGTGGACAAAGGAGCTTGATTTGACATCACTGTGGACACGATCAGTTCAAAAATAGCCGGCATGGAACTGTCCAGATTTAGCAGAGAAACAACCCCTAAGTTTCATCCAAACAGCCTATGTATTGCTGTAATGAGCACAGTTCATTAGGAATCAGCAAGTGTATGGTGATCCTTTAGATATAAGCTGTTTAGGAATATGCACTTTCTCTGTAAAGGATACACTAAAATAGAATCAGTGGAAAGCAAATACTGGTGCAATTTAAGGTACAGGTATCGGACCCTGTATCCGGAAACCCATTATCCAGAAACTTCCGAATTATGGAAAGGCAATCTCCCATAGACTTCAAATAAATAAATAAAAAAATAAATCACATTTTTAAAAATGGTTTCCTTTTTCTCTCTAATAATAGAGCAGTACCATGTACTTGATCCCAACTAAGATAAAATTAATACCTATCGGAGCCAAAACAATCCTGTTGGGTTTAATTACTGTTTAAATAATTTTATTAGTAGACTTAGGGGCCCATTTACTTACTCACGAACGGGCCGAATGCGTCCGATTGCGTTTTTTTCGTAATGATCGGTATTTTGCGATTTTTTCGGAAAATTATCGCGACTTTTTCGTTACCAATACGATTTTTGCGGAAAAACGCGAGTTTTTCGTAGCCATTCCGAAAGTTGCGATTTTTTCGTAGCGTTAAAACTTGCGCAAAAAGTTGCGATTTTTTCATAGTGTTAAAACTTGCGCAAAACGTCGCGCCTTTTAAGTTTTAACGCTACGAAAAAAGCGCAACTTTTCGCGCAAGTTTTAACGCTATGAAAAAATCGCAACTTTCGGAATGGCTACGAAAAACTCGTGTTTTTTCGCGCAAATCGTATTGGTAACGAAAAAGTCGCGCTAATTTCCGAAAAGTCGTAAAGGCGCCGAAAAAATCGCAAAAATACGAAAAAGTCGCAAAATGTTCGTTTTCCAATCGGAATTTTTCCAATTCGGATTCGAATTCGTGGGTTAGTAAATCAGCCCCTTAAGGTAGGAGATATGAATTATGTAAAGATCCCTTATCCAAAAAACCCCAGGTCCCGAGCATTCTGGATAACTGGTTCCATACCTGTATTTGCCAATGCATTTATCCTGCCCGCACCAACTGATGCTACCACCACCATGGACAGTAGCTCCAAGGATTCAAACAGTGGGTTGCATCAATAGACATGCCAAGCTTGTGCCCAGTGAAGCGGGTGCAAAAAATGTTTTTAATGCCCACTCAGGAAATTACACAACTCACACTCTAATAATGCTTAATGCAATTTGCACCTGCAAAGCATATGCATCTGTTTAATGCACTGGACACAATTGTGGTATACAGAACCCGTAGCATGGCTGCCACTTTACTGAAATTTGGGGGGAAATTCATTATAGCATGGCAATTGTGACACTTCCAGCCTTGCCATGGCATCTATAAATCTAGGAGTTGGCATAAATGTACCACAATGCCAGTACGGCCAGTATGATTCCTTTTTTCCAAAACTAGCAAATGCAATCAAACATATATGTAGATATCTAAATGCAATCAAACATATGTGTAGATATCTAAATGCAATCAAACATATGTGTAGATATCTAGATATATGTTTGATTGCATTTGCTAGTTTTGGAAAAAATAAATAATACTGGCCATAGTGGCACTGTGGTACTTTTATGCCAACTCATAGATTCATAGATATGGCGGCAGCACTAGATCAAATAAATATATGTATTAAACGTGAATGGATTTCTAAAGTCTTTTTTATTGTATCCTGCAATTATTCACTACCATGTAATTTTAAATGAATGTTGCAATGCCTTCAGTCCATTCATTTATACAGATATATAAGCTAGATTGTAAGCTCTACGGGGCAGGGACCTCCTTCCTACTGTGTCTCATACCACATGGCACTTATTCCCTGTGCATTTATATATATATTTATTTATTTATTTAACACTTGTCCTCCCTGTGTGTAATTTTGTATTTTGGGAGATTGTACAGCGCTGCGTACCCTTGTGGCGCTTTGTAAATAAAGTTATACATAAATATATACATATGGGATCTGTTGTTGGGAAAGACCTGAATTATGGGAAGGCCATTTCCCAAAGGTTTAATTTTAATCAAACAATTAAAATGTTTAACAATTATTTCCTTAATCCTCCTCATCCTTAACGGAGGAAAAACAATCCTATTGGGTTTATTTAATGTTTAAATTATTTTTTAGTAGAGATAAAACTTTGGAGATCTAAATTAGAGAAAGATCCCTTATCCTGAAATACCCGGGCCCTGAACATTCTGGATAACAGGTTCGATACCCCTTGGCAAATCCCATGTAAGGAGGTAAATGTATATGGGCAGCTTTTGGTAAGAATTAAATAGAACCTGTGGTTTTACCTTGGGTTGTATGGACTGATACAGATAGGGATGGATAGTTGCATAAAGTCAGACATTCATTTCATTTGTTATGGGGTGAGGGACTCAATATGAATGAAAGACACCTACAAACCATTAGCTCCTTACAGAAACTGGAAATTTGTTTTACATGAAGCTTTCCTGGAAATACAGCTGTGCTAAGGGTTTAGCAGCCGAGCCGCTGTCTGTGCTTTCTATTATGACTGAGCTTTTAAGTGACCAGCATGTCAGTTGCAGGCAACTTCTCCCACCCACCCCCAAAGGCCAAGAGGCCATTTGCCTGTGACCATTTGTGTTGCACCAAATTGTTTATCTAGTCCGGCTAATGTCTCTGGTCTTATAATATGACAAACACATTAACTCACTTGACCTTTGTGCTAACTTTAGGCTTTTTTTTTTTTCAAGTAGAGAACTATCAATTATTAACAATATATATGAGAATAATATATTCATTATATACATCTATTTTACATTCCGAAGGCTCACAATTTATAATGATACAGCACCGACCTATTAATCTTCTTTATTATTTAGTGATTTATCCTTTCAACTGCTCCTCCCTCCCCCCAAAACAAACAAAAATAATCGTATATGATACCTTTAAAAATGAATTTTATTTATTATTATTCTTTATATAGTGCTGACATATACTGCAGAGCTTTGCAAAGATTATGCATCATTCACACCAGTTCCTGCTCAAATGAGAACAGATTTTGTGTGTTTCCCCTAAGGTTCATTTCAATGCATATATTATTCATGCATATTTTGATGCATATTGTATAAGTGGGTCATGTTTTCAAACTGAGGTTATATTTTCCTTAGAAAGTTTTTATCTGTAAAACAGTTTACAGTGATATATGTAAATTGATAAAGGTGGCCATACACCAGCAGTTCCGCTCGCTTGGCGATGTCGCCAAGCGAGCGGATCTTCCCCCGATATCCCCACCTACGGGTGGGCGATATCGGGGAGCATTTAGGTAAAAAAAAAAATAATCCCTGGGGCCAAACGATCGGATTATGTGGGCGGCAATGGGGCAGTCGGATCGGGGACCGCATCAACGAGCCGATGCGGTCCCCGATCCGACCGGATTTTCTAACCTGGCCGATCGAGATCTGGCCAGGCCGCTCTGCCCTGCCCATACACGGGCCGATTAGCTGCCGAATCGGTCCAAGGGACCGATATCGGCAGCTATAGTCGGCCCGTGTATGGCCACCTTAAGGAATAAGTTTTGATTACAAAATACAGAGTGGCCATTAAACCTCACACCTACATTAGATTTTTACTCAACCTGTTATAACCTTATCCCTTATTATAGCAGTGTATAGTATAGTAGTACAGGGAGAACACTTGACAAATGTGCTGTGTTTTGTGTTGCTGTGATTTATTGTAAAATCCAGTGATAAAGAAAAATGATCTTAGGCCTTAGAGAAGCCACATTGTATCAGCAATCTTAGCTCGGTTGCCACCACTGACAACTAGAGGAAAGAAGGGCTTCTTCAGGATTTTACACTAAAAAAGTGCACTAAATTTCTTCATTATATTTTTTTTAATAAACCACTAAGGAAGTACAGGTAAGGGACCTGTTATCCAGAATGCTCAGGGCCTGGGGTTTTCCAGATAAGGATTCATTATATCACAAGGTACAAAGTACAAGGTACTATGTTATTATTACAGAGAAAAAAGGAGATCATATTTAAAATTTTGAATTATTTGATTAAAATGGTATCTATGAGAAATGGCCTTCCTGTAATTAAGAGCTTTCTGGATACCGGGTTTCCTGATAACAGATCCTTTAACTGTACCAGAGATTTATGTAGCACGGAACTGGGCTACAACTGAAGACTTTTTTAGGGAACATCATTGCACTTGGCATGTTTCCTTCTAACTACTGTCTGGAAACAGTGGGACATGTAAAAAGACTACAAAATATCTCAGCAAAGCAAGGACATATTTATAATGGTGTGGAAGACATTATCACCTGAGAGATTGTGTAACCGGATAAAGGATCTTTCTGTAATTTGGATCTCCATACCTTAAGTCTACTAAAAGATTATTCAGACATTAAATAAACCCAATAGGATTGTTTTGCCTCCAGTAAGGATTCATTATATCTTAGTTGGATCAAGATATCAGAGAAAAAGAACAGAGAAAAGCAACAAATGTTTAAAAATTTTAATTATTTGCTTATAATGGGGTCTATGGGATATGGCCTTCCCGTAATTCTGAACTTTCTGGATAACAGGTTTCCGGATAACGGATCCTATACCTGTATAATAATGAGACAATTTGCAATTGGTTTTCATTTTGTATTACTTTCTTTTAATTATTTAGCTTTTTGTTCAGCGGTCCGCCAGGTTGGAATTTCAACAGCTATGTGGTTGCTAGGGTCCAATTCAACCAAGTAACCAGGCAGTGGCTGAAAGAGAGACAGGAATATGAATAGAGGAGGGCCTAGATAGAAACATAACTAATAAACTAAATAATACAATAATAATAAAATAAACTAATATAAATAGCTTCACAGAGCAGTAGTTTTTTTGGCTGCTGGAGTCAGTGACCCCCATTTGGAAGCTGGAAAGAGTGAAAAGAGCAAGGCAAGTAATTGAAAAACACTGTAAATTTAATCTATCTGAGATTAAATTAAATTGGATACATTCAGGCAGAGATGATATACTTTGGTAGAGGTACATACCTAGCAGCCCTGTCACCTCTGCACCCTAGGCAGATGCCCATTCTGCTTACCCCTACTGCCTACCCCTAGTTCTGGCCCTGGAAAGTAGTGTCCTGCAACCCTAAGCTAAATGTAAAATACTGCTCTTAGTTTGAAGACAGATACATGAAAACATGGCTGAGTTTTCCTCCATGACGCCACTTTTCACACCAAAATGTCTTAATTTAACCTACCATCCTCTATGAGTTGCACCAGGTCTGAGGTGGGGTAAAATAATATAATAATGGCATTATTCTGGTTTTAAAACAAAATAAAGGCTAGTGTGTATACATAAATATATATATAGATCATATATGGCAATAAAGGCACCAGCAGACATATCTTTGATCCTGCCAAACGGTGGCTTGTTGTGGCATGCTGTTCCACACTAATGTAAACAGGGGCTGGTATTTAATGGATTTCATTGCACACAAACACCCTCAGAAGCAGTGGAATTAAATCCCACTTCTCTTGTTTGCTGAAATATGTACTGATCTCGCATAAAAGACTAGTTGAAAAGCCATTACAAAGAGTTACAAGCGGTTGGAAATATTTCTCTCACTTTTTTTTTTAAATACTTTCAGGAGTTATTGAATGCAGTTATTCTATTCTTCATTTTCCTTTCATCTGGTGTGAGATGCACTGTATGAATGGTGGCTCTGAAAGACGCGTTAATCTTGAGACTATTCTCGTCTGCATACTTTACTGCTTGCACCAATTCTTCTTGTCATGTCACTTTTTGAAAAGTGTGCGCAGGATTTTCTTTATTGGTTTTATTTTATGTTGCTCATATTTTTGGGCCAGTATATAAGAAGGAATAATGTACAAATTGTAAATATAATATATTTACTTTATTTGGCTTTAATGAGCAGTGATCCATGCTACAACAGTGTTAAGGTCTAACAATGTATATCTAGACGCACAATGACCATGTTACTAGTTATCTGACCGACTGGCCAATTTGGCCTTTTTCGGCTCACAGGTGACAAACTGGCAATCCTGGCAGCTAAGTGTAAGGTTATGCACCTGGTATGTAAGACTAAACAAGCCATTTATATTTGTACAGCGCTGCGGAATATGTTGGCGCTTTATAAATAAATGTTAATAATAATAATAATAATTTATAACCTTAATGAGACTGCATTAGGCAAATCCATGATGGAGAAGGACCTTGGAGTTCATGTAGATATGAAACTTGGCTGTAGCAAGCAATGTCAGCTGCTGCAAGGGCAACCAGTATTAAAAGGATTTGCAGGACGAGAGGCTCATTCTTCCACTTTACAAAGTACTGGTAAGGTCTCATCTGGAATATGCCATGCAGTTTTGTTCCCCAGTGCTCAAACAGGATATTATTGACTTAGAGAGGGTCCAAAGAAAGGCAACTAAGCTGGTAAAGGGTATGGAAAGCAGAGCCAGGCCATGTAGTAGCAATACTACTTGGCCTGAAACCTACCCTACATACCCCTAGCCAGCCCCCTCTCCTGCTGCTTTGTCCACCTGCTCTGTAATTGCTCCACTCTGCCACCCTCCTACCACCCCTGGGTGAACGTTCTCCCTGAAATTGCACCCAAGGCATGTGCCTGTTCTGTCTTCCCCTAGCTCTGGCACTGATGGAAAGTCTTGGTTATTCCCCTTTATTTACGCTGAAGAGGAATAAGGGGACCATATAATAAATCTGATGTTATATTTGCAAGGTTGGTCTTTCTAGCAGACATGAGCTCATCCATGGAGAGTAGAAGAAAGGCGGTTCCTGTCATAATATTTAAAAACATTTTTTTACAGTGAGAGCTGGGAAGCTGAGGAGTTGTTTCCCTGAATCAGTCGTGCTGGCAGATACATTAGGTAGCTTCAAGAGGGTTGGATGCCTTCTTAGCAAGTGAGAAAATACAAGGTTTCCAAATTTAGATTACAGCACAAAGTTGCTGTCCATGTTGGTATGTTGGTGTCAGAAAGAATTTTTTTCCCTCTCTGAGGCAAATTAGAAAGGATTCCGATGGAATTCTTCGCTGGATGTATGGTTTTCAACCTAAGTTACTACAGAGTATATTTAGAAAGATGTGAAGTTTATTTTAGGCCCAAAAAGTGATGCAGTGTGTATAATGATGCAGAAGATGTAAGTTCCATTGCCTACACTAGTATGTATGCCAGAGATACCCTGGAATCCATTGAAGTGACAGAAACTAAGCTAAACAGGTGTAGTATCCTTGTACATAAGGAAATGTACTTAGTAAAACTGCATAGTAAACTTGTATTTTACCGACTGCACCAGTTTCTATGCAAGTTTGGTTTTGCAGCCGCTTTCTGTTCTGCTGATTACAGTTCTTTATAATTATAGACAAAAGTCATGATTTAAAGAAACTATGCTATATAGGCAGATATCCAAATGCTTATTTCTACAAAGTTTCATGCACTAGTCTGTGCTGTATTGGTGAGGGGCAGAACAGGGGAAGCACTTAGGCATCCCCCTACCTGCCCCCTATCCACCATTCAGACAAGCAAGTAAAAGAGAGACAACGGTGCAAGCTGCAATGGGTACTTACTGGCCCTACAGCAGATTGAATAATACCAGTCTTTGGTTGAGTGGTGGGCGGTGGCATCATATGGGGGCTGGGTGATGACATCACAGGGCAGGCGATGTCATCCACTGGGTGGAGGGAAATGTGTGGGGCATTGACAGGCCTGTCCTTATAAGGGCTAATTTGGCAGCGGAGAGAACAGGGAAGGGAGGGATTTATAGGGTATTACAAATTTATAGGCAATCACTTTCGTTTTTTGAAACTCAAGTGTACATTTGCTGGTCTGTTATTAAATATAATAACTAGGTATTAATTCTGCGTGTTTGATCTATGAATAATTTTGCAATGAATACCTTGTGCTTAAGATAAAAAGTTGAATTGCAAATTGCATATAAGACCCTGCTGTTGTTTTTTTATTAAGGTTCTTTTTCCGTTCCTTTTTTTTTTTGTATAAGTTTGCATTTACAAGTCATTGATTGTGACAAATGCACAAACTGAGAAACCTGCCCGGCTACACAAACACCTTACTGTCATCTCTTTCTCTAAATCATTGTGTTGTCACTGGTGTAATATGAGGGCTGAGGTGCAGAGCAGCGCATATTTGTAATAATCTGGGTACACTTCATGCGGTAAATAATGACTTTTGCCTTCACCGAGGAATAATACATTGGATGAAGATTAAATCAATAAGAAATATTTTCCTCTGTGAAATTTTCTGTAAACTCATTTTTCACTTGCTGTCTAAGTGACAGGCCCCTGCTTTATATCATATGCGTCAGCACAGCACAGAATACAAAGTCATTATTATAAAGTACAGCCAAGGGGCGTCATTGCATTAGCCATATATTTTTATTGTATTGGAAATAACTTTTGCAACCTGTAAAAGCATATAGTTCTTGTCAACTCAGTAATGAAATATTTTAACAGCTCACCCATCAATTGCTCTAAAAATGACAAGGCAAGCCTAGTCTTATATATATATATAGAAGGGACATGGTTTAGTGACTGAGATACATCCCTGCAGTCTGGGGCTTTGTTTACACTAAATAAGTTGAGGAAATTAAAAAAACAAACAAAAGAAGATGATTGGAACATCCTTACGTGTTCTTATCTTTCCAGGATTTAGTGATTTAGATAAGGGCCACTTATGTTGCCTAATTTTATGCTACAGACAACTAGGATCCTATGATTGGAAGAAGGTAGAATGGGATGTATGCCATTGTGTAGCTAGGGTTGCCGACCCTATATTCCTATTTATATAGTTTTATTTTTCTTCCCTATTTGTCAGCAATCATCATTTTTAATAACCAGGCCAGTAAACTGACTAAGATTTGGAAAGGAAGGCAAGAAGGACTGAGTGGAGCGAGCGCAACAATATGGAAATGCAAGGAGTGTATTCTAACGCACTTATTCTTTCTCTGTTCAAGTAAAGCTGGCCATACACGCACCGATAATATTGTACGAAACCTCGTTTCGTACGATATTTGGTGCGCGTATGGCAAGTCGGCGAGTCGACCCATATCGCAGGAGGCTGCTGATATCGGTCGACTCGCCGATTGGGCGCCATAGAAGGCGCTTAAACAAAATCTGCCTTCAAGGCTGAATCGGCAGAAGGAGGTAGAAATCCTATTGTTTCTATCTCGTTATCTGTCTGTTTCAGCCCTGAATGTTAGTGGCGGATTGAACGATCTTTCGTGTGACTGATGGTCGCACGAAATATCGGAAATCGCCACGTGTGTGGCCACCTTAACTTGTATGTACAGTATGTATGTATATCTTTATTTATAAAGCGCTACTTATGTACGCAGCACTGTACAATAGAATAGATTAATACAAACAGGGTTTTATTGTATTGGGGATTCAGCTGAATTTTTCTTTTAAAAATACTTATAAATAATAGCATTTAGTTTTACCCTTCATTCATCAGGATTATTTATTGCTTGAACTATGAATTCAGTTTTATTCAGTTCATTGTTTGGATAACGTGTTTGATATTTGGATCATTTACTACCATCAGCAGTTGAGACCCTTCAAATAAATGACCACAAAACTGCACATCTGCCATATCTTAGAGATGAATCCTTGTCCACTTTAGAGCAGTGTTAAAAAAGACATGGGACATTAGGTATAGCTGCACTAAAGCCTAGACAGCTGGACTGTCATCTCAGATTTCTGCTCACTTCTTTTGTGTACAGGAACAAGTGGTTAGTATTGTTTTACAATGTTATCGTTTGTTGGAAGGCCGGAATGTTTAGTGAAATAGGTTCAAATCTAGATGCTGTTCACACATCTCAACTGATGTTATTTAAGGCGCAGAATGGATTTGTCTAAAGTTTTTGAAGTTAGCAGCAGGCTAAGTACTAAGTGGTGGACCCCAGCGAAGGTTTAAAATATTGTAGCCCGATGTGTTCATTTCCCAGCATGCCAACACTTGGCTGTCCGGTGTGTTCTTTTGCCAATGTGCGAGCTTCTCTGCATGTACCAGCTGAAAAGCATACTGCCAGTTCCCTTTGTCCACTGTGCACGTTCCCTGTGTAACTTCTGCAACACAGATGCTGGTCTTTAGTGCCAGAACCCCATTAATATAGACCTCCAGGAGTTATCCTTTGCCCAAACTGGCATCTGCTGCTGCTGCAAGAGCATGTTTCTGCCTATCTTGGTTTCTTAAGGTGGCCATACACGTAGCAACTGTGATCTTTCCTGTGACCATTGGTCGCAGAAAAGATCGTTCAGTTCCCCCCTGACGTTCAGGGATGAATCGTCAGATATGGAGGTAGAAACAATATGGATTCTATATCCACCTTCCAGTCAGCCCTGAACTTATATTTTGCTTGGGCGCCTTCAACGGTGATAAATAAAATTATTTTTTTTTGTAACTTGGATTTTTATTGGTATTTTGCGCATAGTAATTATAACAGGCATTCAGTAGGTCAGTAGTAGTGATGTAACGGTACAATTATGTGGGTCAGCTGAGTTGACCATATCTCAAAATACAGGGCAGGCCTGTCAATTAAAAATTATCATTGATCATTGGCAGTAAAATATAAAATTAATAATTGCAATTGCCAGTAATAATGAAAAGAAAGAAGAAAGGGGAGACAAGGGAAAAAAAAGAGAAATGCACAAAAGGCGAAATTTGGATCCCATGGGAGGGGGAGAAAAGGAGATCATGAATAAAAATCTTTTAACCCACCGATACAACTGAATTGATATCCACAGCCTTTGCGATATCGGTCATCTCGTCAAGCCAAATACGAGGTTCCATACGATAATATAAGTGTGTGTGTGGCCAGCTTTAGTTACTGATTCTTTACATAAGAGACCACTCGGATGTTGCTCCCTCAAAGCAGATGCTTGATTTTGAATTCCTGGCTTGGGGCGTTTTGGTTGCATAAAAATCATGTATACTGCCAAAAAGAGTCTGCCAGTCCACATTGGGGCTACCAAATAGCCAAGCACAACCCATATTTGTGCACCCCAAGAACTAAGTTTATGTTCTTGTTGCTCCCCAACTGTTTTTACATTTGTATAGCCTGGACTCTGGCCTAGAGTCATCTCATAATGTTGCCCCTTAATAAAGACTGTTTGGTACCTCAATTTCCCTGAGCCTAAGCTTAAAAAATAGAAAAATGTGGTCTACATGAGCAATTGGAAGAGTTGTGGTGGTGGGGCTCCCTCAGTTTCATATGTACGACACATTTCTCTTTGACTTGTGACAGTGGCCATTAGGCAGAAGATAGTCCTCTTAATATCAGACTGGAAAAATGTATTGCACAGGGCATATTGTTTAGTGGCCATCTGGATAACAGAGCTTTATGAATATATTTATTCATGTACTTCCGTTCCCTTTAGAATCAACCATCTTTTTTTGCATTAGTGAACCAAATTTAGTTCAATTGTATTCTAAAGCATAAACCAGACTGCTCACTTCTATTTTGTAATGTCAGTAATACGTGATTAAAATACCAAACCAAACCACTTAAATGTATTTGGCATGTTTAATATCATTATACCTGTAATGTGTTTGAGAATATGATTGAATATAGAATTCTTTATGTGCCGATGTAATTTTTTCCGGGCCTTTATGCATATGAATATGTCTAGAAAGGTTTAATTATATAGACATTAATTGCAGTAAAAGAGATTTCAACACTCAGTGTCTCATATTTATATACTGAATGTGTGGACATATGTAGACTGGATGGGTGAGATTCCAGAAGAACATGTATAATGTTACATGTAAGTCAGTAAGGCCTGTTTTCAGCAGCTTAATTAAAATACATTCTATGGTGTTATTAAGTTTCAGATCTGTGTATAAGAAAATGCAATCAAGTTCTTAGATGGGAATTTATACACATTGGCCATAAATCTCTGTCACTGGTCTAACCTGCCGACTGAAAGGTAACCAGTGCCCTTGGTGGTGTCTGATACTTGGCATATTTCATATAAGCCTTTGAGGGCCATAATGTCATTAGTACAGTTCTTGGGGGCTTTTGATGCTGCTATGTTGCCTATTGGGTGAAGCAGGAGTAAAAGAAAAACTTAAATGTCACAAAACTGAGAAGTAATACGGGTATAATAGCTCGTCATATAACCAAGAGAGAATTTGAAGCTGATGATGACCTATAGTAGCTGCTACTAAGTACATCAGATCAGGTATGTTATTAAGAGTTGTTTTTGGTATTGATAACATAAATGATGAAATAGTACAGAGACGTTTTCTATTCCTTTTTCTCTCTAGCAACTACTAAATTACTCATAAAGAGAAAGAAAGTTTGTACACAAAGAGAAAATTACTCATGTATGCCTTTATTCCATCCTACATAGCCTCCTGCAAGCTGTTACTTACTCTGCGACCTACTACTAATTTACAGACACCCCCCCCCTTCAATTTATATTAAACTCTGCTGCTAAACACTTCCTCCTCCTCCCTTCACTTAAGGAATAATCTGATCTCTGCTTCTATAATCTATATTACAGATCCCTGTAATGCAAAGAATATTTTACAAAATTCTTCTGGTAACTTTCAAAGCCCTTCACTCAGCTCACTAAATGTTTCACTTATGTCTCCATATGTTCCTGGTTATCTCTTCTGTTTCTATCGGAGCCACCACCTGGTCACACCACCCTTTTCCACTGACATCTCCCATTTTAACTCTTTATCTTGATACATCTTTAAATTCCAACTCTAAGGGGCTGATTTACTAACCCACGAATCCGAATGGGAAAAATTCAGATTGGAAAACGAACATTTTGCAACTTTTTCGTATTTTTTGCGATTTTTTCGTCGCTGTTACGACTTTTCGTAAATTGTCGCGACTTTTCCGTAGCCTTTACGACTAACGCGAATTGTCGTGACTTTTTCGTAGCCGTTACGATTTGCTTGTATCTTGTCGCGACTTTTTCGTATTGAGCGCTCATAAACTGCGTGCAAAACTTTCAGACTTAGCATGATTTTGGAAGCCTCCCATAGGACTCAATGGCACTCTGCAGCTCCAACCCGGCCCAAGGAAAGTCTCCCATAGGGCTCAATGGCACTCTGCAGCTCCAACCTGGCCCAAGGAAAGTCTCCCATAGGGCTCAATGGCACTCTCCAGCTCCAACCTGGCCCAAGGAAAGTCTGCCATAGGGCTCAATGGCACTCTGCAGCTCCAACCTGGCCCAAGGAAAGTCTCCCATAGGGCTCAATGGCACTCTCCAGCTCCAACCCGGCCCAAGGAAAGTCTCCCATAGGGCTCAATGGCACTCTCCAGCTCCAACCCGGCCCAAGGAAAGTCTCCCATAGGGCTCAATGGCACTCTGCAGCTCCAACCTGGCCCAAGGAAAGTCTCCCATAGGGCTCAATGGCACTCTGCAGCTCCAACCTGGCCCAAGGAAAGCCTCCCATAGGGCTCAATGGCACTCTGCAGCTCCAACCTGGCCCAAGGAAAGTCTCCCATAGGACTCAATGGCACTCTGCAGCTCCAACCTGGCCCAAGGAAAGTCTCCCATAGGGCTCAATGGCACTCTGCAGCTCCAACCCGGCCCAAGGAAAGTCTCCCATAGGGCTCAATGGCACTCTGCAGCTCCAACCCGGCCCAAGGAAAGTCTCCATAGGGCTCAATGGCACTCTGCAGCTCCAACCCGGCCCAAGGAAAGTCTCCCATAGGGCTCAATGGCACTCTGCAGCTCCAACCTGGCCCAAGGAAAGTCTCCCATAGGGCTCAATGGCACTCTGCAGCTCCAACCTGGCCCAAGGAAAGTCTCCCATAGGGCTCAATGGCACTCTGCAGCTCCAACCTGGCCCAAGGAAAGTCTCCCATAGGGCTCAATGGCACTCGGCGCGAAGGCTTTCGTACTTGGCGCGACATTTTGCGAAACAGTCGTAGCGGCTACGAAAAAGTCGCAACAATTTACAAAAAAAAATCGCAAAATACCGATCATTACGAAAAAAATGCATTTGGACGCCTTCGGACCGTTCGTGGATTAGTAAATCAGCCCCTAAGTTCCTCCATAAGGAAAATTATTAAATCTGCCTCCTCTTGTATTGTAAAAATGGGCAGTGCTGTGTATACAAGTTCTGCCATATAAAAAAATATATTTAGGACGCGTTATACAGAATGCTCGGGACCAAGGGTATTCCAGATAAGGGGTCTTTCCATAATTTGGATCTCCGTACCTTAAGTCTACTAAAAAATCAATAAAACATTAATTAAACCCAATAGGATTGTTTTGCATCCAGTAGGGATTATTTATATCTTAGTTGGGATCAAGTACAAAGCACTGTTTTATTATTACGGAGAAAAAGGAAATCAGTTTTAAAATTCTGAATTATTTCATTAAAATGGTGTCTATGGGAGACTCTTCGTATAAGAGACTCTTCCCATACCTGTACATACATTTTTGTAGTCTAAACTTTTTGTTTAGTTAGTGAATTAGTGAGTGTTATTTTTCTCTTATAATTTCATCACAAACCTTAAACCCCCATATGTTATATTTGCCCAGGTGCAGTAACCCGAAGCAACCATTTGGATGCATGCTTTTAACCAGGTGACCATTAAATGCTACCTGCTTATTGGTTGCTATAGGTTACTGCATTGGACACACTTAGTACACATTTATTAAGACATGGGGATTGCAAAAATACTAAGGGTGCAAGAGCACACCCCTTAGTGTTCATGCAAAGAACACTTCTGCTCCTGGTCTTACTGCACTCTGCATCTTGTGCTGGATAAGAAATCCATGCGAGGTACAGTGAGCAGCACCAGTGGATGCAGGCCAACTCTGTTCTTACCTTTAGCCATAGGTGGGGGGTGCTTGGGGTGGTAGACTGATGTGTCTCCCTTTCCATCATGAATACAGTGCAGCCAAACTCAGTGCTGTATTCATGCAGCTTGTGGCAATTCATGCTGGGAAGAAGGCAGTGCAAAAAAATGAGAAAAAAATGCATAATTTTTTTGGAACTTTACACTGCCTTCAGGTTTGTAAAATACCCCAAATGTCTTTAATTACATAACACCTCAAGTGTCTTCCATTTTATATACTTGCAATAACCTCTTAAGAAGGGGCCCCGTAATAGAATGAGGCAGGATTTAGGGAACTGATTACGGTGGGGGCAGATACAGCTTCCACAAAGAAGCCTTCAGCGGCTTATTGTTATTATGTAACAAGAGACTAAGTTATGTTATTTAATGACATTAATATGTTATTGTTACACAAATTTGATACTGTTGCAAATAAACGGGCTGCTGCCTTTTCTATCCAAAAAGGTTGTCGTGTGAGTGTCTATGGTAGGTGCAAAGAGGTAAGCATAATGGTGAGGGGTTATTAGAGAGGGCCACAGAATTGACGCTGCCCTTATCAAGTGATTTACAATGTTATGGTTGAGGGCACGCAGAATGTTTGCTCCACTGCTCTCAGAAGTGGATCCGCTCCCTTATGCACCTTAGTAAAACTACATTGACAAGTACAGCCTTGGCAACATGAAGCAGGGATTGCAGGGATTGATCCGCAGTGCATATACTAAAGTGTGTAACGGAGTGGATCCACTTCTGTCAGCCTGCAAACGCTCCCTGCGCCCTCAGCCTTACGAATAGAGAGGACATGATACCCGGAGAGAAAGTCACATATTATATCTTCATCAAAGTGCTTTTATTGCAGGGATACCTTCAACTAAATGTTTGGGCCTAACAGCCTTCTTCAGGTGAAGCAGCCTTACTATGTGATTAGCCAGTTAGGGCTGTAAAGAGACAAAGTTCCATCATGCTCAGCCCCCTGTGTAATAAAAGTGTTGATAATATGGTTAAAACTTTCCAAAAGAGTAACATGAGGACGACCGATAATGTCAGCAAGATATTACTTTATAAAGCATGGCTACAGCCCACTATATTTTGGTTTAAGCTTTGGAACAACGTTTCTAAAACATGGATTTTGTGATGTGTATCTGTTGTAAAGCAGTGTATTTCCAAATATTTTTCTGTGCTGGTCGGCTGGAACTTGTTAGTGGTGTGTGTATATTTTGCAGCTAAGAGACAGAGCCCTGACAGTTCTACATCAACAACAGCTGTAAACACAGCTCATTGGCATTGATCACCGAATGACAGTAATACAGCCTGGATTCGCACTGTGGAACATCAACATTTTCATGAAAGTCAGTTCATTATCTTGCCTGTTTGTTTGCTTTGGGCTCGTCTGAGTGCAAAACTTTCCGTTCTTGTCTTTTTTTAGGCAAAACAATCTATTTTTAAATCTGCGTTTAGACAGAAGAGAACTAAATGGGTCTTGATGCATTGTTCTTCAGCTCTGTTCATAATTGCTGGGTATCTAGTAACCTCATCAGCTTGATGGTACCTGCTAGCATAGATGAGAACATGTTCGGTTCGGTTATTAAAAAGCAGACTTTAAAATAACTAGTTATTTGCTGTATGTGTTTGTGTAGGTGGAAGTGATTTCTACATGCTAAGCTTTGGATACAAATTGTTCTGTGACGGCTGACATGGCTCATGTATTATTTTTCAGTGCAGCGCCAGGTGCTAAAATGGTAATAGAATAGTTACCATTTAAATGCCAGTCCTTCTGCCTATTTAGGCTGGCACCCTCTTCACAAGGGAGAAGTGGCATTAGTGCTCCCCTGTCCTACTTGCATGCTGTCCTTTATGTTATATCCACATGTTGTGCACAATTCAGTAACCTGCAAAAGAAATTTGTGCCAATTATACCTAATTTCCTGAATCAGTAACCATTGATTTAACTTAATAATCACAATTGGCAATTTTGCTAGAAAGGAACCCAGGCTATATGCAGGCCCAGTCAATAAACTTTTCATCTACAGCTTGTTAGGCATTTAATTCCATGGCTTGACTGCCTTTTGCTATAATGAGATATGTCCTATTCTAGTGGAATATCTTGCCTTCCAGTTTCTGTAAATGTTCCCTTGTCATCTGTACAAATCTTTGTATTGAGCTTGTATCCTTAGTGCCAGATCTAGCAAATGTCCCTTTTGGCAGGTTAAAAACAAAAACTCTAAGGGCAGTGACACACGGGGAGATTACTCGACGTGCAACAAATCTCCCCGAAATGCCATCCCACTGGCTAGAATGTAAATCGCCGGTGGGATGGCATACGCGGCGCTGCAATTTGCCAAAGTCGTGGAAGTTGCCCTGAGAGGAAACTCAGCAAATCACGCCGCCGCATATGCCATCCCACCGGCGATTTACATTCTAGCCGGTGGGATGGCATTTCGGGGAGATTACCTGCGACAAGGAAGATTTAGCGACTAATCTCCCTGAGTGTCACAGCCCTAAGCAATATTTAATTTCTTGGTAGCTCAAGGCTTAAGGCTCAAGTCTGTAGGATCAGCAATAGCCTCAAAAATGGATGCAGAGCTGAGCCCAATGATACAACATGCACAGAGTGCTTGCACCTATTTGTAATGATCTACATTGGATTTATGTGACATTTGCTGGCTTCACAAAAATTGAAAGCTCCATTGCACTGGAATTTATGTGAAATAATGCCGCATCTTGGGAACAAACATGGTGAACTTTCTTCTTGTCTGCATGTTTAGAAAATATCAGGCAATGAGATTTTTACACATACATTTACTGCTTATATTCTTTCTATATATAAATGATGATAAAGAAACAACAGGATAACTTTAAAGAGGACCCTGCCGAGAGTACCTTACATTTCTATAATTCACAATTTACAACAGAATTCAGTACTGTCAAGGTCTTATGCTATTCCCCTATACAAACAAATGGGGAAACCCAGGGAGCTGTCCCTAATATGAGAAGCACCATTTGCAACCCCCATGGACTCTTTACAATGCAGTGATATTATAGCACAACAGGCCATGGTAACAGCAAATTTTAGTGCCAGAATGCTCACTTGAGCACTTTTGCCCCAGGTCCTCATGTGTGTCTAGAATGGCACTTTTATTTCAACAGTATTGGAAGCCATGATAGACAGACAGGGGTATTTCGACTTCTGCTGTGCATCCCCAGAGGGAAGAGGTGGCCAAATTGCCCCATCTTCTATTCCCCTGAGGTCCATGACACGCCAGATATTTGCATATACATACAGTACATATAAGGTAAAAACACATTTTTTTCAAATGCCTCTATATTCCAGAGACCCTTCATGGGATTCATCAGGGATTTGTTGGTATGAGCCTTAAGCTTGGGACAGTACTTGGTAATTACTGATACATATGTGCTCATATACTTATGTAATAGAGTACATTGAGCTCTGATAAGCTCTGATAAGTAATACAACATTGAGCCTTTTCAGTTTAACTTCCAAGAATGTGAATGAATAGCACAGACTGCAATATAATTTAGAGCAAATAGCTTCAAGTAATTAAAGGAGCCCTTAAGTGCTCTATAAATTGCCAAACATAATTGTTATGTGAATTTAGCTGGTGGGCCTGTTAGAGATAGTGGTCAGAGTAATTAACAACAGAGATGCTTACATTATACCTACCCTCAGCATTTCTAATTATGTGTTAGCAGAGGCAAACACAATCGTAATTTAGGGATTCACCCTTTCGTTACAAAACAGACAAATGGGAAAAAAATAAAAGGCATTATTTATGCCAAAGAAAGCTTTATCTGTCATTTACAATGTGAATAAATAAGGAAGCATATGGCAAGAAAGCTATTACAGCTTGAAATGAAGCAGTCTGATAAGCCTTTGGCAAGGATAAAAATGTAATATATACATTTCTTGTAAACAGACATTATAGGCATTTGATAGGATTATGTCATCTAGTTGTACCCTGCAATGTTGTATATTCAGTTTCTGATTATGGATGAAGCATTTTATTTACAAACACTGTGTGGAAAATATATCTAACTTGTAACGTTTACAAGACATATATACACATATGTGCGTATGGAATATGAGATGAAGGTCATGTGACATGGCCAAAGCATTGAATTTAATTAAAACATACTAAGCCAGTATGTCCCATCGATTGCAAAGCAGTTTTTCTCAATAATAATAATTTTATAAGCACATGGGTATCTTGGTAGTGTTGTTAAAAGGGCACCCTCTCCGAACAGATTATTTTTAAATGGCCTATACCTTGGATCAATAAGCCCATAGGCTAATGACTGGATTACAATAGGGGCCTATAGACAGGGTCGGACTGACCCACTGGTACACCAGGTAAAATGTCTCTTCCCTGTTATCACTTGCAGGTGGTGGGGAGAGAGAAGGGATGTGCAGTAGGGAGGCTGGTACTGGTGCTTGGGCTTGTTCAGTGGCATCTGGTGGGGGGCCCCCAGCCCAAGTTTTTTTTAGATCTTATGGTACCATGGTACATCCAAAAACATGTATGGAGATCTGCCAGGAAAGGACTGTATCAATGCCCTGTTGAAGTCCTTTGTTGTGTTGGCCCTATACATTGGCCAGTATTCTAATGGCTGAGTGGGTCAGATATTGCTAAGCAATATTTCTCTTAAATAACATAATTTTATAAAAATGTGTTTTATTTGATGGAAGATTTTATATGATACATCTATAGGCCTTTTTGTTAAATATGACATTATTAACTGTGCTTTGGTAGTATATATCTTTGATTAGTATTTCAATCACAAAATCGATATTTATACTGGCCATGTGATTATCTGCAAGAAGAATCTCATAGAATACACATAGAATTTTTATGACCACTTTACGACTTGCAATCAGCTGTCTGCATGATCTGACCTTTGCCTCTGGCCGGCAATACTGACAACAAATATCCTTTCAAACCATCATATTGCAATTTATATTTCTATACTTTTACCAGATCAATCATTAATTAGCAATCATTGCAAAATACTCCAATACCTAATACCTGTTTGGTGGAGGGATTATAGCAGCAAATATTCTTCTGGTCTCAGGGCACAATTTAATTGCCATATAACACAAAATGTTAGGTCGTTTTTTTTCAGGGTTGTTTGCCTTGACATAGGCATCCTTCATAGGCATCAGTTAAACTGCACAGGTTTTTTTTGACCACTGGGCATTCTGTTGTACTGACATCTATGGAAATATCCATGCCAAGGCATGCATTTCGGTACTTCCCACTTATATGGATAAATATAGATATGCAAAGAAAGAATTCTGCGTGCATTGGAAGAATCATGGTGTTATATTTTATTGTCAAGTTAAGGTATAATAAGCAACAAGTCAATGAAATCTAATGCCAAAGGCCTAGGTGCACAACTTGGTGTCCCTAGTAATCAACATTTCCTTTCTCCTATATCTGCCCTTGTTGCTTAACCCCTTATTCTCAGACCATGAAAGACCATTTGATAAAAAGATTTACATTCTTGCAGTGTTTGGTCCCTTCAGAACCCCCACCTTTAGGTGGTCTTGTAGTGCTAAACATAAACCACTGATTGGGCTAGATATTACCATATAAAGTTCCATATGATTTTTTCCATATGATATTATTCCTCTTACAGTTTAACTGAAATGGTGTTTGATTGTTTTAAGTATTTCTCCTTCTGTTTGAAAACACCCAGCCTTTATTTTTCCAGCTACAGTAGTCCTGACGCTACATCAGGCTGTGCTCCAGCAGTACAACACTGTGGGTGGGAGGAAATATAGTAGATTCCCCAATAGAAAGAATTGCTTGTCACAAATAATGTTCGATTTATGATTTGGAGCAGTCCGTACTTGTGGGGTTAAGGGTTAGGGACACAGGATAAATATGTGGTCAAGGACTGTAAAAATGTTAGTGGAGTTTTCAAATGGAATTTCAAATTGAGCTATAAAAGGGAGAGGCAGTGGTGCTCTTTGAGGTTGGAGGTCGTCAGACCACTTTGCATTATACAGAATGCCCATCTGGGATTAGGGAAGACACAAAAGAATCATTTACAGCTTTAAGTAGGAACAGGCTATTTTTAGCTTTCTTATTTACAGATAACTTTAATGAGATGGGTAAAAGTGATACCTTAAGGGATTGGATGGCATATTCGACGTCCCCTGCAGATTGTGTGCGTGAGTTCTATATTTGTGCAGTGCAAGTTCCTAGTTGCCCACATTTCAACACAAAATCCCAGGACATTTAATGCTGCCATCCTGATCTTCTGTGGTCCTTCAAAATCAAATCCACTCATGTACAAATCTCATTTTAGGGAACCCCCTAACCCTTTTGCTGTATTGCCCTGTCAGATTCAGAATATTTGTCAGGTATGACAATTTTATGATAAAAGATTTTAAAATATCAATTCATTTTTCTATATATACGTGGTAGAGATCCTTACAGCAGCGTGACTACTCTGGGCCAGGCCCCTCTGCAAAAAAATCTTTGGAGGGGCCTGGTGCAGAGTAGCAAACCCTACCAGCCCCTGATGGAAGCAGACTCTGTGGTCCGGGCCTCCCTGCGACTGGGGGGGGGGGCAAATGTGCATCCATTCTGACACATAACTATGGTGTTGTCCATAATTTCTTTCTGGGGTGTAGCAAAACATGGACACCAGGATTTTAATTTGGGATTTGACCAAAATACAGGGTATTCTGCAAGATAATATGGTCAAAATGTAAGACATTTTTTTTTAAATTGGGAAAAAACAACTTACTCAGAAAAGACTTCATACTGAATTTCAAGGGAATATTATCCCAAATATTGAAGAAGAGATTATAAGGAGAGGCTATTATTATGCAACAAGCTGGTTTCTCCACCAACAGACAAATGTTGCACACTCCTTGTTGAGTATAATGGACTCGGCTACCCCAGTGTACAGATAAATAGTACAGCTAATCAGTTGTTAGCATTTAGGATGAAGACACATGGAACTACATAGTAGCAGCTACTTGTCACAGCTATTAAACGCCAGAAAATACCCTGCCATAGACAATAATGAGAATTGCCTCTGCTAAAACACACATAGAGACAATTATCAGTAAATGATCAACACTATTTTTGTAGCCGTGACAAGTAACTATTACTAGTAGCTCCATGTGTCTTCACCCTTATCAGTTTGGTGCCTGATTAATGCAAATTAACCAAGTTACTGATCTGTGAAACCTTTAGAAACCATAGATCAGATGAATTAAAGAATATATAGTCCACAGTTTCTTTAAAAGAAAGAAGAGGAACAATTAGAAGGCTACAGATGTATGGATCAAGCTTCTGCGACAACCTAAGACATTAAACTAAGAATACTCTAAAATGTGTTTTACTGTAATAATCCTTTGCAGTGTAAAATGTTTTTGTAGAATCTAAATACAGAGTTTATTTGTATAACTAAGTTAAGTGTACGCTGTTTAGTTAATAATTTTTTTGTAAACGAATGGACTGTGTAGATAGAAAACACATGCTGGATAAGTTTTGATTGGCTAGTGTGTGCCTGTCAGTTCATAGGGGTGCTTTCCAGCTGCTGTTGTGTTTCTAAAATAGAAAGGTTATTGGTTGATTGGGACATGATTGGATTTGAATTAGGTGGATTGTTTGGTATTATTTATTAGGCAGCCAATGAAGGCCCCTGGCTAATTCAGTATGTGTTACTGCAAACTTGAGAGGCTGGATATGTTATTGTAGATATGGGCCTTGTAATCTCCATGTACAGATAAAAACTTGTGCATCTCAGGATGTGGTGTCTTGTGAAGAGCATCATGGAAGAAAGCTGTAGAAAGCACCCGCTATAGTTTGTCATAGACCTAATCTGGTGTTACAGAAATCTGATGAAGTAGTGAAGGACTTTCACATGGTAGGAAACCAGAGAGGGGTCTTGGCGATTGCTGTGGACTACTGTAGCCTCTGAAATCATTTTAGTTAAGGTTATCTTTTTATAGAACTGTACATCAGCATTAGGCAAGTGTTAGACAATGTGTTGATGTACTGTTAAATGTTTCCATGTGAACATCATTAGACTGGAATGTACTTCGCAATGAAATGTTCCTGGTTGCTAATAAAAAGCTGTCAGTAGGATACAAACCTAATGATATTTGGTACAAACCTTAGTCTACTCTCCCAACACACATTTACTGTAGATTCATACGTCTATCCAAAAACAAAAGATGGTTTATTAGTTTTTTTCTCCATGGTATAGTAAATAGTTGATATCAGTGTAAGTCAAAAGGAGTCCAAACTTGTAGTCATCTGCATTTAAAGTTCTGGACAGTTGAACGTACCACGTTTTTTGTCCATAATTGATGCATTTTATTTTATGTTTTTTGAATTTGAATAGGGAACTTAGGGTTCTGTTTTGGTGTGGCATTTAGCCTAATCATTTTTAGAGGATAAATGTTATATGTTGATTCAGAATCTCTTTGTGGAACACTTGGGGCTGGTCAGTGGAGGATGATAAAGTTACCCGGCAGTATTGTTTTGAAATATCCTAAAAGGTGGTTTAATCAAAAAGCACTTTCAAAATTCATGGAATGGTGCCCAGAGATCTAAATCTTACAGTGTATGGGTATCTTAGGGGGTTTTTGTAGTAACCAGGACAAAGCTGCCATGTTCCTTATAGCAACAGATAGATTATACTGGTTATGATTTACTTGTTTACTTAACTCTTTATGGTATCTACTGGATTGAAACATGGATTGAAAGTCCTCTATTGTAGGCAGCTGTTTGAGCAATGCCAATAGCGCAAGGTGCTGGCAACTAGGGGATGATCTCTAAACCCTTAAAAGGAAATTCATATAAAAATGTTCATATGACACTCATTTAGTATACAGTATAAGGGTTAAGAATGTATGAACTCTATATAATATGCTGTATATATATATGCCTGTGTTTATTGCATGACCATCAGGGGAAACAGCTATCTTCCAAACCTATCTGGTAGTATATAAATGCAGTGTAGACATTACCAGGCCTTTTTATTCCTTTATTTACAGCCAAGCTTTTATATTTCCAGAGTTTGAAATATGCCTAGTAAGCAGTAATTTAGGTTTGCTATCTGCATGTGAATGATAGAGGTAGAATTGTTGCCTATCTTAGCTTTTAAGGCCATCGTACAGATAAACAGTTCGGTACTGTATATTCCCCCTGAATCTAATATCATGTAGGACTTCAAATAATGGACCAGGTTCTGTTTGATGAGAAAACCTTATTGGAATTTTGGAATTGAATTTTCTTGTTGAATTGAACTAGAAAATATATTTTTCTCATTAAACTGAATTTGGCCCTTTGTCTTACAGTAAGGGTTGGAAATAAATGAAATGACTGCTTTAATAGAGTCTACATGGACTATAGTAAAAATATTTAAGCTTATTTAGTAGGGATGCACCAAATCCATTATTTTGGGGTTTAGCTGAACCCTGAATCCATTGTGCAAGATTCAGGTGAATACTAAACCAAATCCGAATCCTAATTTGCATATGGAAATTTGGCTACTGAAGGGTTAAATAGAAGCACACGCATACATTTTTTTTTACTTCCGTGTTCATAGTTAGTTACATAGTTACATAGGTTTGAAAAAAGACCAATGTCCATCAAGTTCAACCCATCCAAGTAAACCCAGCACACCTAACCCACACCTACCAATCTATACACTCACATACATAAACTATAAATACAACCACTAGTACTAACTGTAGATATTAGTATCACAATAGCCTTGGATATTCTGATTGTTCAAGAACTCATCCAGGCCCCTCTTAAAGGCATTAACAGAATCTGCCATTACCACATCTCTAGGAAGGGCATTCCACAACCTCACTGCCCTCACCGTGAGAAACCCCCCTACGCTGCTTCAAATGGAAGCTCCGTTCCTCTAATCTAAAGGGGTGACCTCTGCTGCGTTGATCGTTTTTATGGGAAAAAAGAACATCCCCCATCTGCCTATAATCCCCTCTAATGTACTTGTACAGAGTAATCATGTCCCCTCGCAAGCGCCTCTTTTCCAGAGAAAACAACCTAAACCTTCCATCCCCTTTACCAGTTTAGTTGCACGTCTCTGCACTCTCTCCAGCTCATTAATATCCTTCTTAAGGACTGGAGCCCAAAACTGCACTGCATACTCAAGGTGAGGCCTTACCAGGGACCTATAAAGAGGCAAAATTATGTTCTCATCCCTTGAGTCAATGCCCTTTTTTATACAAGACAGCACTTTATTTGCTTTAGTAGCCACAGAATGACACTGCCTGGAATTAGACAACTTGTTATCAACAAAAACCCCTAGATCCTTCTCCATTAAGGATGCCCCCAACACACTACCAGTCAGTAGATAGTTTGCGTTTATATTATTTCTACCAAAATGCATAACTTTGCTCTGTAAAGTGGCAGCATCCTGCATGGAACTTATAGTTTTGCACAATTTTGTGTCATCATAGAAACAGTACTGTCTATGCCCCCCTCCAGGTCATTAATAAACAAGTTAAAAAGCAAAGGACCAAGGACTGACCCCTGCGGTACTCCACTAACCACACTGGTCCAATTAGAAAATGTTCCATTTACCACCACTCTTTGTAATCTATCCTTCAGCCAGTTTTCTATCCAATTACAAATATTATGTTCATTAACCTTCTGTGAGGTACTGTATCAAACGCTTTAGCAAAGTCCAAGTAGATGACATCAACTGCCATTCCAGCATCAAGGTTCCTGCTCACCTCCTCATAAAAGGCGACTAAATTAGTCTGGCAAGATCTGTTACGCATAAAACCATGCTGGCACAAACTAATAGTATTGTGAACTGCAATGTATTCAAGTACCCTATCCCTTATTACCCCTTCCAAAAGTTTTCCTACTACTGATGTCAGACTAACAGGCCTATAGTTTTCATGTTACCAAAAGCCATGTGATTTTAAGGATTCAGTCGCTCAAACGCTTGGATTTGGCCGAATCCGAATCCTGCTGAAAATGGCAGAACCTTTGCTGAATCCCGAACCGAATCCTTGATTTGTTGCATCCCTATTATTTACTCATATTGTTTCATCTTATTGTATATTAAATGGAAAAATATCACTTCTTTTATATAAATTAAATTTTTTAATGTTGGAAAAAAATCGCCTACCAATGCCAATTTCAGGGGAGGTCTTGTTATGCAGAACATGGGAAAGGTCTGTTTCAAAATAATGTGGTATTTTAGAATTGTTTTGCTATGGGCACACTATCCTATGTGCTTGATGTGTGCTTCTCCCCCGCTGAAAGGTATTTAGAAGTATGGTTTCCACTAAGTCATGATTTGATTTTTCCTGCCACAATGGCTGCCTTTCTATTCATACACCAGTTTCCTGTATTCTGCCCACTAGCTGATTCACCAGTAAAACTCATGTGGGAGTATTGTGGCCAGGAGTTCTGCCTTTATCCAAGAGAAATGGGCTATAAAGATGAAAACCTGTTTTCCCAATAATATTCCAAGTTAGGTTACTTCCATTATGCAATTATTTCATTTTCCATGCTGTTAAACTTGCTTATGTGAGGGCTTGAAGTAATTAGCACTCCTTTATTTTTTCACAAACAAAATGAAAAATCCCCTTTAAAGATCACAAGTGGTAAAAGGAAACCTACGATCATATGGAAGGGCATGCTGTGACAATCACCGACATGTATATAAACATTTTCTTACATTAATAAAACTTGATATATGATATCCCACATGCTGTTCTTCCAACAGGGAACAGAAACATCCAGTTGCCTCTTGTGGTAATAAATATTCCTCAAATCAGAAATTCTCTGACATTTTAACCTTGCACGCATCTGCTTCCATTGACTCCTGTCTCCAGATACCCGTTGGACTCACAACTCAGAAATGAAATACACCTTATACAGTCCTGCCTTATGTGAAGCCATTTACATGACAGCTGAATATATAATTGTAAAGGTTACAACATAGAATGTTTGTTAGCTGGCCTGGTTTCCCAGTAATATTCTAGAGGTTGATCATTTTTTATTTCAAAATTGTAGTCAATTTCAACTTAATTGTTAGATTTAAAATTAAAACATTGAACTAAAATCCAGGTTGCATTTATTTTAAACAATTTGTCTGTGTTCCAGCAATAACATTTAGTTCAGTCTTGGTTTGCCAATTACTGGCCACAAAATGGGGCCAACATTACTAAGGCTGTACTATTATGGTTTGACTATTAACAGAACCTTAGAATAAAACACTGCCAACTTTTGTTCAGATGTATGTGAGTCCTGAACTTTACATTTCCCTATGTTATCACTACTTTTCAGAATCTTTCCGTCTCTAGTGTATTATCTATGTTGGATGGTTTACAAGTAAAGGACCAGGTTCAGTTCTATAAAAAAAATTTATTTTATGGTTTATCACGTGAAAACATATGGGTGAGATTTAGATTGAGGAGAAAAAAACATTTCTCCTAATTCAGTTCTAGTTGTCCCCTAAAGGTGGCCAAACACGTGGCGATCTGACGATCTTTCATGCGACCATCGGTTGCACGAAAGATCGTCAGATCCGCCACTAACCTTCAGCGCTGAAACAGGCAGATAAGGAGGTAGAAACAATAGGATTTCTACCTCCTTCTGCCGATTCAGCGCTGAAGGCAGATTTTGGTCAGGCACCTTCTATGGCGCCCGATCAAAATCTTTTAACTGGCCCGATCGGCGAGTCGACCGATATCAGCAGCTTCCTGTGATATTGGTCGACTCGCCGACTTGCCATACACACACTGAATATCGTACGAAACGAGGTTCTGTACGATATTATCAGTGCGTGTATGGGCAGCTTTAGGGTGAAGACACACAGAGCTACTAGTAGCAGCCACTTGTCGTGGCTACTAAAATAGTCAATGCTGATCATGTACTGATAATTATCTCTACGTGTGTTTTAGTGTGTTTTAGCAAAGGAAATTCTCAGTATTGATTATGGCAGGGTATTTTCTGGAGTTTAGTAGCCATGGAAAAGTAGCTGCTAGTAGCTCTGTGTGTCTTCACCCTTAGATTCCAATAGAGTTTTCATGTTATAAACAGTGAGATAAGCTTTTCTTATTGCATTGCATCTGGATCTATGGGAAAATCTGGAACAGAATTAGTAGATAAGCTTTTCTCATTAAATTGAATCTGGTCCATGAATCAGTTCCATGATAAAACGTTATTTTATGGTTCATCACATGAAAATGTTTGGGAAAGATTTGATTTAAGAAGAAAAAATTTCTCTCCTAAGTGAATGGTCTAATTTATTCCCATAGACTTTACTACAGTTTTTATACAACATGTGTTTTTCTCATTGATTTACAATCTGGATTTGAATTAGTAGATACACTTTTCTCATCAAACTGAATCTAGCCCAAAATTCAACATATTTATTTAGTAATTAAAAAAAGTTATGTTTTTTTGAGAAATGCAACATTATCTTCGTTTCTTAACTATAAGTTAAAACAAAACCTAAAGCCATTTCCCTAAATTCTTAGATTTCTAAGCCTCTCCTTTTATGACTACTGAATGTCATGGATATGAATGGGAATGTTTTTGTTGGCAAATCTAAGGGATTTCATTTTCTTTTTACTGTCGCTTCCGTAATGCGTATTTTATGTACTCGCTCTTTATTGCTGAGTATTTTATGATCACTTGTTGAGAGAAATTGAATTGAAGCCTGTTCTAGATGTTTGTCATCAGTGCATTCAAAACGGCAATTAAACATTAATGACACGATAAGGAACAATAAGATTATAAGAATAACACCATCATGCCAAAAAATTCTGCTGTCTCAGGAAACAGAAAAGATTGTAAAAACGAATGAATGGTCCAGTGATCATGTATGTATTTGAGCTTTTAAACTAAAGCTTGATATAAGTTGGAAGGCATGTCCTATATCCTGAACTGGTGATTTCCACTAGTCTCCTAGTCAGGGGCAAGAAGCAAACTCCTGCTGACAATATTGCAAACATTTTTCTATAGTGGGCTTATTTATCAAATTTTGAGTTTGTAAATTTGAGTTTGTTTTTCTAAATTGAATTAATTTGTATATTGAATACTTGCTTACTTATTTATAAGGAAAACTTGTTTGGATAAAGAACTTGAATACCTCAAATTTACTGTTTTTGCCTCCAATATACATTCATGCAGCTTAGTTGTACAAGTACAAGTACAAGGTTCTGTTTTATTAAAGGAACAGTAACACCAAAAAATGAAAGTGTATAAAAGTAACTAAAATATAATGTGCTGCTGCCCTGCACTGGTAAAAGTTGTGTGTTTACTTCAGAAAGTCTACTATAATTTATATAAATAAGCTGCTGTGTAGCCATGGGGGCAGCCATTCAAAGGAGAAAAGGCACAGGCACATAGCAGATAACAGATAAAACACTATTGTATTCTACAGAACTTATCTGTTATCTGCTATGTAACCTGTGCCTTTTCTCCTTTTTTCCAGCTTGAATGGCTGCCCCCGTGGCTACACAGCAGCTTATTATATAAATTATAGTAGTGTTACTGTAGCAAACACACCAATTTTACCAGTGCAGGGCAACAGTACATTATATTTTTATTACTTTAAAGCTCTTTCATTTTTTGGTGTTACTGTTCCTTTAAAATAGAGAAAATACGGATATATTTATATATGGCAGCAGGCCTCATTTTAGGGAGTCTAAGCCTCCCCCAAACCCTCATTATTCTGTGCCTATGAATATTAGTTTCCCCTTTTTCCAACAGTGAAGGTTGTCGAACTAGAACTCCCCAAAGAAGCCCATGAGCTCCACAAATTTCTTTGTATGACATGATGTTCTTTCTTAAATCTGGCCTGAAAACATGATGCACATCTTAAAGGAAAAACAAAAGTCAACTTGAAATAACTACCAAATATCTACTACTATCTAACTACCAATATAGATAGACATTCCCATGCGTTCTAGTATATAAGAACATAAGCAGTCCTAGTGAATCTCATAACAAAACATGACCTATTACATAAGTGCCAATGGCTGCACCCCTTGTGTAAACTATAAATGATGCACGCATACAGCACACACAGTTAAAGAAGCTGGTTAGTACTAAAGCAGAGGTTAGTGTTTTGTAAAGGAGAACCAAGCCCCAACATTTAATTTGGCTAGAAATGCTATATTTTATGTACTATACATATTGCACCAACCTAAAGTTTCAGCATCTCTATAGTAATAATGAGCCAGGCCTTCAAAGATGTCACAGGTGGATCTTGGATTTTGTTAGGTTTGTCAGTGGCACTGCACATGCTCAGTGTGCTCTGGGCAGCTATTGAGAAGTTTAGGGGTTGTCGCAAATTATCAAGCAGAAAATGAGGTTTTCCTGTCATATAAGCTGATGCTACAGGGCCGATTACTAATTTCTGATGCCAATTGCACTGGTTCTTTGGATTCACAGATCTTCCCTGCTAAAGGGCTGTGGTTGCCCTGGGCTGATACAGAAGCCCAAAACATAGTTCTCCTTTAGAACAAGTGTCTAGGGGCTTTGATTCTGTTTTGTACAGATTCTTTGTGCTATGGTATAATAATAATAATAATATATTGAGGGTTAATATGTTTTGTATGTAGCTACACACGAGGCCATATTATTTTTTTATCTTTAATTGAATAAGACTATATTATAATATACTATACAATACTAATATAAGCAGATCTCACAGAATTAGTGTTAGTAACCAGCCCACAAATCCAGAAACAGAACTTTACATATAAAGGAACAAGAACAACCCCCTAAATTTGCTTACACACGGTTTCAAGAAATATAATAAAACAATATCACAAGAGGTATTCTCCTGTATCAAACACAATCTTAAAATAAACTGTCGATTTCTAGTGTTCCTTTAGGTGTAGTCCCAAAATGTGTCTGGCGGATATATTTTTTACTGTATTATATGTATTTAATATAAATAATATAAATTCCTCTTGTGTTGTGGAAAACAAGACTTGCTTTAGTTCTTTCCAGCTGAGCTTTTACTGTTCCAATTATTGCTTTGATGATATCTTCATCTGAGTAAAGTTATTTTTCTTTCTGTTTTGTTGCAGAATAATGGTTCCTTGATTTGGTGTCAGAATCACAAGCAATGTTCAAAGGTGGGTATTCAGTGCTAAAATGTGGTGCTTTTGTGTTACAGTGTACTTTGATGGCTGTTTCTTCAAATACAATGAAAGACAAAAAGTGTGTGTGAGAGTGTGTGTTTGGGAAGGGGGGGATGCATTATATAGTTGATGTGAACAAAAATGTCCTTTCTTTGTAGGGTCCATCCTCCTGTCATTGGTTTGTAAGCTGTTTAAGCACTATAATAACTCCTTCACTGTTGAGGACTCCATTTAGACAGTACTTTGTTGGGTTAGTGCTTATTCAAGGCTTGACAGGTGCATAATGGTTCTAAGTTCCCTTGCTCATTTAACCCCTTTAGTTATAGTGAAGAGAGTGCTATTCATTTGCTAACCTTTCTCTTCCCTGGGGATAAAGGCAAGTACGTGCCTTATTCATTATAATACTGTGACACCCAAGACCCTGGCAGCACATACACTAACAAGCAGCTGAATCTGTGTGACACGAATCTCATTAATCTGTTCAAAAAGGAGATGCATCACATTAAATCCAAAATTAATGAATTGCTCAAGTTCTTGTGAGACAGTGAGAGCAATTAGCTATAGTATTCGACTTAAAATATCTTTTAGGGTTTATAACTGGGTCAGGATAGTGTGTGAGATAAATTTTATTAAAGCTAGTGTCTCTTTATTGTATGTTTTCTAAGATCTCACATAATAAGCCAATGATTGTACAGTGTTTTATATCCCTTGTACTTATGCTCGATATGGTCAGACTGTAGCAATGTTTTATAATTACTAGCTCCTTTTACTGGCTAAATTCAAGGGGTTTTTAAATTAACTTAAATTTAATGTAGAGAAATATTATGAAACAATTTGCCATTGCCCTTTATTTTTTATTATTGTTTTTTTTTTTAATTATGTAGCTTTTTGATCAGCAGCTCTGCAGTTTGGAATTTTGGCACTAAATACCCTAGCAACCAGGCTGCTGTTTAAATAAGAGACTGAAAAATGAATAGGAGAGACCTAAATAGGACTATAAGTAATAAAAAGTAACAATAACAATAGTTTTTTGGTTGCCGGGGTCAGTGGCCCCAATTTCAAAACTGGAAAGTGTTAGAAGAAGAAGAAGGCAAATAATTCAAAAACTGTACAAAATATATAAAAATGAAACCAAATTAAAAGTTGCTAAGAATTGGCCATTTTATAACATGCTGAAAGTTAACTTAAAGATAAACCTCCCCTTTAATCTTCTTCTAGCTTGCCATACGTTCCAAAGCATGGTTAATACAGCTGTTAGTGGAAGCAGAAAGCAAACTGGTAGACTTTAATGTGATGAGCCACACACAAGGGATGCAGGTGCAGCTTTATGCCTATTCCCAATCCTGGCTAGAGTTTTCATGTGATACACAGTAAAAAATTTTTCATTGAACTGCATCTGACTCTATTGAAAAATCTGATATTGAATTGGCAGATAAGCTTTTCTCATCAAAATGAATCTGGGCTATTATAGAGCCTATTATAGGGCTACATTTAGGGACCTTATCTAAAATGAAAATTTGCCCTGTGGCAGCCTTTAAGGACAGGCTTTCTTTTCAGCCGTCTGTACTATGATCTGCACTTATATAGCATGAGGTGCTCAGCCAGACCCTTTTTGAATGAGAACTAAAGGCCACACTTTTGCACCCCTCAGTGCTCTTGCACTTGTGTCTGAGATTTCCCTATATTTCCCCCAGTGTCGGACTGGCCCACCCGGATACCAGGAAAACTCACGGTGGGCCCAGATGCCAGTGGGCTCTCTTGCTTCTAACTATTTAGCCTATTTCATGGTCATTCCCTATTTCTGTATGGGACAAGGAAGCTTGATAGATAGAAGAATAGAGTATAGTATGTAGAGAAGAGAGTAGGATAATAGAGAGTTTGCGGAAGGAGAGGAAGTTTTGAGAGTGGGCCCATAATCCAGGGTTTTCTGGTGGACCCCTGGTATGTCAGAGACTTTACAGAAGAATTAATATATTATTTATACAATCTGTTGACTTAATCATATCCCATGTTGCTTGTAATTTGCCAGCCATTTGCAGTAATATGATTCTGTTTTCATTTCTAAGTTGATGAAATGAATAAGGCTAATACGGAAGAATATACATGGATAGGCTTTTATTTTACTTCCTGCCAATTTACTGTAGATTAAATTTAGACAGCTTAATACTTGGCTTCCATTTAGACATATTTTATGTTCTGAGTATTATGATAATAAACTAATAAAAATGTGTATGTGAATTGTAATAAACAGCGAGAATCTGCAGAATTGTTTTCCAAATCCTTGCATATTATCCATGGTTTATTTTATTTTGTCCTACTATGCATTCAAGCACACTGCAATACATTTCATTAGGCGCAAACTAACCTGCCTGAATGTTTTTAAGTGTGGGAGATCACAACACCCAGAACAAGTGTTAAAGTGCCAAGCCTGTAGTCTATTTGCTAAAAACAGACATACAAAAGAAGTTTCTGGCCTCTCTGGGACCTTTATGAAGCCTGAAGCAACAAGTCCTTGTATTTGTTAAATCGTAAAGTGAAAGGGATGGTAAGTGGGAGGAGGAATGGGAGGGGGAAGGGGCCACGGGAGGGGTTAAGGCATAGAAAAGGGAGGGGACTAACAACTCTCTTTAGCTTGCAAATCAGGCATTCAAAAAATAGTCTGTGTGACTGATATTTGTGATAAATATTTTATATAAGTATATTTCAGATATCTATTTTAGTGTCAGCCATGTGGTGCCCAAGAAATTCTTGCTATATGTAATACCCCCTTAGACAGCTTGGAGCAGGGATGTTGGCATGATTTGGGTAGAATGCCCAAGATAAGTTGTAATGAGGTTTCTGCTGGGTATTCTTGGAACCATGCCAGATACTGCAAAGGTTTCCCAATTTTTTAACTCAGGGGCTTAAACAGTCCAACAGCTACTGCTTTAGGGGTATTTATACTTCATATTTGTTCATGTTCAGTTATTTTTAAAAAAAATAAAGACTGAAACAAAAGGAGTGACAGTATCAATATGTCCAAATAGTCCAACCTAATTATACATGCATTTAAATAGACTTAAGTCTCTATTTAGGCCATGTGGCTTAACTGTCTTAATGAAATAGTTACATTCAGTGCAGTGTAGATTGAGAAATGCTTCAAAATGTATTTTGGATTCTGTAAGTAAACTGTAACATTTCTCTTTTGGATAACATTATTACCAGATAATCTTTCCAATGTTTTGCTCTTTAATAAGCCAACATGGGAGGATTCTGGAAGCTCTGTACATCTGGCAAATGAGATTGTAAAATATGCCAGTGTTTCTGAATAATGTTTCAATTTGTGAACTAGCTATACTATACTTGCACACAAATACCATTCTTGTATCAAGTATATGTCAATATTTATTCATGTCCATAACCATTGTGTTTAAATCTGTTTATCATGCAACTGATGGTCCAGTTTACTTGTGAATTGTGTCATATTTAATAAAGGAATTAAGACTTCAGGATATATGGGGGTAATTATGAAAGTGTAAAATGTTGTCTTTTTCATTGACCTTGCTGTACAAGTTTGCTTTAAGTTTGTGTCTATTGCTTTTTTTAACATTTCTTTTATTGAGCATTCAAAAATTGTATACAATGCAATACAACAGTTCTACTTATTGATAGTTTTTCATTAAAATGTCCATTGATGTCCACAGAATTGAATCATAATCCAAAGTGAATTTAAAAGTATTTTCTGTGCTAAAGACACAAAAAAAAGTCCAAGATGCCTTTGTTAACCTCAATGAATTGCATATACAAATTAGCGCACATAGGGGAATGCTGCTGCCTCTCACTATAATGCGTATAACAGGAGTCCTCAAACTTCTGAACCAAGGGGCCATATTAAGGGCCCCTCAGACTGTTGGGGGACTGGACCGCCATCATCCAGCACCCCCCCACCCCCGGCATCGGAAAACTGTGGCCCAAACTAGTTGCATTCTACTCCCCCCACCCCATCGGCGGTGGCAAACTGTGGCCCAAACTGGTCGCCCGCCCCCCCCCCCCCCCGGCGCTCTGTTCGTTCCCGCTGAGTCCTACCTGTTCCAGTTCCCCCCGGTCTGCCATCCGTCCTCCCTCTCAGCTCCCCCATCCCACTCTCTCCGCTGCCAGGGGTGAGGACGCAGCGGGGGGCAGGGTAAATTGAAGACCATAGTTTGAAGACCGCTGGCGTATAATAACAGATTCCAATGAATCCAACAGGAATGATTTCTGTGGAGCTACATACTGTATCCTAAAATGTGTAGTTTAGAATATACAGAATTGTAGTGTCAAGACTAACAAGAAGAATGTAAAGACCAGGTAATATTACATCCACTAACACTGAGTAAGTGCGTAGTGTCTTGATTGTGAAGATTGTCCCCAAAATTGCTAAGGTGATCTTTTTGGAAGATGTAGAATACTATTGTGATAGGATAGTCTTACATTAAGTTTGGGAGGAAACTGAAGTGCATGGAAGAACCTAACTAGACACTAGGAGAGCATACAGATGCAGATAATGAGTAGGTCAGAATTGAAATCATAACATAATAGAAATGAGTCTGAGCAACTCAGTTAAATTTATATAAACTTATAGGAACTGCACTTACCATATTGTCTTGCCATTGGTCCAAATCTTATTTCCTATTTTTAGGAGGAATACTCACAGCAGTCTTTGGAACTATTGTCAGTTACATAAATTAACCTCATTTATAAGCACTCCTACAGATCTTTTGCATTAAATGTATTAAAAAAATGATGAAATACACTTTTTGTTAGAACCTTTATAACAGTTAACATTTACAAGCTCTAAGAAAAAAGACTGAATGAGAAAAGTCTATACCCCTGTTAGTAGTATAGCACAAAGCAGCAAGTCATTGCAAATCGTCTGTGATGCTGAGGCCGCTGTTGTGTTTCTCTGTGATTCCATATTGCCTTGGGCATTTCCGTAAGACAAAGCATGGCTTGATGCAACCAAAGAATAGTACTAGTATATACAAACTGGTGCTCTTTACCTGGCTTCTTTTAAGTGGATGTACTTTCCACTCTGCTTTGACAGAAGGAAATGGCATGCTTGAGTTTGTTCTATGAACAGATGCTCATGGCCGACAGGTTTCATTAGGCTGTTTGTCAAGATGAAATATTGGCTACAACTCCTGCCGTTTAAGGTAGAAAATGTTCTGTCTTGCTTGCTGTGAAACAGATAAGTTCCAGGTTGCTGAGCAGATACTTTGAAAATAAACAGTGTCAAGAATAAGCCGAGAACTGTCTTGTTTTCATCCCATGAATCTTATGGAGAGGTTCAGGCTAATTCCAATATGAGCTGTTAATCAAAACCTTTCACCATTACCATTAGTTCTGGCTTAGACTTTGCTCCATCTAACACTGAGTCATTAGACATTAACTTTAACTCTTGCTTGGGTTCTTTTTGCTGTTAATAGGAATATAGTTACTTTTAAAATAATTATACCACTTTCCTGTTTTTATTAAAAAAGGTTCAAGTTAATTTTATAAACCTGTCATGAACTTTTATTTGAAATTCTTCTCTTTATATATGCTGTTATACCATCATACCTGGAAGGGGGAATGGGTGGATTCAAAAGACTGGTGATACTAGGGTTCATTTGAAGATCGTAGGGGTGCAAGAGCATGGTCATTCCCTATTTCTGTATTGGAACAAAGAGGAGAAATAGATGGAAGAATAGATGCTAGCATGTAAATAAAAGAGACTAGGAGAATAAACAGGTTGGGCGAGGAAAGGAGGAAAAATAGTTTGGAATGTGGGCCTAAAGTCCAAGGTTTTCTGGTGGGCCCCTGGGGTCCCAGTCCGACACTGTCTGGGTATGGGGCGGGAGGATGCAGGCAGCGTTCTATTCAAGGGGCTAGTCGAAGGTATCTGCACTCTGAAATGATGAGCAGAGGCCTGTGGTCATTCTCCAACAGCAGAACATAGTTAGCAAAGTGCTAAAAATTGCTGATTGTAGCCTTTTTTGCTCTTCACACGCTGCATTCTGCTTTGTACATGAGCACTACTGTCTCCTTAGTTACTCTCATTCTTCCAACATCTTCCAGCACTGTATAAAAACTTTATGCTTTGTGTAGCCACATTATGCACCAGGAGGTACAGATAGGATAAAATGAGGGTAAGGAGTAGGAAAAAAGTGTAAAGGACATGTTGATATTAGCACTTTCCTATTAAAAAGCAAAATACAGAAGAAGTGTCTGTAGAGGGGATTTTATATGATCGTTTTGCATCATTTTACAGATCAGAATAAGGATTGTAGCTAGCCTTTGAAATGAACTAATATATCTCATAACATTAAAAACTCAGCTTTAGCAGTCCAACCGTAGTCTAAACTAATAAAGATTTATTGACTGGCTGCTTAGAGCCTTCCAGAGGTATGCTTTGAAAAGTAGCTGAAAAGCCATGAATAATGCAATACTTGAAAAGCATATGCAACTATTGTAGTGATGATGTCATGTTTTAGACACAAACATCCTAATAATTGATTAAATGGTGCCTTCTGGGTCCTTTCCAGTATTTACTTCTTTGAGCTTTGCTGAAAGAACGACACTTCCCAAACAGAACCACTTATACGTCAAGCAAAGATCCTTAACTAACAATGAAAGCCAGACATCTAAATTATTAGGTAGACACAACAGCGAACACAGAAACTTGTCTGGATGGGACTTTGTTGTATGACATTTGGAATAAGTAACAAGGTGTAGTTTATTCAAAAACTTGGCAAAAGTTCCATACTATTCTGTTTATCTTTCTATTCACATGTCATTTTGACTGAAAAAGACTTTTTTTTAATACAGCTCTGGTTTATTTTCTTTTACATGTGAGTTCCAGTATATATACATATTAGAAAAACTGTAGATTTCCTATTGTGTTTGTTAAGCTTTGATCTTTCTCCCACAATTTGATTGACTATGTTACATTCTTTCTTTTGTATAGGGGATCATGAGCTGGAGCAGGGCTTTCCAACTCAAGGCCTGAGGGCCAGATTTGACCCTCCATAGGTTTTTATAGCCTTCAGTCTAACTGAGGATTGCATAGGCTTTCTTGTTAGACATCATCATTTTAATATAAGCCAGCCCATGAACATGCCATCCATCACATAAACAGCCCAGTACCTGGAAAGTTGAACAGCACTCAAGAGGATCGTTACTCTTCTGTGTCTTAAAGCTGTTAGAAAGATTGCTAGAATCCGTGTCATAAAGTACGCCACGGTTGCTGTCATGTGACTGCCAGGAACATACCCTTAAGTAAATCACACCAATGGGAATAAATGCTCTAAAACTACCTCGGAACTGTGGGAGGGAAATGCATCATTAAAAGAAGACGCACTCAGACATACAACTGGCATTTTACGTCAGATAGCACCTCCCTAGTTGGAATCATTCCAGCACCTAGAAGCAGCAGGGCTACCATTGAGCACAATAACATAAATTACAAGGCTGCATTACTGTAGTCTTACTGTCACTTGGCTTTAGGTATCTAGGGCTGGATTTGGCAAAATCTAAGTCCTGTAAAAAGTGTTGGGTGCCGGCTGAATTATTTATTATTATTAACATTTATTTATAAAGCGCCAACATATCCTGCAGCGCTGTACAATAAGTGGGTTTTATACATTGGACATACAGAGTAACATATAAAGCAATCAATAACCGATACAAGAGGCGAAGAGAGCCCTGCCCAAAAGAGCTTACAATCTACATTATTATTATTATTATTATTATTAACATTTATTTATAAAGCACCAACATATCCCGCAGCGCTGTACAATAAGTGGGTTTCATACATTGGGCATACAGAGTAACATATAAAGCAATCAATAACCGATACAAGAGGAGAAGAGAGCCCTGCCCAAAAGAGCTTACAAAAATTACAAGAATCCCAAGATGAATCCTTATTTTCTCTGTGTAGTGTGGGCCCACCAATGAAATGTTGCCCAGGGTCCACTGGTACCTTAAAGCGTCTCTGCCTCTCAGTTAATAACATTCATAATGCTCATTTATTTGGATGCAAGGTTAAATATGATTTACATTCAGTTTTAATGAAACCATGAAATTTGCTCACAGAGAAGCTATCATTTCTCCATGCTAAACACAGTCATAAAGACGTTAGCAGAAATACCCTTTTCCCTCAGTGATTGATGTAGATTTTCTGCACCGTTGGTTTTCATTCCTGTGTTTGGTTTGCAGAGAGGTACATGAGTGACAGAGAAATTCTAGAATAATATGAGTTTGCTGCATCGCAGTTGTTTTTGGAGAGAGACAGGTACCATATTATCATACTGTAAGTGCTTAGAGGTTATAGAAGATGTTTATGACTGTATGTGACTCTATTGTATAACCTTTATAGGGGTCAGTTCTTTAAGTTTTAAGAACTGCACCCAAAAATTACTTGGCACTGTGGAAGGGGGCACAGATGAAAGGCCAGTTAGGGAAAGGTTTGGGGAAAATGCCTGTTTTCTGTCCTGGATAGACCTGAAGGTATGAAGCTTGAAGGTACTGTATATAAGGATGATATTTGGAGTGAAAATGTATTTGCTGTCCCAGATATTCTTGGAACTATGGCTGATTGATCAATAAATCAATATTTTCCTATATCTGTAACCTTTTTATGGGCTAATGGGGGTGTCCCTGACCAAAGGTTGGAGCTCCAAGGGGAGCCTGAGCTGAGTCCGACAATCACTGCTCTATAGGCAGTTGCAGCTTGCTGGATATCCTGAGGTTGTTATTGCTCAGGAATATAAACAATAAATAAATGAGGCATACAAAGTAATATAAAGCAAACTTTTATCTGTATGGTTTATGGAAGCTTTGCTAGGACCCCAGCCATGAAAATACTTGATGGTTATATATGCTAATGATTGCACAGTTTAATGCCACAGAGACTGTGGTTTCTGTAATTTATTCCCCCTCCAGGAGGTAGACATTTTCTCCAGAACTCGCATAAACCTGGCCTGAACCTATTTGGTTTCTATGTCACCAGTACATATTACATTACATCTATATAAAATATACGGGCATAGTAATACTTAATGTGTACAATATGTTCTTTGACATAAACATTTTCACTCAGACAGCTTTGCTACTCTGTCTGGCTAATCTGAAGCATTCTTATTTATAATATAGAGGAATTTAGCTCATAACTGGGGTGCCCTGGGTGTGACATCTGCTAATGTGTTCTTTCTATACTGAATGTCTTCTATTATTGTTTTTTGCCCAAATGGAAAAAAAAACTTCACTGACGCTACTGGCGTCCTGATCTGTTCAGTCTGAGCTCATTCCATCCCCCTCTTGGCCATCTGCAAAATGCCCTGGTAAGTGTGATTACCATGCAGCAGACCCTGTGGTCCTGGCCCCTCTGCCCTCTAACCATAGGCTTGTCACCTTTTGGCCATTAAATTACTGGCCAGGGTGGGGGTAGGTCTGTGACATAAGGGGTGTGGCAATGACACAAACAGGGAGGGGCCATGCAATCAGAATCGCTATGGGAGCTGAATATTAAAGGGTTTTCTTGGATACAGGATTTGGGGTGGATCAGCGGTGTGCCAGGGGTCGGTGGAAATACCAGCCAGGTGGCAACCCTACACAACCACCCCTGTGTTTACAGGGTCTGCTGTATGGTAGTTAAGCCACAGTAAAGTCCTTTGCTATTTATTGGAGATTTTCAGATTTACCATAGCAGAGGGGAACAATAGGGCTTACTCTTACATTAAATAAATGTGAATGTCTAGTGAACAAGAAGGTTGGCTTTATACATATGGGTAGCACCCTGGCTTAGAGGTTAGCATTGGTGTAAAGTGGCAGTAGGAACCTTATATTGTAAACTCCACAGGGACAGGGAATATGTAAATGATGAACAGTTCCTGTAAAGTACTGCTAAACATATTGGTGCCATATAAATAAAGGATAAGAATAATAATATAAGGAAATCCTTCAGAGTTCACTGTCTCATTAAAGAACAAACAGCTCTTCATATTTGCTTTATAGAAAGTGTCGCACACAGAAACATGCAATATAAGCAGTATATAAATGTGGTGGCTTAGAATACATAATTTTGAATAAAAAAGTAGTGTCCATTATATACTCAGTTGCTTTATACTTCCAGGACAGCTACTTTTAGAAGTAATTCAGGTGAAAAGATGAGTTAATAATTTCAGCAGATTTCCTGCTCCCTTATGTCAGTCAAAGGCCACTTAATTGAAAGGTTAAAATGCATGGCTCCAGCCTCAGCCCAGCTAGGGATGGTGTCAGTGATATGCCAAGCCCACAGCAAAGCCATTCTTATGCTAAGCATTCTGTGCTTTCATGCTGGGAGACTTTTATCACACATATTAGTCGGCATTTGGAAGATCATTAGTCTTTAAAGACTGAGACATTCCAAGTTCCTTGTCCTAGAAACCTTCATGGTAAGATAGCTAGCGTTTGCATTTGCAGAGCACAGTGCTCACAGGCACACGAGAGCCATGTACTTAGTGGTGCTCCAGAGCCCTTTGCATGCCCTGACTCACATGAGGTGCCAGAGGACTGGAGCGCAAAGGTTGTGAAAAGATGCATTGCATTGTAGGCAAAAACATGGTGCTTTGCTAATGGTTTATGCACTTTTACAAAGTGCAAGGAAGGGTAGGTACAAAGTGAAAACATAGACACAATCCATCATGGGTTTTGCCCACGTGTTTTCATTTTGACTGAGCTCTATTCATAGATGGAGGAAGACACAGAGGCATCATCCCCTCTTGTTTATTTCCTGTCCCCTAACTTGTATGGCTATACAACAGGCCCTGTACTTAGATTTGCCCTATGGCAGGTGGTAAGGCGAAGGCTGCCCAATGGCAGGTAGTAAGGCTAGGGCTGCCCAATGGCAGGTAGTAAGGCTAGGGCTGCCCAATGGCAGGTAGTAAGGCTAGGGCTGCCTAATGCCAGGTAGTAAGGCTAGGGCTGCCTAATGGCAGGTAGTAAGGCTAGGGCTGCCTAATGCCAGGTAGTAAGGCTAGGGCTGCCTAATGGCAGGTAGTAAGGCTAGGGCTGCCTAATGCCAGGTAGTAAGGCTAGGGCTGCCTAATGGCAGGTAGTAAGGCTAGGGCTGCCTAATGGCAGGTAGTAAGGCTAGGGCTGCCTAATGGCAGGTAGTAAGGCTAGGGCTGCCTAATGGCAGGTAGTAAGGCTAGGGCTGCCTAATGGCAGGTAGTAAGGCTAGGGCTGCCCAATGGCAGGTAGTAAGGCTAGGGCTGCCTAATGGCAGGTAGTAAGGCTAGGGCTGCCTAATGGCAGGTAGTAAGGCTAGGGCTGCCTAATGGCAGGTAGTAAGGCTAGGGCTGCCCAATGGCAGGTAGTAAAGCTAGGGCTGCCCAATGGCAGGTAGTAAGGCTAGGGCTGCCCAATGGCGGTTAGTAGGGATAGGGCTGCCCAATGGCGGTTAGTAAGGATAGGGCTGCCCAATGGCAGGTAGTAAGGCTAGGGCTGCCCAATAACAGGTAGTAAGGCTAGGGCTTCCTAATGACAGGTAGTAAGGATAGGGCTGCCCAATGGCTGGTAGTAAGGCTAGGGCTGCCCAATAGCAGGTGGTAAGGACAGGGCTAACTTGCACAGGCCAGTAATGTACTCTGCACCTAATGCTGGATATCTAATCCATAGCCAGAGACCTTGGTGCTTGTTGAATGTTCCCTAAGCTGCATGTCGGTTACTCTCGCACTTGCATCCAGGATCATAATTAATGACTCCTTAGTCGTCTCTTTTTTAGTATGGAAAAGTTAAATAACATTAATAAACTGTTATGCTGTACTGTAAAAACTGAGAAAAATATTACAATGTGTACTTAGTGTACTTTTGTACAACTTATATATTCTGTTTCAGGCACTTTACCCTTGGCTTGAAGCAAATGTTGAAATATCCCAGTAAAATCAAAATGCATATCATACAGAAATATAGTATTAGTTTGGCAGGGATTTTGGCACATTTTCAGATACATTTTATTTGATTTCTAATATCTGTATTTCAAATTGTACTCATAAAACAAGCATAGACAGTACAAGTTATTTTTTACACAATCTTTTTTTTTTTTAGTTGTTTGGCTGAGGGCCAAATGATCCAATCACCTTGACGGGATGTAGACCGCCGGGACGAGGACTGCATCAACGAGCAGATGCGCTCCTCGTCCTGACAGGAATTTTAAACCTGCCAATCAATAACTGGATAATTCTCAGCCAGATATTGGTCAGGTATGCCTGTCTGAGGGCCCTGTACACAGGCCAATTAGCTGCCGACTGGGTTCATCCCGGACCTTAAGTCTGTGGTTTCCAGATGTTCTAATTGCACCAACTTACAGTTGCAAAAACCATCACTGATGCTGCTCACTGTGGCTTGCCCACATTGACACCCGCATCTATTGACAGATTTACCAAACGGACCAAAGGTTTTCACCCATATTAATGAGTTAATGAGCGAATTTCAATTGCACACAATTTCTCATGCAGCAGCAATTATACAAGGTAAAATGCTGCATTATGGGTACAATGACTATATGAACCTAAATGAATATATAAGCTTTTCTGTTATTTCTACATTTATAGGTTTGTGATCATATCCCTTTAAAAGATAAATAGGAGTTCACTATAAGTGAACTCAGCGCTTGATGCAATTTATAGGGTAAGTTTTTAGAAATTCAAAGGACTCAGACAATGATGTATTAGTTCTATTATTGAAAGAATAAAACTGCTCTGAATGTCCTCACCAATAAACAGGAATGAACATTCCTAGTTTGGTCTGTTCCTTTCTCATATCATTGTCCCGTACAGGGGTCTCTTCTCAACAAGTGCTGTATTTTATGATTGCACAAAAATAAATGGAAGGAGCCTCGGTAATGGAGGAGAAAAGAAAATAACGGACATAGAATTAATGGAGTAATGCTTGGGAACTAAATGCATGCTAAAGTTTGCTTTATCTGCTTCACTGAACCCTCTGTACGGCTTCAAGAGACATTCACAATGCAGTCTCAGAGCAAGCCCTCTCCATTCTGTGGTCTTATTTGGGCACAAAAATAATCTCTTTTTAGAACGGTTTGGGAAAGCAAATGAACTGTGCCGACCAATCAACTGTAAATCTTACCCACCTAGAAAGTAGTTGATTAAGTAGCGTCACGCAGCATCCCAATTACCAGTGAACCGTGTGATCCCGCTCTATAGCAAATGATAGTGCTTCAGAGATGCAAAGCAAATTAGTACGGAGCCTGCAAGTGTCAGTTTAAGCCACTTCACTTAGAGCAAATTTATTTAGTCCATATATATATATATATATTTATATATGTAGAAATAAAGTCCATAATAATAATCTTATCACACCATATCACTGGAGGTTTGTGTGTGTTAAAGATTTAAATCTTGTTCAACAATATTACTTGTAACCCTAAATTTCATTTCATTTGTGCTCCTCTTTTATTTCACTTATGTTTTGTTTCAATTATTATTCTATTCTAGCACATTTTCGACCAAAGTAAAGCCCCCAAAATCCGAGATCCATACCTAGTACAAAGCAGAGCCATGACTCTCTATCTAAAGCAAAGCGGAGATGATTCTGGGTGGTGTAGAAGCTGACGGGAGGTTGACTGTGCCCAGCAGGAATGGCTCTGTCTGGTTACGGCTGTTAATTTTTGTTTGGTTCTGAACCACCCCGTTGATTGATATTTGTAGGCCTCATTATTCACTCACTGGGTGGCAGATGCAGATGTAACAAGTTCTGAAGGCTTTCTTTTTTATATATGTTAGGCCAGGGTCATAAGCTACTGCTGGGAATATGTATAAATGACAGCTGACAAATGACTCTATTGGTTTGAGTAAGGGTGGAGAGACTAGATAAAGCAATAAATTCAACAATTAATGTTAATTATTTGGTGCTGAAATATTTATAGCGTTAACAGAACATTGGAACACAAAATGATGCCTCTGGCCAAACAAAATTCATAAATGTCTTCAATAATAGTGATTAGTTTTAATTTCTGTGTGAAGAATCCTGTGGTTCCACCTGTGTTTTTGGCACTATATAACCTCCCCGCTTACACATATAGACAACAGCATCACCAGTATGTGTGGGACTCTCACAGAGACCGAACTTAGGAAGGGCATATAACTTCAATATAACTTCAATTATTTATACAGTTTATATATGTGAGTGTCTGGATAGGTCTGTATATGTGTGTGTGATACATGGACGCTGGAGTTCATTTGGAAGGTTGCCACCTTTCTCTTAAACAAAGTGGGTGGGCGGGACCCTGAGGGGGCAGACCAGTAAAACAAAGGGGATGGGACAATGGCGTAGGTTGATGCAAAAGGGGTTGGACCAGTGACATAAATGGGCAGGCAGAGCAACAGTAACTTTGTAAGTATGGGAAAAATGGCTTGAAGCAGCAATTTAGGGCTGGTTGAGGGCAGGCTAGGGGCATAATGACAGATAGTTGAAAATTTTCCAGCCCTGGTCTTGGCTGGTATTTTACCAGCTAGGCCGGTAAAATACTGGCTAGGTGCCAACCCTAGTTAAAGGAACTGTAACACAAAACAATTAAGGTTACTGCTAAATTACAGGTTACTTAGCAGATAACAGATAAAACCCCATTATATTCTACAGAGCTTATCTGTTATCTGCTATGTAACCTGTGCCTTTTCTCCTTTTTTCCAGCTTGAATGGCTGCCCCCGGGGCTACACAGCAGCTTATTTATATAAACTATAGTAGTGTAACTGTAGCAAAAACACCAGTTGCACCATTGCAGGGCAATAGTACATTATATTTAATCTCTTTAAAACACTTTAATTTTTTGGTGTTACTGTTTTCTTTTCTTTTTCAACTCAAATTAACTATGTAAATATGTAAACCCAACAGCTACCTTTGAAGCATTATTAATAAGTGTATAACAAAGTGGGTATATCCCAAATGATGCTGTTATTTACAAATAATGTTCACATAATGCCCTTTTCACTTTGGGAGTGAGAGTTCTTTTTCTCACATTTTCTTTTATATTATGTATTTACTATTTCTCATCCTAAAATTAATTCTTGGGCAAGGTTCTCATCAGCTTCAGGCAAACTGGTGAAATCTCAGGTAAAGGTCCCCATACACTATAGGATCCGCTCGCTTGGCGATGTTGCCAAGCAAGCGGATCTTCACCCGATATCCCCACCTACGGGTGGGCGATATCGGGTAGAAAGTAACTTGAAAAAAAAATAATCCGATCGTTTGGCCCTGGGGCCAAACGATCTGATTACATTTGTGGCTATGGGGCAGTCGGTTCGGGGACCGCATCAACGAGCCGATGCGGTCCCTGATCCGACCAGATTTTCTAACCTGCCCGATCGAGATCTGGCCAATTTCAGGCCAGATATCGGTCGGCCAGGCCGCTCTGTTCTGCCCGTACACGGGCCGATTAGCTGCCGAATCGGTCCAAAGGACCGATATCGGCAGCTATAGTCGGCCCGTGTATGGGGACCTTTAGTCTACTGATTTACTTGGAATGGTGATGTTCCCTATTGCATGCATTGGCTCTCCTTTTTTAGGTCAAGATAAAGCTTAGGGAGACCTTTGTCAAATATTCACCTCATTCTTTACTTTCAGCACAAGTTTTTTAATGAAAAATAGCTAAAGTTTTCCTGGTTGGGCTGCTTGTTTCCCAAGAAATCGATAGACAACACAACAGTTACCATTGCTGCTTGCTGGGAGATGGTGTGTTTTTTGGGTGCTTGTGTGGCCTTCCTCCAGCTTTGGTTTCTTCTCACAGTCCACGAATATACTATTTAAGCCTAACACCAGTTTATACAGTTTAAGCCTAATGCCAGACAGGGCTGATTCTCAGCTTATGGATAAATACGGAGCAAGAATCAGCCCCTATATTGGCATCAGCCTTTGACTGTGTCGGCACCCTGAGCAATGCAGTGGCTGCGGGTGAAGGCTCAGGGAAAGGCTGATACCAGCGTATGGGCTGATTCTCAGTCTGTGTTTATCCATAGGCCGAGAACCAGTCCCACCTTGCATTAGCCTAATAAGAAGTCAGTTAACCTACCCATATACTTTTGGAATGTGGTACCCAAAGAAAACCCACGCATACATGGAGTGATCCATAAAAAGAGCTATAAAAATTGCCTCTGAGATCACTTCCGTGCTTTCCTCCACCCCAATTCCTGTGCATAGCTCTCTCTGAATGTGACTATTAGTCTTTAAATGTAATCAGAGCGGTCTGGCTTCAGGCTATTGGAATTCTCTATCATGCTGCCCCTCATAGCTGCAGGGCATTCGTTTTATTTACAATGGAAATGTTCTCTGACAGACGGGGAAAGAATAAAGGAAACCCAGCTATCTGATGTTGCACTACAATAGGACTTCTGTGGAGACCTTGCAATGTTTCCCAGTGTTCATTGTGTAATCATGTAAAGTAATTAATTTCATTTGGGGATTGTTCATTCAAACCAATTATTTTCATGTACTTCTATAACTTTGTTACACTCTGCTGCTTTTATTAGTCTTATTCTTTATCCTTTACATTGCCCTAGGGTAGATTCCTTTCTGCCAAGCAAATAAAAAAAAAAATGTCCAGTTTTCTGCTCAGCTGGATATGAAATATACTGTTTTATTATTTGCTTGATAACATTAAGAACAGATGACTGTTGAAATATATGATGTACATATTGTAATAACAAAAATGCCATAGGGCACTCGCCTTATTATTTGCCTGTATTCTTCATCCATGCGGTAAGCGTGATTATGAGCACATATGCTTTTCTGTGTCAGATCTTGGGCAATTTCTTTTTTCTCTAGCTGTCAAATTCTTAACATAGTGCTAAGAGGTCTGTAGGGTTTTGCTACAGAGAGGCATTAAATATCCAACTGCACCAAAGCATTTAGAACCGTGTATCATTCTATAATTTGCTCTCAAGATGTTATTTGAACCAGAGGACAGCGAGGCCTCTTTATTTAAACCAAATCCCGCTTTTAAAATTGGAATGAGTGTACAGATTGCCTGTTGGTATTCACACTAGATTGCAATCATATCTACATCCATCATGAAGATACCAGCTAATATATAAGTTTGTCCAGAAGCCTTCGACTTGCTGAAAGAGTGATTAGAGCCATTGATGATGTGAGCATGACACCGGTGATGTGAGACGGTGTCGACAGTAGAGGAATTCAATTTCTAAAGATGAGCGGATGGGAATGCTACTGAAGTACAGTTAATTCAATTAGGAGATAGCCAGATAGCACATGACATAAAGTGTGTTTGGGTGGCATGCCAGGACTCAAAAATATATATTTAGAGGTGTTGCAAATGATTTTTGCAGGGAACCATTAGCCTTATAATAGATGATACTTTAAAAAAAATATTGCATTACAGAGATTACAGGTATGGGACCTGTTACCCAGAATGCTCAGGACCTGGGGTTTTCCAGATAAGGGGGCTTTCTGTAATTTAAATCTCCTATAATTTGTGTCTACTACAAAATCATTTAAACGTTACATAAACCCAATAGCATTGTTTTGCCTCCAATAAGAATTAATTATATCTTAATTGGGATAGAGCACAAGGTACTATTTTATTATTACAGAGAAAAAGGAAATTTGATTAAAATACAGTTTATGGAATATAGCATTTCCATAATTTGGAGCTTTCTGGATAATTGGTTTCTGGATAATGGATCCCAAACCGGTACTGTATACAAAAGATTTACCCTGCTTAAGATATTATAAAACTGGGCCCCTTTGTCTTTTGTGGGGGAGATACCAAAATCATGCAAAATAGGGAAAGATTTAGGAACAGCCGTTGCTGTGATGTAAGGTGCAAGCCTGGCCTTGCCTAAGCAGTGTACCAGAACTGTAAGTGGTTCCAGCAACTGCCCCATGGGTCGTCTCAGCAAAACATGTCTTAAAAAGTAAAGGCAATTTTACACCATTTTTAGTGTCACTTCAAAAGACAGAATGGTTAAGGTACCATTGGTAAGTGAGCCCATCTGTCTCTCTCTCTCTCTCTCTCTCTCTCTCTCTATATATATATATATATATATGTGTGTCTTTTAACATAGTTCATTTTAAGGTCAATCAGTAACGTTCAATGGTACTCGATCTGATTGAATGAATTGAAAACCTGCATCATTGCACATTCTGTGTAGCATTGCCTATTCAGATTTTAATATATCTACCTCTAAGTTCAAGCACAGCTTGAGAACATTGACGCACACTCCCAACTACAGCTTCAGAACCATTTTACATTGTGTAGACCGCCATGGAACACCACGGTACTTTACAATAGAGCAGTGGTCCCCAACCAGTGGCTCACAAGCAACATGTTGCTCACCAACCCCTCTGATGTTGCTCCCAGTGCCCTCTAAAAGGTAGTTGTTTTTTAATTTTTGACACATTTTGGAGGCATAAAGACCATGTGTACTGCCAAATAGATCCTCCTTTAGTCTGCCAGTCCACATTGAGCTATAACCAATCACAGCCCTTCTTGGTCACCCCTTAGGAACTTTTTTTTATGCTTGCCTTTCCCCCCATCTTTTTAATATTTAAAAGTTGCTCACAGGTAAAAAAGGTTGGGGACCCCTGCCATAGAGGATTCCAATTAGTGGTAGAAAAAATCCGCATCTAAAATAGTTGTCTGATATATTTTAGAGAGGTTAAAATGTTTCATCTTTATGGAAGTAGTGTTGCTTCTGATTACGACAACCAATGGATAGCGATAAAACATTGTGATACAAAAGAAAGCATTCTCTGCATTATCTCAGTCATAGTTTACCATCACAGTCATGATAAATTAGAATCATCAAAGAAAACTGACTGCACTGTACGGTTTATGTGTTATGTCCATATCTTGCTCAAAATACATATCTCCAAATATTGATTCAATTTCTCAATGACTGGAACCACAATTCTTGAACCTTTCATATATATAATTGAAGCTGTGTCTCATTTCTAGATCTTTCTTTTAAATAAATGATTATTGTTTCAGAACACGTAAATCACGGAGCACATCTGTGCATCATTTTGTATAATACTTCAAACGCAAATGGGAATCATTGCCTGTATCCCGCAAAAATCTTCCTGTACATTGGAACAAGGGGCTTATTGCACACAGCAAGCACATACATAACGTCTGTCAGTACGTTGGAATAGGGATTAAGTGCTTGACAAATAAATATGTCTGCCGTTTGATTGGTGTTATAATTTGCAGCTTGGGGTTTCTCAAATACTGTTGTGTTTTTGCAGCTGCTGTTTCTGGACTTGAAAAACAACTTCATTAGACTTTTCTGTATAAGCAGCCATACTTCATGGTTTGTGTTTTTTGGAGAGAGGGGAAATGGTCTATAAATTCAGAGGTCTTTAAGTTCTACAAGAAATATATGTTATAATTCTTTGATGCTGTCCCTTTGACACAGTAATAAAAACTGACATAAAAGCTGTTAAATAAGACCGAACTGCACCGTGCAGGATTTATAGTGGGGTTTGATGCACAGAAAAGAGAAATCTCACATAAGAGTTACTTTCATGGTATCTGAATATCGTATTAGACCACTTTATACTTGTTACTCATTGACCTGATGTGTGTCTATCAAACCATGTGCATACAACATTGCACACTCAACTCATATCATAATAATCAATCCATTTTTTTGGGGAGTGGGGGGTCCTAAAATTAACCTCAAACATTCCATTATAATTTGAAGAAGACAATGCAATTCTAGGCTATGACATTAGGCAAATAATTACTATAGTATTGCATATTGTGTATATAATACAGTCAGTGATGGTAAGTAGTAAATTTAATTCTTGAAAATGAATAAAAACTTGTCTGAGAAACTGCTTGGTGTTTAGCTGCTGGAATGAAAGATAGAAGAACTTAGCTGAGAAAGAGCAAAGAAAACCAATTAATTCCTTAAAATACATAAATATACAAATGTGAGCCTCAAGGTCACTTGCATATGGGGCGCTTAATTGTTGCAATGTGTTAGCTCATTAAAGTGATTTTTATTTCAGTTCACCAGCTATTGCTGCTCCTGCATTGGGCTTTGTATTTTCAAAGATTCCTGGCATATGCTTTACATCAGTGGACTCCAAATACTGATAGTACCTAAACTTTGCATTTAAGACGTCATAATACAGATGTCCATATGATATCTTGTATGGCAGCCATCCACTGGAGATCTTACACGGCTTATATTGGGAATAATGTCCACCCCCCAAAGTAAAATATAGTATATCAGAAGTCACTGAGGCATTCCATGACCAAACCATTTGAAGGCCTCAGGCCAAGGGGTTTATTTTTATACAAGTAATAGGGAGTGTGTTCTTTTAAGTATACTCACAGGGATATGGGGATAATGGATATGAATGGGGGGTGCAACTTATTCCTTTCCCCTCCTATACAAACTTTTTTATTGCCAATAACACCATTATACCTTATGGCACTTCAACATTTTTCGTCTCTTAAACTACAGCACAAAGTCAATTACCTGACCCATACTGAAAAGATACTCTTTATTTTTTATTTTTCAAGATGTAGAAAAAGTTCTATAAATATCAATACTTGCAGAACCCCATTGCTGTTCCCCTTCTTTGCTACCAACCATCCCAAACAATACTGGTACTGTTGGCTGTGTCTGCTTTATTATTATGTTTTTAGTCAATGCAACATCTAGTCCTCAAAGAAGGGGAAGAAATCTAGTTATGTTTACTTCTCTGCCTATTTCTTGATGTTTTTGATGATTCTGTTCTTCTGGAATTAGTTTAAGGGTGCCCCTGGGTGTGGTATGTTGTAATCATTTTGATTGACTTGTTGGAATGAAGTCAGAATCACAAAGTTTACATAAATGTTACCCTATCCCATAATGTTTGTAAAATATTGTAGTCTTTTGGTTAATGTTTTCACTCATAATACTTTGCAGGCCTGCCTGTTAGATCAGCCTGTTAGATCAGGAACTTCCAGGAACAAGTAGACTTGATTTGGTTTGTTATTTCTTTAGGGGACATGTTCAGTAGGCTGCATATATACTTCTCATTAGCTAGCTCACCGTCATATATATTGCTTGTTCCTCCATGGCAATGTATTATTTGCCATGGAACATGTAGGCTGAGGGCTATCTGCAATCAAAAAAAAAACTTTTTTGTCACTCAGTAGGGACAGACAAGATAGCATGTGTACCCTTCCCGTAAGAGCTCTCTAAAACCCATTATGTATACCAGTGTAGCAAATAGAACCCCAATTACTGTGTTGGTGAAACTATGAAAAGAAGTCATTTTGAAATGACTGCCCGTCCTATGTAACATATAATTTCCAATGGTTAGAAAAGACTTGGTATTGTAGAATGAGAAAAGTCTCTCTCTTACACAAAAAGGCAGGTCCAGACTGGGATTCAAAATTTCAAGCACACGGTGGCCCAGACAGGCTCCCACCAGCCCAATAAATAGTGAATGTCTATGGCATCTTACAGCAGCCACCTGGCATTTGCCAGCATCCACAGATCGCCAGTCTGGGCCTGTGAATAGGCCATTTGTCTTTAAAAGGAAATGTAGATGTTCTGGGACAGTAGAATCATTATTCAACTTTCATTCAGGAAAGATCATCACTTTTTGCTTCTTTTACAAAGTTTCAGACCCTCTTCTGATATCATATCTTGATTGAATGTTGAGCTCTTCCTAAAATAGAAATAGAAATTAAATTATTAATAGAAACTATGCTTTAAATAACTAGACCTCCGACAGAGATCACGTCGTTTGGATATTTTATTAAAATGTTGCTCCCACAGTGAGACATGAAACAGAACTACAATAAAAAGGCCCAGTGCCACCCTGCCTATTAAGGTGTTTCTGATGATATCAAGAGGTCAGAGCACAGGAAAGCCATCAGCTGTAGGATTCAATAGAAGCACGATTTATACACAATGCAAATACATGATAAAGAAAATATGTACATTTTTTGGGTGAACTGAATTTTGCCTATGACAGCCTATTTCACACCCAGAATGTTGGTGGTTTGAGAACTAATCTACAAGACTAAATCTCAAAAGAAGTCCCGAACAGTGATTATTTTTTTTCCTTAACCCTTGACCTATTCTGAATAGCGACATTGGGTGGTCAGTTGCATTACTTCCCAAGCTTACTGCCCTTTGCTCTATTGTCTAAGAGCAGCCAGTCACCTCACTTTTACTGTATAGTCCCCTATTCATCCCCTGTTCTTTGTGGATGCCAAATAAGGTCTGTGATTGGCTTTTTGGTAGCCCCATGTGGCCTGCTGGCCTGTGGGAGGCTCTGCTTGGAGTAAAAACTTGTCTCCAAGCAAACAATGTAAAAATGGGCACCTACTTTGAGGCCACTGGGACATCAAAGAGGAATGGTGAGCAACATGTTGCTTATGAGCCACTGAATGGGGATCACTGATCTAAAAGCATAGGGATAAGAATGAATAAAGTAACTGGGCGACTTGGGCTTCAAGAATAGGGATTTTTTCCTCCTTTTAAATATTAAAAGTTCTCACATCCAGAACAAAAAATCAATGTCATAAATATTTAGTAGCCAAACATTCATCACCTTTCTGTCCTGTCCATCTCTATGTTTTAATGAGCCATAATTATTTTTGAATTTTTCTTTACCATGTCACAGACTATAGTGATGTTCAGCTGATGCCGTGATGAATACATTTTGTCAAACAGCTCAATCACGGGGACATTAGTTTGGCATCTGGCGTTTAAAATTAAACCCAGTGATATTCAGGTTAAAGACATTACATAAACACGTATTTAACATCTACGACTAGGCTGCTAAATAAAGACTCAATCAGCCCCGGGTGGCATGTTAATTACTTGAAGAAAGAGGAGAGAAAAAGCAGCAGTGGCGTAGAAATACTGTATATTATGTCTACATTATGGCTGCGTTTCTTTTCACTTGGTTTGAAGTTTGTTTGCTGACAAACATGGAGCGAGCGCGTGAGTGATGTGTCTATTGTGTCAATATAACTTTTTCTTTGTGGGTTTTCGACTTCTTAAAATCAAGGAACATGCTTGAAAAAGACAATTTCTGAGAAGTCTGTTTAATCTCTCAACAGTGTTTAGAACCCTGCAAAGAAACCTGGGATTTGAGAAAGAATAACTGCCATAATCTCTGCGAGGTATGTTCCATTTATTTTGGTTTTGATAATATATCTCAAGGAAAGTGGGTATGAAAATATGACTAAAAAAGCAAAAAAAACCCCTTCTTTTATCCTCTTTTAAATATTTCCTCTACTCACTCAATTTCCGCACCTTACTATCAAATAAGCTAAAAATAACCATGTTATAATCATCTACCCAGGCTAGATATGATTAGACAAAGGGTAAAGAGCTCCAAGGTAAAGAATAAAAAAGACACATTATATGTAATTTTTGCCCAGCTACCCTGAATAAATTGCTTATAAGAACTATGGGAATAATATATTACTAAATGATACAATTATAATGCAGCATGTCCCCTGCTTTTATTTGTACTTTTTTGGTTCATTGTTATTGCTGTTTTATTTTGAAGGGGAATGTCACCCAAACACAACTTGAGCTTTGGGAATAGTAAGCAGAATTTCAAGCAAATTTGCAATATACATCAGTTAAAAAATATGCAGCCTTTTCATGATTCATTTAATAATATGGAACAGATACCTAAGCCCAGCCCCCTGTTCTCCTGCTGATCTGGCTGACTACTTTTAGATTTTTAAATAAAATGGAACAGTGGTTGACTGTCCTCAACCTGCCTTCAGCCTGCATCCTTCAAATCCCACAATTCTCTGCACAGGTGATGTCAATAAGGAAAGGAACATCACAGTGCAATGCATTGTGGGTAATGTAGTTCCTGCATGCTGTCTGTAAGCTGTGGAGAAGTTGTTACAATTTGTAACATCAGTGTTTTAGTTCCTCCTCCCCTCCTAGAATTTCAAATGATGCAGAAAGAGAAGAACTGTTTTGCTACTGGATTTCAACATATAAAAATGCTATTATTCATACAGATTACAGTGATAGGTATATAAGGGGTTTCTGTGTTGTGTGGGGCTCTTTAACAAATTTTGGTTTGGAGAAGTCCCCCTTTAATTTTAGGTATAATCTAGCTATACAGCCATCTATCTTTTGCCTAAGAGCGCTTGCAGTGCAGCTGCAGACTTTTTAATGTTGTTTATATCTGTAAGAATTCTTCTTTGATTAGTGACTAAGGCTAAATTTAGAACTTCAAAGTCTGGTAATGAAGACAAGCGTGCTCGATGGCATAGTTTAAAAAGAAGGAAAGAAAAGCTGCTAAATAGGGCAAGGATGAAGAGTTCCCAGGGCAAACTGGGGCCCCCAGAGAGAATAAACTTTCTTTTTGATTAACACATTTTCTGTTTTAAATTTCAATTGCAAATTTGCTCTATGCTCATATTTAACACTTTCATTGTTAGTAACAAAATGGATGTTGAATAATTGTCGATCATTGATCAGCAAATAGCTTTCAGCAGTCCAAAATGAAAGTAAAATCTGATTGGTTGCTCTTGGTAACCGTGCTGGTAATTTATCCTCACATCTAAGTAAGTGGAACGTAGGGGCGTATTTATTATGCTGTGTAAGACTAATTCGCCAAAAAAACGGAGTAAAAAGCTGTGTAAAATAAATGGAAAAGATCGCCGTCTGAACGCCGGGTATTATGCCGGATATTACGCCGTTATTTTCCATAAGTTCCGGTGGAAGAAAAAACGCGTAAAAAATTACGCCGTTTTTACAAGGCGAAGCCTGGCGATGTGTGGCGAATTTTCTCGCCGTTTTTTACACAGCATAATAAATATGCCCCTCACTGTTTAAGGTCCCTACCACTGGGGTCAGTTTCATCAAAAGTCCAAATCACCCGGATGAAACCCTTTAAGACACAGGCAGAATATACAGAGGCCATGCAGACAGTCCCATTTGGTTTGTCAGGACAGAACATTTGATTGGCTGATGACCTTCATCTATAAACAGCAACAATATGGGCTTAAAGGCACTCAAAGTATCCACAAGGGACACAAAAAGTAAAATAAAAAAGTCCTTTGGCGTTAACTAATATTAGGAGCAATGTTTGTCTAACTTCATATCACCTATAGCAACCAATCAGCATAGCATTTTACTAGTCACTCGTTTAAAAGCAAGCATCTTATTGGTTGTTATAGGTTATTGCTTCTGAGCAAATTTTGTGCCTTTTATTATACGTGGGGGTTTATATAAAAGGACATTATAAAAATTCACATCTCCAAATACCCATTTATGCATCAGGTTAATGCCATCAGGTTTATGCATCAGTAATGCCAAGTGGATAATTAAACGGCCTCTTAGAAAAACCATTAACCAAAAAACTTGGGGGAAAAACGCAAAAAAATTGAATTTTTTTGCATTTTTTTGAAAAATGGAGCATCCGAAAAATCCGAAAACAAAAAAAGATCTTCCAATTGGATACAGGACACCTGTTCTTGACCTTCTGCATGACCTTGGCGGCTTTTTAGATGGCATTTTACAGTTTTTATGCATAATAAATGGCAAAAAAAAAATCACATTTTTTACATGAAGCATTTGAGTTTTAACGCAAACAAAAGCACGAATGATGAAAAAAATACGAATATTAGTAAATGGCCCCCTAAGGGGCAGATTTATCAAAATGAGTCAAGAGCTTAATACATAAAAACTCACCCACATTCTATATATTCCTTTGGGATTTTTAAAAGCGCATTTATCAAATGGTGAGTTTTAACTTTCACCCATTGATAAATACCATTATAAAAATGCCATAGGAATGAATAGAACATGGGTGAGGTTTTTATGTATTAAAGGAACAGTAACACCAAAAAATGAAAGTGATTAAAAGTAATAACAATATAATGTACTGTTGCCCTGCACTGGTACAACTGGTGTGTTTGCCTCAGAAAGACTACAATAGTTTATATAAGTAAGCTGCTGTGTAGCCATGGGGGCAGCCATTCAAAGGAGAAAAGGCACAGGTTACTTAGCAGATAACAGATAAACCCCCATTATATGGGGCTTATCTACTAGTTATCTGCTATGTAACCTGTGCCTTTTCTCCTTTTTTCCAGCTTAAATGGCTGCCCCCATGGCTACACAGCAGTTTATTTATATAGTAGCTTTTCTGTAGCAAAAACACCAGTTTTTTGCATAGCAACAGCACATTATATTTTAATTACTTTAAAACACTTTCATTTTTTGATGTTACTGTTCCTTTAAGCTCTAAACTCCCATTTTGATAAATCTGCCCTTAAGTGTCATGTGTTAAGAGCTGTTGGAAAATTGAATTGTCTGCTCCAGAGAGCTTACAACTTATAACTTATTTTTAAAGATAACTGCCTTTACTTTTCCCAGTACATATTGTGAGAGAAATGATTCTATTAATAAACCCATGGCAGATTCTATCCATATATTGCATTTCATTAATATTGGGAACCATTTAAACATGACATTTGAGAAGGAAGCATGAAATGTATTCATGGTCTGTTTTATCCCCTTTCTTCCTTAGCCGCTTTTCCCCAAGAAGCACTATGAATGTTTAACCAGCTGCGAGTTCCTGAAATCAGTTCTGTCAGTGAAGCAGGGAGATTGCCCCGCTCCGGAGAAGGCCAGTGGCTTTGCGGCTGCTTGCGTTGAAAGCTGTGATGCCGATAATGAGTGCTCAGGGGTGAAGAAGTGTTGTTCCAATGGATGTGGCCATACGTGCCAAGTTCCTAAAAATCTGTACAAAGGTAGGAATTTTAAAAGAGATCTCAAATCCCCAATAAACACTTGCATCCAATCAAATGACACCATTTTCATTCATGTTATTGATGTTAACTTGAAAGACTGTATCCCCCAGTATTCCTGCTAGGCAGCTCTGGGAAGTTACTACTGAATATGGCTATATGCATTAACACCTGTCACCAGGGATATCAGCTTCATCCATGAATTATTTGGCATTAGTATTTATGTTTATTGTTGCGAGCAGTCCCACCTGTCACACCTGCCTGCCCGTATGCAATAGATCAACCAATAGATCATACATATTGATTTGAAAGCCTATTCTCTTAGTGGGACCATAATTGCATTGCACACTTGCCCCCCTGTCCGCCTTCAACATTCATGCTCTCCACTTTTATTGAATTCTGTTTTTTATCTGCACTTACAGTACATTTATCACTTGTTTCCAGTAACCAGCTTGGCAGCTAGAGCACAAGGTCATTACGCCCCTTACCTTTCTGATGTTTTAGCACGCTCATTCATCTTAGCTGATCGATTATGTCATTTGATTGCAATAGCCAAGCTGTAGAGTAAGCAGTTGCACTGTTAATGAACCCACAGCAGACTAAATAACCGCGAGTCCTCATTTGGTATTAGCTTTTGAGCTGTCACTTTGCAGGTGTAACATCTGTGAATGAATATGAGAGTCATTCTCTGTTTATTGTACTTAAGGCTTATTAACCCCTTTTCCCCATTAGCAAACACTTTTAAATGCATAGGACTTTTTCCACCTCCAGGTCCACTATAATAACTATATTTATAATTTGCTGAAAATAGTCCAGGTTAATAATTCTCTCCCTTTGTAAAACTTATGGTTGACAATAGTCCTGCCAAGCTGCATTACTGAACAAAAAATATTGTTTCTTTTGTTTAGCATGTCCTACTTGTTGGTTTCTTCCATACTTCCAATATTCCACCACTCTTTCTAGCAGCTAGATTTCTCTCTGAAATGGGCATGGAATAACATGAGGAATTTAGAAAATATGGGTTCTGATTGTTGCACCATAGTTTAGGGTAAAGACACATTGAGTTACTAATAGCAGCTACTATTTCACGGCTACTAGACTTAGTAACCATGAAATACCTTGCCATAGACAATACTGAAAATTGCTAAAACACAGCGGAGCAATCCCCTTCCTGCTTCTACTTCTTTTGCACGGGTGCACATACACAGTCGATAGATATATATATATATATACTGTATATATGTATATATATGTTCCTGTTATGTGCACAGTGCTTTACAGAGATTGGTTATAAGTCTCTACCTTAGTGGAGCTTAAAATCTAAGGTCGTTACCATCCACCCACCCACAAATACATTCTGGTCAGCTAACCACACCACCTGTGGAGGAAGTGCTGTAATGATGGAAGTATGGTGAGAACCATTAGTAATGCCCAGTAAGTATGATTCATAGCAAAACATATATTTAAAGGTTGTCAGTGTTTTCAGGCTTGCCAAAACTGTCAGCCACAAGTTCTAATGAAGGTGGTGGGTATTACTTTGATCTGTGTTTTTGGAGAGGGGTGGTGTGGTAGTGTCTTTTTCATGGTTCAACAGAAAGTTGCTCATGACCCATGCCCATGACCTCCCTATCACACCACATGCCTTCAGATGTAAAAGCTTATTCCACAAGGTAGTAAATAATGAAACTATCACCAATTCAGATTTATAGCAGTTTACAGATGTTTTTGGATTCATCTAAACTGTCCCAACAATCCTTGAAGTTTTAATGAAGCAACACATTTATCAACGCACATAAAGGTATCATTTCAACAGAATGTGTTTGACTGATTATAGCAGAGATCCCCAACATTTTTTACTCGTGAGCCACGCACGGATGTATGTTGCCACATAAGCAAAAAAGTTCTTTGGGGATGCTAAATAAGGGCTGTGATTGGCTATTTGGTAGCCCCATGTGACTGCTAGGCTACATGAGACTCTGCTTGGAGTAAAACTGTCTCTGTGCTTCCAAAACTTGTCTCAAACCCAGAAATGTAAAAATGGCACCTACTGTGCAGCCACTGGGAGCAACAGCAAAAGGGGTGGCGAGCAGCATGTTGCTCAAGAGCCACTGGTTGGGGATCAATAACCTATAGGGTATTAGTGCACAGCATACCTATCTGAAACCCCCTCATGTATATTTCACGTGTGGAGAAAGCATTCGGACATTTTAATAATTACCAACTGTTGTTATCTGTTTTATGAGTGGTATTCACTGCTTGTAAAAAATGTTTAATAACACCTGTATTTATGTTCAATTATAGTACAAGTAATGCGTTATCAGGCAAATTTAAAAATGCATTTTTATTCATTCAGGTTTAACTCTGTTATCTATCTGTGGATGTCAAGAAATGAAGACAGTGTAGACAGTGGATTAAGTACAAGTTTCTGGATCCCACACAGTGTCGGACTGGGGTGCCTGGGGCCCACTGGGGCTGTCACCTCAGGGGCCCCCACCCCAGTCTCGAACCTTCCCCCCAAGAGGGGCCCTGCAGTACTGCACTTACTTAATTAGCTGTCAGTGAGCTGCAGACTCAGGAAGGGGGAGCAGGAGCTAGTGTGCCTGCATCTTCTTTCAGCTACAAAGCTTTCTGGGGGCTCATTTTAGTCCCAGTAGAGCTCTACAGGGATTGGATGGGTGAAGTTTATACTTTCCCTCCAGCCCATCCTATCCCCATGCAGCTTTACCAGGACTTAGAGGAAAGAAGGCACTGGAGCTACTGCCCTCACTTCTGAAGGTTACAGCTCACTGACAGCAGGGGGGCCTGGCTAATCGAGTAAGTGCATCACAGCCGTGTCCCCCTAACACCCAAATACCCACAATGGCGGCCCTGGAAGCGTGACTGTGTCGGCGGGGTACACTGGATTTTTTCCCTTTGTCCTGCCAGCCCAATCTGACACTAATTCCACAGCAAACATGTATTGCCATTACTTATTAGTCCTCTACATCCTTGGGATCCCCTGCCTTTAGAGTACAGAAGATCACATTGGTCAACCACCATTTACATTTAATTAACAATAATTAGTGGTATGATTCTTTTATGTGTTAGTATAAATTAGTATAGTAAATTAGTATTTTAATTGTGTGCTAATCTAGAAACATAGTTATACTGGGGTAAAAAACAACATCTGTTGCATCCTCAGACACTGAGTATGTAAAATATCCTGGAAGCTTCAGGGCAACTTTATAGGACAATCGCTCTGTTATTTTTTTTCCGCTGAAGTCTAACATCACCGCATTGTATGATCACACCGAGCAGGACGTTCGTTAACCAAGATGACCGTAGCAAGATTCATTTACATTTATTTTTTTGGTGTTAGCTGGCAAAAATCCAAATTACTTAATAGCAAATAAAGGACCACTATCATTACATTTTCTAGCCAAAATGCCAGAGAGATATTTCACAGTTTTCTCACTTCATGAATTAAAGGAAATACTTAGCTGAATAGCAGTAATGAGATGTCCACATCTGGTGGTTCATATTGGTGTAACAGCAAAGGCCTGACACATGCCATCACTAATGTATTCCTATGAGCTAAAGGAAACATTCCAAGGGGAAATCCTTTTCAATAGATTTCATGGTTTAGGAGAACACAATATATTCATGACACATTTGCGAATAAATAGGTTTGTTGGGTGACAGTAGATACTCATTTTAAAAAGTCAAATTGGCGGTCATTAAATAAAATTAAGCTTTGTAAAGGGTTATCTGTTGAAAGCAATACTACTCAAAATGCAGTACCATATTATTATTATAATACACAAGACCCATGACTATCCTGTAAATTATATCCTTATAAATGCTGCTTAGTGATCTCATCAGTTATAACCTGTGCTTAGTGATGTAATTTCGGTCATATGATTCTCTAAAACACAAGTTGTATTATGGTGCAAATAGAAAAAGAAGCCAAATTATCAGGAAAATAGAGGATGTTTACATAAAAATAATACTGAATTAAGTCTGTAATTAGTTTTTTCCAATTTGAGTCTTCCATTGAATGCTAGGGGGCACGTTTACTAATCCACGAATCCGAACGGCAAAAATTCGTATTGGAAACGAAAATTTCTGAACTTTTTTGTCGCGTTGCGACTTTTTCATATTTTTCACGACTTTTCGTCGCAAATTTTTCATATTGAACGATCGTAAACGCCTGGAAAACCTTTCTGACTTTGATCCTTCAGTGCATGTCTGCATGGGCTTGATCAGTGCACTTGCGCACGAAAGAACGTTCGTTGCACAACAAACTTTCTTTCGTTCAATCCGAAAATTTCGGTAAGGTGAAGAAAAGTCGGGGAAAATACGAAAAAGTTGTGACATCGACGAAAAAGTCGCAAAAATACCGTTCATTACGAAAAAAACGCATTCGGGCGCCTTCGGAGCGTTCGTGGATTTGTAAATGTGCCCCTAGATGTACTAGATGCTAAACCGCATACAAAACCCCATGTTTATTTACCCATAATGCAGCGTTTCCCCAGAATTCAAGTATAATAGTTGGTGCCTGCAAAAGAATGTCAACTGCAACTTGCGTGCAATTTACTAGTTCAGACAAAGGACACAGCATTGTGACTACTCCTTATTCATAAACGTGCATGCTCCTTACAACTTACCCAGATTTTCAGTGCACCGGTTCAGCCTGCTCTGATGAATTGCATGGCAGTGTGACGTTTCTGGCACTTCATCTCACAACAAGTCTCTAAATTAGCCTTTAGGGTGTTTCACCCTGTTTTATCCTGCGCTGGATCTTTCCTGCATCGTTCATACTCAGCAAAGGACAAGGCCGAGGATAATTCCTTGCACCCCCTCTCTGCTTTTTATTTACATATATACTAGTTAATGATTGTAATAGTTAATACACTTACAGTTACATGTCTAGATTTATCTTATCATTTAATAGTATTAATGCAGAAAAACATTACTGTGAAGCAAAGTTAAAAAAACTAGGATGACTGGTTGGCTGTTTGGAAATCCCTTAACATTTTTAGCCAATACGGGTATTGAATCTGTTATCCAGACACCCATTCTCCAGAAAGTTTCGAATTCAAGGAAGTCCATATCCCATAGTCTTCATTTTTTTTTCAAATAATTAAAAATTTTAATACATATTCCATTTTTCTCTCTAATAATAAATCAGTACTTTGTACTTAATCCCAACTCAGATATAATTATTCTTTATTGGTTGCAAAACAATCCTATTGGGTTTATTTGATGTTTAAATGATTTTTAAGGTATGGGTATTCACAGAAATACCCCTTATCTGGAAAATCCTTGGTCCTAAGCATTCTGGATAACAGATCCTATAACTGTTCTTAACTTGGTGTTAAAATCAAATTCAATTGCAAATTCAATTATATTAATGTTAGGCCTAGTTACCTAGTGTTTGAACATTCTAATTAGACAGTGAGAGTATAGATGAATAGTGTCAGGTATAAATCAGTAAAATATATGATTTATTATAGACTCAGCACCTACAGTTTCATTTCTGGACACAACTTGCAATCTCATGTGATTATAATGAATAAATAAAGTACTGCTGAAAATAAAGCCTCAGACATGTCTGAGTCAAACATAAAAGCCAATTTTCAAAAACAAATTTCCTTAATGTGATACTAAGGAATTGGTCATTAACATAATGAAGAACATACCGACAAGTCTTTGGGTCTAAGGCACATCTGTTTTTGGAGTTCGTGGTTCTGACTCTTCAGAGGTAAAACCGATGGACCCTTGCACTTGTTTCCTCTTACGTGGGCGCTGTCCATCTGCTGACAATTACAGGCAACAGAGTGAGGTTGAGTTACGTCCAATCAAGTGAGGCCACTGGACACTAATGTAAAACAGACGATGCACTTTTCAACACACAAGTTGCTGAATTATGGCACACAGTAATTATTGGCAAAGTTTAACTTGTCAGAATTAAAACTGACAAGCTCATAATGCCTTTATATAAAGGTAAAACAATGAAAGCGTTGGGAGAAGTCATACATTGTCATACACATAGGGGCTGATTTACTAAGACACGATTTCGAATCCGAATTGGAAAAATTCCGATTGGAAACGAACATTTTGCAACTTTTTCGGTAATTTTGCGATTTTTTCGTATTTTTTGCGATTTTTTCGGCGTCTTTAAGATTTTTGCGTAAAAACGCGAGTTTTTCGTAGCCATTACGAAAGTTGCGCAAAGTCGCGATTTTTTTGTAGCATTAACACTTAAAAGGCGCAAGTTTTAACGCTACGAAAAAATCGCGACTTTGCGCAACTTTCATAATGGCTACGAAAATCTCGCGTTTTTACACAAAAATCGTAAAGACGCAGAAAAAATCGCAAAAGATACGAAAAAATCGCAAAATTACCGATCATTACGAAAAAAACGCAATCGGACGCATTCGGCCCGTTCGTGGGTTAGTAAATGTGCCCCTTAGTCACAGTTATTTATTGTGTGTATCTGTGGGTCAACCTTTAATTCTGTGTTTTGTGCTTTTAGGTGTCCCTTTAAAGCCTAGGAAAGAGCTTACCTTCGATGAACCACAGCCTGGACACCTGGATATTAAATGGTCTTCTAAATTCAATATTTCAGTTGAGCCAGTGATCTATGTGGTACAAAGGCGATGGAACTATGGCATCCACCCAAGTGAGGATGATGCAAGTAACTGGCAAACAATGGCACAGGTTGGTTTGCAAATGTTAAAAGGCACTTATAGAACATAAATATAGAAGGCCTGCTGTGTTTAAACCACACTGAATTTAGATATTAGCCTCAATATTTTCTGCTTGAGATAAATAAGTCCAGAAGATGGCGTTTCCAGGTTTGTAGGCTTCACCAATGACCTCTTGACTCAGTCTTTTACTAACTACAAACATCGGGCAGCATGAGTTCAAACAGGAGTTAGAGTATTTCATCGCTTTTGTTTAGCATTTAGGGATACCCCTAACTCTGATATTACTCATAAAGGAAGAGTATTGCTACACTTTCAATTTGATCTGATTATTAAATCTTGGTTTTGGTATATTTTCTTGAACATAATAAACTCTATAGATCAGTGCTGTCCAACTTCTGTTGTACCGAGGGCCGGAATTTTTCCGACGTACGTGGTGGAGGGCCGATAATGGAAGCCAGTTTTGACCACTCCCCTTTTTGAAACCGCACCCACTTGAAACCACACCCATGTTATCACATGACCATACCCATATTAATGGTTGTAGTACAGCAAAAACCTGCCATACTCTGCCTGCCCTACCCTGCCTGTGTGTGCCATACTCTGCCTTCCCTACCCTGCCTGCGTGTGCCATACTTTCACTGTGTTTGCCATTTTTGGCTGGTTTGTGCCATACTTGGCCTGTGTGTGCCATACTCTGCCTGTGTGTGCCACAGGCAGCCTACAGTGACAAAATGCTGGCACTGCTCCTACAGTCTGCACAATAACTATATATTAAAAAAACTTTTTAATTGAAGTACCACCTCAGTATATGTTCTTTTTGCAGTGTGCAGGGATTATTTGTGGGTTTCTACTGCTCCTGAGGTGTGAACAGGGGAACAATGGGGGTGATTACAGCCTGAGCCTGAGGTGTGAACACTGCAGGGGGTGAACAATGCAGAGATTAAAAGGTGTGAACAACACAGGGGATTACATATTTAAACAATACAACCTGATTACAGCCTGAATCTGAGGTGGGAACCATGCAGGGGGGGCAGTTAATCTCAGTACTGATACCACTTAGAGCTTACACAAGAGTAAGCCATCAAAGCAGCCAGACAGGTGGGGGGCCACACAGAGGGGGGTCGCGGGCCGCATGCGGCCCGCGGGCCGCCAGTTGGACAGCACTGCTATAGATGTTCCCTTGCTTTACTTCTAATGAAGAGGATTATTTTATGTGTTGTCAAAAGTCTTTCTTTAAGTCATGCATTGAGTGCTGAAATAATGTTTTCATGTGAGTGGGATGGGATTATTATGTAACTAGTTTTTTTTTTAAATGATCTTCCATTTAGAGATAAAGAGTCTATTTTAAAATGGTAATATGTGAATTCATGTTGGTCAGTTTAGGGGCTTAGAAGGGCAGCATACTGGAAGCATTCATCTTTAGTTCGATGTTATAAACCTAACGTTATTAAACCATTTTGATAAATTGGTACTGAAGGACTGTAGTAATATTCTCCTTTTCTTGGCAGATCCAAAGCTAGGCAGCCTCTGCTGGGCTGCTGTCAGTTTATTCTCAAGGGGCTCGGGCATATACATGCTCTGGTGTGTTTTTAGAGATATCCAGCCATCAGCATATCAGCTTTGATGGTGCTGTCTTCTTTTAATAGCTGTCACCAAGATTCTTTCTCAACCCCCACCTTATGCATTTCGTAGGTTCAGTGTATAAGACTTATTCTTTTCTGGAATTAAAAGGGAGAAAAAAAATCTCTAACAGCACTTATTTATGGTGCAGGTCTTGGTTGGACATTATGTATAGCAGTAGCAGTGGGTTTAGTTGTTTTATAGATCAATAAAGCTGAAAAAGCTCGGCATAAATAATAATGTTTGAATGTTACTCTTTTGATATAAGAAAAACATATTTTACCTATAGATTTTTTGCATGACTCAATTTTGCTATGAAAATTCAAATCCTGAATCTGAATTTTACAGCTGTTTAAAAAAAATATACCAGGGTTAGTTTTCTGGATGAAAGACTTAAATATGGGGGAAAATAGCTTTTAGTTTCTATGTTATTGGTAGGAACTGGCGTATTGCTTGCCTTGGCTACAAAATTTATGATTGAATGTATATTCACTAGCAACATATACTCTTTTCTATATGGTAGTTTCCATAGCAGATGAAAAGGGAAGGGCACAAAGCACAGACACTATGTTCAAATACATTATTTTTCACGCACACAATGTTCTAATACTTTACATGACATTAACTAAAACTGAAACCTGTGAGAACCTGTACAAAGCTTTTATTTGTTGATAGTAGCCGATCTGCTCTGTATCTGCTTTTTCTTCCACGCTGGGAGTTCTCCATTAGCAATTGTGACTCTTCAACTGACAGCCCTTATCAGTTATTAAACGGAGCTTGTTGTATACACAAATCCCCCATAGCTGTCTTATTTTCTGCTTCCTACCTGTTAATGTCTCCTTTCTCTTTGCCACACTTACATTCCTTCTGGCTGCTGCCAGTAATCTCACTCTGACACCCACCATATGTTTCCATCTTGCATGCTGATCCCACTCCAGTGTCTCTCGCTCTGTACTGATCTGTATAGCATTGGCTGTCATCACGAAACGTGTGTGATCAAATGTGTTTGCACGTTTTCGTTATTTGTTCATTGCTGCGAGATCAAAGGCTTTCTTATATCACGCACTAATCTCAAGGAAAAAACTAAAAAGCCTTCAGATGGTCTGCAAACACTCTTTTCTGCAGGATTTAGTTCATTTGGTCACATGAATAATGACCTAATCATCTGCAATTACACGCAAAATTACATGGGGCCTGGAACAGTAATGCTGTGTAATGGATGCTGGCAGCTAGGGCTTAAAGGAAAACTATACCCCCAGAATGAGTAACTAACCAACATATAATAAGGGCCCCATTAAATTCTTATCAAACTGGAATATATATCAGTACATATTCCCCCGCAACCTTTTCTCATGACATTGCATCCTCTCTATACAACTAAAGGCACTGTAGCGCCTAGCTTTGTAGCTCACAAAAAAGGAAAACTTTAACATCTTGTGAAAAAACACATATATATATGTGATAATTACAGGTACAAATCAAGTGTATTGACGCTAATTGCAATAGTTACTTACACCCATACATGATCCTAGCAACTTGCAGCTACTTATGCAGCGTGCTAAGGTAACTGCCCAGAATCCTATAATAAGTAGAGTGCAAGTGTATCAATGGTTGAGGAACGCTGAAACTCTTGGCAGCCAGTACTAGCACCATTATCAACACTGCGTGGCATATTAACCTGCCGGAAGTGACACATTCACCTCCCTCACTAATGGCTGTCACAACTTATACCCAGTTTGTAAAAACAGATATTAGATTGCAGCAGTTGGTGCAAAAGGTGAACATTCCCTTAAATTAATTAGGCACAGCGCCCACAACGTTGTTGGAATTCTGGTGGAAAAATACTTGTTCCTTACAGATATAGGGATTTTACACTTTGCATTCTCTTTGTTAAAGCTTATGTGGGGTAAAGTAATACCATTTTGTACCATCCCTAGTAAAAAAAAATCAGGCGGTACCATCAAAAACACATAATGGTCTATTAAAAGCTTTCACATCCTGAATACATGAAGATTTTCTATAACCTACAGGGATCCCCAACCTTTCTTACTCGTGAGCCACAGTCAAATGTAAAAAGCCTTTGAGAGCAACACAAGCACCATAAAAGTTCATGGAGGTGCCAAATAAGGGCTGTGATTGGCTATTAGGCAGCCTCTATGCACACTATCAGCTTACAGGAGGCTTTATTTGGTAGTAAATCTTGTTTTTATTCAACCAAAACTTGCCCCCAAGTCAGGAATTAAAAAATAACTACCTGGTTTGGGGGCACTGAGAGCAACATCCAAGGGGTTGGGGAGCAACATGTTGCCCCTGAGCCACTGGTTGGGGGATCACTGCTCTACCTGATGCAGAAATGAAATGCCTGTTTCTCCCAGCTACCTGCTAATTTACCCTTTGTTTTCCTTACCAGATAACTGATGAAAGAGTGCAGCTCTCTGATATCAGACCAAGCAGGTGGTACCAGTTCAGAGTTGCTGCTGTCAATGTCCATGGTACCCGGGGTTTTACGGCACCAAGCAAACATTTCCGTTCATCCAAAGGTAAGTGTCATACCTTGCTTCTTCTCTGCCTATTTATTTTCCCATCTATATGATCAATTTGCAGTGATTACATCTGTATGGGGCTAATTTTACATGTTTTCTGTATTTAGTCTTGCAGTGTGCAAGAGTTGCAGTACAATAATTTTTCATTAAGTTTAAGATCTAATTGAAAGAAAAAATGGTTTCTGTATGGAGGAAACATACACACAGTGAGTAATTAACAGGGGAGCTTTGGTCTTAGCGCTCGCTGAGCAACTGCAGCTCTTGGAGGGTTATAAACACCCATGCTCACTGGTGTGTGATTGTTTGCAATAATTCACGCTCCATTTGTAGATGTTTTTATACTAGCAATAGGAAAGGAGAAAATATACACTTAGGGACCTAGGTTTAAAGCAGCTATAGCTATTACATTTTGGTTTTTAGACTTTCATGCTCAAGTCCCCTTTGAAGAGGTTCCTCTTAGCTTAGCTATAAGGTTATACAAGTGCAGTATATGAAAACATTGCACTTTTAGTAATACACTTATAGTTTTAGGTGTATCATTACAGCAGTACTGATCATCTCACCCAAATTGGCATTCAGATTTTTTTTGCATATCAGTCGGTGTGTTGTGCCCACCGAGGGTGTCATAGTTTGGAAATCTGTAACTCATAAATAGTGCAGTCTAAACTGGGATGATAAGAATATCTAAACTTTCTAAACAAACAAAGCATTATTAATGTTTGCCCCATCAGCCAGTGGACAAAGTCCCCTCTGATTCCAGCTATCTATAAATATCCAAAGGCACCGTAATGATTGGTTCCTGTCCAGTGTGCTAGGAGGGGGCAATTTCTCAATAAATCAGTCCAAAACACAACTTTTTAAAGTACATTCCTTCTATATTTAGTGCAGTATAATGCACTAACACATTCTTGTTTTTAAACAATATGTTTCCTTTAAAATAAAAACACCTGCCTGATTATTAGAATTATCCCTCCAGTATAAGTCTTTGCTGGGATATAATACCATGGCAGCATAATATATCTCAGTTTTTCATGACATTCTTAATCATAGAGGAACCTGAACCTCCCACTGTACTTGAGTCAAACTGAAGATCAAGGGAGGAGAATGCACCACAGGATTGCACATGATCCGTGCATGCTGCATTTTGTCATATCGTTTGTTTGTACCAAGAACTGTGTCACTTTTTCGCTCTTCCTTTCTTTGTATCAGTCTTTGTTTCTTTTTGAGTGAGTGACAGAATACCTTTAGTGACAAGTTTTTCCAGTTCCAAGAGCCTCGGCGTTGGAGCTTGGGGAGGGGCTGTTTCAGACAAATGATAGCTTTGCTCAAGTGCCGTAATAAAAGATTATCAATATGTTGGGTTTACAGTATTTTCAGAAGATATATTTAGTCCTTTCTAAGTTAAACACCAGGTCTTATTTCTTCTTATTGCTAAAGCAGTTTATTTCAGGTGGCTTATTTAGTTTTTTTTCTCCACAGCAGCTGGTGAATGGAAAGGGAAGACTATAAAATTGAAAGGGGCCGTGTATAAAAACAAACATTTCACTGGGGTAGCACAGTCAGCCAAGTTCTGTCAGGAAAAGCAATAATTCATAACACAGAATAAATCCTGAAATCAGGAAGCATTCCAACTTAGTCAGTAGAGATAAAGCCAGGTCAAATGTTCCCCTGTGTCAGCTGCCGTCCTGCCATTATCTGCTCTCACACTCCAGCTAACAGTCAGACATAAACAGGAGGAGAAATCAATACATTGCACAAGCAAGTGTCCATTAAGAAGACAAAGTACCCATTTAGTTATGGGGTTTGCTTAACTGCTGAAAATCAAATATATAAATGTACTCAGATTTTTTTTTAGTTTGTTTTATTTATTAAACAGTGTACATTTTGAGGACACAGATGGTTTAGTAATGCAAAGAGGAGATTGGGCTGTCACTAGATTTAAGTATATAGGGCTGCTGTACAATTTTATTTCATTTATACCAGACCTGTACTATAGAAGTCCCCATTCTTTATGTTTCTACTTACCTTCCCTGGTTCTATCTGTTCTGCACCCACTAACATAATGGGCACCTCCATTGCTGAATGTAGCTCTTGGTTGCTGCTATGTGCAGGCTAAGGATTGGGAAGGGCTTTGCATAAAGCTGCTTTACACAAGAAAGAGAATACGGACATGCAATGGCTATTTTTTGTTTCTAACATAAGGGTGCCCTTAACAGTAAGATTACTTGTTTCTTTATAATTTTATATGATGATCTCGCTGGGGCTATAGGGATTGGCTGTGAAGTCCTCCTGAACACATAGGGGCACATTCATTAAAGTATGAATCTGAATCACGAAATCTGATAATTTCTGATGATTGCAAAAGGCAATAGAATCTATTCCCATAGAATCTATAATAAGCAAAGTACAGGTATAGGACCCGTTATCCAGAATGCTCGGGACCAAGGGTATTCCGGATAAGGGATCGTAATTTGGATCTCCATACCTTAAGTCTACTAAAAAATCAATACAACATTAATTAAACCCAATAGGATTGTTTTGCATCCAATAAGGATTTTTTATATCTTAATTGGGATTAATTACAAGGTACTGTTTTATTACTACAGAGGAAAAGGAAATCAGTTTTAAAATTCTATATTATTTTATTAAAATGGAGTCGATGGGAGACGGGCTTTCCGTAATTCGGAGATTTCTGGATAATGGGTTTCCGGATAAGGGATCCTATACCTTTAATAAAATAAAAATAATAAATACATTAAGAATGGTACCTGGTACTTGATCCCAACTAAGATATAATTAATCCTTTTTGGAGGCAAAACAACCCTATTGGGTTTATTTAATGTTTAAATTGTTTTTTTAGTAGACAAGGTATGGCAATCCAAATTACTGAAAGATTCCATATCCGAAAAACCCCAGGCATTCTGGATAACAGGTCCCATACCTGCATACTTTCCTTTTTTTTGCCTTGATTTTCTAGAATCACAGCAAAAATGCAATTTCGAATTTGAATACATCAACCCCCTACTGTTAGTGCCTTTATAATAAAGGAATACAGATCAGATCCATCTGCTAAATATCTGATTTTCACTTACGAACATTTCAGGCTAGGTCAGGGAAAACATATTCCCCCTGTTTCTTATGCACAGGAAGGGAAAAGTAAATAAGATTATTAGAAATATGACACATGGAAAAAGCTGCTCTTAATGGCAAAACAGGTGCACTCGGCGCAGCAGCGTTTGGGGGTTTTGAGTTTATTTTTCTTCAAAACAAACAAACTTTTATTGTTATTAGAGTCCTTGTATTACAAAAGTACGAATACGCTATAGTTTGCCCAATAACTGCTTTACTGTATTTTCTACATTAATTAACAAATAAAATATCCCCTTGTCAACATGAGTTTAATGAATAGGGCTTGTGCCCAACATACTTTTTGCCTATTGTTTTGTTTTTGTTATCTCTTAATAAACAGGGAGCACACAGACAATTCTCTATTTTTGATCCTTGTGATGTAGATGATTAAATTACTGGTATACAATCCCTTCCCTCACCCTTTGTTGTCGATGTTTTGTCAGCAGGAGACCATTATGCAGGGGATTATCTTTTCACTGGGGATCTGATCATCTGCCTTGCAAGGATAAAACACAGATTAACTCTAGTTTCCCTGTTTGCCCTTATTAGCTCAAGAAATAACAAAAAAGAAATAGATTTTATGATTCAAACAGTGGGCAAAATTATGTCCTGCACAAGCCCTAATCATTTCACTTATGATGAACAAGGGACCTTGATGCTGGAATGGCAGTGGATGTCATCTTCTTGGACTTTGCTAAAGCGTTTGATACAGTACCTCACAGAAAGTTAATGATAATATTGAGGAATATTGGCCTGGAACATAATATTTGTAATTGGATAGAGAACTGGCTGAAGGATAGATTACAAAGAGTGGTTGTAAATGGAACATTTTCTAATTGGACCAGTGTGGTTAGTGGAGTACCACAGGGGTCAGTCCTTGGTCCTTTGCTTTTTAACTTGTTTATTAATGACCTGGAGGGGGGCATAGACAGTACAGTTTCTATTTTTGCTGATGACACTAAATTGTGCAAAACTATAAGTTCCATGCAGGATGCTGATTTGGCAAAATTGGAAAACTGGGCAGCAAAATGGAAAATCAGGTTCAATGTTGAAACGCACAAAGTTATGCACTTTGGTAGAAATAATATAAATGTGAGGGGTATCCTTAAAGAAATACAGACACCAGAAATGAAACCTATTTTACATAAATCATAACATTGTCTTTGCATGCTGTTTATTCACTGTATATAATATACATTAATAGCTCTTAACTCTTAAAACTATCTGTATTATTTATCATCAGAAAGGGAAATCTTGTTGCCTCATGGTGGATATCTTTAAGGCAACTGCGATATTTGCAGTATAGGTTTGACTATACCATTTTTATATAAAAATACAATATACAGTTAGAAGACTTCGAGGTGCAAATGTCTGGTTGAGGTAACGCTGGCAATGCTTTAGTATAAACTATATAGGCAAGGGACCTGTTATACAGAATGCTCAGGACCTTTGGTTTTCCAGATAGATCTTCCAGATGGATCTGCATACCTTAAGTTTGCTAAAAAATCATGAAATAAACCCAACAGGATATTTTGCTTCCAATAAGGAGTAATTATATCTTAGAATCAGGTACAAGATATAATGATTGAGAAAAAGAAACTTTCTGGATAACAGATCCTATAACATTATCATGTAAAAGCTGAAAAACATCCATGGAATATCCTGATTTTGTCCTAGTCTGTATACTGTCTAGAGAGAGAAATTTGCTATATATATTTCTCGTTCTTCTTTAGGAAAGAAAGCAGCCAATTCCTTTTTTTCCATGGAAGTAAAGTCCCATGTTAAAGTGATTTCATGGGCATATTACTAAGTGTTAGCAAAACCAGAACAGACACCCACTCCCCTCAATAAAACTCTTTCTCGCTTCCTCTTGGGACTAATGATTTTCTAATGTCGAGCAGCTGGCTTGTATATGTCACTCGCTGGTCATAGCGCAAGATATGTCTTTAACATTTCTAAGTGGTAGAAAACGTGTCTTTAGCATAGCTGTGAGACTCAAGGTCTGAAGGTCAGGATGATTAAAGATAAAAAGGCTCGCCCTTGCCATAACAAACTCAGGATTCTCATGCAAATTGCTAGTGAGCCTTTATAAAAATAGTTTCATTTTAGTGTATTCTGGGTTGATTTTTTAAGGCAACAATTACCACATTTCAGAAGTTATTTTATAATTAGTGAAAAGTAATCCAGTAGAATTGCTTTTTTAAACATTAAACATCATTCACGGTCTGTGGATCAGTGAAGCTTACAGTGCCTATCATGTTCACACATACTATAGTCAGTTTTAAGAAGCAATTTCCTCAATTTAAACACAGTGTAAGGTGCTATATTGGTATATAATGGCACACATTAAAACTCCATACAAAAACTCCTGTGCTAATCTGGAGCTGTGTGCCAAAGTGCCAGTTGTGCAACTGAGCCAAATACCTTACTTCTGTACAGGGCTACAGGCCATTCATGCCAGTATTACTATAATTTAGAATCTAATATCTGTTATCTGCCTCCCCACCAAGCTACCAATGCACCAAGAGGGTATGTCCTGAGTGCCACTTTTTGTCCATATCCCAAGTACACAGAGAGTTTCTTTGTTTCCCAAATGTAAGCATTTGTACTGTTAGGTCAAAGTAAATGTTTGTAGATTGTAAGCTCTTTTGGGCAGGGCTCTCTTCACCTCTTGTATCAGTTATTGATTGCTTTATATGTTACTCTGTATGCCCAATGTATGAAACCTACTTATTGTACAGCGCTGCGGAATATGTTGGAGCTTAAATAAATGTTAATAATAATAATGTTAATAATGTCGGTGATATCATCATTATTATTATTCATATCATTACTGCACAATAGATGGATGTATACATGGTGGCTCAGTGGGTAGCAGTCTTCCTTGCAGCACTGGGGTCCTGAGTTCCATCCCAGCCTGGGCACTATCTGCATGGAGTTTGTATGTGTCCTGACTTCAATCCCAGCCATGTCTGCTTGAAAACCCTCTGGGTACTCTGGCTTCCTTCTACAATCCAAAAATATACAGGCAGGCTAATTAGCTTCTGACCATAGTGTGTATAAATGTGACAGAGACCTTAGACTGTAAGGAAAGGGGGTGTAGCAAGGTGACGGCAAATTGCCCAGGGCACCAGATTACATAACCCATACAAGAATTAAATAGGTCCTGCTCTGTTTAAATGATGAGAAGACCCTTCCTTGCCTACTGTACTCCTAATGGAGTAGATGAAAGTGGAAACTTATGTAAGAGTTCCAACTGTGCAAACACTGCATGGCACTGAATCTTCTCTTCCTGCCCTGTGTTGGACACACTGGGAGTGATAAAAAGTGGGGTTGTGAATCCATTAGTGGAGGATCATTGGTGGAATATAATAAATAGATTTTGTGATTATAGGGCAAAAGAGTGACAGAAGGACTTTAATTTGATAACGTGTAGTATATCATCCACCCAGTCTAAGCCTGAGACATAATTCATGTGGCGAAAGGTACCTTATATGTATGTGATATTCTCATGCTGAATCCTGGGCGCTCTGGGTTTAGAGGAGGAGAAGGAATGAAGGAACCTAGACTAAAAATGTGGTTACATGGGGATGGGTTGTAATTTAACATACATCGGTCTGCCGGTTGTGTGAATAGACAGTAACCCAATGCTAGTCCTAATAATACATACCTGGCTTACATTTTACTTGCACTTTAATATGTTCCTCCAAACAATAACTTATCCTCAATAGAACTATAATGATATGTTGACATAAAATAAATGCCCTTTTCTGTTGTTTGTAATACTGATTACACAATTACTTAAGTAAAACAGAAATAGTTAAATAACTGATGAGCTATATTAGTCACCGTAGACAGAAATAATTGTTACTTCTCTTTGTATCTCATCAATCCCCCACCCCACATCTGTTGCGCTAAGAATAAGACCTTTAGCTCTGTAATGGAGGGTTGGTTACCTTAAAAACGCATAGAGGCCACAGTGATTATTTTGCTTATTTGACTATTGCAGTGAGTGTGGGAATGCTAACAAGCTAATTAGGCACCACAGAAACACCCAGGTGCAAGTTAAAGTGATAGAATGCCTGACATCATGCTTTTCTTCAATGCTTTCAACTTGCGAGTCTCTTTGTTCTCAGTGTAGGAGTGACACTCCTTGGCCGAGCTATTTTTTGCTCTGAGTGAGCCTCACATTCTTTTTGTGACTGTATTATAGCATATCAAATTAACCGTAGACGCATTCTATAAATGGAAACTCTCAGAGTCATTACTAGCAAATTGGTTGCTAAACTTAACTCCCTCGTGTGCATTTATTGCATAGAGAGACTTAGACGGAAGAAAGAGAAAGAAAAAGAGAGACAGTGAGAGCAAGAAAGGGACATGCCCTGCTAATATATATCACAATGAGAAGAGATCCTCTTATGATGTAGACAGGAACAGGAAAACAAAAACATTTACACAGTCATAATTGGCTATTGATGTTTCTTAAAGGTTATTTCAGTTAACAGGATAATGGTGCTGCTGACGTCAATAGTCTTTAGCGCCAGGTCAAGAAGGGGAAGATTTCATGTGATATGCTTTTGAGTACGTTCGACTCACATTCATTTAATGATTTTTTCAAAATAATATGGTGAAATCTTTTTTTTTTTTCTAATCCTCGTTAGCCTTCTCCCATATCTAGTGATGACTTCAGTGCTCATTCTTTATAATAAGCATAAGATCCTCCGGCTTATAGTTGGCCTGAGAGAGCTGATGTCATTAATCAGTGGGAAGCGCGAGTGTGGTCTGCTTTTAGCATTTTCTACCTGTTAGTGACAGGGTGATGGGTGCTGGTTTATTGCATGAGACTGGGATGGTTTTGATATCCACTGCTTGTCAAGAGACATTTGTAACCTTAGTAAATGTAGGGGAATGGGAAGTAGCACTATAGCATTGCGCTAGTTTACCAAGAATAGTGTAGTACTGCAGAATATATTGCTATTAAACTATTTTTAGTAGGAAAATAAGGCACAGAATAAGTATGAAGACGTGAATAACTACATTCTCCTTCTGCATGAGTGCATTTCTTTGTATCGGTGACACTAGTTGGATTGCAGGCCTTGGAGGAGATTGGCTGGAATATTCTTGAATATTACCCATAGAAACTGTAACTGTACTCTTTTGTATGCACAAGTTAATAGTGTATTTCCTTTTATTAAATATGGGGAATATCACAGATAAGGCAAGGTTAATAATCATATTAATATGAATGGAAACATGCCAAACAAGAATAATAGGTGTACAAATTGATCTACATGTTTGCACTTTACTGTGTTTTTATGCAGGGCCAGGCAAGTAGTATTAAAACCCAAGGCAATACTAGCTGCCACACACCTTGCTAACCAGTTAAACCCATCTTCCTGACTGAGCCTCACTTCCTCCTCACTAGTAGATGGCTTTTGATCTTGGAATTGTGCCCCACCTGGGCACCGTGCCAAAGACATATGCCTGTCTGCCTAGCCCTAGTTCTAGCCCTGGTGAATGAAAGATTTCTTATTTGAAGCAGTAGGTCACTGTAACTGTAGTAAAATACAGAGCATTGGGTGTATTTCCCACTAGTTAGAGATGTTGACTACATGTATGGGATCATTTATCAGGAGCACTAACTGCTACTTACTTTTGATAGAGGTTAGTAGACCAACAGCAAACTTTGCACCTTTTATTATAGTTGCCCTATATTAGTACGTAGTGATGAGCAAATCTGTCCCATAAAAAATTCATTAAACACATTGAAGTGAATGGAGTTTTATTTTATGGCCAGCTTTTTGCATGCAGTGACTTTTTCACACCAGGATACTTTGGAGTCTATGGGCATTTTATAAGGGGCATTTTATAAGGGGCATTTTATAGGGGGCATTTTTTGTGATGAACATTTTTGCTGCAAAATTTTTTCCACCACTGGTAAAATGCAGAATATTCACACGTGGTGCAAAATTTTGCTCATCAATAGTAGTACAGCTTTGTGCCCAGAATTCTTTGTGGGTCTGACTGATTGTGCAATCACAGATCTTCATTGCTTGACTTGGTACAGTAGGCAATTATTGGGCCCCATAACACAGCCATAGTGGAGGCCACAATTTACACCTCCTTCACAATGATATTATCATTACCAAATATGGTGCTACGGATTTGAAGCGGGGTTGCATGGGGTCAGTGCTCTGCAGTTAGGGAATTAACTGCTTTGCTTTATTTGAACTTTGACAATAATGTTCCCTTTTATAGATCCTTCGCCTCCACCAGCTCCAACAAATCTCAGGATCTCCAATTTAACTACAAACAATGAGGGGACTGTGTCCGTTAGGATCACATGGGATCTCCCAGAGGAGCCGGATATCCCTGTGCACCATTATAAAGTCTTCTGGAGTTGGACAGCTAACAGGAAATCTGTCGTCCCAGCTAAAAAGAAAAGGAGAAAGACAACAGAAGGGGTAAAGGAAAATGGGTGTTTGTGAGATGAATAATATGAAATAAGTCTGCTTTGCTCCATGTAGAGGCTCACTTCATATCTTTTAACACAGTGATGTCCAATTTATTACAAGTTGTGAGCCGATTAATCCCATACCAAGCGTTCAAGGGCCAGATTATATTTAAATTATGGTGCCATAGAATGAAGTCTATAGAATCAGTCTCCTTTCTGGTGGATTTTATACTATAAATACAATGTAGCTATAATATCATTCATGGCTGGTGTCACTATAGGTGACTTTCTATTGAGTGTTGTCATTTAGACATACAGTATATACCTCCCATAGCCCTTTAACACAGAACCATAGCACAAAGGTGACAAATATACTTCACATTTATTTCAATTTCATAATAAATCCTAAAATAGAAGAAGGACCTTAATGGGCACCTATCACCTAAAAATAGTTTCCTCTGACAGAGGTTCAGACTAACAGAGCCCACACAATTTTTAGGTGATAGGTGCCCTTTAACATTAAGTAACCATTAAATGCTGGCTATAGAGTACAGGTATGGGACCCGTTATACAGAATGCTCTGGACCTGGGGCTTTCCGGATAAGGGATCTTTACGTAATTTGAATCTCCATACCCTAAGTCTACTAAAACATCATTTAAACCCAATAGGATTGTTTTGCCTCCAATAAGGATTAATTATATCTTAGTTGGGATCAAGTACAAGGTACTGTTTTATTATTACACAGAAAAAGGAAATCATTTTTAAAAATTAGAATTATTTGCTTATAATGGAGTCTATGGGAGATGGCTTTTCTGTAATTTGGAACTTCTGGATAACGGGTTTCCAGATAAGGGATCCTATACCTGTATAATAAAGCCTTGGAGAGCACAGTCTTCTTCAACATAATTGATTAAATATACGAATAAATATTTATAATTACAGTGTAAATGATAATAATAGTAGTAAAAATCCAATCCATGAAGGTAGTATATGTGTATGTGTGGGATTTTGTTGGTCAGGTTACTTCCTGACCCTCTGTACATGGTAGCTATGTGCTATGTGCTTTTTTAAAGATCGGCTTGGATCTGGAGTAATGAATTCTCTAGTGGGAAGTTTTATTACGTGCTTACCATAGAATTTTTTTCTTCTAGAGGCAGACGAGTGGCTTAATACATTCCCTTATATGTGTGGGTGCACATTTTAGTTAGTCATAGTGATGTAATGCCACAAGAAGGTGAACTCTTTGCTACTACATTTGTTATACACTAATAGGCTTTAGAAAATCAAAAGAATAGCGATGGAAATCCCTAAATCCACGCATTGTAAAGATCGGGACAATTGGGACTAAAGGGAAAGCTTACCTTAAAAAAACAAAACAGACTTTCAGTAATTACTAAAGAAATGTGTCATCCCTGCCGTACTTCTTTTGATGTCTGCTGCATCCGTCTTGTGATTTTTTTTTTTTTTTTTTTTTAAAGAAAATCAGTTTACATAGCAAGTACAGCCACCTTCAGTTCCGCTGTCCTAGAATTTGTTTATGACAGTTGTTACCCCTCATTAAATATATTATGATGCCATCATTAGTCAAAGGCAACATCAAAGAGGAAATGATATCCACTGATTCTTCCGCACAAGTTCCAAGTAATACAAACAGGGAGAGGAGTAGGCTCACTTTATGCTTTTGTTCATTAGTGCTTGCCTTAAAGCAAGCCTAGCAGTGCAGTCACTGGATTTCTGCGTCTCTTTGAACTGAAACATTCTTTTCTCACTGTATCTTTATTTTTGTGGCTGATTGTAGTCTCAGAACTCTGTGGCTTTGGACGGTCTCCAAGCAAATAGCAACTACATGGTTGAGCTGCAAGCCATCACCTATTGGGGACAAGTGCGCCTGAAAAGTGGCAAGGTCTCACTCTACTTTTCCACCAGCCCCCCAAGCACAAGCTGTAAGTACTGATAATCTGGCATCATGGATCATATCTGATTTTAATGACGAGGGATAAATATTTATTTGCATTAGTGTACCTGATGCCTTATTGATTTGTTTCTTTGCACTGCATATCTCAGTAGACCCAATGGAAGTAATTGTATAAAAGGTGCTAACTTGCTAATGGTCTAGTAACCCATAATGACCAATCAACAGGTAGCATGTATTGGTTTTTAGACATCTAATTGGTTGTTGTGGGATACTAGACCTAGGCAAATTTGCTTACTCTTAAGGTGTCCAAAACTTGTTAAATAATCACATTTCTATCTATTTTCTATCTGTTTAAGTGTTTTATCCATATAAACGGACAAGAGAGCTTATATGCTTATATAGCCCTAATGACTTACCTCTTACCTTAGGCCAGCACAGCTCCTCAGGCCTTCTCAAAAGTGCAGCAGCCTGGGCTTTATTTTGGTAGAGCAGGCTGACTGAAAAACAGGGGCAAGATACCTACTACCCACCCTGCAGACAACTAAACCACTACCTACTGGGTTTAAAACACTTGTTAATTGTAATATATGTATATAGCACTTAACAATGTTTTCTTAAAGGACAAGGCAAGTCTGAGTCACTGGGGCAGTTGCTGTTCTGCAGTAAGGGCTCCCACAATCTTCCTTCAACTTCTCTGTCATGCCCTGCATCTTATTGGCACAGTATAGAATGTTATGCTGTGTCTTAAGGAGGAACATAGGGCTGTCACCTGGCAAGTATTTCACCAGCCTAGCTGGTCAGTGTTACAAATGTAGTGGCCCCCAAAACCTTCTTCCAGCTCAGGCATATACTCCATGCTCCATAAATGTCTGCTATACAGCCCCCAAGTTGCCTCCATCCCCCTTTGCATCATTGCCCCTTCCTTTATGGGATTGTTCTGCCCAAGGGCCTGCCCCTCTCAGAGTGACTGGAATTTTTAAACTGCAGAAAGGTGGCAACATAAGTGGTACATGGGGGAAGATGGCAGCAGCCTACTCTGCACAATAACACCCTAGCTGGAGGGCTATAAAAGAGGAGGAGGAGTGTTGGCCTGGGTTAGGAGGCAAGCAAGTAGAGACACTGGGGGGTGCCCAACAAACTGGCAGGGCCAGAACTAGGGGTAGGCAGAAGAGGCATGGCAACGATGGGGTTCCAGGCATATATGTCTGCTGCCTGCCTTCCCCCTACTCTGGGCCCTTATCCCTCACTGCCCCCTCAACACTAGTACCTGTCCCCTGCCATGTACCCGCATGCTTTCCCCCACTGCTAGGCCTGGCACCGCCAACTGGCACCAACCTTCAGTGTCTCAGGCTTTTCCTTATCTTTTAAGAAAAGATTGTTAAACTCCATATACAAATATTAAGTGTTCTAAACTGTTCAGCAAAGGCCACTGGTGCAGAAATTGAGAAATCTCTGTTGTGGTGTTAATTGTTGATATAATATTCATATCATTGAAGTTGAATGTATTTTCAGTAAATTCTTATTTTTTTCCGCAGTGGATCAAATATCAAAAATAAGCAAAATGAAGACCGATATATTAGCACCGCCCCAAAGGAAGCGAACTGCTCGCATGTTGGAAATCGGGGCTCCGTTCTACCAAGACAATCAACTGCAGGTCAAAGTATACTGGAAAAAGACTGAAGGTGAGGAGACAGTTTATTTTGGAAATCCTAACATTAACAGATACATGCTGTTATCTTATTTGTTTAACCTTGTGCAGTTCTGTAGCAAAAACATTTCTTTTGCAACCATTTGTGGCTAAAACCTGGTGCCATCTGTTTTCAAATGGAAACAGGATTATGGTTATAAATCCATTATTTTTTTTTCTTTCTCCCTTTCGTTTAACCTTTTAGCTGACAGAGGGAAGTGTAAATCTCATTTTACTAACAATTTCCCTTTATTCACAGGGAGCCTAACCTAGGAAACTGCCCACTATTTTCTATGTCATTGTTTATAAATCCTTTGCTATCATAAATTGAATGGAGCTCATAATTACAAGTATGTGGACCAATCACAGGCATCTGTCAATGACTGAAAAACCAGAGAGATAAATAAACTTACTTTCTGGACAGCTTGGAATGAAAATTAGGGAATACATAGCTGAATAAATATACACATTCACAGTACTGCATGCGGGTTTAACTTGTCATTATTACCCTGTTATTTATATAGCGCCAGCATGTTACGCAGTTCTCTACAGGGATGTTTATCATTTACATAAGTCCCTGCCCCAGTGGATCTTGCAGTATAAGGCCCCTAACACATTCACGCAACACACATCACTTGTCTAAATACCTTAAGGTCTCTGCGAAACATACATTTTTTGGAACTCTGACTAATGGTGATGGTGAGAGTATAAAATGCTAGCATATGTGAATATAATACGCAACACAAGGCACCATCTTGGAATAGTCCATAACCAAATTATAGCATTTTATTTACAACTCTGTGGGCAATATGACAAGTCGCAGAAAACCGTTTGCAAAGAAAGAATTTACCCCCCACTGTAATAGGACTGGATTAAATTCCTGTTATTTGGTACTGAGAAAGAATTCAGAGGAACAAAGCCTATGTGTGCTATTCCCTTTATTCAGTAATTTGTCAGTTCTGTATCTTTTGTTCAGCAAAGCTGAGTCTAAAGGTTCCCATACACGGGCCGATTCTAGCTGCCGATAACAGTCCCTTAGACCGATTCGGCAGCTAATCGGCCCGTGTATGGAGACTACTGATGGGCCTGCCCGACCGATGTCTGGCCTGAAATCGGCCAGATCTCGATTGGGCAGGTTAGAAAACCTAGTCGGATCGGGGACGGTCCCCGAAACTGACTGCCCCATTGCCGCCAATATAATTTGATCGTTTGGTCCCAGGGCCACCCATAGGTGGGGATATCGGTGAAGATCCGCTCGCTTGGCGATCTCGCCAAGCAAACGAATCTTAACGTGTATGGGCACCTTTAAACTACTGCATCTAACTGCGGATCTGAATGTCATATATTTGCCTGCCTGTGACCTAATGTATTGTATGGTACTTATTTACATAGCACCACAAATGTACGCAGTGCTTATTAAGGGGAGTGATAATGAAGAGTAATTTGTTGCTTTCCTATTGTCACATCTAATCAGATTCTACAAATTACTCAGGCCAGCCATCAGATCTTAACAAGGTTAACTGTTAAATGTTCTTACTTAAACAATTCAGGGCCAGTTTGGAATAAATTGCCTGTATCTGGCTGTTAGTAAACGGTCTAAATGGTAGACAATCCTATATGTCCTCAAAAATGTCAGGATGCTTTGTTAGATTTTCTAAGTAACAACCTTTGAAGAAGAATTATTGGAAACTTGGGACAATCCATGTTTTACTGAGCACAAATTCACTTTGAAATATGTTCTTCCCATATGTTTTCCTGGATATTCTGGTATCCCCCCATAGTTTAAAAACATACAGGCAAGTTAAATGACTCCTCATAAGCTTTGCTGTTGTGTGTTGTATGAATATGGCAGCAAATTTAGTAAGTTCCACTGGAAAAGGCACTAAATTACTTGTAAAAAGGTAATGTATATTTTGCTTGTTTTCTCAAGGTTTGTTGTAATTATCTAAATAATAACAAATAAATTAAAAAAAAAGATCACAAAAAAAAGGTAATGTAGGATGGTAAAAGTTTTGCTCACCTTTATTTCAGGCAGTCCCATGAGGGTAAAGACATCTAAGTGCTTGTCCTGTTTTGCAGTTGGAAGGGTGCATTGTTTCCCTGTCCATGTCAAAAGTATTTTCATGGCAGTTTATTAGTTGGACAAGGGTGTCAGGATTCCCCATGTCTTTAAAAGGGAAGCCACCATGTGCTTGGCCTCTTTCTTTGGACCCCACTTGCTGGAGGGGGTGGTTGGTGCCAAAAGAGCTTGAGGCAGAGTTAAGGCCCCCATACACGGGCCGATAGAAGCTGCCGATATCGGTCCCTTGGACCGATTCGGCAGCTAATCGGCCCGTGTATGGGCAGAAACGAGCGGCCTGGCCGACCGATATCTGGCCTGAAATTGGCCAGATATCGATCGGCCAGGTTAGAAAATCCAGTCGGATCGGGGACCGCATCGGCTCGTTGATGCGGTCCCCGAACCGACTGCCCATGGCCGCAAATGTAATCCGATCGTTTGGCCCCAGGGCCAAACGATCGGATTTTTTTTTAAAGCAGCTTGTTACCCGATATCGCCCACCCGTAGGTGGGGATATCGGGTAAAGATCCGCTCGCTTGGCGACATCGCCAAGCGAGCGGATCTTATAGTGTATGGGCACCTTTAGCCTCAGTAGAAGAACACAGCATTAGGATTGATTTGTAACAGATTGATCTAGAAGTGAGAGAAAGGGTCAGGTATTTAGAAGAGCAATCTGATGCTCCAACGAGGAGGCTATTTAGGGTAAGCGTGGTTAACCCTTCCTTCACCAGTAGAGCAATGGTCAACCTGAGTTAGGACATAACGTGCCTTGTAACATGTGCTCTATGAGGAGTTGCAGAGACTTGGAAACTGGGCAAGTCCAATTTGGATAAAAACAAGGAAGGCTCTCGGAACCAAACAGTGGGCCATCTGCAAAATAGTGTTACAGGAAACAAGGCCATTTCATATTCCCTACATTTATCTAAACGTTTATCAAATCTAAGAGGACCAATAAACTCTTTGCTATTTTCACTTTTTGTATTGAATGGATACTATCAATCCAATATTATACACACATACAGTATATATATATATATGTGGGAGTATATATAATGCTAATTTAAAAAAATCATGTCTTTTTAAACTTGTTTTGGCTTTTATACAGACATATGTAGTTTATTTCTACCTTTGGAAACTAAACAACATTTTAGGTAACTAAGTTATTCTGTTTTATTACATCTTGACATTTGCTGGATGTTTTAAAGTTAAGAAGCTTGGCATAAGAAATGGGCCATATTTGTATAAATATGGCTGGAAGCAAACTTTATTGGCAGAACAGATACAAAAATAATTCCTGTACTTATGCCTTCAGGAAAATGTAGCACAACATAATGCACAGTCTCTGAATTAGAAATTGGCTGCAGTAATTGGTTCTGCTCTGTACTGAATCTATTTAATCAGGGAGGAAGGCTGGGTTCGGCAATTATGTCCGTAAGGATTTTCAAAGCAAGAAAGAGAAAATAGATCACAAAATTGTAAAACTAGAGAACACCAAGAATCCTTTGTGGATAGAAATACCAACAGTATTTATTGGCTATAATGCACAGCCTTTATTTTAATAGTATTAGCTTACACTGAAAGGGAATTGCTTTGCTTGTTTTTATCTGCTGACCCGATGTTTTGACTCAAGGAAATCCTAGAAATAGATTTTTTTAGGAACAGGTAAGTAAATATAGCTTGAGAGCAGAAATGCCTATTTTGCACTGATATATCTTTATTATGCTTCGTAGAACAAAGTCTGAGACTAGTAAGCAAAACCTGTTATTTTTAGTACCCTTTAAGGATATAATTCATATTAGGCGTCTGAAGAGACTGACGTCTTGCTCGAACATGAAAAACATTGCTCCATAGTGTAAAAAAAAGCAGAGTTGGTGGGCAGAATCTTTATGGGGATTGTTGACCTTCTAATGTAATCAGTACAATACAAATATAGAAATGTATTACTCTATGTCTTTCTTTAGCATGTGTGGCACAGGGTAAAATGACTGTACTGACCTATTATTTGTGGGAAATGTTAATAGTTGTGTATTATTAGCTTGTAGGTTGATACACTATCTGGCACACTACCCTTTAAGGGTATCCTATATATTAGGTGTCTGAAGAGACTGACACTTACTAGAACATTAAAATCATTGCTCCGTAGCAGAGTAGCAAAGCAGCAGAGGGATTGCTGAGCTTCTAATGCAATCAGCACAATACAAATACTGTATTACTGTATGTCTTGCTTCTGGATGTGTGGCACATGGTGTTTAGTAACTCCCAAATACAAACTGAATGACCAAACACTTGATGGAATATATGGGAAAAACCAGTCAGATATTAGGGCTCCTTTACAGTGCCTTATGCAGTTGTCAAAGTGCCCAAAAATCGGCCAGTTTGGCCACTGTGTAGAGCATTATGCGATTAGCTCCAGACTTTTGCTCTCAGAGCACAGAGACCTACAGACTGCTTATTGAATCTAGTGGGGACTGCGTTAGGCTGCACCAGTATCAAAAAGGGTGCATGGGGAGAGGCACGTAGGTGTCCTCCTCTCCCACCCACCCCTACCTTGTGCATTATTCTAGTGCTGCTCTATGCACTAAGCACTGGAATTTTGATCCACGGTTGTAAATAACCCCTTTTAATTTTTATTAATCTACTCTAATTACTGCTGTGATCCATTGAAAGCTAAATGCCAGTAGGTTGCTATTGGATCCTGGTTAATCTTGCATTTACGTTTCACTTTTGATTTGCAATAATGAAAAAAAAAATGAATAATAAAAAATATTTCAAAGTCTAACAGAATGAATGCTCTTGAGGATAACACATAATAATTCCATTAAGCTGAATACAACTACTTTTTTTGTTTTGCTTTTTCACCTAAACTAGAAATTGAATAGGAATTATTTGAGCAAGGGTTAAAATTGCCGAACGTTTGGCTTCTTCAAACCTAAAAGTTGTGTAGGTAAATCATTTTTCAACTGTAATTTGAGTTATATTTAATGGTTAATAAGGTAGTTAGCATTGTGAAATATGCTGATACTTTAAACATATGAATCTGTCACTGAATGTGAAATACCTAACAGTCTTATCTGTTGTTAGACTTTGGGATGGAGCCTTAGGCTGATGGCACATGGGGTGCTTTGATCACCGCTTTCCTCTCAAGTAGAACCCACTGACCTACTGGCAGTCATTTCCCTTTCATATGAATGGGTGATATCATGTCTATGACAGCTGCTGACGATCAAAACAACTGATAAAGTCTTGCAGGCATATCACAGAGTTGTTTTAGTCCTGTATATTTGGCATGGAACTACATTCATCAAATTGGATCTGCAAGATTTTCTATGCCAAATGTTGAAAAACAAAAAAAAAAGGCAGTTGCACGTTTTGAATACAATGTTCAAATACAGGTATGGGATCCCTTATCCGGAAATCCGTTATCCAGAAAGCTCCGAATTACGGAAAGCCCGTCTCCCATAGACTCCATTTTAATCAAATAATTCAGAATTTTTAAACTGATTTCCTTTTTCTCTGTAATAATAAAACAGTACCATGTAATTGATCCCAACTAAGATATAAATAATCCTTATTGGATGCAAAACAATCCTATTGGGTTTAATTAATGTTTTATTGATTTTTTAGTAGACTTAAGGTAAAGAGATCCAAATTACGGAAAGACCCCTTATCCGGAATACCCTTGGTCCCAAGCATTCTGGATAACGGGTCCTATACCTGTATACGAATGGAAAGGTTTATCAATTTTCAAATTTGATCATTTTCAGATTTGATTTTTTTTTAATTAGAATAAATTCAAAACCTTACTAACATAAATGTTTTTTTATTTATTGAAAAATGTTAATACAAAAAACTTTATCAAAGGAAATGGCAAAAAACTTGGATACATCTAATTTGTATTCTATCCATCATTTTTAATGGGTCTACTAACTCTACTAACTCACAAAGAAACTCCAATTGAAATATCGCTTCACTTTTTGAATACAATGTTTGAATGTACTGATGGGAAGGCTCATTTATTAGTTTTTAGATTTGTCAATTTTAGAGTTTTCAATTCGAGTGAACTCAAAATCTTACTAATCGAATGTTTGCTTATATAACTTTTAATAATTTTAATACAAAAATTGGATCGAATGAAAAAAAAAACCTTGACTTCATTGAATCTGTATTCTATCCATAATTTTCAATAGGTCAGGAATAAATTGTTTAAATGACTTAAATTGAGCATGACTACATGACTCATGACTACATGAACTGGAAAGGTTTTAGATGCCAAATATGAGTCTAAGCTTTTTGGAATTTTTGCGCTTATTAAGTATTGAACATTCAAGTTTTTAAAACCATAATTTGGGACTTTTGGTTGCAAAAAATGTGAATTCAAGTGTTGATAATGGCACAAAAATCATTTCTGCCCTTTTTTTATTTGCTATGTGATTTTCTATAGGAGAAACATTACAGCAGTGATCCCCAACCAGTGAATTGTGGGCAACATGTTTCTCATCAACCCCCTTTGGTGTTGCTCCCAGTGGCCTCAAAATAGGTGGCCATTTTTACATTTCTGGCTTGGAGACAAATTTTAGAAGCATAAAGACACAGTTTTACTCCATGCAGAGCCTCCTGTAGACCAGGAGCTACCAAATAGCCAATGGCAGTCCTTATTTGACTTCCCCAAAGAACTTTTTTCATGTTTGTGTGGCTTGCAAACACTTTTACATCTCACAATGTGACTCACGAGTAAAAAAAGGTTAGGGGCCCCTGTATTACAGCATAAGATGTTTTATGTAGACATTTTTGGTCCCTTTATTATTGCCTCCAATGGAATTAACCACATATGAATTCAGTACTGGTTATACATTAAACAAATATGTCCATATATCTTCTCATGGACCCTGTTTGATTTGTACTTTTACATATAATAAATAGAACAATGGGTTTTATTATTGGGTTTGTAAATGTTTTTGTTTTCCGTCAGTCTATTTAATCTTCCATACAATCTCCTACATAACATTTTGTCTGTGTGTTATGCAGCCTCGCGAGACATGTCACTGAGCTGTACACACAAAGACTTCATTATAGTAAAAACAACAGATTTTCCTATGTCTGAAAGTATCTTGCAGATTGATTGATTAAATCATGTCCAGAAAAGAAAAGAAAGGGAAACTGGGGGCAGAATAGCAGGATCCGTTAAATAGAAATAATTAAAAACAGAATTCATGGGTTTGTTTAATCACAAAGCATAAAAAAAGGATATTGTGTTTGAAAATATTCATGAGAATGATGTAATGTAAGCTAACATTCTGGTATGTGTCTTATCTGCATGGCAGAGATTTATTTATCTCCCAAAATATTTAAAACTCCTGCGCCTACAAAAATTAACAAAACACATATGCTTGTATATTTCCCTTCGTCTGCCTTGTGCTTTCCTCCTGTTGCCTATAAATATATAGATATTCCTAGCTTTGTCATTAATGTACTGCTATTCATTTAAGTTGTCTTCGCTTAGATGAAGCTTACTTTTATAGGACCCAGTTATAATGGCAAATGCAAGCAAAATAATATGATTACAATAAAGAATGTTAATATCATGGTCGCAAAACTCTAAGATGCCAAAAGAACAGAACAGAAATAACGCCAACCAGAATTTAAAGTGCCATCTCAACACTCAAAATTGCAATTGCTCACTGCACTTGCAGTCATAAATTACCTCTAATAAATTGTATCATTAAAAAATAAATACATTATAAGTACCTTCAGATGCCTGCCCTGCTATAGGTGCCACCAATCTAAGCTTATGGGGTTTAGCTGATAGATTAGCGAAATGTTAACAGTTGTGTATTATTAGCTGATAGCTTGATACATTCATCTAGCACAACGGGGGTAAATCCTGTGCAATCCATTAACTAGGTAATACTTTTGAGTAAAGTTATCTAAAGCTGCTACTCACAGTAAGATAATGCTGGGAAATCATGCTGATTTACATTGACCTGCCAATGTGCTTGGTTCATTTAAAGCCACTTTCTAATCAGAATTTGTATGAACTGGGCAAATCCCATTTTAATATTTTTGTTCATCTGTTTAGCTCAAAATATCATCAATGTATCCATATAATCACTAGCTGCATGGGTTGTCTCCTTAACTAATCTCACCTTTTTTGGTGGCAAATAAACTGGATCTAGACTGGTTTTGCCTGATTTGGCCAAACATTGGTTTAGTCAAAGTGGTGAGCGATTCATGTGTTTGGCCATTGAGCACAATACATAGATCTGGCAATTTGTAATCTTTTTGAGAACAATTAGATGTACAAGCGGATTTTTTCTTACCCAAGGAAGAGAGTAGCAACATTAATAAACATAGTATTCCTTTATCTCTGTGACTGACATATATAGCACCCATTGCACAGTTGGAGCAAACTTTATGGCTCAAATGACTCACAATGAGCAGCAATACCACTGTATTAATATTTAAATTAGTTCTATGACATTATATGACATTGCCATGATATGTTGTGGTGTAATGTGTAGTGATGATATTCAGTTATAATATTGTAGGTAAGCAGAACCTGTTTTTAGCATCATATGGAGATATGTATACAGGTATGGGACCTGTTATTCACAATGATAGGGACTTGGTATTTTCTGGATAAGAGGACCTTTCTGTTAGTTGGATCTCCATGCCTTAAGTCTACTAAAAACATATTTAAACATTAATTAAACCCAATAGGATTGTTTTCCTCCAATGAGGATTAATTATCTTAGTTGGGATCAAGTACAAGGTACTGTTTTATTATTACAGAGATAGGGAAATCATTTTTTTAATTTTTTTTTTTAAATTTGATTAAAATGGCATGGCCCATAATTCTGAGCTTTCTGGATAACAGGTCTCCGGATAATGCATCCCATACCTGTATATGGTAGCGCTGATTACAGTTTGTGGTCTGAGTCTAAAATTTCCCTAAAAAGAAGCACAATGTACACATTATTTAGCTTTTCAAAGCCAGCACTAAAACAACAAACTACATCAACTAGCTATCGACATTCGAATAGAGGGCTTTTTATGTTGTGTAGCAAGCGGTGTATGCATAGCTACAGTACAAAAAAACATCAAAGCTAATATTAAGAAATGATGTATTGCTGTTATCTTATTGTAGACACACGTGGCACATTCCCAGATGGCATCTAATACATCTGATATATGAAATTTAAACGTAGATTCAACCAACAAACAGGGCCACCCATTCTGTTTGGAAACATGTGGTCTTGATGAGATATACCTTGTCACTCCTGACTTGGAATATATAGGCATACATTTAGAACAATTATGGAAGATTTCCTTCTTTACAAGAAACACAAACGAAAGATTTTTTGAAACTTCTGGTGTGTACACATATGGATAAAACCTGGGATATCTTCAAAGCATTATTGAATGCCTTAAAATCTTTGTTGTCATTCTTTTGAAATCTGTGATGGATATCCATGTTGTAGAATAAATCAGGCTTCTAGTACATCCTAACAAAATAATGTCTGTATGTTTTAATTGATTCAGTGACACGGGAAGGAGCGTTTTATCAACCGAATACTCACTTATATGTACAGATACCTTTGGTTTCCATTAAAAATGCTCTACGCGTTTTGAACAAAATAAAAACCTTAGTCATATTTGGGCTGCAGAGTGATTTCGGGAGACTGAGGAGTATAGTAAGAATTTCATGTTTCTCAGAGTATTTGGTTTCAGGGATGGCATTTTTAATATCTTTCTGACAACATTCAACATTTTTCCTATGACAAATCCCTATAGAGTGAAAGGGTTCTCAGATTCGTATAAACGTCAGATACTATATTTCAGGACTTTTATCACACTGGCTGGGAAGTTTTAGATTAAGCATGCTGTGAGACATCAGGGGGAAAGGGCTTCTGTATGGAGAGCCTATATGTACTCAAACTGGTCCTGAATTAAAAAAGTGTCGGATTTATGACAACTGCTTAGATCCCGGTAGGTTTTTTTTTTTTTGCCTTTGCTTATTCCCACTATGTGGCACATTCATGCAGAAAGATGTTATCTGTGTAAACACAGCCCTCTGGTTAATGAGACTTCCCAATAGGTGGTTTAGGTCTTTGCAAAACCAAGTAAAACAATTCTGTTGTACAGTTTACAGTACGCAATATGAATTTGCCAGTCCCCTTTTCAGTTGCCCACTAGTTATTTGCTGTTAAGGGGCTGATTTAACAAAAACCCTCACATTTTTGTATGACAACTCTCATTGACTTCTACATGACCTCGACAGCTTTTAAATGGTATTTTTTTTACATTTGCATTTTTCATAAATGGAGAAAAATTTGAGTTTTTACATGAAAAAACTGAAAACATTTTTGTGAAAGTGTTTCTCCACATTCAAAAAATTATTTCTTTTCCATACTTTTTCATAATCTACATTCACTCTTTTTTTCAATAAAATACCTTGACATAGTCTTCCCAGGGGGCCTTTTTTTTCTTAAGTCAGTTGGAGCAGCCATATTTAGGGGCACATTTACTAATCCACGAACGTCCGGAAAGTGTCCGAATTCGTTTTTTTCGTAATGATCGGTATTTTGCGATTTCTTCGGAAATTGTCGCAACTTTTTTGTAGCCGTTACGACTTTTTCGCAAAATGTTGTGACTTTTTCGTAGAGTTACGACTTGCGCGAATTGTCGCGACTTTTCCGTAGCCATCGTGCCGAGTACGAAAGTTTCGGATTCATTCAAGCTTCGGTATCGTGACTTTCCTTGGACCAGGTTGGAGCTGCAGAGTGCCATGGGAGGCTTCCAAAATCATGCTAAGTCTGAAAGTTTTGCCCGCAGTATACGAGCGCTCAATACGAAAAAGTCACGACAAGATACGAGCAAATCGCAACGGCTACGAAAAAGTTGCGACAATTCGCGCAAGTCGTGACGGCTACGAAAAAGTCATTACGGCGACGAAAAAATCACAGAAAATATGAAAAAGTCGCAAAATGTTCGTTTTCCAATCGGAATTTTTCGGATTCGGATTCGTGGGTTAGTAAATCAGCACCATAATCTAGTGAGGATATATTTAATCTTTACATAGAAATGTTTCCATAGGAAATATTGGCACCTATAGGGCACATTTTGTGAAGAGGAAAAATACCGCAGTTGCAGAGGAACTGAGTAGAGTTGCAGCTGCGCTCTTAAAAAGCATTTGGTGCAGATTTACAACATATCAACAGGGAAATCACTCGTGGGAAAGTATAGTTGGCACAAACTAGAAGATATGCACTTTTTTTTCTCTGGTGGATGTGCTGCTAAAACCTATATTAAAGTACAAGAAAACATTGATTCTTTGTGGGGTGCCAATATGTTGCCCCCCCCCAGTGGATGGAAGTTTTTTCCACTGGACTGGTGCTTTTTTTAGCAAAACAATACAAGGCTGTGGGGGGAAAATTTAACACAGTGCTGCAATCCTGCTGTCCAGATATCTGCTTCCTTGAGTTACGGATGCACAGTAAGGTAACATTTTTATTATGGTATAGAATTATGGTTTCCATTAAGTGCAAAAAATCCAAAAAGCTTGAATGTGAAACTTCGGCATCTTAAAGCTTGTGAGTTTATGTAGAAGTCAGTGGGAGTTATCCTAGGCAAATATATGCCTTTTTTTCCCCAAGTTTTCGAATTTTTGTAGTCCCATTGCAAATGAACAGAAGAAACAAATTTAATGCATTCAAGTTTTATTTAATTGTTTAATTTGATGAAGTTTTTTTATATACACGTTTTTTAATAAATAAGCAAACAATCATGTTTGTTTAAATTGAAAAAAAAACCCATTTTAGCTATGTGTATGGTTAGTACATTAGGTAACAATTGTATAATACTCATAACTGAATATATGTGACTCTGCCTGACGATAGCCTTTCCTTTTAGACTGAGACATGCAGCTAAAAGATGACATATAAAAAACAGCACTTTCTGTCTTGAATTTCTCCCCTTCCCCTAGAAGAGGGGTCCCCAACCTTTCTTACTCGTGAGCCACAGCCAAATGTAAAAAGACTTGGAGAGCAACACAAGCACCATAAAAGTTCATGGAGGTGCCAAATAAGGGCTGTGATTGGCTATTAGGCAGCCTCTATGCACACTATCAGCTTACAGGGGGCTTTATTTGGTAGTAAATCATGTTTTTATTCAACCAAAACAAGTCAGGAATTCAAAAATAACTACCTGGTTTGGGGGCAGTGAGAGCAACATCCAAGGGGAGCAACATGTTACCTCCAAGTCACTGGTTGGGGATCACTGCCCTAGAAAATTACGCCAACTCCCTGCAATGCTGAAGACACTATGGACAATAGACAATGCATAGACACTTGTATCCTTTCCCTTTTAAGTATGACAACAGTATGTTGAGATTTATGCTCATTATTTGCCAAATATGTTAACACATATATAACCAATGTAAATTTCAGAGTTGGACTTATGTAGAAATCCAATCAAAATTTTACAAATTAAAAAAAAGAAAAGAAAAACTCTAAAATTCACAAATTTTAAAAAATTATACATTGATAAATAAGCTTCTAAGTCTACCCTAGCAACGCCTGAGAAAAATTTAGCAATTCAATTCACTGAGGGATGTCTAACATATTGGCACTTTCCCAGTGAATCAGGGTTTCCTTGTCCTTTTGATAAAATTGCTCATATTGTACATATTTTGCTGGTAATTACATTCATTACATTCTCCAAGAATGAAATGCTTTGTGGAAAATGATGTTAGTACAACTGTAAGAAGACAGAATAGTGTGAAGATAAAAAGTAGTGAAAATAAATGTTTTATTTTGTCATTTTTAGGTAATCACTTTGGTTGCATGATGACCTTTAATTGGATAACAACTGATTGTGTGGAACATTCTGCCTTTCTACTTTTATAATAATAATATGTACTGTAAATGGAATGATAAATCCTAATGATGGGTCCATGTTTGCAGTCTGTTCCTCCTTGTGGATTTTTCTTGATCATAACACTACTAAGCTACCTCCCTCTGCATCACAAAATAGCATAACTACATCTATTATATACAGTAAATCTCAAGGTATAATGATTTTATTGGCAAATGGAAAATGTGCATCTTGCAGTCAATATTCAGAACAGTATTTCATTTTCTCCTATAAAATCTCACTCAGTCAATATCTCTTCATCAATGTTATGCATCTTATAAATCTCTGATCCAGTAATGGTGATGAAAGTCATTAAGATAGATTTTAAAGCGAGGCAGCTGTTGTACATACCGTTGCCATGAAATTCTAAATTAGCCTTTTGTTCTTTGATCAAACACCAGTTGTACAACATGGAAAGGCTATTTAGGACTTTTACCTTGTTAATCGAATTCCCCTTGTTTTAAAATGGTTTACAGCAGTGAAGATCACATTTAAGGTCAACTAAGAATGCATCATTTGGGCTTAAAAGTACAAGTCGTGCCGTGAATGCTTACTTCAATGGACGTCAATGACTAATTTAATAGCTTAAAAGGGAACTATAATTAAAATGATTTGCAATATGTTTCAAATGATCCCATTTTAAGGTTCTTTGTAAATATAATGTATAACAAATTACGAGCTATTTTCAAGATATTTGGTTGGTAACTACCTTTCCACCCCCAGCAGCAGTGCTGATGTCCTCTGGCACAATGTGACTGGGACTGTTGCCTGATTTTTCTGTTAGCAGCTTTCAGTGCAGGCTTGTTATGGGGACAAGTTCTCTTCTCACTGTACTGATCTGGGTAAATCAGGGATCCCCAACCGTTCTTACTCATGAGCCACAGTCAAATGTAAAAAGACTTAGAGAGCAACACAAGCACCATAAAAGTTCATGGAGGAGCCAAATAAGGGCTAAGATTGGCTATTAGGCAGCCTCTATGCACACTATCAGCTTACAGGGGGCTTTATTTGGCAGTAAATCTTGTTTTTATTCAACCAAAACTTGCCACCAAGTCAGGAATTCAAAAATAACTCCCTGGTTTGGGGGTAGTGAGAGCAACATCCAAGGGGTTGGGGAGCAACATGTTGCCCCTGAGCCACTGGTTGGGGATCACTGGGGTAAAAGCTCTTGCCCAGATGGATACTGTAAGCAGGGCAGTTGTCTCTAAAGGTACTACACTCGAGGCAGTGCTCTCTGCTTCCAAAGAAGCAGCCTCAGCACCATCATCATTTCGGAGGAGATCAGAGCTGCTTCTGGAAGTTGGGAGTTGACACTAATTATCTTGAAAATTCATCATCATTTTCATATATTCTACTTACGAAAGTATTTAAAACATATTGAAACCATTGCAATGATAGTTCCACTCTATATTTGTTTTGATAAGCTTTTGATTTATTGCAGCTACCAGGATTTATGTATCTTCAGAGCAGCTGACTTGTTACTTTTATAGAGAGACAAATAATTACCATCGGTAACTGGAACCCCCTGGACCAAATATGGCACTAATGCTTTTTATAATCTCTAGCTAATTTATCTACCTAGAATTTTTGCAGGATATATTTGCTTATAATTGATATTATTCTTAATATTACTTGTGTATTTTACTTTCAGATTCAATGTTAGGGCTCTACCATGTCCAGTGGTTTCCTGAATCGTGTGCACATAATGAGACCAAAGGGCCAGAAAAAGCAGTAACTCAAGTAAGTGGTATTGAAATAATGGTTTTATACAAACATGTAAACATGATTGTGGCATAGATTAAACAACCAGCCAAACCAAGAGCCAGTTCTGTGCTCCTTTAGTGCCAGTAATCTGAGCCAAAGGACTACACTGCTTTGAGCAACCAAATACATTCATTTTCAGTGGCCGTCAGTACTGCCTTCTATGGCCTATCCAAATTGTTTATCCCCAATGCTAATCAGTAAGCTGTTTCTGACACTGGAATTAATAACTCCAGTGTGAAAAATAGCATTTTTGCTATCATTAACTCCTCTATTAAAGGGGACCTGTCACCCTAAGAAATATTTCAAAATTTTTTCCTGTTATGTTTGTCAAGCAAAATAAACTTCACTTACACTATATAAATTATATAAATCTTGTTTCCTTCATTCTTGGAATTACACAATTACAGCAAGCAGGCAGGTGCCATTTTGTTGACACTATTATTAAGGCAAGCTTTGTATTACCCCAAAATCATGTGTATGCACCAGAATGGGGGACAAGATGCATATGCCCATGCATTGACTACACAATTAGATGGTGATGAGGGAGGGGGGTAAGTAAGTGCTGCATGGAAAGTGAAAGTTGTCGTCTGCCCTGCCTCTATGCTTAAGGCGTAGAGGTGGGGCAGGCAATATATGGGATTTAAAAATGCCTTTAGAAAGAGTATGGATGTGTTAATCAAAAAAGGAATTTGGGTTTGATGTTTAATTTTAAAAGGACTTTTATCATACAGCTTTTTATGTCTGGGTGACAGGTTCCCTTTAATAATTGTTAACCAATCAGCTCCTTCTTGCTGATTGGCTGCTTCTGGCCTCTGGCCTCTTTCAGTTGAGCACCTATGTTAGTATATCATCCTGCTTATGTAATTAGCACCTTAAATCTGCACCATTTCTAGAAAGCCTGATAAATAGATAGATAGATAGATGATAGATAGATAGATAGATAGATAGATATATGATAGATAGATAGATAGATAGATAGATAGATGATATATAGATAGATATATAGATAGATAGATAGATAAATAGATGATAGATAGATAGATAGATAGATAGATGATAGATAGATAGATAGATATATGATAGATAGATAGATAGATAGATAGATGATATATAGATAGATATATAGATAGATAGATAAATAGATGATAGATAGATAGATAGATAGATAGATAGATAGATATATGATAGATAGATAGATAGATAGATGATATATAGATAGATATATAGATAGATAGATAAATAGATGATAGATAGATAGATAGATGATATCTATCTATCTATCTATCTATGAGATGAGAGATAGATAGATGATAGATAGATAGATAGATAGATAGATAGATGAGAGATAGATGATGATAGATAGATTGATAGATAGATAGATAGATGATAGATAGATTTGAAATGCCTGTAGTTACCTCTGCATGAATTTGTAGCCCACATTATTAATACGTATTATCTAAGGTTCTAGACAATAGAAAAGCGATGTCTAAACACATCAGAGCATACAGCCGATTGCAATAAAAAATAAGTTCTGCTATAAATAAAACTTTATTAACTGTACAGGATAAGAATAACTGCTGTCAAATGAGCTTGCTAGGAGAACCGTACAGTTTATTGCAGTAAGTTTCAGTGCATCACATATTGCATAGAGCATTGTAGAGGTTTAAATAGATTTTATCTGATGATAAAGTGGATGACAAAATATATAATAATTTGTCCCTAAAGAATAGGTTGCAAAGATCCTTTTTCAGTTTCATCAAGGATATTCATAGAGAAAAGATATTACTGGTGAGAACTTAGTGTCAGCTTGATAAATGTGGATCTCTCCGGTTATCTGACAAATGTCTATTTTCTAAAGACTGGAGGTCGGGTGGCAAGAAACATAAAGAAAATGTGTAATGACTCGGAGGAGAAACATTATGTCCCTTAGACATTTCTTTCATTTCTTTCATGTTAATGGGTGTATTCCATTGGTTTATCATTGATCAAAACTCTAATTTTAACATCTGCATTTATCATCAAAACAAATTAAAAACCAATATCTCCTGTGTGCCCTATTCGCTGTTAATTATTTACACAGAGCAAGTAATCCATCATTTTACATCTTTTTCCAATTTCAGTCCATGGTCACATGATGTATAACCATTCATCTTTCATCATACATAACTCCCATGTAAAGAGAAATCTCTTCTATCTCTATGTACGTGTTTAAAATGCTAAGGAAAAGAGAGAAATGAAAATGGTACTAGCAGAGGCAGCTATAACTAGACTACCATGAATTAGAAATGATTGGCAGAACATGTAGGCACTTGCAGTATTTATCAAAATGTTAGGATCTCAAAAACATTCATTTTTAGCTTAAATGGGGGGGGGTAATACTATTTAGTAAGGCATTTTAAAAACATTAAAAATATATACCTATATTGCATGCAGACTAATGGCTTCTGTTGGCTCCTGTTCTTGTTGGTAATGGGGCAAATACTCTAAAACCTACAAAGCATTTGAGACAAATAGTTCTGAAATCATTTTTTAACCTTTAATTGAGTTTTGTAGCTTGAGTTAAATCTTGAGTGATATTAAATCAGAGCTCTTGGCGGTATTGAAATTACATCTAGTTGTAAATACTCCTTTTGTTGGTTTTGAGGTAGAGGCCCACAACTAGGACTTGGCCAACTTGCTGAGTCTGAGTAGAGTTTCACCCATCAGTGGAATAACTGAGATCTATGGTGGAAATAAGAAATTGCTGGTTGGATGGGGAATGCCAAGCCACGACTCACAAGGGCAGGGACTTACCATGAAATTTATCTATCTATCATCTATCTATTTATCTATCTATCTCTCACTCTCTCTCTGTATCTATCAATTATCTATTTATCTATTGATTATCTATCTATCCATCTATCTCTCTCTCTGTCATCTCTGTTGTTTACTTCTTAAACTTAGGATTTCGCATTTCAATACATTTTCATCCTGTATTTCCTAATACTGATCTATTATCTGGAATTCATGCTTTATCTTGCATCCATTATAACAGATACCCAGAGTGCTTCTTTTAATTCATCTAAAGCCTCATTGCCAAGAGACTAAACAGCATATTTTCTTGAACCCCCAAATATGTCTTTGTCTACAAGACACTGAACATGCAACCATGTTTTTTATTCTTGTCCATGCCAATTGAACTATTGGGGCTCAAGGCAAGGATCTCTTTTATTAAGCAGGTTTCTCATTATGTCTGTATACTTTTGCATTGATATGGTATGGAATTGTGGTACCTGCACTATACATGTGCACTTTAAAACATTTATACTAAGAACAATCTAAGGCACCTAACAAGAGTCAAGAGCTATAGCATTCAGGGAGTTCTGATCTAAAATAACTCTGCAATATTGTATATGCTTTTAGTATGTTATGAATGTTTCTATGTATCTTCTCCAATAGGATCATCATATAGTACTACCGGCTCTGTTGTTTTCCTGCAAATACAAAGTAACTGTACATCCAGCAAGACCCAAAGATCATTTAAAGGCTGAAAGTATTTTCTTTACAACACCACCCTGTTCAACACTAAAAGGGAAAACCCACAAGCAAATAAATTGCCCATCTGATACAGGTAAAAGAATGGAAGTGTCTTAATTATAACATATTTGCTTTCTAGTCCTCCAGATGCTGTTTTGTGAAGTTGACTGAGCTGAAGGCTTTCATATAATTCTGTAGTTCAGGGAAAGCTGAAGGGCTTCATGTTGAACTATCAATTTTCCAAATGTCATGTAGATCATAGATAGGTTTTGGATCCTGATTTATCCTATCCTTTAGTCTAAAATATTGTCAGAAGAAAGGATTGATCTGAATCTAAAAATTTCTTGGAGCTTTAGCACTTGCATTTAAGTCATTGGTCAGTTGTACCTAGTTACAAGGGTTGGCATCCTGGAGTTTGTGTAGAAGATGCATAATGTGTGGCGGAATTAAAAAAATAAGCCTGCCACCCAATACTTGCCAGTGGAAGTCTTTAAAAAGAACAATAAGGGGCTGATTTACTAACCCACGAATCCGACCCGAATTGGAAAAGTTCCGACTTGAAAACGAACATTTTGCGATTTTTTCGTATGTTTTGCGATTTTTTCGGATTCTGTACGGATTTTTCGTTACCAATACGATTTTTGCGTAAAAACGCGAGTTTTTCGTATCCATTACGAAAGTTGCGTAAAAAGTTGCGCATTTTTCGTAGCGTTAAAACTTACGCGAAAAGTTGCGCATTTTTCGCGTAAGTTTTAACGCTACGAAAAATGCGCAACTTTTTACGCAACTTTCGTAATGGATAGGAAAACTCGCGTTTTTACGCAAAAATCGTATTGGTAACGAAAAATTCGTAAAGAATCCGAAAAAATCGCAAAACATACGAAAAAATCGCAAAATACCGATCATTACGAAAAAAACGCAATCGGACTCCATTCGACCCGTTCGTGGGTAAGTAAATCAGCCCCAAAGTGTGATCCTTACAGAGTAAGTAAAATACCTCTATGCAGGGATTAAATGCTTTATCGTTGGGGTTCCCTCCAGCACAGGCAATCAATAAATGTGATCTTTGTGTCACAACACAAGAAAGGGACAAAAATAAAATAATATAAAATAAAAATATATGTAAACAAAAATCCCAACAGAAGTACTTTCTAGTTCCAGTCTAGATGTAACTACTTGGTACAGCTTCTGCACAACTACGCACACAATACCCTGGCGATGTGTGGTGAATTGTGTTGCCGTTTTTTACAAAGCATAGTAAATCTGCCCCCAAGTGTAAAGTCTAGCCACTTAAAGCAACCAAGCTGAGCAGTAAAGGCTACCTGCTGAGTGGTTGCTGTGGGTATTTACTTATTAATATAGTTTCCAGGGCTGCCATATCTAATCTCAAGATAGCTATTCATGCCTGCTTGTGTGGCCAAGTTACCAAAGGAGACCTTCATCTGATTTCACCCTTCAGGTCAGTTCTGGATTCACCTTGCCTTTACAACCACTACATAAAAGCTATCCATGTCTTGATCACGGGATGCTGCTAAATTCACAGTCAAGCTCAAATCTTTGTGCCCCATACCAAAGAGGCAAATATTTTCCCACATAGTAGCAGGTGTAAAAGAGCAGAGGCAAGGTGCAGCATAGGCAAATAAACAGTGCTAGTTTCTTGAACTTTACATCTTAACTTCTACATTTGAAATTTATAAACAACACTGTCCTGACAATCTGTTCTGTGGGGTGTTAGAGCACAGGGCAGCTCTAAACAAACTTTGAGCCTTGATTTAATGGAGACATTGTAATAGGCCTTTGTAAATGTGGCCAACAGTAAAAAAAAATGTTTCTTGAATGATTTTTGCTTAATCTCAGGGAAATTATTATGAACAAACCTTGGTGTGAGATATGCCTATAGAGTATTTTCTTATTATATTGCTTATAAAGTATCATTCAGATCTTGTAAATACAAAGTACAATAAATAATAAGTTGCAAACATGATGAACAGAGATATATATGTTCTGCACTGTACATTATCAGATTCTTCTACTTTTTATTTATGCAAGTATTTAGCATTTTTCTCATACCTTTCAGCTCCAGTTGTCTCCAAGGTACTTGCAAAACCTGAAAACCTCTCTGCAACTTTCAATGTACAAGAGGCTAATATTACTGGATACTTTTCTTGGCAACTCTCCAAAGTCAATCTTCATCAGCCTATGACAGGCTTTCAAGTCACATGGGCAGAGGTAACAACAGAGAGCCGACAGAACAGTTTGCCAAACAGCATCATTTCTCAGTCCCAGATATTGCCAGCGGTAAGATAATATTATATAATATTCTTAATATTATATAATTTCTGTAACTGAAATGTGCTATTTATTGTATTTGCTGAGTAAACAGTACTAAATGATGCAATTTGTATAGCCCATGCTTGATTCAGATGTAATTCTGCCATAGAAGCCACACCTTGCTTCCTTTTTTGACTTTTTATTCCTGTGATAATAAAGAAATTGATACACAATTGATGGAAGCAGTGAAGACTCCCAATGTAAATGTTGGATTTGGGTGCAAAGCACCAGACCTACAGCTTAGAGGATTGGAATGCTGTAAAGAAAAAATCAACTCCAACAATGCACTCCAACAAACTCCAATAGGAAGGTCCAGTCAAAATGTAAAAAAAATCTGTTTAAAATAAGCAATTTGTCAAATAAAAGTCTATATGGGTTTTGTGCCTTCCTAGGACTAGAAATCATAGGCTTTTATTTTGCATGTTGCTTATGTAAATAAAGATTGTTTTACTTTTGTGCTTGACCTATTTTGATTGTTGGAGTGCAGGCCTTGATTTTTTTTTTTATTTTTCCTGTTGATGTCAGGTGGCATCACCTTTGCATTCACTTGTCCGTGGCATCAGGTAAAGGGGTAGGCCTGGTACAAGGCACTATAACAAGTCGGGGGTAACTCTTGTCCTTTTATAGGGTTGGAGAAAAGGCTGGCACATATAGAAGGATGTAAATTATGGTGCATTATATTTATATAACACTGACACACACTTTTCAGTGTTTTACAGGATTATCCATTATCAGTCCCTGTCCCAGAGGAGGTTACAATCTAAGGTCCCTATCACATTCACACACACTATGATTAATTTAGTCAGAAGCCAATTAACCTGCCTGTATGTTTTTGGAGTGTGGGAGTAAACCAGAGTAACCCCACAGAGACACCATACAAACTCCTTGCAGATAGTGCCCTGGCTGGAATTGAGCTCAGGATCCCAGCACTGCAGTTAGATTCTGACTAAATTGATCATAGTGTTTGCTACTCACCAAGCCACCGTGCCTACTGAACTGGCTTCCATTAAACATTGTGAGTAGGAATTGTAGAATCATTGTCCTGGCTGAGGTTCCATTGACAACACTGGCAACAACACTATGGGGCACATTTACAAAAGCACGAACGCTCCGAGCGTATTTTCACCATTTTTTTCGGGCGTCCGCATGACTTTTTCGTACAGCGCATGACTTTTTCATACGGCGCACAACTTTTTCGGACGTTTGCACGAAAAAATCGGAAAGGTTTTACCGCTGTTTACAATTGTTCGGTACGAAAATTTCGTGACTTTCGGATCGCCAATACGATATTATCGTGACTAATACGATTTTTTCGTAAGCATTTTCGTGATATTTGCGATCTTCCGAAATTTTCGTTCCAATACGATTTTTTCCCATTCGTGATTCGGATTCGTGGATTAGTAAATGTGCCCCTATATTTCACTGACCACTAGCTATACACATATATTAATGTTCAGTCAATGTTTTGTGCTAAGAGCATTTAGCCCTCTTATATTAAGGTAATAAAAAACAAGCAACTATTCATGAGGCTTGTACATTAAACACAAATTAGTATTCGGTTGTGCACTGTATAAAGGATATCATTATGAAAATTCATTTGATTGGTTTATTTAGTGTCATTATATAATTTAGACCACTTTTTACATTTTAAATTAAATGTATTTTTTTTTATTTATGATTTTATTTGACCTTTACTCATTACAGGATCATTACATGCTGACAGTTCACAATCTTAGACCATCAATGCTTTATAAATTGGAAGTCCAGGTACTGACGACCGGAGGAGAAGGCCCAGCAACAATAAAATCTTTCCGAACACCAGATGTTCTGCCCCCTCTACCTCACCGTAAGTAAGCAGTGCTGGTAAAGAAGATTGAAGTTTATATTTGATAAAATTATTTTAATATTTATTATTATTATTATTATTTGGCTGAAGAAAATGGAGGGAAAAGTGCATTTTTTAAAATGTAAATGTTCCCTGGAATCTCTACGTGAAAAATGTATTTAAAATAAGCTGCCGGTTGCCTCTTGGAGTAATCATATGCACATTAGTAAACCAATGATGCATCACACAAATGTCATTTAAACATGAATGCAGTGACGTCATCAGAAAATAAATATATACATATATGTTGGGAAGTAATTAAAAATGTCAAATAAAAAATAATCTCAAAAACCAGGCTAGTTAAACAGCAAATCAAAATACATTCCAAATCTACCCCTGAGGCCTGTGGAATGCTAATGAATAAATACAACGTAAACAAAATAGAGTTTAAAGGCAGAATATCCAGTGCATAAGCTATAATTGTGTATTATTGTGTAAAGCGGCATAGAAATCATTGGCAATCACAGCCAATGCTGTCATTGTTGCTAAATTCTTTTTGTTTTGTTTACATTCTTTATAGAATGGAATATTTACCTAGGAAAGATTAGTAAAGCATTTACATCCCTGATGCCGCTGAGGAGCAGTGTGTATGTGGCTGACAATTTTGGTTGCCATGTTTAGCATAAATACCCCTTTCCCTTCTGACATGAATTCAATCAGTTGTACAAAAGGTGCATAAATCTGAATGTCCAAAAATAGATATAAATGTATTTTTACACAGACATACCTAATTACAAATGATGAGCAAAATGCAACTCCTCCCTCACCTTGTTTGAGATTCTACAGAAGGAAACCATGATAGTCTGTCTGTACTGCAAAAACCAACTCCCTAACCATAGGCTGACAGAATGACAGAAATATGCAATACCTCCCGCACCCTGTTCCACTGTGAAGTGATGGATTCTAGAACTTGAAGTTCCCCTGTTTCCAGAGAATCTGGGCACCCCAATATGGAAAACAAAGGGACTTCAAGCCCCAGAATCCATCACTTCCCAATGAAGCAAGGTGTATGAGGTGTTTTATTAAACTGTAACCCAAAGGGATGCTGGAAAATGGTTTTGTCAGGTTACATGGTTTACTTTTTTTGTGTAAAAAAACAAAATACATTTATATTCATAACTGGAAGATGAGATCTTGTTCATGCACGTTCTCTAGTTCAAATGAATGAGCTCATGTCAAAAAGGGGGTATATTTTCTCTTTATGGCTATTTTCTGCAATGTCAATGTGTTTGTTTAAAACTGAAGGGCTGTGACACACGGGGAGATTAGTCGCCGCGCAACAAATCTTCCTTATTGCGGGCGACTAATCTCCCTGAAATGCCATCCCCCCGGCTAGCATGTAAATCACCAGTGGGACTGCATACGCTGCGCCGTGATTTGCTGAAGTCACTGAAGTTGCTTTGAGAGGAAACTTTGGCGACTTCGGGAAATCACGGTGCCACATATGCCATCCCACCGGCGATTTACATTCTAGCCGGTGGGATGGCATTTCAGGGAGATTAGTTGCCCGCAACAAGGAAGATTTGTCGCGCAGCGGCTAATCTCCCCATGTGTCACAGCCCTAGGGGTTCTAATCTTATGTTTTGACATAATGGGGTATATTTATTAAACTGTGTAAAAAGTGGAGTGAAGCATTACCGATGATGTCAGAACTTAGATTTCAACAGTTAAAAAACCAAAGCAAAGCATCTGATTGGCTGCTACGAGCAACATCACGGTAATGTTTTACTCCACTTTTTACACAGCATAATAAATATACCCCAAAGTGTAACTAGAACTTTTATCTTACAATCTGAACCTATAAAGGAAGGTTTTTGTATTTGGCCGAATGCTAAAAATATGGAATCGGAGCCTTTCTGTTTCTAAGAATTATTATTACATCACTGTTAGGATGCAGACAACATTTCAGTTCTAACAAATGTTATTTCTATATTTCTATTCCCAGGGCCTCATCTTAAACAGCACCGACCTAACCACTTCAAACCATCCCCAGAGAAGTACTGAACACATACTGAATTACAGCCATCTTAGAAAAAAATTGTGCATGAAAAAAATACAGGAAGAAACGATGGAAGCCATTGGCGGGAAGAATTTCTTGAGCATATCATAGGTTGATGGTTGAATCAATATGTCCTCAGCTATGATTTCTCGTCAGTTCCCAGTATGCAATGCGTAGCACCTCCTTTCATCATACTGACGGTTACTCTCAGCTACTAGTGTCTCCCTTTGTTCCTGTATTTCAATAAGACTTTCAAGGTGCAATTTATTTCATGAATAACATCGGTAGTTTATCTGTTTGTGAATACTACATATTGTATATATGACGTAAACGTTTCATAAAATAATTTTTCAGGAACTTGAGGAAAAAAATTAAAATGAAAGCAATAATTTACCTAAATATCATAGACAATGCTTTGTCAAGGACAGAGACTAAGGTGTTAGCATGATCTTATGCTACATGGCCCAGTGTTATGAGATCACTAAATACAACATTGTTTTTTTGGGTGCAGTTTTTATGCAATAATTATGCATTAAATTGGAAGTTATAGAGATGCACAGACTGGCAGACAACTGTGCGTTTCTGTGAGGCAATACCATTGCTTTGGTCCTCAAACTATGTCTTCCAAATTTTCCATAATATAAAGGCAAATTTGAAGTAAAAAAGAAATGACTAGTTAGTTTGTGGGGATATACTACATATACTTGTATGTATGTAGGGTGTAATGTATTGCTGGACTTCACTCCTTTCTCTATTACACTTTTTTAATTTTAATAATGTAGCATTTCTACTATTTGCATAGGTAAAACATTACTATCAATGGTATTTCTCTTCTTTAAAGATTTGGTGATATTCTGAGCTTTTAGAAGGAGCCAGCACTTCACAATGCAACTGCTTTGAGATAAGCTATTGTTTCTCTAACTCAATGTAACTGGAGGAGTCATGGTCAGACTAGGGTCTGTTACTATTGAGTGCTGCTCTCATATCTACCACTAGGTGGGGCATGGGTAGAGCTATTATCTTGTTATCTTTCCATTGTTCTGATTGGATGCTGGGAGGGGGGGAACACAGGGGTGATGATAACACTCCAACTTGCAGCAGTAAAGAGTGACTGAAATTTTTCAGAGCATAAGTCACGCAGCTAAGAGCACCTGGAAAACTAAGAACATAGCTAGCTCCACAGATTCAAAATGAAATATATACAAAAAATCTCTTTTCTCTTTTAAACAGTGGATTTCAATGCAGAATTGCGCTGGAGGAGTGCTATTAACTGATGCATTTTGTGAAAAAAACTTGTTTCCTATGACAGAATCCCTTTAAGAAGCTTATTCTTAACAGTTTTGCCCTTAAGGTCAACAACTAAAATGTTTGCTACCCATGTTTCAGCACTGCCGAGTCCTTGTTACACAGTATGCATTAGGTGAAATGATAGCGTAGTATGAACAGTACCTGCAATTTATACATTGCAAAGAATGAAATCTCTTAATAATAACATTTATATTATGTGCCAAGAGGAAAATGTAAACATTGAAACTACATATTATAGTCATTTACACATGTAATATACTCATCATTGGAACATTGTTGAAGGCTTTGTAGGCTAATAAATAGGCAATGTGTTGGTAAATGTATTTGAACTGAATGCTTTTGAATGTGAACTTAGGTTTTGAATTAATATAGCACATTTTAATATTTAGATACTTTATAAACCAAAAAAATGTACACACACAAGCCCCACACTTACTGTGTCTTAAGTGTTAATGCTGACATGGCGTTTGGGGACTGTATCATTAAGTATCTTTGCTGAATTGTGCTTAGTAACAGGGAACAACTATGCTGGCATAGTTTAATGGTACATCATAGCTTTATGGAGGGTTGTCCCACTAAGAAGAGTTCTGTTTAGCCCCATTTAGTTGACTATGTCCCTTATGCAGAGCAGTCAACCCCCCCCCCCCCTATTTTTTTGGGAGTTACCTTCTTTCCCCTGGTCTACCCTCACCCAGTATTATTCTCAAAATGTTTTGGCTATCTTCCAAAATTTGCGTCAAATTATGCGCAGTAAGCAATCAGTTATGGTTTCCAAAGTATTTGCGCATGGGGAGGATGCAGTTTTTCGTCATCAACTGGGCATTTGCGCATGTATGACGTCACTTCCGGAAGCGCACATGTGAACATGACGCCATTTCTTTGTATCAGCATCCCCTGCCTTCACTACACTTAAGGTTGACACCTCTGTGAATGAAACAAGTGTCCACACTCCTCTGGCATTTCTGCTAACGTATGGGGATACCCATGGGAGATGATGAGTAAGGTTGTGTTCAGCCAGTCCAAATAAAAATAGCAGTAATTTAATGTAGTGGGATCCATTTTATTTAACCAAGACTGATACCATGATGGCTATAAAAAATATATTTTTAAATATATATATATATATTTATCCAAATTCATAATCATTATAAAGTCCTTTTAAACTGAATTTAAAATCACCATTTAATATTTCAGCTCAGTATAAATAATTATAATTCTGTCTTTTTCATCAATAATCTGTCCAAATAGCATGAACAGTCTTAGGTAAATAGTCATGTGTATTCATCACCTTCTATAGTGTTGTAATGCAAATAACGGTAAAGGCACCTATGCTATAACTGTAATAATGTGATCAAACTGTTTTGGGAGTATTTTTGTCCTTTTTTACCAGTGTGCTTTCTAGGAGGTAAGAGATGGTAAAACCATTATTACCAGTAAAATCAGTGGTCCCAGGTATTGAAATACACACAAAAATCTTTCTGCTAGAAAATGTTATCAAGCATTGTAGCCCAGAATAAAGGGTAATAAAAAGGCATACATTGTTTATGATTTCTAAAATGTGTTTAAAGGCCTAATCTAAGAAGAAAAACTGTATATTCACTATACATTTTCCTCTACTATATCATCAGATTAAATTAGTCACTTCACATCATGAATTACACATCTGAATAGAGAAAGTTACCTTCCTTGGACTCTTATATTAAACCTTGTGTATCTTCTCGTTCTGCAAAAAAGTCCTACCCTCTATTTAGTAACAATGTATTATGTCTTAATATGCATGCAGTGATGCATGGAATGTAGTGCTATCCTTTTGAACCACTGCATGGGAAGACCATTTTTATATCCAATATGGCATTGTTTTTGGCCCTGTTGCACTGTGTTTATTTAACTAGAGACATTGGGTAGTTGGGAAGTGGAGTGTTTTTGTTTTAGGATTCCGAAAGTAAGGGAAAAATCATTGTGGTCCAATACTCAACGTTGCAGAATTGCATCTTAACATGCAAACCATGCAAAGAAGACATTAATTAGACAAAAGACTTTTAGTAGGGTCACCTAATATGTTCTTCTTACTTCTAAGGAATTTTTGTTTGATCTTAATATTTTTTGGGGGGGAGGGGGTGGTTTCATAGACTTTGCTATTAAACGCTTAATTGGTTTCAGAATAGTGGGGGTAATTTATCAACACTGATCAAATTTATCCATTGGCAGTAACCCATGGCAACCAATCAAATTGTTGCATATATTGTTTAATTGCAGCTGGCTGATAAAAGCCAATCACTGATTGGTTGCTATGTGTTACTGTCCATGGGCAAATTTGCCCAGTTTTGATAAATGACCCCCACTGTCTAGGAGCCCAAGCAGTATGATTACACAACCCTTGTGGTCTTGAGTTTAAAGTCAGAATATTGCACAAATGTTGTCTAGAGCCAGAAATACTGTGCTGGGAAAGTGGGGAATAAACCTGATTTTTTTACAAAATGTGTTTGAAAAAACATGTAGAAAGAAACTGAAAAAAGTAATTTGTTGAAGACACCAGGTTTTATAATGGGGGAGCAGCCTTTTAACAGCCCACAGACAATGTCTGTTATTTCTTTTATTTGAATTTCATATTACAGAAATGTAGCTGGTTCATTACAAAACTGCGTAGTGTTCATTGAATGTATGGGTAAATATTGTCAACATCATTCTATCCATGGTTGTAACCTAGTTCTTGTATGAAGTGTACTATTTTTCTTCCTTCCTTTTCTCTGGTATTTATTATACCCCCTTACTGGGGTGCCTTTTATGGTCCCCATTACAAATGTACATGTGTTAACTCAATATTTTTATTGATGTTATGCAATAATATATATCGTATCCATTTCAACTGTGTGAATAAAATGTTGCATGTATGGCAAATACCATTGTTATCAACTGTAAATGAACTCATGCAAATGTTAATTCTATTGGTTTGCATGTCGAGATGTGTCATTGGTCATAAGCATGATTTTGAAAAAAAAAAACCGTTTACATCGAAATTTATTTGGAAAGTATAAGTCAAGTTATGCTGTAAGAGAATATGTATGTAAACTCATTAAGTTCTTTGCATAAACATTACTGTAATTTACAGAGTGCAACCTGCATCTCTTTGGATGTAGAAATCCTGACAAGCACATATTTATTTAAATATATGTAACAACCTTTTTCCCGCTGATAAGGTTTAGGAAGTAATTAAAGATAGTGTAAAGAGAATTTTGTAAAGAAATTTGTAAATGTAAATATTCTCCTATATAACTCATTTCCATGTTAGAATTTGTACATAATGTTTATGTAATAAACAGTCCTTAAATGTAAAAAAAACAAAATCTGTGGTTTATTTCGGAGGGAAATGGATTTTAATGTTATGTGTTATGTTTCTTTATATTAGAGTTCATTTTATGAAGTATTTTGTATTTTGTAAAAGATTCAGGCAAATACCAAACGGAATCCTAATTTAGGCTGCTGAAGGGTTTAAAACTTTTTTTACTTCCATGTTCACATGACCAAAAGTCATTCAGCATTCAGATATGGTTCAGCCAGACACTTGGGGGCACATCCATTTTACGCTGCGTATTTTCTCAGCCTAAAAACGCCACACAACCCACACAGCTCCTGACTATGGCGTTTTTCAGCCTAGTACTGGTGACGTAGCAAATCCCGTTTCCCATGGTGCTAATAGTGCGAAATAGTAAAAACGCTGCGTATTTCCGCTAGGTCTGGCAGCTGCCTTTGTGTATACATAGGAATAGCTTGCTATTTCGGCAAACGCTTGAAAAATCTGTGGTAAGGCGTTTTCTAGCGTATTTACGTATTGTGTGGTTTGCTTCGAGTCTTTTCAAGTTATTTCTATGGATGATGATATTGTGCGTTTTTCAGCCGCCGAGAGAATTAGAAAATACGCAGCGTAAAAACGCCACGTGTGGCATCAGCCTAAAGCACAATATAGAAAAATTCAGAGTAACCACGATAATTTCTGAAGTTCTAAAATGTATTGAAAATGCTTTTATCGTTCATACAAAATTGCCAAAGTCACTATATTTTCGTGCTAAAAAGTTTGTTATGCCACAAAAACCTTTCTGGTTTTGATGCCTTCCATAGGACTCAATGGTACTTGGCGAAAAGATAGTCCCGAGGAAAGTGTAACCAAAGCGTTAATGAATTCCAAAATGTTCATATTCTTTGTGCAAAGTACGATTTTTTGTGGAAATTTAACAAAACCGCAAAAAAACTTGTGGAATTTTAATAAACTTTTTGCATACATTACGAAATGTTCTATAAGTTAGAAAAAATACGAAAATTATCTTAAAATTATTTAGAAAATGTGCCCCTTGGATTCAACAGAATCATCTGAATCCTGCCTGAATCTTGGCTAAATCCTGGATTCGGTGCATCCCCTGTGCATAGTGCTCACTAGTAGTGATGAGCGAATCTGTCCTGTTTCGCTTCACCGAAAAATGTGGGAATATTTTCACAAAAACCTTGAAAATTCGGAAACGGCGAAAATGTAGGGCATCAAAAAAATGATTGCGCACCTCATTTTTTTTGCGCGGGCAACAATTTTTGTCACGCACCAAATTTTTAGGCAATTTTTTTCTGTGAAATAATCCGTCAATGGCGAAATGCGGAAATTTGCACAAATCCATGCCTGACAAATTATTTTGCCCATCAGTACTCACTAGTGGCCTCATTAGTGTTGCTCCCAGTGGCCTCAAAGTAGGTGCCTACTTTTACATTTTTGGCAGTTTTACTCCAAGCAGAACCTCCCGCAGGCCAGCAGTCCACATGGGGCTACCAAATAGCCAATATTTTGCTTCCTCAAGGAACTTTTTTCATGTTTGTGTGGCTCACTAACACTTTTTACATCTGATTGTGGGTCACAAGTAAAAAAGGCTGGGGATCCCTGCTCCAGGGGGAGTAGGGGGTCCATTTCCTGACAGTTTGGAAAGTTCCGTGGTGGAAGTCTAACACTAGAAAGCACTTACAAGCTTTTATAAAGAATGTTTAGTTAAAACATTCACAGCTGTTTGTTGGGAAGGTCCCTAACAAGCTTTCTAACTGTTATTGTCAGACAGACAAAGCACACATCCAAAATTGTGTATTAAAGAGCAGATTATATATAAAGGGGAATGGAATGGTCTCTTTACAGTACTAAGCACTCAGCATTCTGTTAAGGTGTTACATTCTCAGTGGTGTTAAAGCTGGCAAACCTAATCATAACATTTCTTTTTACTAAATGAACTGGCAAACAGACAAATGTTACCTACGAAACTTCCAGTTTCATTTTACATAAGCAGCTTTGAATGGTGTGGGGCTAAAGGTGGCCACCTGAACTCATACCCCAGCATGCAATGCAATTACCTGTCAATCACAGAGCTGAGGCTATTCATGGAGTATCTCATGACTTTACTCTACAGATGATGGATTTGATCCCTGTGCTCTTCAAAGTATATTACACCCAGACACCATCCCAAAGAAAAACAGCTTTTAGGGGGAACATTTCCTCTTCTTTTGCATGTTCTTTTAAAATGTAGCACAACAGAAGATGTAACCAGAGAAGGTAAATATGGTTGAGGGAAAATGTATCTGACAGTGCCTAGGAGTAATGGCTTTTCCATAGTTTAGTCCAACAGACAAAGCTCATTCTTGACACAGTGACATGAGAATGAGTCAAATATTGAATTCCACTTCTATACACTCTGTAATAAAATTTTTTTTTCAGATTTCTTGTTGAAATGATTACATTTCCACGAATGGCGGTTCATCTGAACTGAAAAAGCACGAATGACAAAAAAGTAGCAGAAAAGTAATGTAAACTGCAACTTTTTTCAACTTATCACACAATAACCGCAACTTTTTCATATTGTTGAACAAAAGCTAGTGTTTAAGGAACTCTTGTTTGTTTTTACCACGACAAACTGGGTTTTTCTGGAACAAAAAGCCCAACCAGAAAAAAATCACACTTTAGTAGATACTCCCTTAAATTTGCCCAAGTACAGTAACCCATAGTTTTCAACAGATGACCAGTAAATCCTACCTGCCCATAAATCCCTTTTGCTCCTTATGGTGTTGACTTGAATATTATATTTACTATATAACAGGGCATCAAAATAATAATCGAGCAGGATTTCAACTCTTTAAAATGTTTACCTAACAACTTTCTTTAAAGAGCCATGATCCCAAAAATAATATTTTGCCCGATAAAAAAAAAATTAATTCTAAGAAACTTTGCAATCAATGTATTTGTAAAAATGACCATATAGAAAGTAGTATCTGTCTGTCCCTTCTGTTCTCTGATTCTGACTTTTGAAACCACTTTAATAAACATGGAAAAGTTGTCCCATTAACAATACATTGCAATTGCATTGCCTTTAATGATGGTGATGCAAAATTGTTTCATTTTATTGGCCCTATTATTCTTTAAAACTGCTCTGATTTTTTTCACAATGGAAATGCGATTTCACCAAAGAAAAAGGAGACTCTGCCAAAGCAAATAGGAGTGAAAAGAACTGATAAAGCAGCAGTAGCGCAGCATTTTTCACATGACCTTTTTAACACCTACAAGATAAAGCGCTGCTGTTTCATTGTACCAACACTGTTTAAATTTGAAAGGTTAATGTTAAAACATTGGGAGCTGTGTGTTCAGGAAAATAAATATGCAATGACATATATTGGCATGTCCTTGTCTGTTTTATGGGAAGCTACTATGTCAGCTGTTCTCAAAGCTTCCGTTCCCTATAACAACATATTGGGTAATTAGTAATTAATGTACTGTGGCACCAGTTTCTCCAGGATGGCCGGTTCTGATGCAAATTCAGTAACTCACGCAAACAAAGTGGCTTCCGCAATTACAGATTTACCGAACTCATTAGCATTATAGTAAATATTAATGGGAGAGTTTCACCTTATTTTAACTAAGGCCTAATTATCTGAAACCATTGCCCCAGAGTTCTGTATAAAGCTCACTGTTTAAAAAATGCCTTTTTCCTTCTATAGTGACGATGCAATACAGGACAAGGGACACATCTTGCACACGTGCATCTATACATTATGTTTCCGGGCAATGTACACTAGGGCCCAGATTAGGCAATAAATGAAAATGTGTAAGTTTAGTCTGCAGCAGCACTTCCCAGCTGTTTGGCTGAAAGGCAACATTCTGTTTCTATATGATGCCAAAGTCCATTGCCTCCAGGTAAGTTCTGCTCTGCAGGCAAACTAGCTTGTATTTAAAATAAATATTGTTATTTAGAAAAAAAACCCCTTGATTTCTTTTTTTGTAGGCAGATTTGATTGTATACAGGTATGGGATCCGTTACCCGGAAACCCGTTAAAAAAAAGCTCTGGATTATGGGAAGGCCATCTCCTGTAGAGTCTATTTTTATAAAATAATTCCAAGTTTTTAAAAAAATGATTTCCTTTTTCTCTGTAATAATAAAACAGTACCTTGTACTTGATCCCAACTAAGATACAATTAATCCTTACTGGAGGCAAAACAATCCTATTGGGTTTAAATGATGTTTTAATTATTTTTTAGTAGACAAGGTATGAAGATCCAAATAAGGGGCAATTTTCGAATTTGTACATTTATTTATTTAAGTGGTACTCGTGCAAATAAAAATAACTCAAATACTCGATTTTCAAACTCGGAATAAACTCGAATACAACTCATAAACTTGAATTGAACGTATGGCCCCTATCACCCCCTAAATTGCTAACATTTCTTAATTTTTTTCTTTTTAAAAATCAGAATAAACTAATTTCCAAGAATGTCTGACATTCGAGAAACTAATTTTTTTTAATTGTCGCACCAAAACCTCTACTTTTTTGAATTGTCATACAAAAAAAGTCAAAACCTCTAAAGTTTCAAAGCAAAAGAAGATATGCTCTAGGGAAGGGACATCTCCCATTGCCTTCTACATGATCTTGGCAAGTTTTAGCTGGCGAATTGTCAGATTTTTAGACATTTTGTCGTATAGTAATTATCGGAAAATTCTCAACTTGTTTCGTTTGACTTTTTAGCTCTAAAAAATCCAAATCTGAAAAAAAAATCCAAGCGTTAGTAAATGGCCCCCTAAGTGTAAAATCCTCCCCAAGCAGGCCCATATTAGTATTCTGCTTGTATGGTCACATTTCTTATTTTATTGAACTGAGCAATATGTTCATACTTTGTTGATTCAGGTTTTATTGAATCAGCTCACTGCTCTCTGGTGGGTTTATAGTACCTGTGACTAGTATAAAGGCTATAGAAGCCAATGACAGAATTCCCCTAATGCAATTTATAAACTTTTTAGTCAAATATTTTAGAGAAATATCAAGCCTTGGCCATATAGGGGAAAATGCCGGAGAAGGGATGCTGACAGTTCCTGTTTTATTGTGTATTTAGATCCTTTTCTGTAAGTATTTGGGTTTAGGAGATTAATTGCCTTGCTTATATTTAAAGGCATTACTTAAGTTGTTGGGTTGCATTTTCCTGTAACAACATATCCAGTTACATTGTGATAATCTATAAAGTCTGTGATCTACGCTGATGCAAAATACAATATGAAAGCAAACGTTTCTTCCCAGACTTGCAGCTATAAATAAGCATCAGTAAAGTCTGATTTAATCACTTGTTACCTGATGGATTTCATTATTAGGCCTAAAATACAGCTTCCAGAGCTTAATCAGATCAGGAATCAGCCGGGAACATATTTGTTCAATGTACAATGTATAGAGTAATGGCTGCTCCATAGACCTCCTGACTTAGTTACTGCCTTTCATACGGTCATAAGCAAAGATTAAAGAGTTCAACCCTCCCAGTTAATACACACATGGGCCACCAATTCATTATGACAATATCTGGTCTTTGGCTTCATTTAGCAGCTCCAAAATATATCTGGATGGAATCAGAAGAACATGGCTATGTTAGGAATATTAATAAGTAGCAAATTAATAAGTAGCAGCTTTATAAGCCTTCATTTAAGATGCTGACCTCCATTGTTAATGGACTTTCAAGCAAACGCAGGCGTATTTCAGACTCTTCTGTATCACATTTCACAGGGTCTGTAGAATAAATCCGTACTTGTATAGTCATAAAGATCTTGCTAGTTATTTCTGGCAATTTGTATTTTAACTCACTAGAAAGAATATTTACATCGCTGCTATCTTTTTGGCACAGATGCTCTTAGCATCATTTAACAAACTTGGGAGGGAGTGAATAAAGGCTGTCATATGTAGTGACCCAATGCAGAATGATAATCCTCTTGAGGGATTTTGCTTCCTTTTATAAGTGTTTTTTAACTGCTTACGATTTAAGCAAAATGGACATTTGCACATTATAAACCTTATATATATAAACCTTTTTTTTTAAATCTCTAAAATTACTCTGTACAGTCCCAAAATAACATACCTTTCTCCCTGCACCCAGATTTATTTTGTTTCTCTATTGCAGCCAGTTTAACTACAGCTCTTCTCCTGACTTCCTTTTCTAGTGTGAAGCTTCACCCCCTTTTGCTTTCTGCGCATTCCTTCTCTCTCCGAGCTATGAAGACCTCAAAGAGGTGCCTACTGCATGTGCCTGATTGATTTTAATTGAAGCAGAGGCAGTGAGAATGCTCTATAGGCACCTTTTTCTCATAGGGAAGGAATGCTCAGAAAGCAAAAGGTGGCAGAGATTGATGCTAAACAAGAAATCCGTTCAGTTGCTTGTAATAGGGAAACAAAATAAATCTGCATGCAATGGAAAAGGTATGTTATTCTGGGGTCTATTTAGAGTAATTTTAGGGGATTTTAAAATAAAAGGCTTACTTATCCTTTAAGTTTAGTTTATTTGCATCTATGCACCCTCCATGCAGCTTGTGACTAGTGCCAGTCTGCAGGTTCAGCCTTGATAAATTGCTTGTGAGATGTAGATAACAGGGCCCACAATCCCAGGAAGCCCTGGGGTAAAAACTTGCCTTAAGGAGGTGGTATTCCCAGGGCTCCCAATACACACTCTGTGTGTTGTGTGGCACAACAATGGCATTATTAATGAAATCACCACACTGGAAGTGAAAATACTTACATATTCACTAGGAAAAATAGCTATTTTTTGCCTGCTTTATAAATATTGTGGCATGCAATATATTGCACTTATACACTATTATGGTAGAATTCTGGGATAAAATACCACATGTGCATGGCCAATAGTTTGCAATGCCATAGTAGGAGCCCTTAAGTGTCAGGGTGGTACAACTGGAGGCCTCCAAGGGATAATGACCCACAGCCATATAAAATAGACAGAATACAGGTCTGTGGGTTCCTTTTTTTTTTTTTTACATATAATCCAGCCCTCAGTCATGTAGTATATCATATGACAGGCCCACTGGAATAGTCAGACAGTGTTAATCTAAGTAATCCCTTGATATCACCATTGCAGACTGCATTCATTGCTTACATTCCTTACTTGGGACTTATGGGGGTGGGCAGTGAATGCAAGTGGTCTTGTTGTTTCTTTGTGTAAGGAAGTAGGGATTTAAGGGGTTATGTAATAAAAGGCACTAAGTTTGCCCAGGAGCAGTAACCCATAGCAACCAATCAGCAGGTAGCATTTACTGGTCACCTGTTTTAAAAAGCAAACATAATATTGGTTGCTATGTGCTACTGGGCAAACGTAAAGCTTTCCCCTGTGGTTGTTATTCCCCATAGTACCTATATAGGACACTGGTATGTGTAAGCATTGGTGGGACATAGGTTAACCCACATCCATCTTAGGCATGCCCTGTGGGCAGTGGTAAGGGCCCCACTGGTACAGAGATGCCAGGATGTAGAGAAGAGAAAGTACTGAGAAAAGAGCAGACCTCAGTGGAAGTGGAGGGGGACTAGATCCTACACATGTATGAATAAAAGATAGTCAGAGATCATTTTTAGAGAAGTCCAGAGGCTCCAAACATGGAGTTCTGCCACATGAGTAAAACAAAGTGTATAAGAGCCATGTATTTTATTTTGGGGCATTTGGTTGGTCACACCACTAGAAACTACCCCAGAAGAATGACCAGTAAGTATTAGTATAGTACTGTGCTTTGTACATGTGCTTCTATAGAATGTATATACCGTAGGCAATGTGTAATTGCCATCAGCAGCGTGTATTACCAGCTTAACCCATTGAACTTAATGGGATGAATTAGGCAGCAAAGAATTTCTGGCATGAAAATTGCCATAAAATGCTTTATAAAATTCTTTATAAAACGCAGCAACTTGTTGGAAATGGAGCCTTATCTAAAGCAGAGCTACATTGTTTCAGTGGTATATACAGTTACTGTAGGACTAGCAGTGAAGAGAGGCAAACCCAGCTTTCAATAACACTTATATTTACAAATAACTAAAATATCATCATTTAATTCATACTGGTAAATTTCTCAAAATAATATTTTCTTGAATTGTGTAAATGCTACCTATAGTAGCTACCTACTAGCAGTGGTCCAAAAGCACAGAAATTGTATTGCTCAAGCAATAACTAGTTGTTATGGTTTGTAATTACTATAGTCCTGTTTTCTAAAAAAAAATAAAAATATTCTGATTAAGTCCTGCAGGTTTGGTATTTGAATTCAGATTATATAATATAAATGTATTTGTAATCAGTGATTGATCTAGATTATTTTCCCTTACTTTTGGTAGAAAGGGTTGTGCAAAATCTTGACTTGATGAATATCAATTGATATGGGAACTTAAGAACACATTTTGTCCAATTATATGTTAACATAAAGATCCTTCCATTTTTAAAAATAGCTGAGTTTAATATGAATTAAATGCAAATCTTATTAACTCCTATTGCCTAGTTACAGCAATATTCTTTATAGTTAGTATAACCTACCTGGCTAATTTAGACTCTTAATTAATGTTTAAAACCCCACTTCTAGCTGGCAAGTCTATAAGCCATTTTTATGACCCTGCATGGGTGTTTTCTAAGACAGCCAACTGGCTAAAAGTTTTTTTCTAAAAGCAACCCCTTAATTGCTCTCTGGTCATTAATAAAGCAACTAATAGATGGCACTTAACAAGCCTGTTATTAGATTACCTGTCTAGTGTGTGTGGTTTGGCCTATATATGTAGCGGGTGTGGGGTCCTATATTATTCCAGAGAAACAGCTGTCTAATCCAACATTAGCTTTTCCAAAAGTGCCGTGGTCACAGATGTTTTAGCCATTAGTGATTTTGCATGTTAAGTTTGGAGCGCACATCATTCACACCATATTCACGGTTGCAATTGCCTGTTAAAGAACAGCTCATCAGAACTAGGGCTTTTTTATTGAACATAAAATAACAAATGAATAAGGCATAGGTGGAAAGCCAGAGAATGTCAGGGTGTCCTTTTATTCAGCTTATTATCAAGGTATATCGACCCATGTTGTGCTCCAGAGACGACCACTAGAATAACCCAATAGCCTTTATGTTTTCTCTTTGCATGTCGGTCAGATTACAGTAAATTGTCAGGAATCCAAACCAGCAGTAGGGAATCTGCACTGAACATAAATCCAAATTCTCATTCTGCCTCTAATGAACATTTTGAAATAAGAAATAATAAAATGTCTCTTTATTGATAGTTTAGGATAAAAGCTAGTCATTCATCTGAGCATTTTAAAGACTCCAACTTCCAAATGAAAATAAATGACTGCAGATTCCAGTAATAGGTGAGGTAAGAAAATGAAAAACACATTTGCAAGGGAAAAAAGTACGATGCATTGTAATGTGTATATATATATATATACTGCTCAAAAAAATAAAGGGAACACAAAAATAAGACATCCTAGATCTGAATGAATGAAATATTCTTATTAAATACTTCGTTCTTTACATAGTTGAATGTGCTGACAACAAAATCACACTAAAATTATCAATGGAAATCAAATTTATCAACTCATGGAGGTCTGGATTAAGAGTCACACTCAAAATTAAACTGGAAAAAAACACTAAAGGCTGATCCAACTTTGATGTTTGATCCATTCATTGGCCCTGATTGGCTCAGCCTGTTGATGGCCAAGTCAGGTTATCATCTCTCTTGACAGCTTTGTCAGTTGAGTGGCTTTTAAATATATTTCAGTTGCTTTTTATTTAACATATTTTTTTAATTATTTACATTTTTGTTTTGTAAATCTGTAGAATTGGAATTCAAACTCCTATGTGTGGGATGGGTTCAGGTAAGTGATGCGCAGGTCGAGAAAAACTTAACCCGCACCCAACCCTAACCAGCCTCCTCCCAACCCGAACCCAACCTGGCTTCTCCCCTCTATTTATGGACCCGTGCTCGTCCTGCCCCACAATGATGTCACAAAAGGGGCAGGGCATGTCAGGTGCACGCCTATAAATTCAGAAGCCGGAAGATGCAGCCGGCGGAGAGGGTGAGTGGAAGAGCTCAACCCTAACCCACCTGCGACCCACAAGTGATGTGCCGAGGTTGGCCCGAACCCGGCCTACACATCACTAGTTTAGGTATACTGTCACAAACTAGGGGCCAACTTGGACCTCCAGGGTCTACTGTTAGTGATGATTTATTTTTTTCACCGGGAATGGATTCGATGCAAAATTCTGCATCTTTTTTTGCAAAACTGCCGCAAAAATTCACCACAACAAAGAATTTGTGGTTGTGTAAAAAATGCTGCGGTCACATTAAAAAACAGTTGAGTGCATCAAAGAGGTTCACTGTTCTGTGAATTTTTTAGCACTAATTTTTCACCAAAGCAAAATGGGACAGATTTGCTCATTGCTAGCTACTGTTCCTTAAGGGATGAAATATAAACCAGGGAGAAAGCAGAAATGAGATAAAGCCAGGAAAGATGCTTGAATACAAAGGCAAGGCAAGTAGTCATTTAGAAGGTTGTAGGTTCTAATACAGACAAGGCAAATACGGCTCACAGGCAAGAAAGGCTGATTGGCATAAGTACACAACCAACTCAAGGGGTTAACAGACTTAAAGTCCAAGTCAATGGTCAAGGTAGGCAGAATACAATGCAGGGTCGGTAACAGGCCAAGTTCAACCCCATAGATCAGGGTACACTTACATAGGGTACCCAAACGGTCCAGCACAGTTGTTTGTGTCAGTGAGCCCTTTAACTTAAATTTGGCACCAGTTGTTGATATAAGCTGGCCATATACATACTGATGAAATCACACAAAATAAGGTTTCATACAGTTTTGTTACGAGTATACTGGGGCAAAAATCTTACCCTATGTCTTCCATGGAAATCAGTTGGTTTGTTGATGGGGCATGCTGGTAAATTTCATCTGCTGATGCACCATATTTACTAATGAACCACAACTCCTCTTCATCTCCTTCAGTTCTGATCATTCAGGCTGACAGCAGATTGGAGCAATGGAAATGTGGTCATACCATGTATGGCCACTTATAAGCCATCTGTCCATTCAGCCTGTGGTGCAAATATCATTTAGGGGCTGATTTACTAACCCACGAATCCGAATGGGAAAAATTCCGATTAGAAAACGAACATTTTGCGACTTTTTCGTATTTTTTGCGATTTTTCCGTCACCGTTACGACTTTTTCGTAAATTGTCGCGACTTTTTCATAACCATTACGACTTGCGCGAATTGTCGTGACTTTTTTGTAGCCGTTACGATTTGCTCGTATCTTGTCGCGACTTTTTCGTATTGAGCGCTCGTAAACGGCGGGCAAAACTTTCAGACTTTGCATGATTTTGGAAGCCTCCTATAGGACTCAATGGCACACTGCAGCTCCAACCTGGCCCAAGGTAAGTCTCCCATAGGGCTCAATGGCACTCTGCAGCTCCAACCCGGCCCAAGGAAAGACTTCCATAGGGCTCAATGGCACTCTGCAGCTCCAACCCGGTCCAAGGAAAGTCTCCCATAGGGTTCAATGGCACTCTGCAGCTCCAACCTGGCCCAAGGAAAGTCTCCATAGGGCTCAATGGCACTCTGCAGCTCCAACCTGGCCCAAGGAAAGTCTCCAGGGCTCAATGGCACTCTGCAGCTCCAATCTCCCATAGGGCTCAATGGCACTCTGCAGCTCCAACCCGGCTCTCCCATAGGGCTCAATGGCACTCTGCAGCTCCAACCCGGCCCAAGGAAAGTCTGGGCTCAATGGCACTCTGCAGCTCCAACCCGGCCCAAGGAAAGTCTCCCATAGGGCTCAATGGCACTCTGCAGCTCCAACCCGGCCCAAGGAAAGTCTCCATAGGGCTCGGCACTCTGCAGCTCCAAGGCCCAACCATAGGGCTCAATGGCACTCTGCAGCTCCAACCTGGCCCAAGGAAAGTCACTATACTGAAGCTTGAATGAATCCGAAACTTTCGTACTCGGCGCGAAGGCTACGAAAAAGTCGTGACAATTCGCGCAAGTCATAACGCTACGAAAAAGTCACGACAATTTGCGAAACAGTCGTAACGGCTACGAAAAAGTAGCGCCAATTTACGAAAAAAACGCAAAATACCGATCATTACGAAAAAAAAACGCATTCGGACGCCTTCGGACCGTTCGTGGATTAGTAAATCAGCCCCTTAGTGTGGGCCATATTTAGGATATGGGAAGAAAAGTTGTCAGATATGCCATCATCCCCAGTAGTGCCCCAGTAGTCTACAGAAAAATCAGAATATTATGTTAGTTATTTCCCTGTTGTAATTATGTTGTAATTTCCCTGTTTATTGAACGTGTTAAAGACTCTGCATCCGTAACCCATTCTCCATTTGCCCAGGCAAACAGCAAGTTCACGGGGCTATGAATGCTTTGTGTTATTACAAGTGCCTTTGTTTCTGCTTCTGTTCCCTGCGATGGTAGGTTATACCCCTCTCCTTAGCCCAAGTCTGAACTCATTCTATTGTCAGAGGATTATCCCAGCAGATTCTAAACTGCCACACCTGGGATGACATTTGGTCACATATTTGTAAAATATGGCCACACAGGTGGATGCGCAGACCAATTGCCTTGGCAAATTACTTGCCAAAGGATCTGCAAGAAATTATAAGGATTATCAGGGGGGAAACAATACAATAATTATATACAGACCAGTCACAATCTGTAAGCGTAAATAAACAGCTTGGGGAAAACAACACCTGCATCCAGAATATCTAGTATAAATAAATCTAAAGCAACTGGACTTGTTAAGTAAGTCCAGTTGCTTTAGATTTATTTATACTAGATGTACCATGACCTGGATGAATGAAAATCTTCATAGTCATACTGCAACCAGAATATATTTATATTCTTCTTTTTTTTTTTAAATTAAACCAGTTTAATTAAACAAGTTAGTATACCTTTACAATGTAATTGGTACATGAATTAAACATAATAATGCACTTTGGGAAGTATTTATCCTTTTTTTTCTGCAAATAATACATTTACATTTGTGTTTAAACCTTAGATAAATATGTATGTACAAGTGGATTAGGGATGCACCGAATCCATTATTTTTGGGTTTGGTCAAAGCCTGAATCGGCCAAATACCGAACCGAATCCGAATTTGCATATTCAAATTAGGTTAAATAGAATTGCGCATGTAATTTTTTGTTTTCTTCTGTGTTCGTGTACCCAGAAGTCACATGATTTTAAGGATTTGGATTCGGTTTGGCCAGGCACTTGTTGGATATGGCCGAATCTTGCTGAAAAAGGCTGAATCCTGAACCGAATCCTGGATTCAGTGCCTCCCTAAACTGGATAAAGCATGTTTTGTGTCAGAGGAATAATCTTTTCACTGTACCACTTTCAGTATTCCCTGCGGCCTATGCATTTAGGGGATGTGACAATTAGGGACATCTGTTCTAACACATATTGACTTTTGGGAAAAATTAGAAGTAAAAAGATTTATACTTTTAAGTCACTCCTAGAACTTTAAGAGACAAATTTTTATATTGGAAATTCAGCTCTGCTAGTGAAGAGAGCGAATTTGAGGTCTCTACACTAACCATGCAGCCCCACCCCAGACTCCTTCCGGCACTGTAAAGGTAAGCGCAGGGGGTATAGGGGGGCAGCTTTGCAGGAATCGCCTCAGGGCCAGAGACTCCCAGGTTATCGCCTAACCTGTGGCACAGCACAAGGAGCAGTGTTCAGCTTTCCCAGGGGTAAAGCTCCTTGTTAGATAAACACTAAGGGGTGCACTCATTTGCTCATTTTTACAGACAGCAATACCAGGCAGCAGCTGCAAGGGCAAACAAGGTTTGCAGGAGGAGAGGAGTATGCTTCCACTTTAGAGAGCACTAGTAAGGTCCTATCTAGAATATGCTGTTCAGTTTTGGTCTCCAGTGCTCAAACGGGACATTATTGAGTTAGAGAGGGTCCAGAGAAGGGCAACTAAGCTGGTAAAGGGTATGGAAAGTCTCAGTTATGAAGAAAGACTGGCCAAGTTGGGTCTGTTTACACTGGAGAAGAGGTGCTTATGGGCTCTGGCACACGGGGAGATTAGTCGCCCGCAAATAGGGAGATTTGCCATCCCACCGGCGAAAATGTAAATTGCCGGTGGGATGGCATACGCGGCGGCGCGATCTCCGAAGTTGCTTCTCGATTTCCACAAATCGTGCCGCTGCGTATGCCATCCCACCGGCGATTTACATTTTCGCCCGTGGGATGTCATATCGGGGAGTTTAGTCGCCCGCAACAAGGGAGATTTGTCACAGGCGACTAAGCTCCCTTGTGTGCCAGAGCCATAAGTGGTGACATGATAACTATGTATAAATATATAAGGGGATCATATAATAACCTCTCTAATGTTTTATTTACCAGTAGGTCCTTCCAGCAGATACAAGGGCACCCACTCCGATTAGTAGGGAGGTTCTGTCTAAATATTCAGAAAGGATTTTTTTCAGTGAGAGCTGGAAAGTTGTGGAATTCTCTCCCTGAACCAGTCTTACTGGCTGATACATTAGAAAACTTCAAGAAGGGGCTGGATGGAAGTGAGGGAATACAGGGTTATGGGAGATAACTCTCAGTACAAGTGAGGGAATACAGGGGTATGGGAGATAGCTCTCAGTACAAGTGAGGGAATACAGGGGTAGGGGAGATAGCTCTCAGTACAAGTGAGGGAATACAGGGGTATGGGAGATAGCTCTCAGTACAAGTGAGGGAATACAGGGGTATGGGAGATAGCTCTCAGTACAAGTGAGGGAATACAGGGGTATGGGAGATAGCTCTCAGTACAAGTGAGGGAATACAGGGGTATGGGAGATAGCTCTCAGTACAAGTGAGGGAATACAGGGTTATGGGAGATAGCTCTCAGTACAAGTGAGGGAATACAGGGGTAGGGGAGATAGCTCTCAGTACAAGTGAGGGAATACAGGGGTAGGGGAGATAGCTCTCAGTACAAGTGAGGGAATACAGGGGTATGGGAGATAGCTCTCAGTACAAGTGAGGGAATACAGGGGTATGGGAGATAGCTCTCAGTACAAGTGAGGGAATACAGGGGTAGGGAGATAGCTCTCAGTACAAGTGAGGGAATACAGGGGTATGGGAGATAGCTCTCAGTACAAGTGAGGGAATACAGGGGTATGGGAGATAGCTCTTAGTACAAGTGAAGGGATACAGGGTTATAGGAGATAGCTCTTAGTACAAGTGAGGGAATACAGGGTTATAGGAGATAGCTCTTAGTACAAGTGAGGGAATACAGGGTTATGGAGATAGATTATGGGAGATAGCTCTTAGTACAAGTGAGGGAATACAGGGTTATGGGAGATAGCTCTCAGTACAAGTGAGGGAATACAGGGTAGGAGATAGCTCTTAGTACAAGTGAAGGGATACAGGGTTATAGGAGATAGCTCTTAGTACAAGTGAGGGAATACGGTAAGGAGATAGCTCTTAGTAATTGGGAATACAGGGTTATAGCTCTCAATGAGGATACAGGTTAGGGAAACACATGCGGGAATACAGGGTACGTATTGGGAGATAGCTTTCTCAGTACAAGTGAGGGAATACAGGCTCTCAGTACAAGGTGAGGGAATACAGGGGTATGGGAGATAGCTCTCTAGTACAAGTGAGGGAATACAGGGGTATGGGAGATAGCTCTCAGTACAAGTGAGGGAATACAGGGGTATGGGAGATAGCTCTCAGTACAAATGAGGGAATACAGGGGTATGGGAGATAGCTCTTAGTACAAGTTGATCCAGGGACTGGTCCGATTGCCATCTTGGAGTCAGGAAGGAATTTTTTCCCCTTTTGTGGCAAATGATAGAGGCTTCGGATGAGGTTTTTTGCCTTCCTCTGGATCAACCAGCAGTTAGGCAGGTTATATATAGGCATTGTTACTACCTACCAGAACCTTATCTTATATAACAAGACTCAGAGATAAGGTTCTTAAGCAAAACAGCTGCTTTATTTGTACAGCAAAATACAGTCTGGGGGAGCTTTTTAGCAACACAGACCTATGGCCGTATTACCTGTATCACCAAAACCTTCAAATTAAGCTTTGAAATTCATAGCTTTTTAGGGCTCTGGCACACGGGGAGATTAGTCGCCCGCGACAAAACTCCCTGTTCGCGGGCAACTAATCTCCCCGAGTTGGCATCACCTGCCATCCCACCGGTGAAAATGTAAGTCGCTGGTGGGATGGCACACGCGGCGGCGCGATCTCTGCAAATCGGCGAAGTTGCCTCACGAGGCTTTTTTGGGCAATTTGCAGAAATCGCGCCGCTGCGTGTGCTATCCCGCCAGCGTCAAATATGAAAAACTTCTGTACTGAAGCAAAAGAAGGATACTCCTGGGAAGGGACATCTGCCATTGACATCTACTTAATCTGGGCAAGTTTTAGCTGGTGAATTCAGATTTTTACGATGGATAGTAAGCTCAGAAAATTGGAGACTTTGTTGTTTGAGTTTTAGGGCTAAAAATCCTTATCTGAAAAAAAGATACTTCTGAGGGAACCTAGGCAGCTTGGACTGGCAATCTGTGGATTCTGGCAAATGCCAGAGTGGCTGCTGTAAGATCCAATAGGCAGTCACTATTTATGGGGCTGGTGGGGGCCCTTGTGTATGTGTAATGCCAGGGCCTATTTTGAATCCTAGTCTGGATCTGGACTTTGGTGTCCCTTTAGAACTTACCATCATCAGTAAATATCTTCATGTAATATGTAACATGTAATATTAGGGTCATGCATAGAACAACAGAGCTGGGGAAATTCCTTGCTCCTGACCCCAAACTACAGTCTCACTAGCCCACTGCAGTGACTAGGCTCTGTCTCAAAACCCACTACATATCAACGGACCACTATGGATTCTGTAATAACCTTGCTGTGGACTACACTTAACTCAACCAAAGCATCTTCTACACCAGAAAACACAGTGACTCAATATAATCAGCGAGGGCACTGATTTTGTGGAATGCCCTGCAATGCCCTGTAAAGAAAACTATAACAGGGATGCATATATTTTATTCCACTTATATTATCTTCCTATGCATTTGCATTGAGCTGGTATTATGGTTCTACAAACTTAGTCCTCGAGATTTAGATCAAGAGCTGATTTGGCTGTTGTTCAGCAGGTACAGTCACAATATCACACAGTGTGAATTAGACTACACTTGTATTACATTAAATAGTGCTGAAGATTGTAGAAATACATATAGTAAAGTAAAAAGCTGTGTAAATATGTAGTATTTATATCTGGCATATTTCAAGGATACTATTTTACCTTTAATTGCACAAAAACCCCCAATATAAGTAATAGATTTCATAATCATTATTTGAGGCAACAAATGTCACAGAGTATTATTTTCCTTTGATATCTACTTTCCAAAAGAAAGTAAACATTTATAGGGTTACATTTCTGCTACAGGTTGTCAATCATTCCAAACCCTGTTTATTATTATTTTTTTGTCACACATAAAGCTGGTCCCAGGAGGACTGAGGTAACCTTACATAGTTATGACCCTGTAAAGGTTTGGTAGCAATGTTCTCGGGTTTCCAGATGCACTATGTGCGTATGCACTCATCCATTTCTGTGCATTGATTGGAATTGTAGCATACAGGCCCCCCTGCCCCATATACTGCACGGTTGCTTTGAAAAAGGCACAGGACATTACTACTAAATGATGTTTGCTGAATCTGCTTATACACAGGCTGACTAAAGGGCTAATTTACTAATGTTGGAGCAGGGTGCAAAGTGCAATAATTGGACTTATTGTGCCATGTTTTCTGCACTTTTCAGCCTGCCCTGCAGGTTACTCCTTTAAAGTGGACCTGTCACCCAGACATATAAAGCTGTTTAATAAAAGTCCTTTTCAAATTAAACAAGAAACCCAAATTTATTTTTAAATTAACACATCCATACCCATTATAAAGACATTTAAAAATCCCAGCTGTCAATCATATACTGCCTGCCCCGCCTCTGTACCTTAGGCATAGAGGCGGGGCAGACAAGTACTTCCAATTCAGCTCTCACTTTTCCCCTCCATCCTAACCATCTAATTGTGTAGCCAGTGCATGGGCCTGGGCATCTGGTCCCCCATTCTGGCACATACACAAGATTTTGGGGTGAGACAAAGCTTGCCTTAATAACAGTGTCCACAAAATGGCACCTGCCTATTTGATGTGATTGTGTAATTCCAGGACTGAAGGAAACAAGATTTCTATTACTTATATAATGTAAGTGAAGTTTATTTTGCTTAACAAACACAATAGAAAATAATTTTGAATTATTTCTTAGGGTGACAGGTCCCCTTTAAAGAGATTCTGACACCTGAAATTAAACATTTTTTTTAAATATATCATTACACTGTCCTTGCATGAGCTTTAGAATTTTGCTATCAAAGTATTTGCCCAATGCATTAACATTACCTAACTGATTCCCATTGCTCCTCTATGAGGGGGCTGCCATATTTGTGCAGCAGTAGCCCGTTAGCATTAGAAGCTATAACTGACAGGTTGAGAAGGGACAGTCAGGTTGGCAAAACAGTCAGGTTTAGGAACTTCAAGTAACAATTACTTACAGAAGCAAAAAAAAAAATCATCAATATGACCTATAAATAACTTTTAATGTACATTAATATTTTGAAAAGTAGTCAGTATCACTTTAAACAGAGGTCTTTGCACCCTAGAATAGAGGGAAAAGATCTATGCCTTTCACATAAATATGGTACTGCCTCCATACAGCAGTGTTGTAGTCATGAGGTGGATGGCTGGGGGCAGCATGTAGGTATCCCCTTGGACACCCCCTGGTTTGATTGCCATCCAGATGGAAAGCACAACAAGTCCTATGTGTGCAAATGTACAGTGTATTGGTCCTAAGTGCTGCAAATTGGTGTCCATCTTGCATTTGTTATTTTCTCTGTGGGATATTAAAAAATGAGCTCTATTGTCTCTTGAGTTAGTCACTCTTTACTGTGTTATGATCCTTTTATATAAAAAGGTCCCAATAGGGACCAAAATGTATCCACCAGTGATGTGCGGGTTGACACGCAACCTGTGGGACCTGCTGGTTTACTTAAGTCAGCGGGTTAGGTTTGAAATTTGGGCAACCATTGCAGGTTTGGTTGTGCACGGGTCAGACTGGGGACGTACACTCTTCCTCTTCTCCTTAAGATTCCCTGCCTTGGAACCTAAGGTGCACACAATAGTAGTGTACAGAACAGAAAGACATGGGTACGGGTTGGGTGTGGGTCCTACAATGGCAACATTTTGTGGGTTAGTGTTGGGTGTGGGTTGAACTTTTTCACTAATATCCACTACAAGTCTCTTTCACCAGCCCCTTTTCCTAGGCCTTAACTTTATTGTTCACTCCATCCCACCAGGTATGTACATACAATTCATCTGTAATTAAATACAATATTACTGGTCCCAAACAAAAGCAAAAATTTAGTTTTTTTGTTAAATGGGTGGGGCTGAGGCTTGTTATCAAGAGGGACCTTTGTTCACAGCGAGTTCTTTGTATATAATACCAAATAATTTGGGCATGCAGAGTTGTTATGTGCCCTTGGACAACCACTGTAAGGCAGTTTGGTGATTTGGGACTATGATATTGGAGGATTTTGAGCTGGTAGTACTTTCCAAGGGAGTCATGGGAGTGATAAAGTTACCTGAGGGCTTTTGGTTGGCCACATGGATCTTTTAATTAAAATCTATAAAAATAAAAACAACAGTTATTCAATTTTGCAGTTTAATTAGAACAATGAATATTACAGAAGCAATTTGGTGATTTGTTTATATGTATATGTGTGCGAATATCATAAAAATATATATAAAACTGTAGCCCATTTACAGTAAGAATCTTATTTTATGGTGGGGAAATCTTGCCAACTTTGTATTAAATCAGAGTCATTATGGTTTAATTTGCTTCATTTCAGGAGTTATTAAATGAAATGAGCATTGTTAAGAAGTCCTAAATCTACGAGACTAAATTCACAAATATAAAGCTTTTCCCATGTTTCTGCTTCTCATTAGACTGGTCAGAATATGAAGAATTTCCAAACCTGACCTCATCCCCTTTCACCATGAGAGCAAGATTTGGATATCCTCAGAGGAGCACAGATGGACTGATAAGTATGTGACTAATTCAGACGCATCCATGAGGATTATTGATTAATCTGCATGGAAATTTTAAAAAAAGAACCTGTTGGGGGAAGGGGCATCTAAGAACAGGTCAAAACATCAAAACAAGTGGGCTAGACCTGCTCCTATTAACTTTAATAACATATATTGTAAAATGATACTGGATCATATTGTGAATTTGCCAGTAGACTCCTACATGTCCTGTCGCCAATGGAGCAATAAAATGAGACAGTTATGTGCCACTAATCCAGCTCTCAAGGGACTCTAAGTCAGGTTTATAATGATATCTCAGCTGAAGCACTGATATGGCAGTCAATCATTTTGATTGACATACAGGGAGATTATTTGAACCAAATGCTCTTGGTGATATTATTTTTGTGTTCCTAGTGACCAGTGCAGCTCTCCATAGTAAATTAAAGGTTTATAAGCTGGATAATAACATCAATGTAACTCTGCAACATCTGAAATAAAACAAATAACAGTCATAATGTATGTAGGCATATTGACATAGCCTTACTTGTATGTGGAACACTACATTAAAACAATACATTTATAGAATATTTCTAATATAAATTATTTGAAAATACAATGAAACATCGCCATACATAGTAGATAACAGATAACCATTACCCACTGGATATTGTTATACAAGGTATTGATTATTATTATTAGTATTTATTATTATTATTTACCCACGAGGGCTTATTTATTATGGAGGCATGTTCTTTTCAGCATGGTTTCTTATTTGCGCTATCCATGCATTTAAACCTATATATCAATAATATAGGTGCTGGAGCAACATTAATACCTGAAGGCTCATTTACAAACACAAACACAAATGCAAAGTGCTATAATGGACGCACATTAAAGCTATACACAATGGTCCTTTGTGGCTTACAGCAAGCCCAATGCATCTGCCCAATGAATTGCTTACAGCTGCACCCTGAAACTATCGGCAGTTTTGATATGGCAATAACTTTAATATTTTCTTCTTTTTATTATTATTATTTATATAGCGCCATCAATTTACGCAGCGCTTTACAGAATAGAGGGGTACAAAAGACAGAACAGTTAACATGTACATATAAACAATTCACAAAAATTGATTGCAGTTACATTTGGATGAGGATCGGAGACAATAGGGGGAGAGCCCTGCTCGCAAGAGCTTACATTCTAAAAGGGAGGGCTGAGACATAAGGTCCGGGTAACTAGCATGGCGGTCTTAGTGGCTTTCTAAGTGACACCAGTTTAAGAAGATGCTATTGCCATTATTGACACATACACAAATGCAGTAAGTAACTTACTTGTGATTTGCCAGACTGGACTCTTGATTGTTGCATAACCGATGCACAGATGCTACTTGCTCCTATGCTAACATGCTGGGGGAAAAGGTGCATATTAGTCGCAGGCAACTAATATCACCGTGTGCCACAGCCCTTATAGTACAGAGATCAATGGAAAAAAAGATTATCTTAGATCTTGGAGAGATTCAGGGACCTTAATATGTGTGTTTTTATACAAAGGAAATAGATCAAAAGATCCAGATCAAGTATATGGCTGGCATTAAGTACAGAGTCCTTAAATTCAAATATAGAGCTAGGGAAGCTGAGTTACTACCATGCACAGTGTAGGTTCTACAAAGAGATTGGATGAAAATAAATCAGAAGTTCAGTCAATTATAGACAAGTTTCCTGTCTTGCTAGCATCCTCCATAAATAAGTCAGCGCTCCTCTGGTTCTCTGGTTCTCCTTCAGATCCACATGAAATGATTTGTCATTTAACACTGTATAGAAAAGTCAATGCAGAGCAATGGGAAGTCGACAGTAAATGGTTTTTAAATCATGGAAAAGTTTCCACTAAATAAAAACAAATAAAAAAGTGAGCTTCAAACAGAAAAAGCTAAACAGTTCCAGCAAAGTAAACACTATCCATGTTGTTAGTAAGTAAACATTCTGTTCTCCTTATTCTAACGGAACAGGGTACATGCAATCAGCCCAAGCCCACGTTGTACAGCCCTGGAGGATGTTCCATTAAAAAAATACTAAATAAATCAAGTTACAAACAGTGCAGAAGAAGTAGTTCAATCCCTTCCTGTGGTTCAAGAGCATGCTCACTTTCATCCATGTGTTCTCTAAACTCAGGAAAAACTGCTTAGTACAAAAATAAACATTTACTCTAAGTACAGTGCATGGGCAGGCCATCAGTACAGTATAAAGTACTAAAATACTAACATTTGTGCTGCTGCTTACTAGGAGCTGACTGCTTGCAGGGCAAACAACATCAATGCTGTACGAGACAAAAATGGAATTCATGGAAGGTAAAGGGAAGCACTTACCCACTTATGTAATAAAAGGCACTAAGTTTGCCCAGGAGCAGTAACCAATAGCAGCCAATACAACGTTTGCTTTAAAACAGGTGAGTAGTGAATGCAGGTCCTTGAAGACCCTTCTTTTGTCTTGAAACTTTAGAGGTTTCAGATTTTTGACGCTGTTTTTTTGTGTTGACAGGTTTGGGTGCAACAATTTGAAATTTTTGAGTATTCGCAGCGACAATTAGAAAAAGTCGCAGTTGCTGTGATTTTTTTCTTGCTCTTTTCATATATGATTTCCCCTTAGTGTCTTTTATTATAAAACCCCCTTAGGCTGCTTTTTACTTTTGCATATGGGCATGATGTATTACATAACAAATTCTTCTGCTTCACTTAATGCTGTGCCATCTTTAACTGGATGTTTGTCATAGAGGAAAGTCATTGCTGTTGCTTCAAAGACATGGGCGCATATTGACTGATGTGGGAATTTTCTTGTTGTCTAACTCTGCATTAATAAGTCAGGCATATTCCCACACTGACACACGGTATTCACTTAAAACCTCCCTTGAAATCCCCCATCATCCATTGTTCCAAACACATTATATCCCTTAACATACAGTATATACAGTTCAGGGGAACCAAAAACAGTAAAGGGGTGGTTAAGTAAACTTTATTAAGTTATAGAAATCCCTATTCCTAGCAACTTTGCAATTTGTTTTCATTATTTATTTTTTATAGTTTTTGAGTTATATGCCTTCCTCTTCTGACTCTTCCCAGCTTTCAATTTCTCTGTGAGGCTACAATTCTATTGTTATTGTGACTTTTTATTGCTCATCTTTCTATGCAGAACCTCTCCTATTCATATGTCCAGCTCTTATTCAAACCACTGTCTGGTCGCTAGGGTAAATTGCAACCTAGAAACCAAATAGCTGCTGAAATACCAAACATCCAAATAACTGAATAATCATTAAAAATAAAAATGCAGTTGTAAATTGTCTTGGAATGAATGTCATACATCAACATCATACTAAAAGTCACTTTAAAGGTGAACTACCCCTTTTAAAACAAACTGATTCTATAATCTATAAGAAATAACAATGCAAATGCACTTGATTTTGGGGTAAATTGAAACTCTTCTTGTAACAGCTCTTAGGGCTCTGGCACATGGGGAGATTAGTCGCCTGCGGCAAAACTCCCTGTTCGCGGGCGACTAATCTCCCCGTGTGCCAGAGCCCTTAACTTACTGTAATTTGTAATACAGGTATGGGGTCCTCCAGGGGTTGTTTTCCTTACTGGTTCTGCTAATTTTGGTTAGAGTTGAGACCCTTACCTGTAGTATCTGTACCAGTATTTTGTTATTACTGGTATGGGATCCTGTATTGGCATATTATATTGGAACTCAAATGTATCAGACCATAGCAGCATGCAGGACTTTGCAATTTAACCATGTGGGAATGATTATTAATTATGTTAGGGAATCTGGCTAAATACCATACTAAGCACTGTCATCACTTCTTGCGCTGTTACATGGGTCATTATGAACAAAGATGGGATCTTAAAACATCAACAATGATGGCTGAGATTCTATTAGTATTCTTGTTTGATGGACTATTTGTGTGTGATGTATATTCTAGAGATATTCTATTACATGCTTGGAGATTACTGATACTAAAACAGCCAGAAAGAAGATTGAAAAGGCCTCTGTAATTCAGTCTTAAGGTATTCTCATTTCCTTCTATTAATGTCTATTGTAGCTACACATTGCAATGTTGAAATGTTCTCCAACTGAGGCGTACTAATATAATTTGATAGCTCAAATGAGACCTGACCCACATTTTCAGAACTCTGTTTGAATTTATGCTGTTCCTATTGTTTCCCGAGAAAAAGTGTTTCTGTTCCCAGTAGATCTGATGCACATCGGAATCGACTTTATTAGCTGAAATGAAGAAATGCTGACATTTCCTGTGGACAGAGGAATAAGGATCAAAGGAATTTACGAGGATGATCGGTTAAACTAAACAATTTGCAGGCAAATCATTGAATATAATCTTTAACACATTTGGAAACAAAAATCCCATGTTATGATTTTTGGCTCTATTTCTTAATTACTACAGCTGCTTATCCACCTGGTGTATTGTGCACTAAGTATCGGACTGTTATGTTTTTTAAGGCAAAGGTCTGAGAAACTAACTCATTGCTGTTTTAAAATACCATTTCTATAAATGTGTTAGGCCACCAATCATCCCTATGACATAAAAAGAGAAGCAAATATAACCTATTGGCGCCCCCAGTGAGTCAAATTGTTAACCTTATGGCCCAGAACAGTGCATATCTTCCATTAAAATTGCACTTGCCTGGGGTACCTTTTTGAAGAGTATTCAATGGGAAGTACTCTGTTCATGAGTAGAGTAGTTTTGCCAAATAACTGTACTGTTCTGAAGCATGCCCAATTGGGGCAGGAGATACTCGGGTAAGCGGGAGTACCCTGGTGCAGTTTTGATGGAAGAGACACATCCTCCCAAGGGATTAGACTCACAGCAGGTTACACAACATATTGTAACTCCCCAGTGTTTTAAACTGTTTGTTATCCTTTAACAGCCATTCAGTTACTAGGGGGAAAGGGAAAGAACCCTATAGTATAATAATTTGCACCTCCACTGTTCATTTTTAGCCACAACGCTGCAAAGAATCTGTATGTTCTCTGCATGCTTGGGGTGCTTTGCTCCATGTACACGAGTTTCCTCCCACCCTGCAAAAATGTCTATTACTTCCGTCCAGGAGCTCTTGGGTATTGTCATCATGGCCCCGCCAGACATACACACTTCTAGACATACACACTTCTAGACATACACACTTCTAGACATACACACTTCTAGACATACACACTTCTAGACACCAGGGACACTGCCAGTGCACCACCCATTAGTGCAAAATGCAAATATAAAGGGCCTTTGGACACCAATGCTCTCTTGTTAGGTAATTTTGCCCATGGTAGGTATATCTGCTAATCTTGTTATCATGATATTGTTGATAAGACTTTTGCATGTTCCTGACTCTGCCTGTGCATTGTCTGCCCTGACCTATTGCCTGTATATTGGACCTTGTTAATCCCTGTGTGTGTGTGCCATGCCTTGGGCTTTTCCTTGCTGTTCCTTCACCCTGCTTTGCGTTATTTCTCTGCTAGCTCTGCAATGCAGTGTGTACCTTGCCTGGTCTGTCAGTTAACCCTATCTGTTCCAGAGCCTACCTTCTGCCTATCTTGTTAACCCAGCCTGTGCTTAATAAACTGTTTCTGTTTGTCAAACACCTGTCCTCCCTGTTTCCCAGCTCAGCTTCTGTCTTAGTCCTCATTAAACCCTAAAAAAGGCCAGGGGCCCCTGGTTGTCTGTAGGGGTCTCTGATTTCCTAACATGTTGACCACATAAAGTTCTATGCATACAGTCAGATTGCCACAGTCATCAAGAGCTTCTTTTGAATAATTTTAGCAAATGCTAAGAGCTTGTGTTGCTTCTACTGATACAAAGACCCTCAGCAGGGAAGCCATATAGAAGGAAAACTGCTGTGTTTTTTAAAGGGGACATATTGTGTAAAAAATAAGATTTATGCCCCTCTAAATATAGGATGAATGTGCTTAGAAAAGTTGTTTCAGGCTAATTTATTGAAAATTTCTCCAAAAACCCTACTAGTCCTGCCGCATTCCACTTTATGCTGCCTCTTTTCCAGGCCATGCAGGGGAGCCTGCGGCACTTAGCAAACTGAACTGTAGGACAGAAACCAATCAGCATCTAGGTTGTCCTGATAGGAATTTTTATTAAAGAATTAAAACATTAACAAAATAAAACTTTCATCATTGCAAAATACAGCAATTCACAACTTACAACAGTATCAAAAATTACATGTTAGAAATCAAAATGTGGTAACATTTTGTATTTAAAGAAACTTCTTTAATTTTAATGAATAATAATTCTCTTATTTTTTTCCCAACAGTTTGTTCAAAGGTTCCCTCCTCCCTTCCAAAAGACTTATTACATTGCATCAACCACAGAAAAAACCTTACAACTGTAAAAATAATAAAAACCGTTTCTCTATCCAGCGGGTGATTCCTCCTATTCCCAGGTCAGACAGAACCTGTCTATAAAGGGCTTCTGATACTGGACACTCTAAAAGAAAGTGCTCAGTGGTCTCTTCCTTCCCACAATCCCATGGGCAGAACCTATTCACCACACTCAGGTAACTAAGGCCCCCATACATGGGCCGATAGAAGCTGCCGATATCGGTCCCTTGGACCGATTCGGCAGCTAATCGGCCCGTGTATGGGAAGAAACGAGCGGCCTGGCTGACCGATATCTGGCCTGAAATTGGCCAGATATTGATCGGCCAGGTTAGAAAATCCAGTCGGATCGGGGACCGCATCAGCTCGTTGATGCGGTCCCCGAACCGACTGTCCCATGGCCGCAAATGTAATCCGATCGTTTGGCCCTGGGATTATTTTTATTTATCGTAGGTGGGGATATTGGGTGAAGATCCCTCGCTTGGCAACATCGCCAAGCGAGCGGATCTTATAGTGTATGGGGACCTATAGGTTACCCTTGACAAAGAGTTTCCCTTGGAAGGCTAACCAAGCATTATCTGCATATTTCCCGGGGAGTCTATGGCCATTCAGAAACTTCAGGCAGCAGGTTATTTCCTCAATAGTACAGTCCCACAAAGCCCATACAGCTGCCTCCTTGTGAGGTTCTCTAAATCTCCCAAACTAAGGTGCCATTTCTTTATGAGCTTCAGACCCAAAGCTATATGCTGTGGAAAATACCACCCCCCCCCCCAATCCAGGCCCCCTTCACTCTACCTCCCTCCCTCCAGTCTCTGATAAAAGGCGAAACCCCGGACCTGACACAGTTTTCCCACAAAGAACATGTCAAAAAAAGCAATTGGACAAACCATCCCTAACCCTCCCTCTTTCCTCTGCAGGAACGTGACCCCTCTTTTTACTGGGTTCAGTCTGCTCCCCCTAGGTTGCCCTTTACTTGTATTAATTTAGGGCTGTGATTGGCTATCCTCCTCCTACTGTGCTTTTGGCAGGGACATGCCTATCCCTCATCTGAAACACAGACATGTAGCAGATCTATCTGGGAACTCCAGTAAAGGGGACATTTTTAAAGATAATGATTATTTTTAGCCCAGAATGAAAGTTTATACATATATTATTCATCATTGCCTACTACAAGATTAAAAAGATTTTCAATGATGTCTCCTTTAATATTAAAAAAAAGTTTTGAGTTTTGATAAATAGTTTCCCAAATAATCTTAATGTTAAACTTGATGTTTACCTTTACCATTGCATGAGTTTAAACTCTTAAGAGGATTAGTTATCAGGGTAATTGAGAATGATTGCATAGGAAACAACATAAGTGCTTTTTTTTTTGAAAATTTTATTTTTTTTTGTAAAATGAGTACATTAAGTTACAGCAAATTGCCCACTACTTAAAATAAGAATTTGGAATTACATCAAAATATTTTATAAATGAGAATTTAGGGATAATAGCATTCTTCAACAATTGTCCCCTATTGCACCTTAAATTAAGCCAAAAGCGTGCAAATATTGCCTGCTATCTCATTGAACAACTTTTCCATAAAAACACGCACATTTTTTGCATTGCGCCCAAATGAAAGTGACAAAAAACTAGAGAACCTCTAAAACCATGAAGCAAAAAAAGATCTTCTAGTTTAAAAAGGACACCCACCATTAATTTTACATGATCTGGATTTGTTGCAGTTTTGTTGCATAACAAATGATGAATAAAATCACACCTTTTTTCTGAGTATTTTTTGCACAAAAAATATGACCTTTAGGAAATGCCCCCCTAGGTTACTTAATGTGACCACACTTTGCAAAATGATGGGAATTGAGAGGCTAGCTCCTCTATCCATATCCTCTATCTATAAATAATATTCACAGAAGACATTGGGGTGTAAGAGTGGTCATAGTGACCTATTGCAACTATCATGCTGATATTTCTCCATTCATTAGTTAACATGAGTAGCAATGGGTGCATATACAGTAAATTACTGTTGCATTGCAGTGTGCATTTTTATATGGGTCTGCTTTTAACAGATTGATTTTGATAACTTTCCATAAATAATGCAGAACAGCTAAAGACACACAAGTTAGGAGCATCCAAGGGGACTCCTATGTGCTGCACACAGACCTCCCCACATGAATACAGCAGTGCTGAATAAAGTGCTACAGGTATGGGACCTGTTATCCAGAATGCTTGGGACCTGGGGTTTTCAGGATAAGGGATCTTTCTGTAATTTAGATCTCCATAACTTAAGTCTGCTAAATATCATTTAACTTATTTTTCGCCGTATAAGACGCACTTTTTCTTCCCCAAAACTGGGGGGAAAAAGTTGGTGCGTCTTATACGGTGAACTGTCTTCCTCTCTGTGCCGCATCCTCGCTTTTATAAGGTTGCGCCCGTGACGTCACACGCACAGGGCGCAACCTTATAAAAGCACAGAAGCTGCTGGGAGCCGCGGCACAGAGAGGAAGACATCACGGGAGCCGGAGGCCGGTGGGGGTAGGTTAGGGGGGAAATGGAAGGTGCTTGGGGGCCCTGGGGGAAGCTGAAGAATGCTGGGGGTGCCGTGGGGGAGCTGGAGGATGCTTGGAGGCCCTGGGGGACGCTGAAGGATACTTGGGGGGGGGCCCTGGGGGAAGCTGAAGGATACTTGGGGGGCCCTGGGGGAAGCTGAAGGATACTTGGGGGGGGGCTGGGGGAAGCTGAAGGATACTTGGGGGGGCCCTGGGGGAAGCTGAAGGATACTTGGGGGGGCCCTGGGGGAAGCTGAAGGATACTTGGGGGGGCCCTGGGGGAAGCTAAAGGATACTTGGGGGGGCCCTGGGGGAAGCTAAAGGATACTTGGGGGGGCCCTGGGGGAAGCTGAAGGATACTTGGGGGGGGGGCCTGGGGGAAGCTGAAGGATGCAGAGACAATTAACTTTATCCAGTTGATATAAAATATTTTACTACAGTATTTGGTTCAGAATCTTTTTTTTCTAGATTTTTCTCCTTTAAAATTGGGTGCGTCTTATATTCTGGAGCGTCTTATAGGGCGAAAAATACGGTAAATATTGAATAAACCCAATAGGATTGTTTTGCCTCCAATAAGGATTCATAATATCTTAGTTGGGATTAAGTACAAGGTACAGGTATAGGACCCATTATCCAGAATGCTCGGGACCAAGGGTATTCCGGATAAGGGGTCTTTCCATAATTTGGATCTCCATACCTTAAGTCTACTAAAAAATTAATAAAACATTAATTAAACCCAATAGGATTGTTTTGCATCCAATAAGGATTATTTATATCTTAGTTGGAATCAATTACAAGGTTCTGTTTTATTTCTACATAAAAAAAGGAAATCAGTTTTAAAATTCTGAATTATTTGCTTATAATGGAGTCTATGGGAGACGGGCTTTCCGTAATTCGGAGCTTTCTGGATAATGGGTTTCCGGATAAGGGGTCCGATACCTGTACTGTTTTATTATTACAGAGAAAAGGAAATCATTTTATAAAATTAAAATGATATGTTTATAATGGAGTCTATGGGAGATGGCCTTTCCGTAATTCAGAACTTTCTGGATAACGGGTTTCCAGATAAGGGATCTCATACCTGTACAGAGAATCTTTGGTAGCACACTTTTTACTCTTTCCCGCAACAAGCTCCAAAAGAATCCAAAGGCAACTAGTTCCAGTGAATACCCAGGGGGAATTAACTTAAATCAGCATGCTAAAAGTGGCTAATTTGTAAATGTAGCAAAAAAGTAGCTTGTGTTTAGTATATATATTCAGAATTAAATTATGTGAAAAGCATAACATTTTGGTTTATTTGTTTAAAGCTTTCATTTGAAAGTTACGCTTTTAGAAAAGGACATTTTATTCTGCTGCCAAATGAAGAATTAAAAAAACAATTATTTGTACTATTGAGATTGCATGGGCAGTGTGTTGCTTTAACTTAATGGCTCTGCTCATTATTTTAGCTGAAAATATATGATTTTAATCAGGAGGGTTATTTTTTTTTATTTAAGTCTGCTTACAACTGAGCCCTAAGCATCGCTCACAATCCTAAAATAACATTATGACGAGTGCTATTATTTTATTGGATTGTGTATATGGAAACGCCTGCTAGAGGTTTGAAATTAGATACTATGGGGCACATTTACTAAGATCCGATTGTTTTTTGGGCTTAAATCACAATATGGTAAAAATTTGTACTAACCATGATCATTTCTGATGTTCTAAAATGTCACAAAAATTCTTTTATCGGTCGTACAAAAATATCGCAATTGCGTTCCGAAAGTCACAAAATTTTCGTGCCGACCATGTCTGGCTTTGGAAGCCATCCATAGGATTCAATGGTTTTCGACAGATCAAACCTGGCGAACAGATAGTCCTGAGGAAAGTTTAACCAAAGCTATAAAGACTGTTTGTAGTCTTTGCGCAAAATACTACAAAAAATACCACGAAAAAGTCATGGAATTTTAACCAACTTTTTGCATACATTCCGAAATGTTCTATAAGTTAAAAAAAAGTTAGAAAAAATACGAAATTATCTGAAAACAGTTTAGTAAATGGGCCCCTATCTGTGTAATTTTATTATGGGTTTTTTTTGGAGTGTGGGCCCATGGTCTAAGGTTGGTGGGCCCCTGGGGTTCCAATCCGACACTGAGAAGATGGTGTTATTTTGATTCATAGCATGTTATGCTTTAGTAGAGTTCCAATAGCTGCAATTGCAGTAATTTCAATTGGAATAAAAGATATATAATATATATAATAATATAATATTTAAACCTACAAAATACCACTCACATCCTCATCTCTGGCTGTTGTGAATGTAACAAGACACCGTGGCCCGGAGTACAGCACAAAGACCTGCCCCTAACCCATGAATGCAATGCTGCACTGTATTGATGATGGGAATTCTGGGGGCAGCATTCAGGTATCCACTAGGACAAACCCCAGCCTTGTGAAACATCTATTTGTGCAAGCTAGGGAAATGCAATGGACACAGGTGCTAGGGAGCCCACACATGGCAGACATTAATACATCGCTCCTTTGTGTTTGAGAGACCTCTGTTTTATACCTTGAGCCATATTTGATCCTTTGCAAGCTGCCAGGTGCAGCAAATGGGGCACGTGATCAATGAATGGATGCTAAAGGGGTGCAATTTGTGTGTATAATGTATTTACATCCATTTATTAGTAAAGGATTTATAAACGCTGGTCAAATGCCTATGACGCAAGTGCTGTGTAAATGCAGAGCTGTCAACTTACTGCTCGTTGTCATAGGGGTTTTATTGTGATGCACTGAAATGAATTTTTTTTTCCCCCTAGGCGGAAGTGACGTCACATACAGGGCCACACTTCCAAAAGGGAAGTCACACACATGTGCATAAGTCGCGCCAAAGCTGCAAATTTCTACCCACGCATGTGCAATTCGCTCAGGCGATGTCGCCAAATGCTTACTGTGCATGCGTGCTAGATTTCACCTTGGGACCTTGGGGGATTTGCTAAAAATCAGGAGAATGCTATTGGGAGATGGGAGACTGGGGAAAAGCCACCAAAATTGAGCAACTCACAACAAAATGGGAGGGGTGAGGTTGACAGCTTTGTAAACAAACTCTGAAAAGGTGGCCATACATGGTAAGATTTGCTCATTTGACCCACCTTGGGCTTTATTGTGCTAATGCAATCGTTTGGCCAATGTTATGGCCAATGTTTGGCCAGATATTGGTTTGGGTGGCCTGTCGAAGGGCCCCATACACAGCCAGATACGCTGCCAAGGACCCGAATCTGAAGCTGAAATCTGCCCGTGTATGGCAACCTTAAGGTGCAGAACATGAACCCAATTGTCTATAATGTATTTAATTCAATTTAACCTGAAGCCGGTATCCAGTTTTAGGAAGCTTTTAATGAGCTGCACTTGATGACACTTCCTGCTCACCGTCTTGCTTGGACTTCTGTTTTCAGTCGTCTAATTTAGGGTTGTTGGCCTCTTTTGCCTTGCAGTGCAAAGACATGACAGTTAAAGGGTAGGCACTTTGATCCACAGCTGTCCCTAGCTGGTGTTTCCTCTCAGACATCAATACCATCCTAACCTTTGTCTCTCTTCTTCTTCATATTTCATCAAGTGGAACAGCCTTAATCACCATATCTCCTGCAAATCATGTTACTAAAGTCTCGGTCTCTAACTGTGGTAGTCACAATACTGCGCAACAGGTCATACCTAGCATGTTATACATGACCGTGACAAATGGGCGCTTTTTATTTCTTTAACTCACAACTTTTGCGATGCTTAGCACAGTCTTTTAAGGTAAAATGCATTACATATTAACTGGTTAAACGAAATAGCTTCTACTTATTCTAAGGACGACTCCTACATATTAGAGCAAGATAAATTAAACAAAGAGAAAAAAGTTCACTCAGGGCATTAAATAGACATTAGCCAGAGCTAACTCATACCATATGGAGTTCCCAATTAATAGATGAAACAAAAGCACACTTATCAATCAGCAATTATTTTGCCTTCATATATGTAAAGTATGCAAATAGCAAGCCAGGGGAAACTATATTTACTTGGCAGTTTTAACATTTTCCCATAGTAAAACCAGCACAGGTGAATTCCATATGGTGAAAGAGGCTCAATGAATCTACTGTATATCTCTGTAAACTGTGGCAAAAGATATATATTAGAGGAGTCACTTATGTAGACCCCGGGTAGAAGTGCAAGAGCTCTAAGAAGTGCAAGAGGGGGTTACTTTAGTGCTCATAAACAGACCGAACAGATAGAAACAGACGGAAAAATCTGTCATGAGGTGCATAGGGTAGAATCAGTGGGAAGCTGGCCAGCCCGGCCCTTACTGTCTGTTGCTACTCTCTGTGCATCTGAATGATATGCAAGTTATGGGACAGGTAGTAGTTGGGAGACCAATGCGTTCATGAATACTGTGCTGCTAAATGCAGGTAATGCTGTATTTATGGGGACACCTGCAGGTCTCTGTGCACTGAAATCAATCACAGAGACCTGCAACAAGTTAAGTACAGAAGAAGGTTTTGTGCAAAAGAATGGTGGATTGTGCTGATTTTTTGCTCTTTGTACACTGCCTTCTTGATCCATTAGAGTTTATATGCAATGAAGTGAACACAGTTGTGCTTCTTTCTGAATGAAATGTTTGGCAGTACCCTATTCAAAGTCAGTAGATGGTGGGTGGCATAAGTGCACCCGTTGGAATGCCTTGTTGCGTGTTACATTCAATATAACAATCCCCTGTGTCTGACAGTGTTGCTGCAGCTACAACTTTTATGTGCATAGACTCTAAGGGGTGAATTTAATGCAGCTTATGCTGTACTTGCACCCGGGACAATAGCACATAAAAAAGGTCCATTTTGGAATGCAAGCCCAAGAACAAAGTGCTTACATGCTTAATAAATAATGATGAGCGAAATTTTTCGGAACGCATGGATTCACGGCAACAACAAGAACAGCATCCAAAATAATCACTGTGCGCGTCAAAAGAATGACGCTCTCTGCAAAAAAATGTACCGCGCGTCAACATTTTTTTGGATGTGTGTCATTTTTGCAGTTTCACAAATATTTTCAAAGATTTGCGAATTGATATACAAATTTTTCTGCGAAACAGGTCAGATTTGCTCATCACTACTATTAAATAGTTACTGAATGTTATTAGCAAATGTACCTTTGTACCTTCGTGCTGAGCAGCAATGGCCGCCTGAAGGGCCTCTGTCACTGTGAAAATGTTTCCCCCACAAGAAGTGTGTGCTAATAGAACCCACACTCCGGTTGGGGAAACAATAGTTTAAAACAAAAATAATAAAATAACCCCCACCAGACATGTGCTTTGTGCTATAGTAAATAAGCACTCTACTGTGCATAATATTGGGCCCTAAAAACTTTCACTTTCAAATGCATGGTTACCATGAGCATGATGGAATGTATATGGAACCACCATTCGATTTACCCTAAAAAATAAATAAATAAAGTGAGTTAATTCAAAAAATGCATTTATGTTTTAAGGGAATATAATAATTTGTGGTATATTTTACATGTTAATTTCCCTGGATATGGGCCGTGCCAATTGCCAAAAGTAACACCATTGTCCAAATGCGCTCTGTGAGAAGCATCCTGTGTCCCACACAGAGCCTTCTTTGAACAATCAAAACTGGGATAAACCATAAAACTTTATAGGTAATCTCAGGGTGAGGATGCTGAAGAAAAAAATGGTCTGCTAAACAGTTTATAACAATAAACCATAGAGACATATGGAAACTTTATAGGCAGTTGTGAGTTGTATTTTTTCTCTCCTCTCCTCTTTCTCTCTCTTTATTTTCTTTTAATGGGGTAAATGCATTGAGACCCATTTGTACAACATGCCCAGGTGCATATGTGTGAGTATCAAAGAGTATATTGACTTTCTTTATCTGTGATGTAGCTTGTGTGAAAAATCCATGCATATGTTACATATAAAGATTTGTGTTTTATTGCTGGCTTGGGAGCGACAATAAAAGGAATGCCATTCATGTTGTGCATGTTATCGGATGTGGGTTGCTTGTAACGACACGGTTTAAAGGCAGGATAAAAATACTATCACACCACTACATCCATAATTTCCCAGTAATTGCACCTTCCTTGGCTTGATCCAGTCCATAAAGCCTATAACTGTACAGCATTTAGACAATTCAATTCCAACACCTCTTTCCTTAATACTTATGTATGTGCTTTCCGCTTCTGCCTTATTTTCTATTTCGCCATTCTACTGAAACATAAAATAAAGCACTGAGGATTCAGGAAAGCATTTGGCTTATGTTGCCAATAAGGTAGTCTTACTATTTAGTCATTTGCCTGACTTTTTTGTTGTGGGGAAAAGAGAAATAAAGACTCCTAATGACTGTTCTTTGTATTTCCATGCATTCCTGACATTACTTATGAGCACAGTCATTTTTTAAGACCTTCAGGCTGTGGTTAGGGCCATTGAAATGATTTCCAACTGGTGTGTTTTTTACCACTCACAATGATGCTGTGTATTTGTTCTTCTGAGGTTTTGTCCGGTCTCTCTTATATAAAAGCCTCCTTTTTTGCATGTTGTTCTCTTCACTAAGTACCCCACACTGAAACAGGTGTAAAGGCTGCAAACAGCACATTCCTTTTATGTACAGGATGGTGTTGTGTTTGTTATGGTGTGTGGGAATGTTCACATAGATAGTGTGGGCTGTGATAAGAAACTTGTTACTATCGGTCTTCTTAAAAAAGGTGGGGGTCTAGAAATATATAGCTTCCAATATTAGTGAAGGATTTCTGTATGTATTTGCTTGGAGGATCAATTTCAGACTATTGGCTTTATTTATCAGAATTTATATTTGTGAAATGTTCATTTTTTTTCTACTTTGAATTAACTTGAAATGTTAACAAATGTGAATGTCAACTGGTTTACTTTTGATCCCATCAAAATAAGTAGCATAGATAAGATATTCCAGCCAATTAAGAGCAGTCACACTCCCCTGTGCGATTGGTTCTCAGAAACCATCACTATCAGTGACCTGCTCAGTGTGGGAATTTTTCCAGGGTTTTGAGAGAAACAAAAAAAGTTTTCCCGTCAACTAATCAGCAGGTAGTATTTACTTGGTGTCTTTTATTACATATTAAAGATGGTGTAGGAATATATTATATATAATTCTGAAATCACCCAAAACCAGGCTGGCCTGATTCTGGTTAAGCATGAAAGTGTGTGCCTGCTTGTTTGTAGAGGACATATTAATGTCTTCTGATTATGGGAAACAGCAATGTAGGAGTGTGATTATGGCTTTCCTACAAAGGTAGGCCAGACACTTTAGTGATAGTTATGGAAAGGAACCCTGTGAAGGAGTTCTTTAATGGCAGGGTAGTTCCTCTAGAACACTCTAAAAGTATGAGTTAGGGAGTGTGAGCAAGTTAGAGCAGTTGTTGGGGCCACCAAGGATAATATAGTGCAGGGGAGTTAACCAGATGAAAACCACTAAACTGTAGGCACTCCAGTGGTTGGGACTCAGGGTAGTGTGTGAAATCCCTTGGAGCCAACACTGAGAGATTCTAGTATACTGGGTGTGATAAATACCCACGTGAAGCTATTGTGATGTAGTCATCTGCCATGAATATTCAGCGTACCAAGTAAAGTGCCTTCTTTCATTTACTTTGTTCTTCTGTTGTTGTTTTTCTATTGTTTACTGCTGTTCTGGACCAGCAAATACTAAGCCATTAATGAACAGATTAATTTGAAGTGGGCCAAATGCAGAACCCTGGAGAACACTACTTCAATCCTACACAATCCTTTAGTCATCATATCTAGTGATGGGCGAAATGTTTCGCGAGGCATGGCTTCGCGGCGAATTTCCGCGTTTCGCCATTGGTGGATTGTTTCACGAAACGGATTAAAGAATTCGCAAAAAAATTTGCCGCACGTCCAAAAATTGTCACCGGCATCAAAAAATAATAGTTGCGGGCATCAAAAGAATAGCCGTGTGGTGAAATAATAGCCGCGTGACAAAATAATAGCCGTGCGACAAAATAATAGCCATGCGACAAAATAATAGCCGCGGGCGACAAAACAATAGCTGTGGGCGACAATTTTTTTGCTGCATAACATTTTCGCCATTTCGCAAATTTTTCGCCATTTTGTGGATCTTTTGACAGATTCGCTCATCACTAATCATATCTTTATCTATGAACAGATTGCACCACCATGACCAACAGACCTTAGTTTAGAAAGCAAGCAAATATGTGGCACTGTAGTAAACTGTAAGTATTTGTCTGACATAAACTGTCCCTCATAAAACCAATCAGAATACTACTTACGATGTCATTCTCCAAGGCATAATCTTGATTTTGATCTCTTAATAACATTTCTCATAACATCCAAATGCCCGGTGGGCCCTGTACCCCCCAGTCCAACCCTGCCTGCATTCTTGTTTGTATTAATTTTGCTTAACAATTTGTATGGGCCTCACTTTCCATGCTAGCAGACCTGTAACACTGGCTCCTTTATGCTTTATATGCGGTATATAACCCCTGTACCCAAAATTATTATGTTTTTAGCTGATATATTATTGTCCTAATTTAAATTAATGATCTTAAAGTGGTTAAATATGCTTTCGTGAGGTGACTTTGTTGCCCCGTTGTAAGTTTCATTTTAGCAATATACATAAAACGACACAATATTGCGGTCATTGTTAGCAAGTTGTTTCATTGCTTGCACATTTGTAATTGCTAAATGCTAATGATCTGTAAGATTGCTAAATGCTAATGTAACACCATTTCTGGTTGGGATACATATCCAGAAAGCCGTTATCCAGAAAGTTCCAAAGTATTAGAAGGCCATCTCCCATAGACTCCATTTTAATGAAAGTTAAAAATTATTTTCTTTTTCTCTGTAATAATAAAACAGTACCTGTACTTGAACCCAACTAAGATATAATTACCCCTTATTGGAGACAAAACAGTCCTATTGGATTTAATTAATGTTCAAATGATTTATTAAAGAAAGGTCCCTTAGCCGCAGGTCCTGATAATTCTGGATAACAGAATATATATTATTATTCCCTTCCAGAAGACTTGCATTAAATAAGCAGTCTTTTCTTTTACTGGAGCTAAACCTCGATCTTTCTTCCTTACATAAGGAGGAGTCATATAACATACAATTTACTTACCTATCGGCTTACAACATGTATCCATGTGTCTTCAGCCTTATTCCCACTTCAGCTTCTTTTTTCATATTCGATTTACATACAAAATCACCCCTTCAAGATTTACTTCCTGTTATGTGAATTGTTGTATTGTATACAAATTACATCATTCTGCTCTTCCATTGACAATAACTCAAGGTTGAACATATTACCAGTCAAGATTCTAGCACTAGTGAACATTCATTTGAGATTGGTACCAGTTTGTTTACATATGCCAAGCCTACAGCCAAAGACTTTTTACCTTCCCTATTAATTATGCTATATACAAGTACTGTATTAAATGAAAAGAAAAGTAAAGAAATGGTTCTTTAATAGGTATATGAAACACTTTTTAAATGCAAGTCCCATGCATTTGTCTTAGTTTGAACAAAGAAGTATATTACCCCTTTCTTTCTACAGTAAATTAGAATTTTGTACTCAACTCAGTATCTAAAAGTGACATAATTAAATGACGATAGCAAATTGCTGCAAGCGAGATTGTCAAACAATGAAAATGATCCATGCAGTTTAAACTTTCACCTATTAAATACTCTCATCTAACTCAAGGCAGTTTTTTCTTTTTGTGGAAATTGGCCACATGGTTTGGCTTTTAAGCCCTTTTGAAGTATTTCTATAGGTCTATTTTTCTCCATTCAGGATCTGTTACAACACCCCAGGCTTTTGCTCTGTAGTGAAATCAATTAGTAAACATATTGCCTTAATGAATTGTTCTTCTTTTTTATCTTTAGCTATACCTTAACATCTGTTTACGTAACATAAATATCACTTTAGTAATAATAACTGAAATAGATGAGATAGGTTTCCTAAAAGATATGTACAGAACCTGTACAGAACCAGTTGCACCTATCGTTTTCTCTTTGATTACAGTATATGCAATTCAGTAAAATGGGGCTAATTGTTCAAGTGCATTTAAAAGGTCAGGGTATATTCTCAATACACTTATTGGTTACAAAAACATACTGTACAATTCTTCAGACTTTATGACAATCTTTTTTAAACAACCTAAAATCAATAGTTATTAATCTATAATTGGAAATAATACAAAATATACTGCATAGAGACAGAGAGAAACACAAATTTCATGTAGACAATACCCTGGTCTGATCCTTATTGCTATGGTGCCATCCACAAAGCTACTGCAGGAGACCTTATAATACCAGATTATAGTTATGGCTAAATATGATTTAACTAGCTTAATTAAGTCAGAGTTGTTGGCAAGTAGGAGCTGTTGGCTTGGAGCAAGTTCTAAAATTTAGGAATGCACCGAATCATCATTGTTTTAATTCGGCCAAATACCAAATCCTTCACAAAAGATTTGTTTGTATAGGAAAGCGAATCCAAGCCATAATTTAAATTTAAGACATTAAAAAACTGCATCCATTGAAAACAAATAATTTTTACATTTAGTTGTCCAAAGCTTTAAAGTCTTTAGAGTCTTTAAACTTTAAGATTTTGCATTCGGTTTGGTTGAACATTTATGATTGGTATGAAAACCTGCGTAATTAGGAATCTCACGCAGATTTCCTTCTTGATTGTCTGAGCATGAAATGGCCAAACACAAACTTGGTTTTCTGTGTCTTTGTTTAAATGACCATATTTTCAGGCTTACCGGGTAGGATCAGGAGTGTAGATAGAGAGACCCACGAGCGCCCCACACAGCCCCAAGCTCACCTGAGGATGGTACAGGGAGCTGAGGGAGTGACGAGTAGCCGGTGAGGCCGGAAACGAGGTACACAGGGATGAGACGAAGACTTGGTCAGGCAGATCTGGGTCGAGTCAGGCAGCAGAGGTTCTTAAACGATAAACAGGCCAAAATTAGGAACAGAGAGAAGTCGGAAGGTCAAAAGCAGGGCAGGGTCAACCCGAGGTATCTGGGTACAGGAACAGGCTAGGTATCTTGGGAGTGGACCGTGATAACCAGGCACTGATAGGCATTGTAACCAGCCTTATATAGCCCAAGGGGGAAGCGTCAAGACGCACGCAATGCACATGACGTGCGTCAAGACGCACGCCGTGTAAACGATATACGTGCACGTAATTTCGCCGTACGTGCTCGCAAAAAGTCGCCGTGCGTGCGACCCGTCTCAATGGATGCGCGCGCATAATCGCGCGTGCACCAGGACGAGGCGCGCAAGTACGCACGACGCGACGGTTAGGTCGCGGCACGCACTGAGCGCCGAAAACCATGCCGACGGCGGACTGAGCGCCGAACACAGTAAGTATCCTTACACATATAATATAAGCAAAAACATCATCTGTAAGCCTATCTTGGCTTAAAATGGCTTTCCAGCTAGTAATAGCAGAACATGGGTCAAACCGAAATCTCTTACCCTGATAGACCCTCCCTAAAGGGTTGTGCAATTATACTACTCTGCTGCTGTGTGGAAACAAAAATAGGATGCCAGAGGTTCTTGCAAACAAAAAAAGGCTTTATTATCAAATTATTTATTTATTTATTTATTAAGACTCACAAAGCAATAAGGTAGTATTATATGCGATCAGACACAGTCACAGGGAGGGCAGGGTTGTAACACCACTGTGGAGATACAAGGCAGGTAACTGTTGTCCTGGATGCTAATGTCCTCAAGGGAGTCCAGGAGCAAATGTAGGAACATCACTTTAAAGGGGTGGTTCACCTTTGTCATAAAATGTATATATGGCTTTCGTATACAAACAAAGCATTTTTGAAATATACACGCATAACCAAAAATTAAGCATTTAGGAGATATTCACCTTGGTAATTCCCAGTGAACCACAATAAGCCTTTCTGAAGATTGGCCATACTGTCTCTCAGTCCTCCACAGTGGGGCTTCCATCATGAGCAGGTTGGACACAGCCAGTTTTAAGCACTGATGCACATGTTCACGTGCCTCTTCTGTCATCTATGCACCGACTCATTGGACTGCATCAGCGACTGCAGAAGCCTGAGCTCAACTTGAGTGTGATGAAAGCCCTGCTGAGGAGGACTGAGGAACGGTGTAAGCAATCCCCCTGCATCGCAACAGTCTTCAGAAAGGTTATTGTGGGTCACTGGGAATTAGCAAGGCGAGTAGCTCCTAGACTTTTCATTTTTGGTAATGCATATATATTGCAAACATGCTTCTTTTGGCACAGGAAAGCCATATATAAATGTAATTACAAAGGTGAACCACCCATTTAAGGCTACCAGCTAGTGGTCTGGATCCCCTCCAGTAGAAACTGTTTAGGAAGCAATATGCTAAGCATCACTTTAGGCAAGTAATGCATAAGGAGAGATACCTCCAGCTATCAGTCCTTCGGAGGAACACAAGGCTTCTCTTTTTAGCTATACCTTACTATCTTACATTCCTAGAACGTACTACTGACACAACTAGTCCTGTAATCTGACTAAACCTCATTCACAGGGTCCCTGTTCCCCAACTTATTCTAGAAGGGTTGTCTCTCTCTAGGGCAGAACTCTGTACTGGGCATTGTTGACCCCAGGTTCTTCAGACACATCTAGATTCAGAAAATGGAAGGCTAAAGAAGAAGACCAGAGACAACCCTTTTCCAATCACTATAGTGACAGGAAGTGGTCACTAACTATATGGGCCAATAACTAAGATATTTAAATAAGACAACTTACTATAGATACACAGGTTTCTGCCTAGTAACTAGGGAAATAGCACTTTTAGGGGATTTCCATCCATAGGGACTCTAAACACCAGGGGTCCCTACACACCCATAGGCACATAAATGCACAGTTTAATGTGAATAAAGCACCATACTGAGTATCATGCTTGTACATACACACACACACATATATATATATATATTGCTTAAAATTCATACAAACAATGACATTATTTTGGAACAGTAACAAATGTGTTTTTCAAATTGCAGGAATAATTTTGAGTACTTGCTGTTTTCAGGACAGGACAATTTAAGTTGGATATTTTATTTCAGTTTGATGTACTGTATAACTTTCTTTCCTGTAAGGATTTATTTATTTTTCTCCCTTACCACATATTTAAAACCATATCATTTTCAGAAATATTCCACCCTTTGTATATAAAACATTTTAAGTGAAATAAACTCATCCAGCCTTGTGTGAACTTTTCCCATTTGGTGACCTTCACAGACAAGATCTTTTTCTTCATTTGTATCTATTTCCTATTTTAATAAGAAAGAAGTTTGCTAATATAAAAAAAGTATTTAGGGTCCACTAAACACAACCACTCAGCAGGGAACAATGGTGTTCTGCTGCTCAAAGGAGCCAAAAAAATTCTGCCAAATGGACATATCAATCCTTTTCGTTAAACTTTTATAACTGTGAGAAAAGGATTACATAAATGAGGACCAATATATTTAATAGGGCTTGTATAGCATGTTGTATTTTTAAAGGAATAGTTCACTTTTAATTGAACTTCTAGAATGTTATAGCATCTTTTCAGTTGGTCTTCATTTTAATTATTTGCCTTCCTCTTCTGCTTCTTTCCAGCATGAAGTTTAAAATGCTATTTGGTTATTATATCTTTTATATATATTGTTGTTATTGTTACTCTTTATTACTTACCTTTTTACTCAGACTCACTCCTTCACCAGTATATCATTGGGACTACTGCCTGGCTGCTAAGATAAACTGAAACCTTGAAAGCTGCAGAACAGAAAGCTAAATAATTGAAAAAAATAAACAAATGAAGACTAAAGGTGGCCATGCATGCTAAGATCTGCTTGGTTGGCAAGGTCACCAAGCGAGCGGATCTTCTCCCCATATCACCACCTATGGGTGGGCAATATTGGGTTGATTCGGTCATTTGGCTCTGGGGTATAGGCGCCCATGGGTTCAGGGGGTGCATCACATAGCCGATGCGATCCCCAATCCGTCGAAAAATCAAACCTGCCCGATCGAGATCTGGCCTAAATTTGTTAGTGCCCATACACAGGCCTAATCGGTCTAAGGGACCAATATCGCCAGCTAGAACCTTAGAACCTTAAGGGGCATATTTTTCAATGTTAGAATTCAAGTTTTAGCTAAGATTTACATTTTTTTGTGCTAAAACTCCCAAATTTGGATTCAGGTTTCTGAATTTGCAAGATTTAGTAAGTGCATAAAACTGAAAATGTAAAAATTTGCCATATAAAAGCTGGCGAGTTCATGTAGAACCAAAATTCAAGCGATTTTTGAGTTTTTGGAGCTGTGTTTAAGTTTTTTTTTTTACCTTTTTGACCAAATTTTTGAGATTTGTTTTAATAAATAAGCACACATTGAGTTTGGTGGGTTTTTAATTAAAAGCTTGATAAAAAGGCCTCCCTAAGTTAACATAAAGGTGAACTACCCTTTTAAATTGTATACCAATCATTATTCTCGCACAAAAGATCTGTAGCTTGTTCATCTCTACCCATATGCAGATGTCAAGTACATCTTTTTGGAGCCTGGAAACCCGAACCTTTAGTTTACCTGCCGCTCCCTAAATTCAACAGACATTCTTGAAGTGCCTCTTTTTCACTTAAGGACTAATCCTGTCTGCAATATTATGTTTTCAAAGTCAGAAGATAGAACTTGCGCCCCAGCCCTTCTTGAGGTGGATCTTTCTTATTAAAGGGCAACCTTGAAATATAATCATAGTAAAGAGATCCTCTTTGCATTATTGCTTCCCCAGGCTTTTAAACGATTATACTGTCTAGTTATGGTGCAACATGTGGGTTTCCAGACTAATTGTATTTATTTTTATAGGCCTTCATTTTGTATCTGTTAACAAATGTATGTTTTTATTACTTTCCTATATAAAGTGTTTGGTTAAAGTATTTCACAAGCACAGTTTTATTATTATATTCAAGCAAAATAAATTGCTTCCTCAGAAGTCCATGATATGTCCACTGTCTGTTTAAGCATTTATTATAGCAAGGATTACAAAATAAATTGCTTTAATGCCTTTTAAACACACACTCTGCATTCATAGGCCACTTGGTATAAACAAAAGTGCAAAAGTTTGTTTTTTAATTCAGATAAAAATTAAAACTATTAAAATAATTTCCTATTAGACAGTTGATTTTCCTGGAATTTATTTTTTTTACCATAAGTTGTAGTTGTATTTTTTTTTATTATTAACATTTATTTTAGCTAAATTCCAATAAACTGTCTATAGAAAAATTAAAGAATTGGGGAAAGCGTTGAAGAAATCATTTTAATTGTGGGTTTATGTGTAATAATTCAAATAGAAAATCTAGAGTTTGTCTTTAACATGTAATGTAATTTCATTCCATCTAATCATTTATAAACATTTCTGCCCCAAATATCCTTATTTAACCCTGGCTAAGCCAGTTAAGTGGGGCAGTAATGCCTAGCGGTATCACTAAATGAAAGCAATAATATATAAGCTTTTTAGACCTCCTTTCATGACAAAAAAAATCTTCTCATACTAGGAAATCAAGACTAATTTATTACTAATAAAATAGTATAATAGCTCTTCCTATAACATTAATCACAACAAGGCCTTATCCTTGAATAAACTGGAAGCCGACACAGTTGGAAGCCATGTGTATTTTTGAATTGAAGTTGGTTAATATAAGGAAAAACCAGGACCAAACAAAGCTCCGTTTCTGGATATGCAAAAATGTAATTTCAATAAAGCTGCAAAAAAAATTTGATTTGATAGTGGAAAGTTGTAACAGCATTAGCGATGAGCGAATCTGTCCCATTTCACCGAAAAATTCACGAAATGGCAGCAAAATTCGCAAAATGGCGAAAAATCCACAAAATGTGTTTGTTATGTAATTTCTTTGTCACTTACGGCGTTTTTGTCGCCCACACCCATTCCGACGCACCCATGCCCTTTATTGATGCACTCCCTACTTTTGTTCACGCCACTGCAACTTTTTTGATGCACAGCAAATTTTTCAGTGGCAAATTTTCTCGTAAGTTTTGTGAAACAATTCGCCAATGGCGAAATGCGGAAATTCGCTGTGAATCTATGCCTGGCCAAAAAATTTGCTCATCACTAAACAGCATAATTCATGTTTGTAAAAGATGTGTGAATCAACACTGGCTCTAGATTGACTTATATTTATGACTAAGTCAGAATCATCACCAGCCGGCTTTACCTGCAATAGTATCTGTATAGAATAATTGTTATTAGTGATGACCAAATCTGCCCCACTTTGTTTTGCTGAAAAATTTGCGAAACAACAGGAAAATTACTGAAACTTGTGTGTCATGTTTTATGGAGCCACGCCCATTTTGACATGACCACACACAATTTGAGGCAGCTGCGCCCATTTTGACATGACCACACACAATTTGAGGCAGCTGTGCCTATTTTGACATGAACTTTTTTGCTGTGCAACAAATTTTTCAGCTGTGAATTTTCGGGGAAGTTTCGTGAAACAATTCACCAATGGCGAAATGCGAAAAATTCACTGCAAATCCATGCCTGGCGAAAAAATTTGCTCATCACTAATTGGTATTATAATTCATATTTGATTTGTATAAGGTGCTTTAAATCTCTTGAGTAATTTAGTTGCCCAAGTGCAAGGGTCAGCAAATCAGAGATTTTGAGTACTTGAGGGGTTATTAACTTGCTTGTAAACCTACTGTATATGTTAAAGCATTCATTTATTTAAAAGGCAAAGTAAAGCCTATATTAAAGATAACTTTGCTTTGTTGAGCTTTAGGCAAAAGGGATTTTTTATTTGCATCCTGAATGTAACGATTATCCTCTACCTCTTAAGAAGAAAGAAAGGTAAAAACTAAGTAAGTTTTATCAGAAAGGTCTATGTAAATACAGCCATAAGCACTCACAGAAAAGCTGCACTGAGTCCTCTATCAAAAGAAACACAGGATTTCTTGTCTCCTTTTTTGTAAACATGTTCTTAGGGTTCTTAGAGAAAAATCCTTCATTCCCGGGGCCGAAGTCTGCACAGCGCTCCTGCTCCCTCCTCCCTCAAGAATGCTAAGAACTCCCTCCCCCCTCCCTTAGAAATGTGTTATCTGAGCTATAACGGCTAGAGCTGCAGCAGGAAGCTATGAAGACCAAGCTAAAATGGCAGCTGCTGTCTTAAACAAACAGAGAAATATTCTAGGGTTCTTTACCTATGGTAATGCTTTCTGCAGAATAAATATATTGTTCTAGGTAGCACTATTGTGGCAAATCTATTGGCAGTAAAATGCCAGAATGAATTTCCTTCTCCTTTAAATTATAGACCCCCTTGCTAGAAGGGGAATTATGAATATTTTTTAGTCATTAATTCTGTCTATTTTTGGGGCAGAGTGAAGACTTCTTACTGTAGCCTATATAACATTGCACAATTCTATGCAAATATGGGATCCATTATACTGAAACTCTTTATCCAGAAATCTCTGCATTACAGGAAGGCCATCTTCCATAGACTCATTTTATCAATAATTCATTTTTTTTTTAATTTTGTTTCCTTTTTCTCTGTAATAATAAAACAGTACCTTGTAGTTAATCATAACTAAGATATAATGAATCCTTAGTGGAGGCAAAAACAATCCTATTGGGTTTAATTAACATTTAAATGTTTATTTGGAAGAGTTGGGGGGGGCATTTACTAACGTTCTCATTTTTTTCATGGTTCATGGTTTTTTGCTCTAAAAATCGATTTTTTCATGGAAAATAAACATGAATTTCCCATAATTTATGAAGCGTAAAAACCACGAAAACCACTTATACAAAACTTTGCCATCTAAAAGCTGTCAAGGTCATGTAGAAGCCAATGGGAGTTGCCCTAGGCAAATTGTAACAATCTTTGTAGGAAAATGTAAAAACCATGAAAAATGCGTGGTTTTTGTATTTTTTCTCTTATTGTTCAGCAATGTAATATGTTGGTACCTTTTCAAATTGGATCTTTTAATAAATGACTAGACATTTGTGGTTTTCTTGGAAATGAGTTTATTCTTGGTTTCAAAAAACCCTAAAACCACTAAAATGTTGAAAAATCTGCCCCCTAAAATATGGAGATTTAGACCCCTTATCCAGAAAACCCCAGGTCCTGAGCATTCTGGAGAACAGGCCCCATACCTGTATATACATGCAGTATGTCACAATATAGTTCCTTGAGTCAAAATTCATCATTTACAGTGAATGAGGAATTAGATTATTAATAGACAGTACATTAAGTGGTATATTTATTATGCTGTGTAAAAAGTGATGTTGCCCAGGGCTCCACTTACTCCACTTTTAACATAGCATGATAAATGTACCCCGAAATATTATGAGACAAGAAATGTTTGTTTGTTTAAAGCATCATCTGCTGATTGTCTCTAAATATTTCCCTGCATCAATGCTTATATCTATTTAAATGCATTCTTATAAAAATAATTTTTTAGTAGCATCTGTGTGTATTTAATTTATGCAGATTTATTACATATGGATGCCTCCATACTTAATACTATGGGCAGGTTTCCAGTTTAGAGATTCAGAGCCTGGGGGCAACTATCCTGTTAAAAAGACAGGCAGTCTATATGAGGCCGTACAGTCCTACTGCAGCTTGCCCTCTGCAAAATAGATAAGGTCACTTGAATAAGGGTTCAGAGTTTGTTGGCATTTCATAAAGCTCTTCAATACCAACTTTAAGTACTGTTCATTTCTTTTAGTAATGGGTTTACGGTACAGGGGTTATTAAGCCGAGTCAGTTATCCCATGCATTTGATGCTACATGGCCATGGTCTATGGGTCAAATGCATGAATTAAGATAACCTAGCGCTTTGCTGTAGAAGTTAGCTGCAGGCAAGAATATATGTGGACAACAGTTTGTTTTTGTAGAAATACTTTTTATTTCCGTTTAGAGACCTTTGACTGCTATTGTGATATTCGTTAGCAGTTGTTCTACTAGCCCAGTAGGAGCTGTGTCTAGATTTCCTTACTCATACACATTCACAATACAACAGAATGACAAATAATGTTTATATTAGTGATATATAAGGGCTCTTTTATGAAGGGAGTGCTAAGTGAGAGGTGCAAAATGAGCAGTTGGAGATGTATTTAACCCACAATGCAATGTTATATCCCAGAATTCCAGCAATTGCAAACCTTGCAATGTAGAACGTGGTGGAATTTACATGTGATGTACCAATGCCTACATTAACTTCCACCAACATTGGTAAATCAAGCCTCTGCAGGGGCGGGCCAAGCTGACCGGGCGCCCTAGGCAACCCCTCAATCGTTGCACCCTAGGCAGCTGCCTCTTCTGCCTACCCCTAGTTCCGGCTCTGAGCCTCTGTGTAGGTACAAACTGCATTTTTTTATTAATTGTGTGCTAATAATGGCGTAAGTAGATAACAAGTTGTCTAATTCCAGGAAGTGTCTTTTCATGACTGCTAAAAACTAAGTGCTGTCTTGCATATAAAAGGTATGAAAACGTAATTTTAACTCTTAATAGGTCTCTGGTAAGGCGTCACCTTCAATATGCGGTGCAGGTTTGGGCTCCAGTCCTGAGGAAGAACATTAATGAGCTGGAGAGAGTGCAGAGACTTGTGACTAAATTGGTAAAAGTGATAGAAGAAGTTATACTGTTAAGGGCTCTCTGTCACTTGTGAGGGGACATTATTACTCTTTACAAGTGCAGTAGATTGGGGGGGATCTTTTTTCCCATAAAAACAATCAACGCACCAGAGACCCCCCTTTATATTAGAGGAACGGAGCTTCCATTTGAAGCAGCGTAGGGGTTTTTCATGGTGAGGGCAGTGAGGTTGGGGAATTCCCTTCCTAGTGATGTTGTGATTAATGATAAGCGAATCTGTCCCGTTTCTTGAAAAAATCACAAAACAACACAAAAATGTGTAAAACGGCGAAAAATCCACAAACCGCGCTTGTCAAGCTAATTTTTTATCGCACACGTCTTTTTTTGAAGCGCGCATCTTTATCATCAATTATGAGTTTATCAGTTTGATAATGTGGCAGTTCTCCATAAATTCTATTCATTCGCTCTCTTTGCTAAGGCTTACTTACCCTCACTAACCAAAGCATATGGCTATGGCTAGTCCAAAAAAGGCATAAGGAGTTAATTTAGATTTAAACAGTGTAACATAACAGGTTTATTTGCAGCCAGTGTGCATGAACATTGTATAGAAATTCTAAGAGAGGCAGATTATGAAGAATAATCAGATAGGGTAACAAAATGAAATATAACTGCACTGCTTCAAACCTCTATCCCTATCTGAGAGAGAGATAGAGACAGTGAGAATATGAACATTTGTATTACTGAATAGTTGACTGAATATAAAAGTAATACAATGTAATATGGAATTATGTAAGATCACAATTACTGGTTTTTTTTGGCTTTTATGTAACAATTCGAATGTGAAGAAAAACTTCTTATTACCATTTCGTTATTTTAGAAAATGTTTTTCACATGAAAAGGAATATATTACTTATAGATGACCTCTCTGAAAGCTTTTTTTTTTTTTCTCAGACAGAGTTTTCATGATGAGATTCAGGCCTGTGAGCTTTTAACTGTTAACTAGCTGTTTTATTGGGGCATTGGGACACTCAGATTACTCCCTCTAGGCAGGTAACAGGAGAAAGATCTGCAGAAAGAAAGCTTCCATTCATTTTGCTATGTGAACATCTGAACTGTGGGGAGTCCAAGTTCCCTTAGTCAATGAGCTGTTGTGTGATAAGGATATATCTTTCAGTGCGAGATGATTATGGGATATGCACTGATGTTTGCATTGGATTTCATAATACCAACAACAACCAAAATAAGCTTTGAAGGAAATGTAATATATGCATGTGTTGGATTTATTTCTCTACATTTTAAACTTGCTGGATATATTATATTTCTTAAAAAGAATGTAAAAATATATTTTGGATATTCTTTATGTAATTGTCAGTAGCTTTGACTGTAGACGCAGCCTTGTTTAAAGGAAAACGAAAGGCAAAATCACTTGGGGGTGCCAAAATGTTAGGTACCCCCCAAGTGACTTTAATTGCTTACCTTTTACCCCGGGCTGGTGCCCCTGTTAGGAGAAAACAGCACCAGCCCGGGGTACCTGGAGCGGATCGCTTCTTCCTGCTTCCGTTGCTGAAATGCCAGCGGTGGGCGCATGCGCAGTAGAGTGAAAAGCCGACTTTAATGGTTAAGTTCAGCTTTTCACTCTACTGCGCATGCGCGCGCAGCGAATGGGAAGAAGTAAGCGCCGGCAGCTACCCCGGGCTGGTGCTGTTCTCTCCTCACAGGGGCACCAGCCCGGGGTAAAAGGTAGGTGGTCAAAGTCACTTGGGGGTGCCTAACATTTTGGCACCCCCAAGTGACTTTGACTTTCTTTTTCCTTTAAGGCAAATGTATTTGACCACTAGCTGGGTATTCCAGATAGGGGGTCTTTCCGTACTTTGGATCTCCATGCCACAAGTCAGCTAAAAATAAAAACTTAAACTTTAAATAAATGCAATAGTATTGTTTTGCCACCAATATAGATTCATGCAGGTACTGTTTTATTATTACAGATAAATAATAAATCATTTTTAAACATTGGAATTGGAGTCTATGGAAGAAGCAATCTGGTCAGAGGAACAAATAAAAGAAAGATTTTATTATTATCAATTGTATAATAGAATTTCTTTAACCATTATAGTTACTCGATTTTTCCAGGGAACTTATTTAAAATATTCTTCTTTCGTAATGTTAAATGAACCTTCATTTAAGGATGGGTCTGAAAACGGATAGAACAGGTTGTGGAGATTTTTTTACCCAATGGGCCACTTTACTATACTGCAGCATTAAGCCACAGTTTGATGTGATACTCCAACGGTTGTTTGATGGGTGGAAGAGCTGGAGCTGGATGGTGCTTATCCAACAAGCACTATGTTATGCATATGAGGGTGTTGTTTCCTGGTTAGAATGTCCTGAGATGGTGTTTTTCTGTTCAGTCAGACAGTATGGGATCTAAGAAGTCTGGAGTAGAAGGAGGTAACAGGGTAATTGATAAGCACCAGAGTCAAGCCAAGTAGTATCTCTCACTACCTGCAACACTTTACCTGCTCTCGCTACTTAGTGGCTGCTCTTTTCCAGCACCTTGCCACTTGCACAGTTCCAAGTCTGATCCAAGGTGTCTCTCTTCCGGGTGTGCTGGAAGCAAAAAAAGATGACAGTCTATGACAAGTGCCATTTGGGCATGAAACGTATGGGCCAATTATGAGTTTTACTTTTATTTTTGGGTGCCTGGATGTCCCCCTTTTTTTCCCCACTGCTGTTGGTGCACCCAGACCACCTAGTCGACTTGGTGAATGAATTTATGCTGGTTACATGTGCCACCTTTACTTTTGATATTTAAAGCAAAAAAATGCTCTTCATTTTTCACAGGGTTAGAACTAGGACTATGACTAGGCAGAAGACATATGTGTCTAAGGTCCAAGCACCCCCCCCACCCCCATGTGACCCGAGTCTCATCTACATATCCATAGTTCCAGATCTGAAAAGTCCACCATCATCCCCACTCCCTCTACTTAAAGACACAGACAAATAGGAGCCTAGTTATCTGAAGCAGCTTTCTATTCTTAGTGATATAAATAAATATTATATCACCTTAGATTGTAAAGGTGATGTTGTTATGGCAGATTCCATTAATGCTTTTAATAGTGGCCTGAATAGCTTCTTGGATAAACATAATATCATATCCAAGACTATAGTGATCTTAATATCTACAGTAAGTTTAGTATAGATATCAGTATATATTGTATAGTATAGTATATATGTGAATATATATATATAGGTCTGTATAGATGTATGATACAATGTGCACAGATGGAGGAATTGAACTTGATGGATTTTTGTCCTTTCAACCCAAAAAGACTGTAAAAGTATGTAAGCTCCAATAAAGCAGGGGCTAAGGTAAAATCTCTGTAAAGCACTGCATAAATGTGTCAGAGCTATATGAATAACTGAATGAATGAATAAATAAATAAGATACATGTTCATAACACTTGGGCATTTACCATTTCAAATTAAAATTAAATGGAATTTCTTTCTGAAAAAGTTGTTTCTGTCACAGAGTAATAATGGCATGATCACAAAATAGCTGCGTACAGGACTCACACGCAATATAAAGTATGTATTTATATATGTATGTTCTGTCCCAGCATAATACTTAAATATTGATTTTCGAGCATACGCAAATTCACACAGGCATTTCACAGAGTAAATAATCCCTTACGGAGTCTTTGAGTTATATCAGAAATAATTTATCCTCGGCCTGTACAGTGTCTCCCTTGATAATATACCGTGTTGACAGGGTGAGCAATGGAAAGTTTATCTTCGGTGGGGCACAAAAACCCATTCTCAGGGTTAATTTCAGCTCAAGTAAGTGGGCTGTAAATCCTAGTTTCACAAGAGATCAGTAGAGATTGCTTAAAAGTTTAACATACATTTGCAGCATGAGAGAATAATTAGAGGTATTGCAGTATTTAAAGCAAAAAGGGTTTTAATTCTATTTGTGAGCAGGGTCTGGGGGGCACCTTTAGGAGGGACTACAGAGCTTTGGATGCCAGTTGTGTATTTCACTATTGCTTTTACCCATCATTCTACTGGGTTAACTATCTATGATCCTTTATACTGTAAGGGTGGCAGCACAGGCGCAGACAGCTTTGTATTTAATACCTTCTTCAGGTTGTATGTAGGCATCGTATGGAGCAGCAGTGCAGCTAGCGCATTTCAATCATATTCCATTATTATTAACTTGACTGGTTTCCCCACATCACTTATGTGACGACTTTAATCCCAGCTACACCCAACAATGATAAATTGCCTTTTAATGTTTTCTTACAAAACTAGGACACTTTTTTGTACCCATTTACATCTTGGAATGAGTGAATTGAAACATCTGTACCCTTGCAAATTTTTTTTGCTTATACCTAAGTGTTAAGGTTGTGATAAGCTTGGTGAGCGTTGCATTAAAGGATTTGCATTGCATTTTGGTTACTTAACATTAAAGTGTATTATTTAGCCTTATCAGAAACTTAGACTATGACAAAAGGCTAATGCATTTATTTATTTATTTTTCACTTTGTGGTGATATTATAAATACTTAAAACAGACGTTTCATTGCTCAATGAAGAACACATTTAGATTACTAAGCAAGCCTGATAAAAAATGATAATAATATTCCAAGGCAGCTCTGGAACTTTGAATGCAAATTCTCAGAACGATAAGGTCTAAGCTGTATTCTGACAAGATACTGAAATACAACTGCCTTTCTTTATATTTATTGCTAAAGGACAAAAGGAACTCATTCTAAGGAGTACTTCATTTTTCAATGTTCTCTATTTTTGTATCATTCCCTTTCACTGTGGTTCCCTGCCTCTGTAAAGTTGCTGCTGTCTTAGCTTGAAATGCCTGTCTTCCCTTAACATTAGTCTCAGGTTGCCCATAACCTTCCTTATCGCCGCCTTTTACTCTCCTGTAATGTCACAATCCCATTATAAGAAGCCAGCAGGGGGTGCGACCTGACATCATTGGGGCATGGCTAGCTGAAAGTGATAGTAATGGAATAAGTCAGGTATCCCAACCACAGGAACAATGCACCACATTTCCTTTTATAGGAACAACATACAATGTAGGTAGCATTGGTATTGACCTCAAGGTAGAATTTATAAAGAAATCTTAAAAAAATAAATCTTGTAACAGTCCTTGCATGGGCGTGTCACATTTTGTCTTTGCAGACAAATTACCCCAAGTTGCACAAGTGTACCTCACTACTCATAGTCCTGTAATTCATGTACAAAGATCCCTATAATTAACTTCTACTGCAAGCAGTTTCACCTTTCAAATTCCACATTTCACCATTGCTGAATTTTTTTTTGTGAAACTGCTGCCAAAATTTGCTGCAACAAAGATTTGTGGTCACGGCAAAAATGTTGCGGTTGCATAAAAAAAAGTTACGGTTGCATAAAAAAAAGTTGCGGTTGTCAAAAAATTTGTGTGGTCGTGTCTCTAACTTTTCAGCAGTTTCGCAAACTTTTAACAAAGTGAAACGGGAAAGTTGCACTCATCACTAAATAGGACAGCTATTAAAGCATCGTTTAGCTTTAAACTCCACCTCATGTTGGTGAGAGACCATTTTAAACTGTATGTAAGCCTAGGGAATGTGGAAGAAATTTATGGTAAACAGTTACATCTACAATAACATTACCACCAGTTCCCGTTTCAGGGGGCTGACCCCGCTTTACATTGCCTGTCACAGAGGAAAATTGACTCTGGCAAATGTCCCTGCCTCTAAAAGCAGTCATTGGCTATCCCTGTGGCACAAGTGCTGCCCTCCCAGCCATTCTTTGCTGTTCCTGGACAGGAGGAAGGATCTTCTGTCACCTGACCCCCTTCCCATCATCCAAACTTCCCACGCCAGCTTTTCTGAAGGAAAGAGTATGAATACAATTATTTTGCAGCTTTTCTAGGGAAATATTTTACAATATATGTGGTTGTGATGTTAAGCCAAAAAGTGGGTATGGCTCCTACCTGTGCCTAGATTTATCTTTGGAAATCTGATAACCTTAATGTATAAAATACCTATACTGCATGACTAATTGGTACAACACATTTCACATAGCAGCCAATGTACTCTGCAGCATGCATCTTCCCTAGTTTCATTATATCAGCTCACTGACATTAAACACATTTTCCTGCGCCACCGCTGGAGCACAGAACACTTATGAGTCACAATTTGCATTTTTGCATTTTCCGTACCCCTGGGGATGCCCATTAACTATAATGACTATAATCAAAAGGGGTCTGTGACAAGTCACATTTTGGCGATGGTTTTTATTTTCCTGAGAAAGGTCATGGCAGCAACACCCTGTGTGACATAAACTTTAAGGGGTTATTTACTTTTGGAAAGTTGCAGTTGTTATCTGTTCTGTGTAAATATAAGAGATACCAGACATCACTTTGTAGCATTGAGTGTGAGAAAAACAGCATAAAGTCAACTATATATCTTGCAACTTACTGAATACATTTGTAACGAGAGTTTGAGTCAGGGCAATCTTTAATGTAATTAAATTGTGAATTTCCATTTCATTAAGAAAAGTAAAATGGCATCTCATTCAGAAGGTTTAAAATGTACAAATAGGTTGTGCCTGATCCTGTCAATTCCTTTTCAAAATAACCAGAATAAACAGGGTCCCTGGTGCGGCTAAATTCGTTAATATAATGTATTAATGCAAAATGATTTCAGCAGAGTTTAAGCCTTTGGCATAACAGTGACATTTTAAAGGCTGTGTTGTGTTCCATCATGTCCCTTGTTTATGCTTTGTAGAACAACCTTTTGTATTACTGGCAACAGCCTTCATGTGTTTTTAATAAGGATATGGATTCGCAGCTGGAGTTATCTTCTGCAGTACATAAATTTTATACGAACCACATTTTTGCTCTTTAACAAAGGCCTCTGAGACTTTCCATGCATCGAGATCTCTACATACCATAATAACCTTTAGCACATATTGCACCACCAAAAAAAGAAAAAAAAATCTCAAAGCACCTGTTATATGTATCTGCATGGATGTCTTCGGAATCTTTCACTGGGAACAATAATATTTACGCTATAACAAACAACTTGCCATCAAAACGGAGAGAATGTGTCGTTAGACACAGAGCCAGATTTGGCCAATGAGTGCCAAGAGGCCGCCCCTCTCACTCCCTCCTCAGGACTGCGCAGAAGCATATCTATTAGTCTCGCACAGGGAGCACTGGTAACTGGAAGCACAGAAATCCCCAGCGCACCTAGACCCCCAGTTATCTGTATATGAGCGAAGTTAAAGCGTGGCAGGGCAGCATGCCATCCCTAAATTTGTGCCGCCCTAGGCCCCGGCCTTTGTGGCCTTGCCACAAATCCAGGCCTGGTTAGACAACTTACAAACTAGAGTAACAATATCAACAACAAATACACAACAAAATGTTATTGTGAATTATTAAATTAAAACCTTTATATATTATTGAGGTTTTACTGTCTGCCATTACATCAACTTTCTTTCCTCTGTTATAGAATTATTTAGATACAGATTTAGGATCCGTTATCCAAAAACCCATTATCCAGAATGCTTCAGATTACAGGAAGGCTGTCTCCCACAGATGCCCTTTTAATCAAATAATTCTAATTTTTGAAAGTGATTTCCTTTTTCTCTGTAATAATAAACAGTCCCAAGTAAGATATAATTAATTCTTATTGGAGGCAAAACAAGCCTATTGGGTTTATTCAATTTTTTAATGATTTTTTTTTTTAGTAGACTTTGGGTATGGAGATCAAAATTATGGAAAGACCCCTTCTGGATAATGGTAGTACAGATTTAGGTATCTGTACTACCACTATTGATATTTACCAGTAAACTATGATAAAAGTAATTTTTCATCACTAGGGATAAACACATTTTCTGACTGATACAGATTTATGGCAGAATTTGTGGTTTTGCAAGTAGTGAAAATGTACGTTTATCTGCGCTATGATTTTGCCGTGTGTTTTGTTTCGCTGGGAAAAAAATGTGGTTTTTGTGCAAGATATAAATACACAAAAAATGCACCTATACATTTACTAATGCAAAAAACAGCCATTTACTCCAACACATTTGGCACAAGAAAAGAGTGTCCATTGGCTCCATTGCACTTGCATAACCGCCTCTCTTCACCTGGACAAGCGCACTTCATTGAGCAGGAGGGGTGGGAGCACAGATCCTGGACATCAGGGGGTGTTGGGGCCCATTGTTGGGTGAGGAGGGCAGCAGTCTTGGGTTGGCAGGGCCCATAAGGACTGGGGCCCACCAGGTTTTCTCCCAGTGCCCAGTCTGAAACTGAACACTAAAAATAACTGACGGTTCATTAGGTGGAAATTTAATTATGAAGCAATAAATCATAAAGAATATGAGAAACTACTGAAAAAGAAAAAATCTGAGATTGGTTTCCTTCCCAGTAGGATAAGTAGGAAACAACTGTTACAGTTCAAATTACACTGACATAGGTACTGACCCAGGAGAAAGTTCCAATTTGTTGTATTATATGCCCATAGTTTCCTTAACCATCCATCTCATCATACAGACCTATTATGTTGTTTAATAAAGCAGAATGAAAACCTGAAAAATAACATGTGCCCAGGTACTCTAATTCCTTGTCCAACCCTAGAGTGCTGTGCTTCCCAGTAGGATAAGAAGGCAACAACTGGTTTACTTTGAATAACTCTGACATAGGTAATGAGCCAGGAGAAAGTTCCAGTTTGGTGTAATACATGCCCATAGTTTCCTTAACCATCCATCTCATCTAGAAGGCCTACTGATTGTTTAATAAATCAGAATGAAAATCTGAAAAATTGCCCAGGAACTCTTATTTCCCATCCAATAAGCTTTACTTTAAAGACAGATGCAGGTTTAACCACAGTAATATTATATCAACTGATGAAACATGTCTAAATGCTAAAACCAGTTGAGTTTGTTGTCACAAACCTCTCATGTGTAGTTATGCTGCAGGACCCATGTCTAAATTTACAACATTGCAGGTTGCTTCTCTCAGCATTACAATTCTACGTTATTATCATGATTCTGATGCATGTTATATGCATGAAACTTTTGCATGATGCAAACTATAGTACTGATAAGGGGCAAAAGGGACATAGAGGTATGACACCAAATCATTGCAGTTTCTGCTAATAAACTTGCAAGGGTTGTGTCTGTGAATTTGCTGTGGGTTGTGCTGATCCCTCCATCATTAACCACCGGACAGCCTCATAAGTTGGAAAGGTAAGAGTGTGCGAGTGCCTTTCTTCTATCAGTGCAATAATGTGCCCCATAATGCTTATTCTGAAAGTACTTGTGCCCAGGGTCAGGCTGTGCTCTGCACTTAGTGCCAGATTGGAAATCTAGAGAATGCTAGGGATGTGCAGGCCAGCCCACAACTCGCAGGACCTACTGGTCACACAGGTTCAGGCTATTACACAACTTCCTCGGTTTGCATACGGGTTTGGTACGAGTCCTGCTGCCCTCCCCGCCCACAACCTAACTGTGCCCAAGCTCCAGCTCCAGCAGCAGATATTTATATACGTGTGCCTGCCTTGCCCCCTCCATGATATCAGAGATGGGGCGGGTCAGGCACGTGTATATAAATAGCAGTGGGGTTGGGAGAGGGCAGGTTAGGGTCGGATTGAATTTTTGTTAACCCCACATTGCTATAGAGCGCAGCACCAGTGAGCGTCAGACCCTGCCCATATCGCCTGCTAAAAGGCAGTAGAAGGATTTTCTCTAATTAAGATAGTTCTTCCTCAAAGTAGTCCATCAGCGTTATGACACACGGAGTGAATGTGTGGCCTAATCATACCCAGCTGAACTACCAATACTAACACCATTTCATGTGAAAATAATGAAATTCCAAATTTGTGATAAATGTAAATCCCAAATGATAAAGACATTAATTCCAACTGCTTATTCACTTCAGCATGAAAAACCCTGTAACTCCCCATTACTCTTCACACCTGACATCAATAAAACATGTTTTTATAAGTACAGTAGGTTTAGCAATTAAATGATAAGGGAGTGTTTATTCTTGTCTCTGCACCTGGAACCTGGAAGATAATCCTACACACAAGCACCCATCCCTTGGCACATTTTATCAAGTTATTCTAAATACTAATGTGAAGATAAAACTACAACACTAGGCTTATTTCAGCATTTCCCCATTGTACACTGAGATAGACAGTTTATTTGTGCTGTTGTCAAAGCCCATCTCCCACACTTCCGCAACAGACCTTATCTTATCTTATTCTTCTGATTCAATGTAAGCATTCATTTCAAAGACTGCACAGGTTGATGATAAATTAACTACGCGAGTTAGAATGGTAGTGCTCAGTATTGATGAATTAGGATTCACGTAGAAGTATGTTTTATTGGTTTTGCTGTTACTTACATTTGAATTGTGAAGAACACTCTAATCATTGTGGAGACCCACTTTGCCTAGGATAGTTCCTGTTGACTTCTACATGACCTTGACATCTTTTAGATGGTGTAGTTTTGTCTTTTTTTCTGCTTAATTTATCATAAATTTTTCAAGTTTTTATGTAAATCCATGATTTTTTGTACTAAAAACCACAATTTGTGAAAACAAAAAAAAAAATATGAACAAGAGTGCACACAAACTTACGCTCAAGACTTGCACTCTACTCTACAGCCTGGTTGTCACCCAGAAATGATCTGGATCTAGGTTCTCGTGCAGTCGAAGACTGAATGCCGCAGGCCTGTAAAAGAAAAATTAATGTGGCAGCATTTTTTTGCGAGCCGAAGGTGAATGAGCTGAGGCTACTAGCCAGAATATTATACTTGAAGCTATTCCGTACTAGCAACAAGCAAATCTGTTCTGTTTTGCAGAAAAAATTGCCCTATTCAAATCAGTTTGCAGTGACACTGGCTTCCAGTGATGCCACAATTACATCAAAGTTACATCATAGTTACATAGTTACTGAAAATTCATAAATCAGCCCTTTAGAGTTTGCAGGCATAGGGCGTATACCGTATATTAAAACTGATTCAAAATGGGTATGATTTTATGGTGAAAATAGTGACCCAAATAGTAGAGAGAGAAGAGGCACTAATATTTTGTCATAATGAGATAGTTATTCTCTTTATAATTAACTGTGCATTTTTGCTTCTATAAGAGGTACCACTTTCTTAAAGGAACAGTAACACCAAAAAATGAAAGTGTATAAAAATAATTAATATATTATATACTATTGCTCTGCACTGGTAAAAGTTGTGTGTTTTCTTCATAAACACTACTACAGTTTATATAAATACCCTGCTGTGTAGCCATGGGGGCAGCCATTTAAATTGAAAAAAGGAGAAAAGGCACAGGTTACTAAGCAGATAACAGATAAGTAGCAGATTCCCATTGTATTCTACACAGTTTATCTGTTATCTTCTTATGTAACCTGTGCCTTTTCTCCTTTTTTCAATTTAAATGGCTGCCCCCATGGCTACACAGCAGCTATTTCTATTAACTATAGTAGACTTTCTGAAGCAAACATGCAACTTTTACCAGTGCAGGGCAACAGTACATCATATTTTAATTATTTTAAAACATTTTTATTTTTTAGTGTTACTGTTCCTTTAAGAAAGGAATTTTCACTGTAAATGGATTTTACAGGCCAATTTAAAAAAAAAAAAAAAAAACATTTGGAAATGTGGATTCACTTATACTTAGAATGTACTGACACTTTACAGTAGTGTGCCATTAAAATAAAAGGGAACATTTGCACTCAAAAGAATTTTTGTATTTATTTATTACTACTTACTCAACATGTTATCCTCTAGATCAAGGGTCCCCAACTTTTTTTTTAACCAGTGAGCAACTTTTAAATATGAAAAATGTTTTAAGTGGACAATGAGGGCTGTGATTGGTTATTTGGTAGCTCATATGTGGACTGGCAGCCTACAGGAGGCTCTGTTTGGCAGTACACAGTTATTCCTCTAAAACTAGCTCAGAAATTCAAAATGAGCACCTGCTTTGAGGCCACTGGGCGCAACATCAAAAGGTTTGGTGAATAAGCCACTGGTTGGGGATTGACGCTGTAGATGCTGTTTAATGTTGTCTATTTAGTAAGTCGTTTTTGACATTCGCTGTACTTTTCCAGCCAGAATACATGAAAAGAATAATTCTATGCAAGACCGTTAATGGACCCAGTGGGTCCTGACCCTCTTGGGCCCTGCTGACCCATACCCGATCCATTGGTGCTCCCCCACTGACCCTCCTTCCCTGATCACTAAAACTTTGTATAATTTGCGGGCGGGGGGGGTTGGGCAGTCATCAAGTGGGTGCCCCTGGGATGGCAGCCCCGATTGGCTCCGCACACCCAAGTATGATGCTGAGCATGGGGCCAAAAGTCAATTTGAGGGCTGCATCCTTACCAGAGATGTTCAGTAAGGTTATGAGAGCACTAAGTGGCAAGATGAAGCAGAGCATTCTATAGGGATAGATTTACTAAAGCCTGGAGTGTTTATTATCTTAGGCGTGCTCCTATTAAACTTGAATTATAAACACTGCCACATGGGTGCATAATTTAAGTAGTAAAATATGTGGGGCCCTGGAATCAGTACAGATGACTACAAAAATAAAGCTTATCCATTTTCACACCATAAAACCACACAATTGTTATCTGTGAGTAAAAATGTCCAGTGGAAAGCCCTCTGGCAATGCAACATGCTAGTTCTATGTTTCTATTAATCTCTGGGAAAAGATGATTGGCTCAGGCTTCCTGCTTTTTCTTAAATTAAGTATCTAGACTTCTGGAAACTATTTGGATAATTAGTAAAAACAAAGCAAGTGTTTAGTGTGTACTTTTCTTCCAGAACACATGACACTTTGTACTTCACATTAAATTTGGAAATGATCAATCTTAAATGTGGTGCTATTTTTACTTGTGTCTAAAAAAGAAGTGACATGGGGCAGGCGGGAAGACCAAGAGGCTGTCTGTTTTGTACAAAATACAGGCAAATGATAATGTGCAGGGCCTTATTCCAGAGTTTACATGAATATGATCCAGGTTGGGAGCCCAAGACGCCATACCAGGATGAAAGCTTTCACATCCAAGCAAGGGCGGGCCAAGCCGACAGGGCGCCCTAGGCAACTCGGTCAGCCAGCTCGCCCCCCCCCCGTGTACTTTCGCGCATGCGCAGTCGAGGGGGGGCGGGGTTTGCGACGCGGTAGATCATTGCCCCCACCGCATGACAAGCGGCGGGGCAATGACTAAGAGAGCAGACTAGGGGTAGGCAGGAGGGGTTCCTGCCTGGCGCCCCCCAATGGTTGCGCCCTAGGCAGCTGCCTCTTCTGCCTACCCCTAGTTCCGGCCCTGCATCCAAGTTCCCTACTACAATACTAAGTGGCTGATTTATCAAATTCAAGATTGTTTTTTTTTCCATGATTCCAAGTCCCAATTTATTTTCGAATTTGGGTTTTGCAAACCAGAATTTATCTAGATTTATTAAATCTGGCCTGATTGTTGTAAAAGCTGGCAAATTTCCATAGAATTCAATTGGAGGTATAGTTTCAAAATGAAATCAGACTCATTACAATGATTAGTGGAATGTTATTTAGTGCAATTGTGTTTTTTGTGCAATCTAGAAATTTTTAAAGTTTTTCAAAGTGGCAATTTCTTAAATACTCAAAGAGGCAGATATTTATCAAAGGTTGAACAGTTTGTCACAGATCAGCTGAGGAGTCCACGGCTCTGTTAACTTGCATATGGGGTTATGTGACATAAGGCACTTACTTTTGTACCTGTTTAAAAGCAAACATCTTATCGGTTGCTATGGGTTACTGTTCCTGGGAAAACATAGGGGCACATTTACTAAATTGTTTTTTTTTTCTGGCCTTGAAACTCAATATGGTATAAATTTGAAGTAAACACATTAATTTCTGCAGTTATAAAATGTCTCGACAATACTTTTATCATTCGTATGAAAATATTGCAATTGCGTTCCGAAAGGCACAAAATTTTCGGGCCGTTAAGTTCATAAACGCCATGAAAACAGTTCTGGCTTTGAAGCTTTCCATTGCTGTCTTTGGAAACCTTCAATAGGACTCAATGGCACAGGACAGATCAAACCTGGTGAAAATATAGTCCCGATAAAAGCGTAACCAAAGCGTTAAATTCCAAAATGTTTGCATTCTTTGCGCTAAATACGATTTTTTGTGGGAATTTACCGAAAACCACGAAAATATTCAAGGAATTTTCCAGAAATTTCCGCATACATTCTGAAATGTTCTATAATTTAGAACAAATACGAATTTATCTTGAAATTGTTTAGTAAATGGGCCCCATAGTGTCTTGTATTACATATGGGGATAGGCTTTTATAATTATTTATGTGGCAATCTGACTGTTACCAGCTATACCCTTTATATATATATAAGACCCACTCCCCACATGTCTGGGCGGGATAAAACCATTTTTGCTGCTGTAAATACACAAAAAGAGGTTGTGGGAGCACTCCAAGGCTAAATAAAGTATACAAATACAATGGAAGTGCAACTGATCTGGCCAAATTAACTACAAACATACAGAAAGACAAAAGGGATTGATCAATGCACATTCCCTGGTCCCCTGTTTCATAAGTAAATTGTCTATTAGTTTCATGCTAGTGCGTACAGTATATTGACAAGAAACAGGGGTTTTTAGTTACAAAATTATGATCATAAGATTGGGTAAGCCACAATACCACGTCAAGGTAAACCCCGTATGGTGGTCCTATCTATTTACCTCTGGTCATATTTTTCAAAGGCTGGCACTCCCGTGCACTGTTCCCATTCTTGACCTGGGGGCTGGTTTGAATCAGAGGGCTTAGTCACTCCCATGCCTTTTGCTTATATAGAGAGAGATTGCCTGGTTCCCCAGACCAAATCCTCCCCCGCTTGCGGCTTGTAGAGGAGAAGACTGCCCATTAACCAACACCCATTCTTGTTAAAGGCATAAGACCACCATTAAAGGGACGGGTGTGGGGGTGCTGAACCCACATGGAAGTTTGGCCATTCTTCCTGCAGAATTAAATCTGCTAAATACATAAATACACAAAAAGAGGTTGTGGGAGCACTCCAAGGCTAAATAAAGTATACAAATACAATGGAAGTGCAACTGATCTGATTTTTGCTGCTGTCTCTGTATTTATTCAAACCCATTATAGCTTTGTATTGCAGATAACCTGGCCATTGCACAATAATGTCATCACTCTTTACCAATAGCATCAGGCTACTGGGATTTATGAGGTGCATGGTAAGACCCAGAGGAAATTATTTGATCCCGTCCTTTAAGATTTGTGTTATTTTTCCTCTTTTCAGTATAGAGCATTCCCAGTGAGCAGAATCTGTGCAGGTGTTTTGGCAGCATTTACCACCTGATGTCACCAAAATTTCCATTCTGCCCCCAGCCCAGATAGACACGTGCGTATTTCACAAGCCTGCACAAAACAGTTCTACAAATGCTTGGCTAGCTTGCCCACACAAGTTACAGTAAATACCAGATATTTAGTTCACATACATCTTATCTCTTGTCTGGGACACGTATGAAGTCTGCCAAGTGCTTAATATCTCAGTATCTCACTGCACCTCTGTATAAATGGCCCCATCTAATGTTATTAACACATAAAATAACATTGTTCTGTCTAAGCAATAACCTGCCATATGCTTACTGTATGCTGAGAGGAGCCTGAGCAAAATCTGAGCAATATGCTCCAAATGTAACTATTCTGTTTTGCTTGTGTATTTAAATATAAATCACACACCCCCCATCCGTTCTGGCTTACACTGAGTTTTACTGCTTTTATTTTATTTGACTTCCCATTCCATGGAATGTGGTTAGAATAAATGACAGTTTATTCAGACTACAGTATTCACTTTTGATTTTCATACTGTCTGGCCCCCGTACACTGGAATGTCAAGAACATTTAGAGGAGGTTAATGTTTTGAGAAAATTCTCATTTTCCATTGATATTCTCCTTACACAATCTGTGCGGTACTGTAAATCTTTTTTAGCATAGGCAATGTGACACATTCATAGGAGTTATAAACTGAGATACTACTGTACGCTTTTCAACTGAGAAATGAGTTATACCATGGAAACCCTCGGAATGTTCCTAAGCCGAGCAAGAATTATAATCTGTGATGTGGAGAGCAACAAAGCAGGCTCAAGCACCTGATACACAATAACTGCTGGAACACAGCTCCCAACATGCAACATTAGGTCCGTTTCCTATTGCTTTCCCAGCTGAACTACAACTCAAAGTATGTCCTCATTACTGACAGCTTTTACACTGTAGAAGTTGTAGTTCAGGAGAAATGAAAATATCTGACAACCCCTATCTTTTTGTTCTAGTAGTAGAAATAAAATGTGGATTACATCACAGACCTGTTCCACTTACTTCCATAGTTAGAGATGTTGTGCAAACTTCCCTACACTAAATTATGGGGTACCTGTGATTATAGAGTAGTAAACCAAAGGGCTTATTCACACAGCAAGTGTGGTCATGATAAAATGGATGCAATTTTGTGCATATTCATCCAAACTACTTGCACCCAAACATGTTCCTTGTACTTCAGTATAACTATGCCAAGTGCCCATTGTCCTGCATTTTTCTGTTGAATGACACAGCGAATGAACCCTGGAGCTACCTCCTCCCAGAATGTTGCCGTAATTCCATACTACTCACAGTGTTGCATCAGTAGGCACCAAAGAATTCTGTACAAAGAATCAGGTGCAAATGTAATTTTATCAGAGATTACTCAATTCTCAGTCTAACCATTTTGGCCGTAACTTGCATCTGATTTGTAAATGAACTTTATTATTTTTCATGGATTGAGTTGGAATTGTGGGGGGAAATCCTGTATTGTGGATAAAAAAAGAGGATATCGGAATTTGCACTTTGCACACTGAAATGTCATCAATGACCATTCTTTAGTTTAATCCAGTGGTCCATGAGCAACATGTTGCTCCCCAACCCCTTGGATGTTGCTCTCAGTGGCCTCAAAGCAGGTGTAATTTTTTAAATTTCTGGCTTGGGCCAAATTTTGGCTGCATAAAAACCAAGTATAATGCCAAACAGAGCCTTCTGTAGGCTGCCAGTCTACATAGGAGCAATTAAGTAGGCAATTATAACTCTTATTGGCACCCTGGGAAACTTTCGGCATCCTTGTGTTGCTCCCCAATATTTTTTCCAATTGAATGTTGCTCATGGGTATAAAAGGTTGGGGATGTCTGGTTTAATCTAACAAACTGGCAAAATATACCACTATCAAAAGCAATATTAAGAACATTATTAATAGCTTGGTACATTCCCTGTCATTATAACATTGCTGACAATAGCACACTATTAATTATGTCTATCTCTGGGATCTTGGATTCTTTCTCAACTACTTCTCTCTTACTCTTCAGATATTTACATTACTCCATCATCTATCCACTCAATGTACTGGTGTGTAACACTGACTACCTACCATTGCTCATTGGATTCTTGGCTGCTCACTTTGCATAGCCCCCCCAATTCAGCTGCTACAGCACCTTAAACCAGGACAAGGGTCCTATCACTGGCTAAACCTTCCTAGCTTTACACATCACCGAGGAATGCTGTTATAGGTTACTTTAATGTAATGTAAAGTGACCTATAACATTTAATTTCAAAGGTTTGGGATGGATTTTTCAATTGCCTTCAGCCACCGATCTATAGAGGCAACTAGAGTGTCTGAAAAAAAAACCCAACTAGAGTACTAAGAAAAGAAAAATTGATTAGCATAATCCTCAAAATCCAATAAAATCCAGAAAAGCATGATTCTTGAATTCTATTCCTTTGCAACTGACTCTATATAGACTATATATAGACACGCCGCTACAGTACAACATGGGTAAGTGAGTTTTCCTGGAAAGAGTTCAGTCAAAGGAAAGGTCATTATTAAAGAATTCACATTCCACACTTTAATCTCATTTTGTACAAAGCTATCTTCCCCAATTATTGTTTTGTTATACTGCAATATGCTGTGTCTTTTAATCTTTAAACAAATGTTATAGAAGTGAAAATGCATTCTGTTAACAATGTGAGGAACACATGCTTCAAGTTAATTTTGTAGTATACTAATAAAATGTGTCTTTTTTAACAAAGAACTAAACTGACCACCTGGAATTTTCAAGATTTTAGTTGTTAACAAGTCGATGTATTCCATTCCATCATTTTTCACAATGCCGTGCTACACACTGCAACATTTAACAATGTCATCAGTGCTGTCAGGATAGAGATTTGCAACAATTACCATTTATTTAGGAACATGCCAAGAGTGCATACCATTATTCCCCTGGCTCTGTTCATCTAAAGGCTGCCTTATCATTAGTTACACCTTTTGAAAGACAAGGTCTCAATAAGTTTGGTCAAGGTTTCATTTGCAATGAGAACACGAGGAGCAGAGATGGAGGGTAACTTGTATTTTCCTACAAATGCTCTTGCTTCTATTTGACCTGTTTTTATGGTCATTTCCTATTTCTGCATGGGAACTTACAGACTAAACAGATGGAAGAAAAGAGTATAGTATGTAGAGAAAAGAGACTAGGCTAATAAAGAGTTTGAAGGAGGAGAGAAGGAATAATAGTTCAGAGAGTAGTCCCATGGTCCAAGGTTTTCTTGTGGGCCCCCAGAATCACAGACTGACCCTAATAATATATTTACATTGCTATCAATGTCCATTGCTTCTGTTTTCCCCATAGACATCAACACAAAAGAAGGGCCCAATAGTGGAACATTTCAAGCAGACTCATGCCTCACACACAAGTCCATGGCTTCCCAGTGCTCAGGATGCCAGACAAATACAACATTGCTCTTCTAGGTGGAAAGATGGTTTTACATTATATATGATAACATACAACTAAAGCTGGCCATAAACTGGAATCTCACCAAACAAGAGTCGCTTTCCCTCATATGCCCACCCTATGCCCCAATATCAGGTGACATTGATGGGATGCAGGCCATCAGAGCGAGGACCGCTTCAACAAGGGGATGCGCTCCTCGTCCCAACAGGATTTTTAGACTTGTCTGATCAATATCTGGCCTACTGGAGACCTCCATACACAGGCAGATAAGCTGCTGAAGTGATCTGTCTGCAGCTTTATTGGACTGTGTATAACATTAGAGGTCATTAATGTAATAGAAGCCAGTATGCAAAGTGTCAAAAAGGCCCCCAATTGGCCATTGTTTTGCACTTTGGCACACTGCTTTCTGGTCTTTCTGAATTGTCACAGATCTCTGCGCTTTATTTCAAAGACGTAAAACTGCACCCACAAATACAATGCTGACTGCATTCCTTACAGTTGGATTGGTTGTGTCTCCTACTCTATCCCCTTGACAAAGGACTGGGTTCCGAAAAATTGGAGTTTTCCCAATCCATACGTGTCTGCTTTGTCTGCTTTACTGCACTTAGGCCAATTGGTGGTATGTATATTGAAACTGAAAATTGTTTTGTGAACATCTACTATATAAAGAGCATTATATGTTAAACATACCATCTGCTATTCCTTTTTTCTGATGTTTAAATAGGTGTGCACTGAGCAATTGACCAACTTCTCCTACCCAACCCTAACATGGTAGGCGGTAAGGACAGGGCTGGCCTGCACCTCCGTTTACCATGTTTCGCCTCTTACATCTGAATTTTTAATAGGACACTAGCTTGCAGTATACAGAGCATTTCCCAGGGTGCAAGTACTTGAAGAGACGAACATTCCTCTTGCATTCCTTAGTGCTCTAGTACTTACATCCAGGGGAAAAGTAAATGACCCCTTTTATTACTATTAAGGGAAAGCACAGTGTGTAATTTTTTATCCATTAAAATTCAATAAACTAGGGCAAGGGGACAAAAATACCAAACTAGAGAAATGTGACCCTACAGTAATTGCACAGACAATATCATCCCGATATGTTTGTCTTCCAGTACAGAAATCCTGTTAAGAAAGTTTTCAGCTTTCCAGAATTCCTTGGCAGCGTATACCCAATGTTATTTATTATATCTTGGCATACAGATACATACCTTGGCTGCAGACTCTTCCAGATAGCAAGAGTGAACTCCTTAATAAGAGTTAAAATAGATGATCTGAAAATAAGAAAGTATGCTGTGCGGCTGCCAGGAATCTTTGGAAAGAAGTCTTTCCCCGACTTTATCCTGCTCATTTATCGTACTTACTGTATGTAAAAGTAATAATCACTGTGAGCTGGAATTAAGGCAATCTCAGTTCAAATTAGCAGCTTTCTTGCATTATAACATTTATTTGCTCTTTCCCTGCAGCTGTCTTTTTTTTTTACTCTTCCTTTGTACAGATTAACCCTAACCCAAAAATTGAATAAATTATTTGATCCAATTGTGTTTGTATCTGTTTTGACAATGTGACATAAATCACTCAAATGGTCATATCAATGTTTATAATCTGAATGTAATTAACTGTGGAGAGGTGAAAATTATTTTTTAACATAGCATGATAACTATACATTCTGTGCATTAAACTACTAAGACATACCCTCCCCTTTAAGCAAAACAGGGATTGTTTGTCCATATATTGCAATATAATTCAAGCTGGTCAACTGCATCAAAGTCATCACTGGCCTGGCCAGTCCTGCACTCTCTTTCATTTGATTCATTAAGATTTCTACTGCTTCAATATACATTTTTCATAGGGAATAACTTTTACCTGCTAATTGCAAACCCCCAAATGGTTACCCTTTTATTGGCCACCATTGGGATACCTATATACTAGGAATGAACAACTTTTTGGCAAGTTTCATGATTAGTGAATTTTTTCACAAATCTGCCCTAGAATTCCACTGTGTGCTTTATTAACACTGGCAAAAAATGCAAAAAAGAACCCCCTCCCCTTTGAATCCAATGCATTTGGTGCAAGAAAAAACATGGCCATTTATGGGGAAGTTAAGTTCATCAGTAACATATAAATATATATATATATATATATATACCCTATATATATACTGTATATATATATATATATATATATATATATATATATATATATACAGGTATGGGATCCCTTATCCAGAAACCCGTTATCCAGAAAGCTCCGAATTATGGAAAGCTTGTCTCCCATAGACTCCATTTTAATCAAATAATTCAGAATTTTAAAACTGATTTCCTTTTTCTCTGTAATAATAAAACAGTACCTGTACTTGATCCCAACTAAGATATAAATAATCCTTATTGGAGGCAAAACAATCCTATTGGGTTTAATTAATTTTTATTGATTTTTTAGTAGACTGAAGGTATGGAGATCCAAATCACGGAAAGATCCCTTATCCGGAATACCCTTGGCCCTGGATAACGGGTCCCTGTATATATATATACAATTATATATATATATATATATTTTTTTTTGCTCAACCTTTTTATTTTACTTTGTTCTGCTGATTTTAAATCGCACCCCTTATAACCTCTATAACAAGCAAATGTAATATGCTTTACTGATTCGTAGCTTTATGAAGTGCTTAATGAACTCTCCAGTTCTGTTATAGAACTTCAGTGATGCTAAAATGGTTCCTGATTGATAATATATAATATGCAGATACTTCACATAATAAAATAACTGACGTGACCTATTTTATTGCCACTTTCCTCTTCAGTAAGCAAGGTATTAATCAGTAAATGTTTAAGGTTTAATCGCTCTGTTCTGTTTAACATTGTTTCACATATCTAAATTACTGTCTTGGCCTATAATAGCCAGAAAAAATATATGCAGAACTTAGTCATTAAACTTCTGCTGGAAGAATAAAATAAATGAATGACTGGTTTCTTAATGATTATCTTAACATCTTCCATTAATAACGAAATATATTTCTACAAAACATAAATGCACATTTTGATGTCTGCCAATGGCCTTAAATAATTGCCAACTTGCTTTTTCATATGACAGAAAGTATAGTGGTGCGGCTTTACGGACGTCAATTGTGCACCTGTTAAGAACATTTGTAGCTTTTGTATTGGGACTTGTTCATTAAAGGATTGTTTAATTAAGCAAAGGTGACTGTGATGGCTTGGAAATGATCCAAGTTTGCTATAATGTCAAAGTTCCTTTTCCTTGTCTGCTTCAGAGACACTGGGCTGCTGTGCATATACAGGTATGGGATCCATTATCTGGAAACTCATTATCCAGAAAGCTCCGAATTACAGGAAGGCCATCTCCTATAGACTCCATTATAAGCAAACAATTTAAATTATTAAAACTGATATTCCTTTTTCTCTGTTATCCAAAATAACCTGGGTTCTAAGCATTCTGGATAATAGATCCCATACCTATATGTAAATGTGAATGTTTATTGCCAATGTTATTGGAATAGTGAAACTGCCATGGACAATATAGTTAACCTTGGTATTTCTTATAGTAAACATATAACATAAATACTGCCAGTGTATGAAAAAGTCAATAGAGTATTGCAGTAATGCAGTCAATGAAGTACTGGCACCATGGCAATGGCCATTGTAACTTCAATTTACCATATGTTGAGCCTTGTTATGATCATTGTTCCATTACAAACTTTCTACCAGAATCACTGCTTTAAGAGTTACATCTTTTTTTTAATAAAGTAACAGACTTTTCCTGATTTCCTGACTTTTTTTAAAGTCTATATTAAATCTTTAGTCTGGTTTGGTGGAAGAAACAACTGTACTCAAACAACATTAGGGTAGAATAATAAGAAAGAAGTGGAACTTGGAGAGATGTAGGAAAATCATCCTATTTTTAATTACCCCTTAAGGTCCCCATACACCCCACCTACGGGTGGGCGATATCAGGGAGCGTGTAGTTAAAAAAAATATTTTGATCGTATTGGCGGCAAGGGGCAGTCGGTTTGGGGACCGCATCAACGAGCCGATGCGGTCCCCGACCCGACTGAATTTTCTAACCTGGCTGATCGATCTGGCCAATTTCAGGCCAGATATCGGTTGGCCAGGCCCCTTGTTTCTGCCCCTACATGGGCAGATAAGCTGCCGAATCGGTTCAAGGGACCGATATCGGCAGCTACAATCTGCCCGTGTATGGGGACCTTTACCCACATCTTTTATCTGTTCATAGGGCTCAGGTGACAAGGGGAACCAAATTTTTTATGTACACATTGCAGCTTCCATGTCATTTGATTTGTTACCTCCCCCTATGGTGGGAAACTAGAATAAAGCTGCCCTGCTACCACTGACACTGCACTCTGCTCCTTGTGCAATAAGGTTTACAATTTTTTTTAACCCTTAGTGTTCTTGCAGTTTTGTCCAGCCCCTTTGTATTTGGCCCATTATATGCATTGAGCTCAGTATAAAAAAGTTATAAAGGTCAACTAAGCTTGAAACGTGTTTAGACTCCTTTACTGTTGCCCCAGGTGCAAGTGCAAGAGCTCAAAGGAGCAATGTACTCTTTAGAGCCCATGCACTTCCCTGGTGTGCCTGGGGCAATTGCTTCTGCTTTGGTAGCTTTGGTAGCAACTTACTCTCAAAGGGATGTCCAAATGCCAACCCAGTCCGAGTGTCATGAAACCAGTCCTGCCAAATGCAGTGTTGTATTCACAGAAGAGGCGCAGGTCTGTGCATTGGAGTTCAAAGACCTGCTCCTGTAGAACTAAGCGTGGAACAGGTTGCAAAGTCCTGCACTGCACTTTGTAAAAAAGATCTGTTCTGATCAACAAATGTAATAGCGGCATTTTGTTGTCATTGTCAGGCTTCCATTATCTTTCTAAACCTGCTTACATTACATATGGCTACTGATTGTAACAGGACAATATGCGGTATTCTCATATTCTTAATAAAGCTTTGATAAGAAAATAATAAAAATGACATTTGAATAAAAAAATCAAAAAAATATACAACTGCACAAAAAAAGTTGTATGTTTTGCAGTTTCTTTTAAACATGAGCACGTTTTTTCCTCAGCCTTGAAAATATGTAAATTGGCCTCTCACATGTAAAAATCCACTACATATTTACACTAAAATGAAATACAAGTGAGATACAAGTTGTTCTTGGTGTTTTTGTTTTATTTATTTTCTCAGACTAAAATTGTTTCTTAATCTAAAATTCACAATTTTTAAATTGTTTTTGTAAATTTGCCACATAATGAGCCAGATTCAATTCAGTGAGAATGTTTATTACATGAAAACTCATGGGCGAGATTCAACTTTCAAATACCCTTCCTGTATGCACATCGCAGATATGCATGCCTCTCCATGTTTAAAAATATTTTTTTCATTTTTAGGCCACTTGGGTTCATTTTCTTTGGACTGATAATGCAAATCATACTTTTATCTCTATGGTATCACCTTCTAGGTCACATGCTTTTTATTATAGAAGATGACTACTGATAAAAATGAGTCATTTTTGCCTTCATTCTCCCTTTTATTTTCCTTTCATTATGCAATACAGAATAGTTCTGCCAATAGAATGTTATGCCACCTTCGATTTACATTTAGCAAACAAGGAAAAATCATTTTTTGTGCATTTTCCGCTTTTTGTTAAATGTAAATCAAAGGTGACGTTTTTTTCACTGTTTCTTGTTGAATATTTCTGGTTTTAGAAAAGTAAAAGTTAGTGGGTGCATAAAATTGTATCATTTCTACTGTAATTACAGTGACAGAGAGGAGAAAATGTTCATAAATGCAACTGTGCGTCACAATAGAAAACAGTTAGGAGTTACACAGTTATATCATTACAGGTATGGGATCCGTTATCCGGAAACCCGATATCTAGAAAGCTCCGATTTATGGAAAGCCTGTCTCCCATAGACTCCATTTTAATCAAATAATTCAGATTCTTAAAAATGATTTCCTTTTTCTCTGTAATAATAAAACAGTGCCTTGTACTTGATCCCAACTAAGATATAATTACCCCTTATTGGGGGCAGAACAGCCCTATTGGGTTTATTTAATGGTTAAATGATTCCTTTTTCTCTGTAATAATAAAACAGTACCTTGTACTTGATCCCAACTAAGATATAATTACCCCTTATTGGGGGCAGAACAGTCCTATTGGGTTTATTTAATGGTTAAATGATTCTCTTTTCTCTGTAATAATAAAACAGTACCTGTACTTGATCCCAACTAAGATATAATTACCCCTTATTGGGGGCAGAACAGCCCTATTGGGTTTATTTAATGGTTAAATGATTCCTTTTTCTCTGTAATAATAAAACAGTACCTGTACTTGATCCCAACTAAGATATAATTAATTCTTATTGGAGTCAAAACAATCCTATTGGGTTTAATTAATGTTTTATTGATTTTTTAGTAGACTTAAGGTATGAAGATCCATATTATGAAAAGATCCTTTATACAGAATACCCTTGGTCCCAAGCATTCTGGATAATGGGTCCTATACCAGTATTATCAAAACAACAATGGGCTCATTCAACAAAGTCAACATTTTTCCATGATTCAAATTTATTTGAGCAAAAACTTTCAAATTTGAATTACCGTATTTTCCGGTGTATAAGACGACTTTTTAACCCAGACAAATCTGGGTTAAAGTCGGGGGTTGTCTTATACGCCGGGTACTTGCTTGCAGGGCCCCCCAGCATCCTCCACCACCCCTCCCGCTCGCCTGATTCATCCGGCTTTAAAGGGAACGGCTTTATCCACCACCCCTCCTGCTCGCCTGCTGTTTCCTCCGGCTGCTTAGGTTGCGCCTCGTGCGCGCTGACGTGACGCGTATGCACAGGGCGCAACCAATTAACCGCTGACCACCAATGAGCCTGTAACGCTTTAAAGGGGTCAGCGGTTAATTTTATTGGTTGCGCCCTGTGCATACGCGTCACGTCAGCACGCACGGGGCGCAACCTAAGCAGTCGGAGGAAGCAGCAGGCAATCGGGAAGCGTGGTGGATGAAGCCATTACGTTTAAAGCCGGAGGAAACAGCCGGACGCAGCAGGGGTGGTGGAGGACACTTGGGGGAGCTGAAGTATGTGGGGGAGGATGTGGGGAGCTGAAGTATGTGGGGGAGGATGTGGGGAGCTGAAGTATGTGGGGGAGGATGTGGGGAGCTGAAGTATGTGGGGGAGGATGTGGGGAGCTGAAGTATGTGGGGGAGGATGTGGGGAGCTGAAGTATGTGGGGGAGGATGTGGGGAGCTGAAGTATGTGGGGGAGGATGTGGGGAGCTGAAGTATGTGGGGAGGATGTGGGGAGCTGAAGTATGTGGGGGAGGATGTGGGGAGCTTAAGTGTTGGGGGGAGCTGAAGTATGTGGGGGAGGATGTGGGGGAGCTGAAGTATGTGGGGGAGGATGTTGGGGGGAGCTGAAGTATGTGGGGGAGGATGTTGGGGGGAGCTGAAGTATGTGGGGGAGGATGTTGGGAGGAGCTAAAGTATATGGGGGAGCATGTTGGGGAGGATGCTAGGGGGAGCTGGATGATGTTGGGGAGGATGCTAGAGGAGCTGGATGATTTTGGGGAGGACGCTAGGGGTAGCTGGATGATGTTGGGGAGGACGAGCTTTAGGATGCTGCGGGGGGGAGATTGAGGATATTTTAACTGCAAAAGTTGGGGGTCGTCTTATACGCCCAGTCGTCTTATACGCCGGAAAATACGGTATGTTTTTTCAAAACTCAAATGTTTATAAAAATATTTATAAAGCACAAAAAAATTAATAATTTTCCTTTGCAAAATTTTGCGTTTTTTTAAACCCATGTAAAATGTCAAGAAGAAAACTAAGCTGATGCATTTAAGTTTTTTTTCATGGTTTTGTTTGATTGAATTTTTTATATTCAATTTTTTATATATCAATAAGCAACAATTCAGTTTAGTAAAAATTCAAGTTTATTCGAATTGAAAAAAAAACCCCTCTAAAATTCACAAATTTGAAAACTGATAAATAAGCCTCCAAAAGTTATATTCCACCATGTAATATCAATAACTATTGCATATTAATTAGAGAAACAGCAAGTCTTGCATTTTATTCCAATATGCCCGACTAAAACTAAAAATAAACTTGTCAATTTTTGTAAAATCAAAAGAATCAAAAGAAAACAAAACATTCTTTTTTGATAAATAGCCAGTATTCAGATGGATTTAGATAGACTCCCCGGTTCTGTCTGTAATAGATCTACTCCTTGTCATAACATAGACCTGTGGTGCTCTGGTTATCTTTATTGAATGTGTTATGATGATAAATGGAAGCACTTGTCTATGTAACATTGTGTAATATTTCTTAGCAAAATGCATACACTTTTTTTTATAAGTAAGGCAATTTAATAGGCAATTTTTAGCTAGCACCTCTTCAGCATATTTGCACTAAGATTCATTGCACCCGTCTGTTCATATGAATAGTGCCCAAGTATTGATACAAGGGAACCCTGGAGCTACCACAACACGAATGTAAAGCAATGACGCAATCCCCACTCAGTTTTGAGTGTATCCAATTCCCAAAAGCACAAGTACAACAGAATGCTTTTTAGTGCAGTGGATGCAATTGCAGTGGGAACTATTGCACTGGAATTATGGGGGAAAGAGGCAGCATTGTGGGTACAAAAAATGGTGAGTTGCATCTGAAAATACACTTTGCAAACAAGGTTGCAGTCTTCAATAATGTATATAAATAATATATATATATGCTATTAGCATACATAGGGCCTGATTCACTAAAGGGCGATAAAAATTATCGCACGCTTTTTCGCGTTAAAAAACGCAAAATAACTTGCGCGCGATTCACCATAGTATTATCGCGTGTGAAAAATCGCCATTTTCGCATGGGGTATTTCTCGCACTAGTTTTACCGTTTTGCGTTAATTTCCGCACTGAAAAGAATACGATCGCATGATTCACTATAACTTTTGCGCGCTAAATATCGCATTCGGCTATACGAAAATTAACACCTACTACAGGCAGGCGAAAAATTATACAAAAGTACAGTAAATGATTTTTTGCAATAAAATATGGACTTACAGTGTTATTTATTTAAGTATGTGTTTCCCCTAGAGTGACGCAGCCGCCAGTTTGCAGCGAAATGTTCATTTTTAATACAGTAATTTTCCGCAAGTATTGGCGTGTATGGCTAACATGGCGTGCGTTCATTTGCGCAACTATTTCTATTTGGCTACAAGTGATGAAATGTTTCGCCAGGCATGGATTCGCAGCGAATTTTTGGACGTGCGTTGAATTTTTTCATGGCGGATTTTTTCATGCGTTTCGCAAAACAATCCGCCAATGGCAAAACGCATGAAAAAATTCGCCACGCAAAAATTCACCGCACATCCACAAATTGATACAAGTGTCAAAAAATAATAGTCATGGGCAACAATTTTTTTGCCCGCACAACATTTTTGCCGTTTCGGGGATCTTTCGAAAGATTTGCTAATTTTTCACTAAAGAAACCAGAACACATTTGCTCATCACTAGTGGCTACTATTTATAAGCATCTACTATTTATATGTGGCTAATATTTATATACACCATTTTTATGCTTCGACAATTTTTATACACTATTTCTATGCTACCATTCATATTCGGTGATTATTTGCGTAATTTAGCGCATGTACAGGCAAATACCGCATTGAAATAGTCTTTCGCGAGTTAAATAACGCTTGCAATATCGCGCGTAAAAAGGCGCGAGTATGCTTATAGTGAATCGTGCGAAAAATCGCCAAAATTAAGTCGCTTCAAAATGGGCGTGGGTGCGTCAAATTGGGCGCGGTTTCGTAAATAAGGGCACGTCGTGTAAAAAAAAGCATGGTCGCGTCAAAAAAGCGTGGGCGACAAAAAATAGACACGGGCGACAAAAAAGATGTGGGCAACAAAAAAAATTGTGCGACAAATGCGTTTCGCAAATTTTCTTGCTGTTTAGCGCATTTTATGGCGAAACGGGACATATTCGCTCATCACTATATGGTTAATTTCACATGGTACATAGCTTGTTTTCTGTGCAAACCAAATATAGAGACTTATATTGAGACTTTGAAGACAGAAGAGTAACAAAATAATAAAAATTACCAGCATACAAGCTTTAACTCCCTTCGGAGTGGTGACAAGTGCAATCCTTTTGCTTTATGTATGTTTATGGAAGAGTCAAATTAACACTGTTCTTTAATTCACACCAGTCACACTGTCCCGAGCAAGTACTGCTAAATGCTAACCTAATTTAATTATAACTGACTAACAATAAGATACTTTGAAGGCAACGATAAATATTGTAGAAATGAAATGTCACAGACAATGTTAGAATTGGTTCATCTACAGTCAGCTCTGGGATGCTGTAATGAAAAGCATATGTCTTCTTCTTTCATGTAATTCCAAGTGTCACATTCTTGTGTCTCCTACAGTACAAATGCCCTCAAAACCTTACTGTTCTTACACAAGTCTAAAGACACAATAGAAAAATGAATGATCACCACACTCCTAAATGTGGTGAGAATCATCCCGTCTGTTTATTATGCATTTTAAGAAGATGTGATTTATTTGTGTGTTGTGTGCCAAAAACAACTGTCAGTTGCTCTCCTTTAGACATGTCTTTCATTTTATTATGTTAGCTATCAACAGCAAGCGTTTAGACATGAAACATATTGTTTTAAACATATCTAACACTAATAAGGTCAGACAATGCTCTGATATTATATTCCCTGGGAAAAGCAAGTTGATACAGCTTTTGCTTCTCTGGGTTTGGACGGCATTGAAAATATTTCAAAGTTCTAGAAAATCATGACGTTTTTTTTTTAAGTTTTCTAAATACATTCCAGATAGATAGTACGGCCTGGGGAACAGAAAAGACTGCTAGAAAGTGTAATGCCACCCTGCTTATGGCTTAAGGTGGCTGTACATTACTGCATCATCTTCCACACATTAGCTGTGGGCTGAATGGACAGATACTGTGTGATATATGGTATGGGCACCTTTCTATTATTCCATTTGTTGAGGCCAACAACTTGATCAACACTACAGGAGGAGCTGTGGCTTCTTTTCACATCCTACTTTGAGGCCCCCTACTAACTGGCAGATTTACTGCTTTGGCAGAAAACATTATGCAACATGTCATATCTGATACCCACAATACAAAAATATTGGTCTAGATTAGCTCTTCTTCAATGTTAATAAATACTCCCCTATGTGTGGGACAAACCTGAATCATTGGTATTGTGAGAGACTGGGTCCCTGGTACTTTTTAGCACAGTGCCTCCACCTAGCGGGATCCAGGAACGCTCCTACAGATGGCGCCACTAGGAACAATAATAATACACACAGTCTTTGATAAACTCAATAACTGTTTATCTTAAATGAAAGGGGAAACATACAGGTATATGAAACACTCCAAGCATAATGGCAATAAGGGTCTCAATAACTTACTTTGTCAGCACAATCTATATCACTAACGAAAGGAATAAAGTGTTTTAATGTAGCCCCCAAAACACAGTCTCTGTAACCTTTAAGTGCTCCTTTAGCACACTGTCACTTTAAAAGTTAATACTCTGTCCAAAGTCTTTTGAGGTGCTTTACATGGAATCTTTAGGCAAGTCCAGCACTTACAGATGTGAGTGTGACTACCAGCCCCTTTAGATGCTCAGATTGGGATCCCCCTGCAGGTGGTTTTTTTTCCATTTTGGATTCATCCCAGGATCTTTCTCTCTCCAGGCACAGGATATACCCGTCTGGTACCAGCCTTTTCCAAAGGACTTCTTCTGGTAGGGTTGCCACCTTTGCCGGGTTATAAACCAAATCAAAGGGGGCATATGGGATGACGTTGGCGGCGTGCAGTCATCATGCAAAGCACCATTGTGTCCGGCGGATAAACTAACTCTGCCCCCAATGACATCACGTTTCCAGAAATGTCATCACACAATGACTTCATGTGATGACGTTTTCGGCAACGTGATATCATTGGGGGCAGAGGGTTTTCAACATCCAAAAAGACGGGCAAAAGGTTTTGACCCAGACAGGACCTTGAACAACCAGTCTGTCAAAACCACACAGGCGATCCATTGCAAGAGGATGGTAAGTGTGGGGACCCAGCACTAAGTCTACTTTAAAAAGCATTGAAAGACAGACCTTAAAATACTGCAGCCAATCTTTTCCCAATCCCCAAATGGCCAATGCCAAAACTAATTACAAAAAAAAATATTAGCACAAAAAGGCTGTGGAGAGACATTGGGGCAGATTATCTGCCATCAAATAATTACTATATTTTCAAGTTCCATATATAGGGTTCCTTTAGCACTACATGCCCATGTGATGGAACATTGAGTCTCAAAATATATCTTTTTCAGGTATAATGATACAAAAATACACTTTGCATTATAAAGTACTGAAAACTGGGTTAATAAAAGCTGAATTATGCTCAAGAAAAAAAGCAAATCTATTTTAATACTCATGCTATATAGAAAATTCTGTTTGCTGTTCAGAGAAGCATATGCACATTCTTCACCTTGCAGTGAAGCCATCGCTGCTGCCCTAAAGAACTTCAGTTGCCGCTCAGCCTCAACAGTAACAATTCACACGGTGAATAAAAATTAATTCACGTTTTACACAGACTCTCTGTTACCATAATCCAATCCTTTTTTTGTGTGGCATAGTTTTTGAAAACAATTATCCTATTAAAACGGCTGCTAGAAACTGTTTAGGAGCTTTATACAGAACTTCCTCACCAGAGCAATCATCTAATACTAATATGAATAAACACAAATATGACATTAAATTAGAATGTCTATTCAGAATTACCTTTGCCAAAACGTTTTTGCTAACAATAGTAGACTAGTGCATGTTTCTCACTTCAGTCTGCTCAGTGTCTAACTACACACTGAAAGGGAAGATAGACATGGAAAACATTGTTATAGTCAATAGAAATGTGTTGGAATAGAATTAGACATACCTTTTAGTGAATTCAAAGTTAAAAATAAATCATCATTGAACAGGTATGGGATCCATGATCCAGAAACCCATTAACCATAAAGTTTCAAATTATGGGAAGGCCATATCGCATAGATGCCATTTTAATCAGATAATTCTCAATTTTAAAAATTGTTTTACTTTTCTTTGTAATAATAAAACAGTAGCTTGTACTTGATCCAAACTAAGATATAACTAATCCTTATTGGCGGTAAAACAACCCTATCGGGTTTGTTTAATGTTGAAATAATTTTTTTTGTAGGCTTAAGGTAGGAGATGAGCTATGAGCGAATCTGTCCCGTTTTGCTTCGGCGAAAATTTAGCAAAACGGCAAAAATGTCACACGTCAAAAAAAAAATTGTCACATGCGTCATTATTTTGTCCCACGCATCAATTGTTTGACATGGGCGGCAATTTTTGGACAGGGGTGAAATTTTTTGTCATGCAGCTAATTTTGACGCCTGTTTCGCGTAACAATCTGCCAATGGTGAAATTCGCGCAAATTCATGCCTGGCGAATAATTTTGCCCATTACTATAGGAGATACCTTAACTGGAAAACCCCAGGTCCCATTCATTCTAAAATAAAAGGTCCTATACCTGTATAGAGTTTATCACCCAATTATACTGCTAATTGAGCAGTAAGACTAAAAATAGATAAACTTGTCCCTACAAGCCTGTTTTAAGAGGCGCACATTCACATGTCATTGCATAGTAATGGAGTGGGATCTGGCTGAGGGCATCAGAATGAAGTTAGCCATCTGGGGCTGATGTTTACAGGTTACGTAGACTCATGAAACAGACCCCCCAATTGTGTTGGCTGTAATAAGAACACTTATACCTGTCTTATACATTTGATCACCAATGCTAAGAAGCCAAAGAAAGGAATCAGATAACCAATAAGTGGTGAACACGTTAATGCATAATCTTTTGTCTAGTCCAGAGAGTGTTTATGTTTGTCTTTGACTCTGGAGGCAATGAACATGCAAACTCAAGTTGTTTCTAGGTGAGTCCTCTTGAATACATTCATGCTTCCCTCTCTCTCTCTTTCTGGGTAAATGTCCTCCACATAACTAGGACAGTTAAAACTACTGCCATTATTTTACACATCCTTGGCTCAGGATTTTTAACTAACAGAAAACATTTTACAGATTAGATAGAACCACATGTTTCTGTTCAGCCTGGTGTACATTGCTTTCTGCTGCATGTCTCAAATCTGTTTGTCAGTCTATAAGCTTAGGGGTCTTCTTTCTATTGCAGACTTAGAAAGGGCCCTGAGCGTAGAATACTAAAGACTGAATTGTGCCTCCAAATTCATTTCATTCTGTCTGGAGTTTACACAGTGCACACTGTGGGGTTTGAGAGTGCATACAACCAAGCTTTAACACTTTAAAAATACTGCATATCTGTATTGCAATTTAAATGTCTATCTAGAAATAAAATGGAAATACTATAAATGAGTGACCTTAAACAGTTTCTAATTGCACAGCCTTTGGACAAATATAGAGAACAAACCTAACTTTAGACCGTTCATAGCCATACGAGGTGATTCAGAACAGGTCCTACATGCATGAGTTATGTGCTCTACCTTATTAAAGACACTTGCACACAAAAAGAGACAGGAGGTTATAGATTACATCAGAGAGGTATCTCTGGTTTCAATACTTTTATCAGCTATGGCGATTACTTCTAAGGTAGTGGCAAGATGGACCTTATAACTTACAGATGTCATACACATTGTTTCCCTCCATTGGCTGTATTAGTCTTACATCAATTACATCAATATTTTACTGGAATAGTTCTGAGCTTTAACTCTACAATCAAAAACAGACTGTCATCCTTAATTCTTTAAGGAGTATATCAATGATAAACCGGGGTGTATGATTTCAAAATTCTTTGGGGTATGTTACATTTCATCACAGAAAATTGAACTATGATTAGATGAGGGAAAAATTAAAACAACTTTGGCCAGAAACCAGGGCAAACATTTAGAGTAAAAATAATATATAAGCTTTAAAGAGACTTCGGCATTTGAGGCCCCTACTTTCGCTATGATATAATAAAGTACACAGCCTGCTGGCCAAAACAGAGCATAACCTGATATATGATTCTGGGCAACAGCATGGCCTATCTTTGGGATTCATTAGCCAACCTTCTTTGTATGTACTAAATTAAGGTTAATCATTGAATGCATGAAAAGTTGGGTGTTGTCCCGCTCCATACTATATTAGGTATCATCCCCTTTGAAGAGTGGATTCAGTTGCTGAGGTTTGATCTACTTTAGGAGGAAATTCTGTGTTTCCTGGGAGGTCAGGCACCTGGTTCAGATCCTGTGTCTGCGTGTCCATGTGCCTTCTCAGCAAAATGAATAATACACTGTTAAAAGACAAGTCTTAACCAGGCACAAAGAAATTTGCCCCTTTAATGATTAATGAAAAGATGATTACTAGTGGGATGACTTCCATCCTGTCACGGGGCTTTTGGAGAAGACATTGACTAGTGGCTTTTTACAAGAAGAAATTAAAACCAGGATTTCTTGGCCAATTTACTGTGTAGCAAAGAGAAGATTAAATATGTGCCTGTGCCATTCACTAATAGATATTATGTTGGGAAGTTGTGGATTTAGAACACTATCAGTTTTTTATTGATTTTGGCTAAGTTAGAAGAACGATAAAAAAAGTCACTGCTTGGCGAATTCAAGAAAATATTCTTCCATTTTTTTTAGAAAATTAGGCCACTTGTAAGTTTTTCTCTAGTGTTTTTTGGATTTCTTTGTTAGGGCAGATCTGACAACCATGATTTGACATTTACTATATTTTTATTTGTTTAGGGTTTTTTGGAGGGTTGATCAGCAGATGTCTATTTTGTAGCCTTTCTTTCTACTTCCCTGTGGGCCCATGCTGTATTTTTATACCATTTTCTGTGAACATACTTGTATTTCTATTAATAATAAATAATGAGTGATTGATTGCTTCAGTCATCTTAACACAATGTAGAGAGCAGGTCTTTAATATGCTCCTACATATACAAGCACCCATATGCCAATTATGGGTTTATTTAGTAAAAGGCACAATTTTTTCCCAGGTGCAGGAACCCATAGCAACCAATCAGCAGGTATCATTTACTAGTTACCTGTTTAAAGGCAAATTATTATTATTATTATTATTATTAATACTTATTGGTCCTATTGAATGCAAGTTAGTGGCATTTGACACTCATTTTTTCCCACTGTATATTTAAATTGTATCCCTTCCAGCATGGGGCATTAGTAGCTGTATTAGAGTCTGATTAGCATCCGATTCACTTCATACATCATATGGCTATTAGAAAACTATATCTGTATACAGAAGTCAGCTGATCACCTCCCATATTATATCATTAATATTACCAAGGCACTGTAGGACTGGACTTCCAATTATCTGGTATGTGTGAAACACTAAATAAATGTATTACGTCAGTTAAGGACAACATTATGCCCAACATTTTGGGTATATGAGCTCTATTGGGTCTATATGGGTCTACTGATACAACCTGCAAAGGGAACCCTGGAGTTATTGCTATTTCCAAGTAATAAACACAGCACCAGAGGTGTTCTAGATGCAACATTTTATTAGGCCACATCATCAATGATCTTGTGGCCTTTATTCTGGGAGCCACACATCACCCATGTGTTTAGTTTAGATTCAGGAATTATCCAGTACTGTACTGATTTTGAGCTGGAATCAGCAATGGAAGTTGTCCAGTTTGCTTTAATGCAGGGCATAGATTCTTTCTTTCTGTTTCACTCTGCCCATTGAGGGCCCCTACTAAACCATCACAAATTTGCATCTTTAAATCTTTCCTTTTATCTTAAAAAAGAATTCAAAGGGTTGAGGAAGTGAATAGGCATATTTCAAAACACTCAGCATGCTTATCTGAAATAGCAGGAGAGAAACAGATAAAAGTGATATCAAATGTAAAACAGGGGGTAAAAGAACAAGCCAAGAGCTCTCCAGTGAATTCCTTGAACCCAGTGTTTTTGCGTGGACTGTACCTAGCCCTAACGGTCTATTCTGAGCAATACATGATGATGAATGAGAAACAGAACAGCTATTAGAGATAATCTAATTAAATGATCTGATTTCAGATCTGGCCCCAGTTTAGAGGCCACTATCTTTCTTTACTGTTGAACTGCTGAGGCCAGTAATTGGGAGATATTTTCTGATGTAAATCTATTTTGATCCATCTTTGATCCTACATTTCTGTAGTTGCAGTATGTGAGTACATAGAGACCAGATATGCTCCAAAGATGCTGTTCAGAATCAATACCACATTCATTTTTTCTATTTACAGATTTAGAATGTGAATGGGGAACTTTCTGTTAGAATTAACTTTTAGTAAAATGTACTGTAGATACTGATATTCAGAAGTCTTTTTCAAGGTTTTTTATATTATTTTTTTCTTTGTCTAAATAAAAAAAGTAGAGTTGTATGTGGTTGTTGGGGGTGGCAGAGCTCAACAGCCTGATTGCAGATACAATTCAAACAGAAACAATGTGGAGCAATCCTTTTATTTTAAAGGCAAATTTTTTGACCTGAAAGAACAAAAGATGTGATCCATGTTCTGTGTTCCATGAGCTCCTCTTCCACATGCCCTGTGTTTAATACCCTCCCTTTACCTGGAGAGGACTTGTGTTGACCTGCTTCCTTGTTGCATTGGTTACAAAGCTGATTGCCATGGATCTGTTGGTGTTCTTGTGGTCTCAGCTAACCTTGTCTGCTTTACTCCTCATCCAATATGCTGGGGTGGCCACAATATGAAGTAATTTCTTGCCTTTTCTTGAGCCTTTACTATCACACTGCTATTGTACCTTTGTACCCCTAGTGGAATGGCTGAGCAAAACAACTGATGCTAGTAGACATTTTCTGCCTATTATTATGTCTGCAGTTTTAGACTGAAAAACATGCACTTACAAGTTAGAACAATTGTAAGTGGATATTATGCAATAAATATCAGAAATATACTCTGCTTTCTTTAACTGCAATCCATAATTGTACTGTCTTATAAAATCATTTCCATGCAGTTCATCAAAATAACCTGAATTGGCTCATTCCTGCTCTCACATCTTACTAAGAAACATGTATGAAGGAATCTACCTTTATGAATAGTGGTTATGTGTTTACAGTTGTGTCTTTATTAGTGATTTGTAGATGGACTTGTGTAACTAAATGAGCCCTATACTTCTTTGCTTTTGAATTCTATTTGGTTGTTAAAAATGAAGGTCATAGAGAAAGTTAAGCATGAATTGGAGTTTCTCTGATAAGCAAATTACATTTCCGCTACCCTATGTATGGGTGTGGGATGGAGCAAAAGCATTTAATAAAAGCTTGATTTATATCTTATTTCCTATAAGTCAATTAAAAAAGGCGATAATGTGAACATAAATATTGAATGTTTACTGCGTAGGCATCCTGCAAGGACCTTATTGACACCAGTAAAATATAATGAGTTTTTGACAGAGCTGGCAGGATCCTTAAACTGATATGAGGTTACTGGAAAATTAAAACTTCTTAAATGTTGATGGTCTACTAATTCTGCAATTGGCTCAGTACTTTTTAAAAGTTATGCATCATGATTTAATCAAAAATGTTAGTCAAGAGAATGTTTGGGTGATATTTTGTAGCTGCATTAATACCTGGGCAAAGTAGCTTTTTAGAGAAGCCACATTTATTTGGAGAAATAAAGTTAACAACGAATTACTGATCATCTCCTGACATAGGTGGGAAACATAATGAGTCTCTAAATCTTGTTATTGACATATTAGCTCTGCAGTGACTGTTCTGTTTCAATGAAGCAATATTATTGTGATTACAAAAAGGTTAAGGATTTAAGTTTGCGTGTGTCTTTCTATAAGGTCCCCTTGTACTAAAGGGGTGAGATTTACCTGTGCTTAACTCAAATTTAGTAAATACTGGTATGGGATCCCTTATCCGGAAACCCGTTATCCAGAAAGCTCTGAATTACGGAAAGCCTGTCTCCCATAGACTCCATTTTAATTAAATTATTCAGAATTTTAAAACTGGTTTCCTTTTTCTCTGTAATAATAAAACAGATATAATAATCCTTATTGGAAGTAGAACAATCCTATTGGATTTAATTAATGTTTTATTGATTTTTTAATAGACTGAAGTATGGAGATCCAGATCATGGAAAGATCCCTTATCCAGAATACCCTTGGTCCCAAGCATTCTGGATAACGGGTCCTATACCTGTACAACTAAAATTGGATATGCAGTGTGTCTACTTGTTGGAGTAGGTTTATCAAAATGTGAGTTTAGAGCTTAATAGATATAAATTTATCCACATTCTATTCATTTCTATAGAATTTTTACAAGCCTATTTATCAATGGGTGAACTCACCATTTGATAAATATGCTTCTAAAAATCCCATAGGAATGAATAGAAATTTTCAAGTATTAACCTCTAATCTCACATTTTGATAAATCTGCCCCATAATGTCTGGATTTGTTGTACTTAACAGTAATGCTATGCTTGTCCTTGCACTTCCTATGTGCTTCAAATAAATTGTGGGAGGGGGAGATGGTATTTACTTATGCATAATAACTATTCTATAAGTCTGAAAAAGAGGTAGCAATTAGGGGAAGGGAAGAACTCATTATATGAAGATCTGTTTCTCTTTTACATAGTCATGAACAATTTGAGATAGGTTGCCAACATGGTCAATTCAGCCAACCCAAAAGCTTGGCCTGTTATGGTACCAAATGATGACCTATTCAATTAGCATTTGCTTGGGAAGAATGGAATTTATTACTGGACAAGAACTGCATAAAACTGTGGATGGATCTGTTCTACCAAATGAAGCACATCAATTCAACAGAAACTAGGTTTCCTTCCAAGGAGTATAACCTGCTGATCTTCTATTGAACCAGTCAGCTTGACAAAGGACACTATGCAGTCAAAGCCTTTTATCATTTATGTCTCTATTTAACTGTGGATGGGGTCTGCACAAGGTCTCCATTTGGATCATACCAGTAAGCATTGCAAGATCTTCTTAACTGGATCATGTTGAGTATAAAAGAGTTCTGGAAGTAGGTTATAAGAATCACTAACACCGGAAGCTGAGATTTTTCTGAAACGTAGACCTAGATTAACTTTTTTCCCCACAATATCTTCTCGCCTAAATGAGCAAGTGTCACGTCCCTTGACTTCTATCAGGTCTACAAACATCTGTGTTTGCTCATTTTGAAAGTTGAACTTTTCATAAAAAGGTAGTATTAAGCTTTATTCATATTTGTTACAATAGGTTAAATAATCAAAACAGTGAACTAACCAGGAGTTCTTAAATAGCATCTTACAGGAAGTGAGGCAGTGTTTATTTTGTGGTATATACTGTAATCTGTAAGAAAATGTCTGTAACCTGAAATGTTATAGGTTTACAGGTTATATGCTTCCAGGACTCCATGCATATATTTCCAGAACAAAATCATAGCATTAAATATATATATATATATATATATAAATCTGATTTCATTCTTAAATCATTTTCTAAAAGTAGTCATTTTCACTTTCACTCAGAAAAGAAACTTTTTTCTTCAATATTTGACACTCTGAATTTAATCTCAATATTGTGAATGTCCTACCTAAACAAGACCATATTTTAAAGATATTTGGATTAGTTTTGCATTGAACTTTAATAGTGGCCTGGAGTCTGAAATATAAATCATGTTACTGATTAGCTGCTACATGGAGGAGCTCTTTGCACACCCGGAGTCAGTGGGAGTGTGTATTGGTAACAGATGATTATATGTGCTATATTTTAAAAGAAGAATGTTAAAGCTTCTGGGAATAATTCATATTTTGAAAGGTATTATCCTACAAAACGAAGACAGATACAGACACAGAAACATGAGCAGACTTTTGCCGGATACAGACACGGAGAAACAAACAGAAGGAAGGTGGCTTTGGTGGAAACGAAGACATACATCCCCTGCCCGATAGTCTTGGAACTCAGAACACCAGAGGAAACAATCAATTCTGACACAAATATCCTGATAACCCATTCATATTACAGATAGTATTCTCCTAGAGATGATTAAGTACCAAACTGGATATTGAAAGTTTTTGCATTGGTCCTGAGGAGTTATTGCTTACTTCGTGGACAGATACTGTACATGTTTCCGTTGGCCTGTAAGCCTTGCCTAATTTAAAATTACCTTCACAAGAAAACATTGATATGATGTTTGTATGCTCTGCGTGTCATTGTGACACCCAGAAATGCAATAAAAATGTAAGCAAAAAATATGATGATGCAACAACAAATTTGAAATTTGATAATGCAAACTCATGTGGCTTTTACTGATTCTTACAGAAGATCTATGAAGATATACAGTATAAAGTTAACAGAATAACACTTTATTTATATAAGTAATATATACAGTATATATAAAACATAACTAATTATTTTTGATCAGATTATTACATAAAAATGTTAGTATTCATTATTTTTTTTTTTGCCTTCCTCTTCAACATCTTACCAGCTTTCAAATGGGGGTCTTATAACTTATAACTAATTATTTTTGATCAGATTATTACAAAATTGAATTCAAAGGCCTGTACTGGTTCAGTTTAGCACAACTGCAGTAGTGGGCAACTTGTTGCACTTGTGCAACTAAGCATCTAAACCAGTGGATCATCTATGTAGATAGATGTAAAAAGAGAAACAAAAAGCCATACATAGATAGAATGAGAGAGGAGAACAGAACTAGAGTCTCACCAAAAAAGACAGTGTCACAAATAAAACAGTGAGAAAGATATGTAGACAAGATAAAAGAAGGGAAGAAACAGACAGTAGAAAAAATGGGGAAGGAGGGACAACTTAGGAGGTGGAAACAATAATTGAAGAGATGAAGGAAATACATTATGAATTAGACTTCAACATTTGCCTTCATTTCTCTACAGTAAATTGTCTTCAAGCAGATTCGAATCCAAGGTTCGTAAAGAAAGGCCTCATAGGAAGGGAGAGGAGATGAAAACACCAGTAAAGGGCTTAGAGATTTTTTTTCTATGAATGTGGTACAAATTGGTTAAATAAAAATGTTAGTATTCATTATTTATTTTTTTTATATAGTTTTTGAACTATTTGCCTTCCTCTTCGACATCTTACCAGCTTTCAAATGGGGGTCACTAACCCCAGCAGGCAAAAAAACTTGCTCTGTGAGCTTACAATTTTATTATTATGGTTACTTTTAATTCCTTATTTTTAGGTTCAGTCCCTATCATAGTCATATTCCAGTCTCTCATTCAAACCACCACCTGTTTGCTTAGGTAAACAAGACCCTAGACCAGATAGCTGTAAATACCAAACTGAATAGCTGCCGAACAAAAAGGTAAATAACTGAGAAACCATAAAAAATGAAAAACAATTGCAAATTGTCTGTGAATATCAATATCTTTGTCATACTAAAAGTTAATTTAAGTTGAACAACCTCTTTAATGTGAAGCACTGGATCAATATGGAAACTTGAAAAGGTCTATTGTTGAATCCCACATATATATTGAAATTGTACACTAATCAACTGTCTCAAGGCCTTTTATAGTCTGATGTTCTCTGTCTTATGTTATGCCCCCCAGTCTAGTATGCCCCCCAGTCTAGCTCAACGCCGCTCACCTATTTCTGCCTTCCATTTCCATTTAAGCAATGTGCCACCTATATATGCAGGGGAACTCTGAGTTACCTTCTGACCAGGTAGTAGCTCCAGGGTTCCCTTCTTACCCCCTGTCAATAGGCAAGGCACACTTACACTTAAAGAAATGGATGAAGACATCACTCTCATAGCTAACACCAGAAACAACATCAAGCTCGCTTTTGTGCAATTGTGTCCACTTGCATGCACAAATGCATTAATGTAGGCAAATCTGATGCAATTTTGTCTCGGTTGTGTGTGCATCAGCCCCTTGTGATGCAATGAAGCTGGAATTTTGGAAAAAATGCTGCATTGTGGGGAAAAAAACATGCCGATTTTGCTCACCGCACTTGTGGACATAAATGAGCCCTATATTGCCTTTAATAAGAATTATATTTACACATAACTTTAAAATCATTGAAAATATTTAATCAATTTGTATTGGAAAGTTGCTTTAATTATATTTTATTTAATTATGAAAAAAAATGGTTTTGGGTGGAGGACCACTTTAATATGTTACGAGCAATAATAACGTACATATGTCTATGTGTGTTTGCAGCTAGGGGGTATAATATAAGACACAGCTAAGGCCCATCTGACTATAATAGGCCTTGCCAGGGTTTTGATTAATATACACTGTTTCAATATATATATGGGAATAACCCTTTGAAGGATTTCTCTTTATATAATTAGCAATTGCTAATGCTTTGTGGGTGTAAATCTCTATATATTTACTCACTCTGTGAGTTTACTCACTCTGTTGTCTTTAATTCTACAATAATGGATATATATAGTGACCTTTCCTTGGGTTTTTAAATCTAAAATAATTATATCATGTTCCATTAAAAACATACGCCTTGCAAAAGTGATACATTATACCTACTGCTTAGTGCAGTGCTAATCAATGAGGAATGCTAAAGTGATGTAATTGTGATAAAATATCAAAGCATATAACTGTTAAGCTGTCCAGGTCACTTACCTAAAACAAACACAGCTCATGAGAAGAGGCCGCTATGCAACACACTGTGGCACTTATGCCTTGGCGGTAATACAAACAACATCAAAAGGCAGGCAATCCCACAAAAAGGGTTATCTGGAAATAAATAACATGATTTAAACAAAACTGATACTATTGTGACCTGACTAGAATGTGATCACATAATAACCAGAATAAATATACATGATATGTGCTCATTTGGGTTGACATAAGGGCTCTGTGCAGGACAGTTAATTTCTTCCACCCCCATCCCAGCAAGCGCGTCTGGTAGCGATATCACTCTATGCAAGGGGGCATTATTGTACTGAAACTGTTGCCACAAAATAGTAAGCATGAAATTAAAAATGTAATTGTATGCTGTAGCTTTAATGTTTGCTTCCTTTGGAACTAGGGAATCTAGCCAAAACCATATTCCCATTGACTTGTATAGAATCTTAAATGGGTGGTTCGCCTTCAAGCTAATTTTTAATATGTTTAGAATGACCTATTCTAAGCAACTTTTCAATTGGTCTTCATTATTTATTTGTTATAGTTTTTGAATAATGTACCTTCTGCTTAAAACCCTTTGCCGTTTATGAATGGGGGTCACTGACCCCTGCAGCCAAAAAAGCTATTGCTCTGTGAGGCTACAGTTTTATTGTTATTCTTACTTTTGTAGCTTTCTTTTCTATTTTGCCCTATCCTATTCATACAATAGTCTCTCATCCAAGCCAATCCCTGGTTGCTAAAGTAAAGTGGACCCTAGCAACCAAATAACTGCTGAAACTCCAAACTGCAGAGCTCCTGAACTGAAAATGCAATAATTACAAAAAAAACTACAAATAATAAAAAATGTAAACCAATTGCAAATTGTCTCAGACTATTACTCTCTATGCTAAAAGTTAACTCAAAGGTGAACATCCCTTTTAACAGGTTGTGGTGACAATTTTTATTTACCGTATTTTTCGGACCATAAGACGCACCGGACCATAAGACGCACCAGTTTTTAGAGAAGGGAAATGAAGAAAAAAAGATTCTGAAACAAATAGTGTCCTAAAATATTTTATGTGCATTAAAACCAGCAGCACCTAACATATTGCCCCCATCTGTACCAGCAGCAGCAATCAAGAATTGCCCCCATTTCCTGTAAAAGCAGCCTACCTGTAAACTCCCAGCCAGCGGTCCTGCTCAGGCCTCAGGATGGTTTTCCCCGCCGCACAGCACAGCTGCACACCGCTGCACCCCAGCGCCTCTGGCTGCCATAGTTTGAATGACGTGCATGCGTATGGGCGCGCTAGTGTCTATTATGCATGCGCACAGCGCCGGCCCTGCACAGAGACCGCACAGAGCCGGGCAAGTAAAAAAACTTTTTTTTAAAGTATATGTGTAGGCTATATTTGGACCATAAGACGCAGGGACTTTTCCCCCCCACTTCTGGGGGAAAAAAAGTGCGTCTTATGGTCCGAAAAATACGGTAAATATTCAATATTTTGCTCAATTAGAATACATACAAGACTGCATTTTTTGTCTTCATTTTCTAGATTCTAGGGGTAATTCAGAGATTCAACTTTTGTCAAATAAATGACCAACACTACTCTACCCTTTATGGCAGACAGACAGATAGATGATAGATAGATAGATAGAGCAAGCCCTGGGGCCTTCCTATTAACCTTTTAAAATTGTATTAGTAAAAGAAAGTCTATAACACTATTTATTCTTGCCCAGTAGCAGAAGCAGGGCTGAATAAAAAAAAATAATTGTTGTGTGTGTGCCCCTAGGCCAGTGATCCCCAACAAGTGGCTCAGGGGCAACATGTTGCTCCCCAACCCCTTGGATGTTGCTCTCAGTGCCCCCAAACCAGGTAGTTATTTGTGAATTCCTGACTGGGAGGCAAGTTTTGGTTGAATAAAAACAGATTAACTACCAAATAAAGCCCCCTGTAAGCTGATAGTGTGCATAGAGGCTCCCTAATAGCCAATCTTAACCCTATTTGGCTCCTCCATGAACTTTTATGATGCTTGTGTTGCTCTCCAAGTCTTTCAACATTTGACTGTGGCTCACGAGTAAAAAAAGGTTGGGGATCTCTGCCCTAGCCCTTGAATTCAGAAGCTTCTACAGCAGTCCCAGCTGCCCAATATGACAGCCCTGCACCTTTAAGCCTTGATGTTTATGTCTCTATGATGGTACCCATACTTCATTAGTGTTTTTCATGGCCCCTTTTTTTCCTATTCTATTAAAAATATCTGCGTCTATTATGAACTGAGCTATTGTTCTTTGCAAAGCTCCACTACAAGAACTTATTGTATACTGCAAGAAAGCTTACTTACATCAGTATCCCCTGTGTATTCCTCCCTAGACATGGATTTAAGCCTGAGCTCTGTAATCAGGATCAGGTTAGATTGGCAGGGATTAACTAAGTCTTCAGGGCTCATCTAGTTTCAACTGATTACCACTGATGGCATCCTAAGTGGGTCAATCAGGGCACAGGCTGTAAATGAGAAATTTGCCATTTTTTCTCTAGCAGAAATGTCACAGTGGCAATATTAAGCAGTATTGTATTTTCAACCATAGAGCTGTAAATGCAAAGGTAATGAGGCGAAGACCTACTCTGATGACTTTTTCTTGAGACGATTATGGAAATGGCTTTTATTTTAGTAGATGCCAATATGCTTTGGTACTCCGTCCATCATGTAAGAGTTGTAAATTATTTCTATGGTTTATCACTGTATCATGCATTTCTATATGAACAAATAAGCAAATAAGCCTATACATTGATTAACTACAGCTATGGACCCCCCGGATAAAGGCCATATAGTTTTCTATTTTAACTTCAGAAAATTTTGTAAAGATAAGAGATTATTCACTGACTTGGCAACGGTTCAAGCTGTCTTACAATTTTTCACTTTTAGCCAGAAGCCTAGATTTGTATTGAATCTTATAATGTCACTGGAAGATGCGATGAAACAAAAGACAGCACAAGCCAAGGGCAATATTCTGCATGGATTATACTGTGAATATTTATAGCAACAGAACAAAACTATATTAGGCTGCAAAATGTATTGCCATAACTGTTGTAACTAAGCTTCGGCCATTTCAACCAGACTTATTGGACCTTACTTAATCTAACTAAAATGTGAATTTAATAATTGGTGACAATGCTAAAGAGAAATTTAGTACTTTCTATTGAGTTTAAAGACTTGCCTTAGAGTTAGCGACCATTCCCAGTGAGGCCATTAGAGATCCAGGAAGCCAAACACAGTATAAGTGCAAAGCTGATCAGTATTTCATTCAGAACTGATAAATGAGCAGAATAAAAGATGTTCAAAACTATAACAGCAGAGATCATAAATGACTATCACCCAGAATAAATTAAAAGCATTGAAAGCAAGATGTTATTTAATAGTACTGACATTAATATTAATATGAATAGTCTTTATTTGGTATTTTACTAGTACCCCTTATCCAGAAACCCATTATCTAGAAAGTTCCCAATCACGAAAAGCCCATCTCCCATAGACTCCATTTTAATCAAATAATTCAGATTTTTAAAAATGGTTTCCTTTTTCTCTCTAATAATAAAACAGTAGCTTGTACTTGATCCCAACTAAGATATAATTACCCCTTATTGGGGGCAGAACAGCCCTATTGGGTTTATTTCATGGTTAAATGATTCCCTTTTCTCTGTAATAATAAAACAGTACCTGTACTTGATCCCAACTAAGATATAATTACCCCTTATTGGGGGCAGAACAGCCCTATTGGGTTTATTTAATGGTTAAATGATTTCCCTTTTCTCTGTAATAATAAAACAGTACCTGTACTTGATACAAACTAAGATATAATTAATCCTTATTTGAGCCAAAACAATCCTATTAATTACGGTTTAAATAATTTTATTAGGAGACTTAAGGTAGGAGATATGAATTACGGAAAGACCCCTTATCCAGAAAACCCCAGGTCCTAAGCATTCTGCATAACGGGTCCCATACTTGTAATACATTTTACCCAGGCACCATCAATGCTTACAGCATTGATCATCAACAGTCATAACAATATAACAACAATATTCCACTGTCACACAGGGCAAATTCTTCACATTCCTTAAGGCAAGGCTGTGCTTAATACGCCAACACTATATAAAGGGCAATAGAAGTGAAAGGACACTGAGGCACAATTATATCAGTAAAAACTGGGTCTATCAGGCCTAAAATATTACAAGAGCTCTGGGGAAGAAAGCTGGGGAGCCTTGGAATCAACACTGTAAATATCCTCCAGTTACCAGCAGATGCGGGGAAATGTGAAATATGAGAATTCAACATGGAGCTCAGCGGCAACGTGTATTTTTAATCCTTACTATCTCTGGCTTTTGGAGAACGCTATGCTGGGCATGCAACCAACGCTGCCGACTCAAGCCAACGCACATAATCCTATTTCCAGTGGTAGAGCCCGGCCTCTGTACAAGCCAATGGGTTGCTAGGGCCCAGCCCAAAGATTAACATATAAACGTGGCAGCACAGGGATCAGAATGTGACACCGCCCACGACAAACAGGAGACAGTATAATCCATCCAGATGCCGGGGCTAGGCAGACTGCCTTTGGACGCTAGCATATGGAGCACTGAGTAACATCATCAGCAACTTTTACATTTCCCAGCAGCCTCAGTCAGACAAAGCAGCCCCCCCACAGACTGTACCAGCCAATGTGCTCATGTGGGTGTAGCCTGGCAATAATAGCCCATCAGCTGCCTTTGCCTGACATTAACTAGGCCTGGTACATTAAAGTCTATGAGAGCTGCTTAGGGCTCTGAAAACCCAGCACTTAACTGCCCCAAGTGCAACTGCTCTTAAAGAGCATGCTGGGAATTGACTCCTAAAGCAGATGCATGCCCTGCTATTGTACAGCACTGCAGATTATGATGGCGCCATAATGACACTCAGGAAAGGGTTATATTGCTCTGCTGTGAGAACAATCTCTATTACACTGAATTCTAACAAGGATGGCAGGCTCTCCCAGTACAACAGATAGCCATCACCTTGTTTTCTCCCTAAATGTTTTATTCTGTACAGGTATAGGACCCATTATCCAGAATGCTCGGGACCTGGGGTTTTCTGGATAAAGGATCTTTCTGTAATTTGGATCTCCTGCCTGTCTACTAAAAACATCATTTAAACATTAAATAAACCCAATAGGATGGTTTTGCTACCAATAAGGATTAATTATATCTTAGTTGGGATCAAGTACAAGGTACTGTTTTATTATTACAGAGAATTTATGGGAGATGGCCTTTCCGTAATTCGGAACTTTCTGGATAATGGGTTTCCAGATAAGAGGGTCTGATACCTGTACATACTAGGTGAATGCCAAAGGTATATATAACCTGTGCAGTGTACAACTGGGTTGATCAAGAAGATATGAGAAAACACCATAAATCAACGATCATCTACCATGGTGCGTTTACTTTAAAGCAAATCGTGTTGATTTTGCGCTATGAATATTTTAATACAACTTGTAAGGAATACATTGCAGGATGTACAATGAAATGAATAGCAATTAATGTTAAGCAGTATGTAAAATATGCTTCTTTTACTTTTCTTGGCTTCCCTGGGGCAAATATTTTCATTCACCATTTTAATTAAGTCCAATGAGGATTGAAGTTCTGTGTTAACTAGGCATGCCATACATGGCTCGTTTTATTAATATTGCAGAAGTGCTCTATTCTTTACTCTTAATACTGGGATAGCAATTATGCTTTTATTGTTGATTCCAATGTAGCATCAAAGAGAATTTGGTATCCGCTATATGCTTGATTAGATCTTGTGGTATTAACAATTGTATTACTTACTGTAAATATTGTAAAAAATAAAACAACCTAAAGGAGAGAACAAACATGGGAAATGTCCTGCTTATAAAAACCAGGTCTGACAAACTGGAATTACTTGAAGAATTTCAGATTGATGTGGTTGAAGGACAGAAATATCAACTGAAAATATGCTTTTGTTTGACCTAAATACAGAAAGAGATGAAAATGCCTAGTTTCATATGTAAAATAGGATTCGGTGCGGTATTCAGCCAAATCCTTTACGAAGGATTTGGGGGTTCGGCCTAATCTGAACATAGTGGATTAGGTGCATCTCTAGTTTCTTTTCCACACTCCAAAAACATACTGATAGGTTTTTGTAACTAGGGAGAGTGACTAATGTGAATGTCTTAATCTCTGTAATTGTTGTATAGAATGTTGGTACTACAGGTACATACATAAAGGCTAAAAATATAAAAAAAAACTATAGTAAGTACTTATATTTTACTAAAAGATACAGTACATTAAACCAATGTATTGCCCAATAAGAAAGGCTGTGTGAAAACTGTCCTTAACAGAAAACCTGACTTCAAAGGATGCCCACTCCTGCTCCAGGATGGAGGTAACTGACCCCATTAGCTGATGTCTAGATCTTCAATAATGATAATGGCATCCAATGGATGTAGTGGCAAGCTACATGCAAGGCCCGGGTTTAGTAGTGTAAACAGAAGATGTTATTTTTAAAGACAATCACATAAATAACATTACACGCCAGATATAAGTTCCAGGCTTCTATAATTAAATCTTTAGCTTTATTCACATGTAACATGTTTCTTATATTTATCTGCACAAATAACCTTTACAAGCTTAAGTAGTGGAATAATGCTGCAAAACGGTTCCCCTTGTCTTTGTACTTGGCTACCATCCCAGATAAATAGAACACACCATATTTGCAATGCAGTAGGGATATATTCAACATCTTTTCAACAGGGCTTTACAAACATCTATGTCAGGGTAGCATTACAAAGGGAGACAGTAATTTGTATCATGTTACCTGCCGCTGTGGATGCCACATCCCTTCCAGGCTTGGCCTCTTGGCTCACAGGGCCACCTCTAAGTGCAAACCATAATAATATGAAAATTACGGCTGTCACAAAGTGTTCAGTAAACTAAGGGGGGATGGAATTAAAGTCTTTAATGAACAAAATATGCTCAATGTGAACAATTTTTCCGTTGGCCAAACAGTTTTTCCTTGTGTGTATTTAATTATTAAACTAAATGATGATAGGCTGATGTGTGTTAGCAAAGCAAGTTAAAATTTGCCCTTTGTATATATATATATATATATATATATATATATATAGTATCACTAGGTCCGCACATTACTCACTTTACTCCATATCCAATTCAAGGGTGCTGCACATGGTTGTAGCTCATATTCATTCCAATTGACAATGCGCACTCCTCATTCTTTATAGTTCATTTATTGTTGCATTAAAAACATCAACGTTTCGGTCCAGGTCTAGGACCTTTATCAAGATGTTTAACATCTTGATAAAGGTCCTAGACCTGGACCGAAACGTTGATGTTTTTAATGCAACAATAAATGAACTATAAAGAATGAGGAGTGCGCATTGTCAATTGGAATGTATATATATATATATATATATATATACGTATAACTATGAGGATCTGTAACATAACTATTCTTAGTCCAATGAACCATAGAAACTATTTAGATGTTTGCTTTCATAATTTACTGGCACACTATTAGGAACAATGCAGTTCTTAAAGGGAGGCAGGACCCTTGAAACAGGATCAAAGTATAAATAACCATCTGAGTCAAAGTTGTTGTATGAGAGAAAGCAGTGGGGTCATGATTAGTGAGCTGAAATGCTTCTTTCTTTGTGTTTTGAAATCACATATTGGATTAAATGTATTTCCTACTGTTTCAATTCAAAAAGTCCTGAGGGAGGTCATTTGTTTCTAGGAAACTGTTCTTATTGGGAAATGATAAAGAAGGTAACTCCTCTAACAATATCATTACTTATCATCACATCCCATTTTTTCAAGGAAGTTCAAATTCATTCAAACATCTGGGTACAGTCTTTTATCTGGATAATCATTGATGTAACATGAAAGTATTGCTTGCTGTTTGGACTAACTGTTGTCATTAATAATATTACAGGTACTGATATAAATAGTAATAAAGTGCAGCAAAAAACACAAAGGCTCTGAATTCAAAGCATGATTTGTTTTTCCAGTGTCCTTATAGTTCTGATAATGGACATTGCAACTGTACAATATTCCATGGAAAGAATCTTGTTTCTAAAGTTAATTGATAATATGAGCTTTAAATGCCAAACCCCTGAGAGTCACCATTCCCCTCTCATTGCCAGTCATTGACCTATCACCATTTTTAGGTGCAGGTAACAGTAACATGAGAGGAAGGTGGCCTGCATTATGTGTGAAAAATTACCCAGGCAGGTTAGACACATCCTTCTGCATTCACCATAGGTAGATCAGGTAAAAGTATGCAGAGAAGATCAAGAAACATTAGCTCTCCTACCATAGATTCTCTATCAGTTGGGAGCACTTGAATGTTGGATAAGGAAAGAAAAGCAGCACACATATTTTATGAATAACGCACCCGCTACTGTAATTTATGAAGATATTAGAGGTCAAGAGAACCTATGTGATATAAATGCAAGAGGCTAAAGGCATTTTTATACAGGTCAAGGAACTCAAGGTGACTTGTAATATATTCATCAATTTAGTGGTGCATTATTATCCAACAGAGAGAGCTGTCTCCTTTTACTTTCTGTAGGGTCACTCTGTCCCCCTCCTGTCTTTCAATCTGTGAAATCTCACAGATTTCCTTCTCTTCAAGCTCTCTAGCTTGATCTGTGAGATTTCCGTCTGTGCAGGGATCAGTATACCACATGTAAAGTTTGCTGCCCTGGTCTGGCCTGCCCAACTCTGATATCACATAACATGGCAACTAGGGGACAGGCTGAAAGTAGCAGCAGTGGGGGGCAGTGTTAAAGTAGTAGCAGCATGTAGGGGTGGAAATATGCCAATAAGTCGCAGTTGGGGGCAGTGAGGGCCACCCCAGGTTCATTAACTGTAGGCATGCACAGCACTAAAAAGCAGCAACCGAAACAGGAGGCGTTATATGATCTATAATAATAATATAACAGAAATGCTCTACAACTATCCAAATCTCTTTTCATTATTGGTCTAAAAGTAAGAAAAAAGAGAAAATCTGTGTTTTTTGTGTGCAAGGTTAAAAGGAAAGGTTGGCAGTGCGCAGCTACTGAACCACAACCAAATTTCTCTCTTCTTTCATTTCATGTCATCACTATTTCATCACATATATTAAAGCAGTTGGAAGGATTTTCCCCATTCTGGCTAATGTTACTTCCAGTGCTTACTGAGCTGTGACTTTTTTTAACAAGCAAATCAAATGTTGTCAACCTGCTCTAGGTAACAATGTTAATCTTATGAATAGTGTATTCACATCTAGGGAAAAAGAAGTAATACAATACATCTATGGACCTATGAGATGGATGGGACTTTTTCATTTAAAACTAACAATTTCTTTTTTAAAAATTTGCTTCATACATTCTGACTAAGATTGCTTTGAAAAACAAGGATCATTTTTAAGATAAGGCATTTCAGCAATATGTAACAAACTAAATAAGGTTTTTTTGTAAAAGGGATATTCATTTACTTTTGAAGCTATTTATTTTAATACTGCCTTAATTCTGAAATTAATATTGTTATCATTATTCCTACATTAATTTATAATGCACAAATGTCACAGTGACACACACTGCAATAATGACCTAAAGTTCTTCTGGATTTACTTCCTGGCAACACTAACCAAAAGTGAATAACAAATAAATTGCAGAGAACCTCCTAGGGAATAAGCCCAAGGCTGGGGCCCAAAGGCTCTTGTTATCCAACCATTACAGGAACTGTTGGAAGCAGCAGGCACCTGGTACATAATATGTTGAAGCCCATGGATATCTTAATGCACTTGTCAAAAGATTCACAACTACCAGGTTCAACCCTTCAATACAAAAGTCCCAACTGGTGCATACAGAAAACAAAAAAGGTTATGCCTGAGTGCAGGCTAAGGGCCCTATACAAAACGAGCTAATGGGATTTTTTTTTTTTTTTACAATAAATAAGTGGCTTATTCAACATTTTGCCTCCAAATCTGTATCATGTGTATATATATATATAAATACAACATTTCCCAGAAAGGCATTCCACAGAATCAATTGTGTTGCTTCCGTTCTTCAATCCTAAAGAGAATTTCCGGGCTCAGTGTAAGCGGCGCCAAAGGCAAGCACCTTCACTCCCCACCCCAATAAAGTGACAAGCGGGTTGGGGGGATGCTGAGGATAGGGCTGTGAAGCAGTGGCATTGGTGGGTTTGTGATACACAATGGATGTGATGCACATGGTGACGTGCGAGGGCACATCGCATCCATCACAGATTACATCGCTGGCCAGTATCAATTTACAAAAGCCAAACTGGGGTAAGCAGTTATCACCACCACCTGTTGCATCTTAGGAATGGGCTTCTTTTGCCTACCATTTGTTCTGCCTATGCCAAAGGACATGGCCTTTTGTTCTTTATCCTTTTCTATAAGAAAAAGATCCTACACTATCTATTAATAAAGTGCTCTAATGTACTTGTACAGCGCAAACATGTCCACTGGCAAACACCTTTTTCTCCAGAGAAAACCCCGACCGTGACAGTCCAACCTCATAGTTTAAATCTTCCATCCCCTTTACCAGTTTAGTTGCACGTCTCTGCACTCTCTCCAGCTCATTAATATCCTTCTTAAGGACTGGAACCCAAAACTGCACCGCATACTCAAGGTGAGGCCTTACCAGGGACCTATAAAGAGGCAAAATGATAATTTAATCCCTTGAATTAATTCTTGTTTTTGTAGAAGCTGCTTACTGACACTGCAGCACACTGCACTTCTGCCGTCCACAAAAATCCCCAGATTCTTCTTAACTAATGGAACACCCAACACACTACCTTTTAGTGTAAAAGTAGATTTGATGTTAATTAATTTTGTTCTTCATTTATCATTTTTTGCAGTATAATAGTATAGTATTATAACTCATGCAATACAAGTTCTCAGTAGTAATAATATCTGCATTACATATACTGTATATGTATTATAGATGCTGTTTTGCTGTGCAAATTTCATTTTGTCCCTATGAAAAGAAATGTAATTGTTAGATAAAATAATATATCTTAAATAATATACTGTAGATAACAGGCTTTATGTCAGTTTTACAAAAATAGGTGGAGGCTTCTGACGACATATTCTGTTTCTTAGTGATAAGCCCACATATTCAGCCATATGGATGTGTGAAATTCATTCAGCCTGTTTACTTAAAGGATTTCTACTTGTCATACAATATGGGACACACTTTAAGACCTTTGAAAGAAAGGTTGAGGGAACAACCTGATGACCTTCCAAACAATGATAGTGTCAATAAAAAGAATGGAGCTATTGTCAAACATATTACAGAATTGCACCATGGAAAATGTTTGCATGTTACATTCCACAAGATAAATAGCCAGTATAGAAGAGGTGACTTTTTACAAAGAAGTAGGAAAAGGTGTCTGGATCTTTTAATTTAGAACAGGATACCCTGAAGATTTAACATTTTGACTGAAAGATTCTTTTTTATCTGATTTATATGTAGTTATAATAAAACAGTACCTTGTTACATAGTTACATAGGGTTGAAAAAAGACCAGAGTCCATCAAGTTCAAACCCTCCAAGTAAACCCAGCACACACAACCCAGACTTACCAATCCATACACTCACATACATAAACCATACAGTATATACAACCACTAATACTAATGAATAGAACATGGGTGAGTTTTTCTGTAGTGAGCTTTTATTTCACACTTTGATAAATCTGCCCCTTAGTGCATGGATATCTAAATTACAGAAAGATCTCCGGGTCCCAAGCATTCTGGATAATAGATATCGTACCTGTAGTTGTAGGATATTCAGCTCATTGCAAGTTATGCTGAGCAATGGTGAATATAAATTTAATATGAACTTTGGGTGCAGATTTAGCATGTATTGCTATGAAACAATCAATTGCATTAATTGCAGACTAAAATATTATGGATCAATTGAACTTTAACGCTTACCAATCAATTTTTCAGTAAAGAAGAAAAAAAGCAGTGTAAAAGCTGGTAAGCATATTTGCCCACCTTAACATAACAGTGTCAAAACCTCACAGTCCGGGGTTGATGTCTGGATCAAAGAGGAAGCGGAGTTCAGGCAGGCAGAATAAGTTCAAAATGAGTAATGCAAAGGGTATAGAGCATCTCTTAGATAAATTCATGCATAGGTCAGGGCAGGTGGCAGTCGGAGTAGTCAGAATGGGATAGCAGAGTCAGGAACTGTTAAATCAAAAAATAAAAGCAATTTAGAGCATGCCGAGGAATTTACAGAAAGACCTACAATGGGGCATTGAACCCGGGTCCTTGGCATCTTTTTTTTTTAATTTAGGGGCAAACCATGACATAATGATGTCATGCATTGGTGCCAGCATTCCATTGACAGGAAACCACATGCTGTCCATGGGAGCAACCATCTTGGAAGCCTCAACTGGGGGAACAGACATGTCATACACATGGTACCAGCTGTAAAATAATCCATATTTATAAAACCGTGCAATGATAACTTGTGTAGCCAGTATAAAATTCTGTTAAAAAGTGCTGAGTGCCATTTCTTTTACACAACTTTTTACATTAATGCCATGGCAGAAAATCTTTTCTGCCTGAATTCATTTTACTGACTTCAATGGGTTACACCAAGTCAGAAGTGGCATAAAATAATGACTTGATTGTACCTACAGCTTTATACATATGCACATTAGCTCTTTGTAAAAGATTATTTGAGTGATCGCAATGCATAGCATTAATGCAAGTTAATGTAAGAAAAATAACAGATCCTTATAAAAGCACCATTTTTTTTACTTCATATTTTAATTTTTTTAGGGAGTAAAATAATCGACACGCTTTTGCAATGATGTCCCATTGTATGCACCTTACTTGTGATTACCTCTACTCACTTTATAGTCCAGACCCATTCTTCATGCATTTGAAAAATCCCAATCAGTATTACAATTCTGCTTATTCATTTTTGCTACTGTGACTCACAGAAAGGCTACCAAAACTCAACATCACATTGTGAAAAATACATTTCCTGTTTAAAACCAATGTTTTACATAATATAAGACAACAAAACAGTTCAAATAAGGAAAAGGACATGGGAAATAAGAAGTAGGTAACAGTGGGGTATGGGGTAGACCTTATTATTATCATCTTATAGTTTACTCATGATCTAAGAATATCCACAGTTTGATTAATGTTGACAGCCAATCCCTGGCTAGTTATTGACTTGGATAGAGGGCCAATCAAGTTGACATGTTGTATCCTTGTTTATCTTAGGTTCTAAGTTATATATTGCATTCTTATAATTTTCTTTTCATTTTTTTTTCCTATCATTTTCCAATGACTCAAGGTCCATTATTCTCAATGCACTATGGACACTGTTTCCTCTTTGATAAACCTTGAGCCTTGTTTAGCTACCTCCAGGAACAGACAGGATTTCAGTATTCATGAATACCAGATTTTTTTTTTTATCAAATAAATAATTTATTGCAAAAGGGAGTGATGGGAAATTCTATAAATAGTCATTCTCATATCTTGCTTTCTGTTTTAGAATAACATAAGGGGCTTAGAATGTCAAGAACTTCAACCCAACACATCTGATTGACAGTCATTTCTATAATGGGAAGAGGTAGATTTCTGGGAAACATGTCTAAATGACTTAAGGAAAATAACAATGAGGATTGTATATGCCCTTTTCCACATTTTGCCTTCCTATTTGCAGTAGTATTAGTACAATATACATCACAATGTAAACAAAACAAAATGCATGAATGTTTTGTTTATAAGACTTATTCTACTAAATTCCATACACTTTAATGTGAAACTGTACAATTAGCAAAGCGTGGAGCCTTTTAATATGTTATTTAAACAAATATTTAGAACAATGAATAGAACGGGTGGACATTATAACAAAAATTCTGCTCATTAGAATGATTCATAGAAATATAGTTTGTCGGTTTGGCTAATTAGTCTACGAAGTTCATCCTTTTACAAAACTCTTTTGTGGATCCAGAGGAAGAAGAAAAAAAAACACACCTGTAGACCTGGTGAATTTTTGCCTCAAGTGGGTATTAAAGCATTGTCTAACTTTCAATAGGTAGAAAGGAAAGAAGTAGAACATTTTGACAATTCCTAGCAAATTGTCTTCATCCATTATACAGTATTTAAAGGCTAATTACACAGTTGCTGCCTTCCTGGAATCCAAAACACAGCTGTAATGACTAATTTCCTGGAGTTATATGTCAAAAGTAGCTAAAAATCTATCATTTTTATATTGGCTTAAAACTAGCAGCAGCATCATAAAATTATAACATCCAAGTGACATTTCAATAGCAAATTAACTGCGGCAGAAAATGACTTTACATGTGGAACTACTTATATAAGAATCGATAGAGAAAAGAAATAGTAACATTTGCAAGTACATGTAATCTATTTCTAACAATGAAATCTGAACATATAAATGTATGTAGTGCCAGCCCTATGTACTGTCTGTATAACTATTTATTAAAATGATTCTGGCATGGGCTTCTTACATTTAAGGAATGCATAGGGGCACATTTACTAATCCCCGAATCCGAAATCCCGAATGGGAAAAAAACGGATTGGAAACGAAAATTTTGCGATTTTTTTTTTGTTTGGTATTTGTTGCGACTTTTTCGGTGCCGTCGCAACTTTATCGTATTTTGCGCGATTATTTAGTCGCCGCCACGATTTTTTCGTATTGCGCCATAGTAAACAGTGGAAAAACCAATCCGAATGTTTTGCGACAGCGACGAAAAAGTCGCGAAAAATATACGATAAAGTCGTAACGGCGACGAAAAAGTTGCGCAAATTACGAAACAATCGAGGCGACGCCGAAAAGATCGCAAAAATACCGATCATTACGAAAAAAGCGCATTTGGACGCTTTTGGGCGTTCGTGGATTAGTAAATGTGCCCCATAGTGTTATAAAATACAAGAAGATTATATACATTATTTTTTATTTTCTTTTTTTAAATGTAGCATTTTGTCCTGCAATTATTCTTTTTTATGACACTGTTTTTAGAACTTTAATCCCTGCCTCTAGCCATGGTGTGGCTACACTGACATCCTCTAATGTCAATCAATGTCAATGGCAACCCAAGAGCCACCTACTGTTGTGGCTAAAGACAAGAGCACAGCTTTTGGCAGCAGTAACCTCATGCTACCATCTGAAATATAGCAGAAATAAGGAAAGTTGTGCTCACCACTAATTTTAAACTATTAGGTGGGGGTGCAATGAGGCTGTGGCCACAAAATACATACAGACGAGACAAAAGATCCTCTACACTCACCCCTAGTCAATAAAGGCATTAGGACATTCTGTGCATTAAGCTACCAAAAATGCCTTCCCCTTTAAACAAAACAGGGATTGTTTGTCCATATATTTCAATATATTCAAATTGTCGCTGGTCTGGCCAGTCCTACACTCACTGCTTCATTAAAAATTATTTTATATACTTTCTTGTATCTCAGTGGTGGCCAAGAGTGATGGGCGAAATGTTTTGCCAGGCATGGATTCGCGGCGAATTTCCGCGTTTTGCCATTGGCGGATTGTTTCGCGAAACGGATGAAAAAATTTGCTGCGGAAAAATTCACCGCACGTCCAAAAATTGTCGCCGGCGTCAAAAAAGAATTGTCACGGGCATCAAAAGAATAGGCGCGTGTCAAAAGAATAGCTGCGCGACGAAATAATAGCCGCGGGCGACGAAATAATAGCTGCGTGCGACGAAACAATAGCCGCGCGACGAAATAATAGCCGCGCGACGAAATAATAGCCGCGGGCGACGAAACAATAGCCGGGCGACGAAATAATAGCCGCGTGCAACGAAACAATACCCGCGCGACAAAATAATAGCCGCGGGCGATGAAACAATAGCCGCGCGACGAAACAATATCCGCGCAACAAAATAATAGCCACGGGCAACGAAACAATAGCCGCGCGACAAAATAATAGCTGCGGGCGACGAAACAATAGCTGCGCGACAAACTAATAGCCGCGGGCGACACATTTTTTTTTGTTGCACGACATTTTCGCCGTTTCGCGAATTTTTCGCCGTTTCACGGATCTTTTTAAAGATTCGCGAATTTTTCGGCGAAGCGAAACGGAACAGATTTGCTCATCACTAGTGGCCAATTAAAAGGGCAAACATTTGGGCATTTTAACCTTGAAAGCAAGTTGCAGATAAAGCTTAGTTCCAGTGAAAAATGTATATTGAAATGAATGTCTTAATGTCCTATATATAATGGTTATACCATATAAAATAATTTTCTGGAATTAAAAAATACAGAAAGAAGCCTACAGAATTATATACCTGTGTGCATACCTTAAATGTAGAGAAATGTATGCTTGATCCTTATAAATATATTTTAACTAAAACAAAATTGAATGATATGAATGATATTATATTATTATATTATAATTATATATTATTATATATATATAAAATATATTTTGGGCCATACCAAGAACTTTAAAGGCACATACAGAGCTGGCAACAGAGCACTTGGGTGCCATTTATTTTAAAACTCAAATAGGTGCTTTAATCAGTCAACAAACTTTGCATACATTTCATTGGCGGATCCAGAAGAATTTCCAGAAGTCTGGTCTGTTTTTTTTATTTATTTATACCATATATCATTAAACTTCTACATGAACTTTATTTAATTTACATTATAGTACCAATAGATATTTATTTTAGAAAAGCTAATGAAGTACTAATCTCACTTCAGTTAAATTAGCCATAGTAACATATCTGTCACCCGTTTTGGCAATATCATGTAAAAGTCCAATTCAGAACTCATGGGACATGTGGAAAGATCAAACTCACCTCCAGAAGATGCAAACCTTTGTATCTTCAGTGAAGAAGCAAGACCAGTGGGAAATGAGTGCACCCAGAAATGAAGAAGGGCTATATTTTTCCCAGTATGAGGCCACTTTACCTTAGCATCCCTGTGCAGCAATACATAGATGCAGGCATAAAGTATAAAGGGAAAAAATTCCCACATATCTTGTTTTAATATCTTATTAAAACAATGGATTTTTAGTTGCCTTTTATATTTGAATAACAGTACAATACAGCAGAGCACCCACTACTTGAGTGTCTGTTTGCTTACTGTAGTATATATAACTTTTGTATGATGATAATGGGAGCCACAAGGTGTTTTTCTTGCAAAGCACAGTCCTGTCACAATCTCCTGCCGTCATGTTTTGACTTTTTTTTTATTCACAGCCACTGGCAGGTCTAGTTTAAAGAATTTGAAGGCTCATTTATCATTTAGCACTTGGAAAAGAGCCCTGGTGATGTAAGAAGTCTATGTGCTATTAATTCCTGAGAAAGCAATAAATAAAATAATATTGTGGTCATTTATTAAAGAAAAACAAAATGCAACTGGGGCAAATCCCCACAGTGATTGTTTTTTTCCAACATTTCAGTCATGGTGTTATGGTTGGGAAAGTGTGTATTTGGGTACATGTTGCACTTGCAATGTAAGGGGTGAGACAAGAGTGGGGCATTGGCATCCACTTCAACATCCCTTACTTGTTGCCTATTTAGTAGGTGCAGGAGCAGATGCCTATGGGCACAAAACTAAATGAATATGTTAGGCAAAAATAACGATTAAACTGAAGTGCCGAACAAATCAATGAAACAAATCAATGAAAATGATCCTTGCTACAAGATATGTCGGTTGAAGGTTTGTCTAAACACAGTAAATCATGTAAAGAAATGTTTTCAAAATGATGTAGATTAAGTGAATGGGTGTGTGCAAATGAACAAATCGTCTTCCTCTGGGATGTTTCCTGGCCGGCTCTGGATTAGCCTGGCACTAGATTTTGTACAGCATCTGATACTTCTTATTCTGCAGACATGGCCAAACACATGCTCACTGCGATGTAGCCACAAAAATGTAAAACAAATAAGAGTCTAGTTCATCTCTGGTTCCACATCCTCAATAAATCTGCACTGATCTTTCTATTAATGGCTCAAGGTCAGGGAAAAAAATCCTGTTGTAATCATCTTTAAATTAACAGAAATTATGATCTGTAATGTAATAATCTGGCCAGTTAACAGTCATAGGGGCAGATTTATCAAAAGACGAGTTTGAATCCCGAATGGGAAAAATTCGGATTGGAAACACAAATTTCTGAAGATCGCAAATATCACGAAAATGCTTACGAAAAAATCGTATTAGTCACGATAATATCGTATTGGCGATCCGAAAGTCACGGAATTTTGGTACCGAACGATTGTAAACAGCGGCAAAACCGATTTTTTCACACTAAAAATCCGAAAAAGTTGCGCAAGCGTCGAAGAAGTCGCGAAAGCGTAGAAAAAGTTGCACAAGCATAGAAAAAGTCACAGAAAATACGATTGGACTGATCGAACGCTCGGAGCGTTCGTGGATAAGTAAATGTGCCCCATAATCTCAGTTAACAGTCATGGTGAATAGTCATAAGCATCATAGTATAGTATTATTATAGCATTTTCACTCAGCTGTCTAATAGAGAGTCTCTCTCTGTACAACAAAGCTTTAGATCATTTGTATGGCAGAACAAAAAGAAGGCAAGTTATTTAGTAAGATACTACATATGTGAAGTTCAGTGAAGGGCTCAATCCAACGGTGGTTGTGGGTTTGCCAGGTTCACTTCAGTATATAATATGAAAAATACCAAATTCCACTGGAGAGCCAAGCAGGTTCTGTGTGTTTATTTAGAGATGCATAGCACTACATGTTTCGGACCTCTTGGGTCCTTCCTCTGATGCAGTACTGCACCAGAGGGAGGACCCAAGAGGTCTGAAACATGTAGTGCTATGCATTTCTAAATAAACACACATAACTTGCTTGGCTCTCCAGTAGAAATGGCAGTAGGCCTATAATGGGTATGTGCAAACAGTAGGATTACTGTCCAATATCTAAAGCAGATTGTGTCCTATTTGTAGCACATTTTTTTATTTTCTGAAACTCATGTACAGTATACTGATATCAGCTCAACAAATCACAAAAAAGTTGTGTGCCTTGACCTACCTCAACTGGGCAACACCATTGTTCTTCACTGTGACATAAGTGATAATTGCCACATTCTACTTCTCATCAGTTTGTGCTTTTTAAGCTGCACAATTTTACAGTGCTTTTACATGGATAAATAAAATGCTCATGTTTTAGCCAGTTTACCTCTTGCATTGGCCTGGATCCCAGAATGTTTGGAAACCTCTGGTTTATGTGGATCCCTACATAGTAATTTGACTCTTAGCTGGCATGTTCATTATGGTAACTGCATTGTTTCTGCGGTATTTCCTGTGTATTATTATTGACTTATGTACAGTATATGGGCAGGATCCTGAACTATTCAGTCAAGGGAACAGGACTAAGGGCATGTTTCTAAGTCTGGTTAATTGACTAAAAAAGGTGTCAAATAAATGCCTTCACACAATTATTTACACCATACATCATGATCATTGAATTTATTTGAATTATTTATTCAAATTATTTATTTATTTGAATTATTTTTTTTTTGAATTATTTCTAAAGAGTTTTTTGTCATTATTTTTCAAGCCGAATCAACAATCTATGCCATTATTTTGTACCACCTCAGCACTTGGTGTAGGAATGCAGGGGTAATTTACTAATGGCTGGAAAAAGTTTCAAGAGGAATAAAGAGTGCCTAATTACAACCCTTAGTGCTTTTGTACTGAGTACCTACATGTGGATGCAGAAGGTGCAGAACACAGCTTTCTTGGCCACAGAGCAACCATGTAGGTCATGCCTAAAGGGGTAACTGTGGCTCACCAAAAACATAAGAGCACCCACTGATGTGTACACTACCACCACTCCTGTTAGCTTTTGCCACCCACCCTCTGCTATGTACACAGACTAATAGTGATGGGCAGGCACGGATTAGGGGCGAATTTCTATGTTTTGGCATTGGCAGATTTTTTTTGTGAAACTGGCGACAAAATTCGCAGCAGAAAAATTTGCCATGGCAAAAGAATTGTCTCACATATCAAAGAATTGTCTCACATGTCAAAAGAATTGTCGCTCGTGTCAAAAAGAAATGCCTTGCGCCAAAAAAAATTGTCCCGCTTTAAAAGAATTGTCGCTCATGCCAATTTTTTTTTAGACGCAACATTTTTGCCATTTCGCAAATCTTTTGAAAGGTTCACAAATTTTTGGGTGAAGCTAAATGGGACAGATTCGTTCATTACTACAGACAAGCAGGGCTGTGTCAAGGTTACGTGAAAGTGAAGCTTGGGGACCCACAAAATGCTCTGTGCTTAGAGCAACCTTTTTAGATCTTTTACCGCAACCTCTAACCATAATTAACCAGACATGCCAGCTATATTACTGAAAAAAATATGAGCACATTAACCTCAAGGATGTGCTTAAGATCACTGTAGCAATGGATTATGAGCACATTAACCATAGACATGCCAGTAAGTTCACTGTTTGTGCCAGATGGTTTAACCTAATTTGTTTGCATCAGTTCATCAGCTTCAGTCAGGCAAGTCAATGGGTGAACTGTTTGCATGAGCACACTTATTCTTTACACAGTGAAAATCCCCAGTAGTGATTCTTTTTATGCCTTTATTTTCTGAAGGTAAAATTGTTGATTACATAGTTTAAATTTTTTAAAGCAGACAAACTAACAGAGAAATCAACAGAATATGTTTTTACGAAAGAAAAGTTCAGGGCATGCTTCCTAAAATCAAAGTCTTTAAGAATGCAAAATGGCAGGATAAAGAGAGTTTAGACTATATATTAATCTCAGATCAAAGAACCATCAGCAACAGTACTCGCTGACATTTAATTAGATTGAATCCTTATGAAAACGTTGACCTGTTAAATCTGACCCAGGGTAATCAGGAAAAATAGAGAATAACACTGAAACAAAAGTTAGACATTCTAGTGGATTTGTGAACTCATTTTAGTCAGCTAATGTTACCGTATCCAACTGATGTCATGTATAATTCCTAAATAATACCCCTGATAAAGTCAAAATGTATGTCACGCAAAGGAATTTAGCAGGCTTGAATGCTTGTAATGTTATTTGAGTTCTGTTCTTTGGGAATGTTCATAGCTTTGTCTCTGTTAAATATGTTATGACAACTAAACCAATGCATGGAAATCCTTCAGGAAAAAATTAGTTTCTATAAGCAGATGTAATTGACAAATCACAATTTTACAGCCATTTGATTTTTTTCCACATTACGGCCAATATACTCCAATTTAAAATATTCAGCATTTCAGATTGCTTTAAATGCCCCCTTGTTGGTGCACATACAAATTATTCCGTTTGCTCCATATTCTTAGCAGTCATTCATTCTGACATTTTACTGACAAGTCAGAATTGCCTACATGTATAAAACCTGTCATGACAAATGCTGAGGAAGAGTAACAAAGTTGCTTATTGTATTCCACAATTCAACATATCAGATTTAGCTTATTCTTTGAAAGACCCGGAATAGCCAATTTGTTGCTTGAAAAAAAATATGATATTGGGTGGCAGTAATCCAAGGGATGGTCAAGGTATAAACAATTCTTTACACATAAATGAAACTTATATTAATACAAATATGGGAACCCTTATCTGGAAACCTGGTATAAAGAACAGGGCCATATTTATAAAGAGGCAGCTTTAATCTCCCAAGTTTCCACCAGAGACTTGGGGAGTGAAGGGCATCATGTGGTGGAAGTGACATCACTTACAAACAGCAGAAAGTGGTCACGTGCAGCAGTACACATGACCACTGATCCAGAAAGCTCCAAATTTCATAAAGGCCATCTCCCATAGAGTCTGTTTTAAGGAAATAATTCTAATTTAGCAAAAGTGTTTTTTTTTTCAATAAAAAAATCTGTAATATTAAATAAATACCTTGTACTTGATGGTAACTAAGCTGCATGAATCCATATTGGTGGCAAAACAATCCTAATGGGTTTATTTAATGTTTAAATGTTCTTAAGTAGATTAAAAGTATGAAGATTAAAATTACAGAAATCCCCAATCCAGAAACCCCCTAGTCCAAAGAATTCTGGGTGATAGATCCTATACCTGTACCTTCAGACATTTTCTCCTGAGTTTGTGCATATTGGGCAGTGGCAAATCAAGCTGATACAGTCTTAATACTGTATGTATGGCCATCTTAAGTGATGTCTTTACTTTTGCTTTGAATTAGGTAACCAAGTGATCACAGATCTGTGCATATTGCACTGAAACACATTCTCAGCCTACATTACAATAATGGGACATATTTAAGAAGAAATCTTATATGAACAATTCCAAGAAATGCACAATAAAATTTAATTTGTTACAAAAAAAATTCAGAATGTAGGCGTCTGACTTCTTTGGTGGCAATGATAAATAGAAGGCATGAACCTCTTTATTCAACTACCAACACTGAAATAATACAAAAATACAATTTAGCTCTCAAAAGAAAATATTTCTCAATATAATACATTTACCAGATCATTTTTGGCAGGTATACACACAATGCAATGCCAAGTCAAATTCCACTAGCATACAAAGTCAGTTAAAATAAAAGTTATTATTCTGTGTAAATGTCTCAATAAAATGCTCCGCTAACAATAAAATATTTTATCTGCATATAAGCTTTACTTAGGCCCTTACAATTCTGCAGGGCCATGCAAATATTATAGAGCCTTGAGGAAAATGATGTAAAAAATGTAATAAAATAAAAATAACAGGTTAGCTGTGCATTTTAATTAATAATTAATATTACATAATTATTTTTGAAATACATATTTAATATTATTTAGATATTAAATAATTAAGGTTTTAAAAAATAATTAATGATGGGACCATCATGGGTCCAAATTTAAGAGCAAAAAATATAAATTGCATTGAGGGACTTCTGGGGGCAGAGCATAAAGATAAATTATCTAAGGCAGTGCTGTCCAACTTCTGTGGTACCGAGGGCCGGAATTTTTCTTGCCTACATGGTGGAGGGCCGATAATGGAAGCCAGTTTTGACCACTCCCCTTTTTTAAACCACACCCACTTCAAACTACACCCATGCTATCACAAGAGCTTTTAAGACCATCCCCACATTAATGGTGGCAACACAGCAAAAACCCAATGGTTGGTGCTCACTGAAGGGATATCACCCTTAATTTATATATGAAAGAATTATATTATGTCATACACTTAAATCGATATGCCTCCTCCTCTTCTGTGGATAGCACAGCAACCCCCCAGCATATAATAACACCCCTTGGGGACCATATAATAACTATTCCCAAATGCCAAACTCCAGGAACAAACCCCTGCCAGGTTCACCTTCCACAGGCAGCATAGGGCAGGGAGAGTATGGCACACACAGGCAGCATAGGAAAGGCAGAGTATGGCAAACACAGGCAGCATAGGGGAGGCATATGTGCCATACTATGCTTGCCCTCCCCTTCCTTTGTGTGCCATACTATGCTTGCCCTCCCCTGCCTATGTGTTCCATACTATGCTTGCCCTCCCCTGCCTATGTGTGCCATACTATGCCTGCCCCCCCTGCCTATGTGTGCCATACTATTCCTGCCCACCCCTGCCTATGTGTGCCATACTATTCCTGCCCTCCCCTGCCTATGTGTGCCATACTATTCCTGCCCTCCCCTGCCTATGTGTGCCATACTATGCCTGCCCTATTGCACACACAGGCAGCATACAGTGACACAATGCTGGATGTGTCAGAGGGAATGTCTGAGGTGTGAACAGTGGAACAATGTGGGTGATTACAGCCAGAGCCTGAGGTGTGAACACTGCAGGGGGAAAACAATGAAGGCATTAAAAGGTGTGAACAGTACAGGGGATTACATGATTAAACAATACAGGGGGATTACAGCCTGAATCTGAGGTGTGAGCAATGCAGGGGGGCAGTTAATCTCAGTACTGATACCATTTAAAGGTAATACACAAAGGTTAGCCATCAAAGCAGCCAGACAGGTGGGGGGCCACACAGAGGGGGGTCGCGGGCCGCATGCGGCCCGCGGGCCGCCAGTTGGACAGCACTGATCTAAGGTGTTGGGTAGAGATGGGCAAAATAATTTGGCAACCATGGACTCGTGGCAAATTTCCACATTTCGCTGTTGGTGGATTTTTTTCACAAAACCGGCGACAAAATTTGTAGTAGAAAAATTTGCCACATGTCAAAAAATTGTCACCAGCAACAATAAATTGTCACCCACGCTAAAAGAAATGTTGCGCACTCTTTTACATTTTTTTTTTTATGCGCAACATTTTCGCTGTTTCCCAAATCTTTAAAAAGATTTGCAAATTTTTCACGAACCAAAACGGGACACATTCACTCATCATTAGGGGTGGGTATTTTTTTTAGAAATAAACCCTGTAGTGCTGAGAGCAAACAGGCCATTAAAAAGCAATCCTATACTTTATGAAAAATGACAGTAAACAAGTTGCTGCTAGTCATGACCAATCAGGACTAATTAACCGTTACCATAACCAGTCAGGACTAACTAACAACCGTTACATTTTTGATTCATGGTTTTGCCATCGCAAGAGATAGTTATGAAAAATCAAGAATGAGTAAATCATGTTCAAATAAAGTCAAGCGTAAATAGCAGAAAAGCCACAAATCACATTTTCCTATTCATTTGCTTGAGTCGTGAAGATACCTTTTCTTTGAATTTTACACCATTCTGACAGATTTTAGGTACCAAATGTATTTATAATTTTTCAAGTTGTTTTTAACTGAGCAAAATCATAGGAAAAGAGGCAAATCACAGCTTTCCAAAAATATTAGGGGTTTCCGTTTATGCAGATTATGCCATGTTTAGTGGCAAAATCTCAGTCGATTTCGTTATCAATAAATTTACACCTAAGGGATGCCTCTTTCTACATGCAGAGCTGGTATCTATAGGCACTTTTTCTGTTTTATCAAAAAGGATATCAGGGATAGATTAATCCCAGTACTTTGATATGGAATGCAAGTAAAATGATGAAATATTGGCTTCTTGTACCAGGTCATGTAGCCCATACCAACCAATTAACAGTTAGTTTTTATTGGTTACCTGTTTAAAAGCAAAGGTGCGCTGCTCCACCTTTTATTGCATAAGCAATGTATTCTATATCTATATATAGTGCGGGTATATGGAGTGCTGGTTCTTTTGAAGATTTATCTTTATAAATATTGAAACGTTGGATCAATAAAACATTTTTTGCCTTTTTTGAAGTACCTGTGGGTGCGGCATTCTGTTCTTTCTAGTAGCACCCAGGTTTTGTTGCTGCAAATGGTGTGCACATTTTACACTATATTATTTATATATATATATATATATATATATATATTTTTTTTTTTTTTTTTACAGCAATGTTTTTACACACTAATATTTGGTACCAATACAGTATATTACTATTGTTGAAGTCTAGCCCTTCAATTGACTTTTTACTTCACATTTAACATTCCAATATATTAACACATAAAACTAGAAGAAGAATAGATACAAGGGGAACAATTCATGTGGAAAATGTGTAAATGAGAAGATGAGGTTATGACCAGCTGACTTTTGGCTGACACCTTAAGGCGGCACATTAAAATGCATGCAATGTTTGCTTGATTGCACCACATCACATGAAAAGTTGTAATATTTTCAGTGCTTTCCCTTTTATTCGGAGTTGAAAAAAATTCCCATAAGGAACCTATATATATAGAAAAAATATATATCCCTTTTAAAATAAGTTTTTCGGGAAGCTTGTCATCACATTTTATAACTTTTTAATAAATCTACATTAAGGCGAAAATAAAACACACTGGGGGTAAACTCAATACAGTGCAAAAAAGCAGCAAATGGCATCAAATAGCACATGTGGGAAAAGTCGCAGAAGAGCAAAAACATTTTTCAACTGGTGACTTTTTTTAAATTGTTGCACAAAAAACCAGCATCAAAAATCTGAGATCTCTAAAGTTTTGAAGCAAAAGAAGGATGTTCCAGAGAAAGGAAGGGACATCTGCCATTGACTTCTACATGATCTCGGCAAGTTTTAGCAGGTGAATTGTCGGATTTGGGTTTTCAGCCATTTTGACGCATAGTAAATCTTGGAAAAGTGACTTTTAGCACTAAAAAAATCTGAATAGCCCCTAGACCTCTCACTTCCAGATTTATGTTAACATGTCAATTATTCTTTAGTAGAAATAAGCAAAACTGTCCCATTATGTTTTGCTGAAAAATTATAGTAAAATGGTGATATTTCGGCCACATTTCACCAAAGTCAATTGTGTCTTTCTCTCACATTTTCATCACCCCAAATGGGTGAAATGGGTGTTTTTTCTCGCATTTGGTTTCTATTAGATCTATTACAAGTTGAGAAGGTTGGATCAATTAGTCCAGACATATAAGTAGCAACTATCGTATTTCAAATTATAGTTGATTTAATACAGATCATGAAAAATGTACCACCTAAAAGGACATAGACTCGTCAATGTAGATGGGGGACCAAGTGCACCTGTAAGGAGCCCTGGCCGACTGGTGCGAGTCCCTACCTGTATGCGCACCGGTCCCCGGGCTCCTGCAGTTAGGCGCGCTCCTGCGTGTAGCCTCTGTGGACACATTTCGGCGCACAGGCGCACATACGCAGTAACATGTGTCATGACGTCAGCGGACGTGCTGATGTCACTAGTGGCGCCAAATTCAAACTTAAAAGGTGCTACTCTGTTCCTAGATCCTCGCTAAGCTATGTATATGATTGATTCCCTGGTTTTGACTCCTTGCCTGACTTTTTGACTACAATTCTTTGCTGCCTGCCACTGACCTTTGCCTGACTCTGACTTTGCTTCTGCCTGAGTTTTAATAAAATGTCTCATGAAGGCTCCATATGTTCCTGGCAACAGACTGAAATCTCTATGCTAGGAAGGCCTACGTAAAGTGGCTTAGACTCAATAGCAGTCTTAATGGCACATTTACTAAAATATGTGGGGAACTGTATCAGTGGAGTAACCGTCAGCAACCTGCCAGCATTTAACTTTGATTGGTCTAATGGACTTCATAAATCTTATTTGAAGACATTGGCTATTGCTTTTGTGTCTGTCCTAGTAAATGACTGTCGGGTTTTTATTTGATGTTCCCATATCTGACCTACTATTATTAAATGAAATGTTCTTTAAATATAGCAGTATGTTGAGGTTTTCATGTATTTATGCAACTCAAGCAATTGTGTTTTACATACCACATATCAAGACAAGTTCAATCACAGTGCTTTAGCATTTCTGAAACCTATGGCAAAATATTGGTTCCCAGATAAAAAAAACATAATAGCGCTAGAAATGTCATGTTCCCAGTGAAATACATCCATCATATATTTCTTTAAAATTATATGCATAGAAGCAGTCTATAAAATGTTGACCAGATGGTAAATAGTGGATGTTTAATTCAAGAGAAACCATATGTTTTTGGCTCTTGGGCTTGCACAATGTCACAACCACATTATACCATTGCTCAGTATAATACCCAAATGTCAACACTGTGAACAAAGTGTCATCCTCTTATATGATGTTTGCATAACCTTTGACTTTAACATTTAAGAAAATTTCCCAAAGGTCAGTACTCAGATATCGGTGGGCATATATTGTTCCATCTTAAGCAGGGGAATTATGTTAATAAATGTGACCTTTATTTTAGACCATTAAAAAAAATTGCACATATATAAATATCTGTTATTTTCAGGCATCAGTTTCACATTTCTTTACGGCTCAGTTGCATCTGATTTATATATATATATATATATATATTTATATTTATATATTTAATATATACAGTATATATGTTAAAGCTAGAAGTTGATAAAATATGCTATATTTACAGTTAGTGGTATATGTACAATATTTGTTGTGTCTGAACTATATAAAAAAAACTATTTCTGTAGTAGATGACACTACAGAAGTGCCCAAACGTAAAAGGGTAAAGGATTTACAAATAATAGATCCCATATCTGGAATGGCCACTGGTATAAAGTCCTAACATAACAATATTCTAAGTAATGCAACATATATATGATTGATATGTCCAAGTTTCTACTGTTGTGGACAATTTTACTTTCCAAGAAAGTCCAACCACCACCTCTAAAGTAATTATTACATGCAGGTTGCACGGCCACTCTTAGAAATTCTTTGCAGAAATGTGAGTAAAGATAGCAGTTGTAATGCTGGACCTCCTCAATGTGCTAATAATTATATGCAGTTCACTACATATGCTGTGGAACTTTGTAGCCAGTAAATCCATGTCCTGGAATGTGTATAATCAATATTTGATGCCTAAGGTGCGGACCTTAGGATCAGAGGTTAAGCCATTGGCATCTCTGAGCCTGAGTCCAATATCTGCCCTTCACCAGTTGCCTTTTCCTTTCTTATGGGCTAAGTCACTTTTATCTATAAAGCAGAGTAATTGAATTTGAAACTTCAACTTTCTGCTACAATAGTGAATTGTCAACATCAACTTTCAAATTTAAGCTGGCCAAGGCTTTCATTATTAATCTTTCAAGAGGGTGTTTGGGTCTAAATATACATTTTAATTTTAAAGAATGAATTAAATCAGTGCTACTCCAATGTAAGGAATAAACTACACAGGAGATTTTGATCAGATTTTTGTGGCTCAAATTTTATGTGACCCACACAACAGCATAAGATTTTGTAGGATCCTACAAAATATGATCCCCACAGCTGTAATGCAAGTCAGATCAGACAAAACCAGATGGTGTCTTTTGTTCATGTGTCCACATCCGACAGGCAGTGTATTTCAATGAGAAATAAAAGTCATTCCATCAAGTCGTTTGGATGCGGACACAGCATGCAACGTTTGACAGAAATTTCGTGTCAGATGGCAAATGTTCCATGTAGTTTACACATCACATTTTTCTATCAGTCCCTCTATATTATGTCATAGGCCTAAGAGGTGCATTTAATAAGAACCATTGCTTTATTTGCCAGCTGCTTCCACAAAAAGATGTTGGGAATAGTGATGAGCAAATCTGTCCCATGTCTTTTTTACGTGACTGCGCCCTTTTTGATGCGGCTGCGCCCAATTTGACGCGCAACAAAAACAAATTCCATGCAACAAATTTTTCCGCGGCGAATTTTCACGGAAGTTTCGCGAAACATTCGCCAATGACGAAATGCGGAAATTCGCTGTGAATCCATGCCATCACTAGTTGGGAAGAGTCACTCCAATCTAATGCATAGCTATATCTTTTCAAACATAAAACAGAAGATACTTTAGTATATTCCTAACATACAGTAGTTAGGAGGAATAACATAATTAAAGAGTCCTACAATACAGAGCAGTGGGAATAATATTTGCGGAAAAATTCCATGTCATTTGCCAGAAAACTAATAACATTATGCCAGTTTGGCTGTTGGTGGATAGGACCAGATCCTTCCCATAGTATAGAGTCTTATTGGAGTTATATATAATAGCCGGTTTAAAACTTTGTATTGAAGATCAAAAACTTGAAACCATTGTCAGTTGCTTACCCCCAGTCCTCTTGGGCTATATGTTTTTTTTTTCTCAAAAAGTGCTCCTTAATTAGTTCATTATTTGCATTATTTACCATGTGCTGTTATCCCATATTTTATTAACCAGTAACATGCCTCACAATGTTTTAGTCTCTTTCAGTAGGACACATTAAGATCATTTGAAGTTCTAAAGGTTGACCCCTGTATGAGAGACCATCTTTTGGTAAATATAATAAAAGTCTTAGGAGTAAACCATTTTCTCAATATGATTAGCGCTTATGTAACATTTTGCTCAAGTATAAGGTGAGCACTATTTTAGTGCCAATGTATAATGTAATAAAATAAGGGCACATATTGTAATTTTGCAGTAAAGAAGCCCTGCTTCAAGCTGTGCCTGTGCCAGTTGTCAGCTTAATTTGAAACTTCCTGGCTGTCATTCCATTCCAATTATGCTATTACCTTTCATAAGGTAACACTTTTCCTACAATAATTATTTGGCACTACTCACCAATGAAAAGCAAAAGGCTGCGTGACTGTCATATTGGTATATGTAGTGATGGAAGTTTATCTAAGTCTACATTATTTATGGTAATTTTAAAACATGTGTGATTGATCTTTTGAATATTACTGTGTATATATTTGGCTATTTGATAATCATTTGATAATCATGATACATTAATGAAAATGCAAATGTGCAGTAATAAAATCAGTGCTTATCACAAAGTTGATCCAAGGACTAGTCTGATCACCATCATTGTTGGCACAGGTTCCACTATACTATACAATGACATTCTTGATAATGTTATGTGTTTGTGGCAACAGTTTAAGCAAGACTCTTTCCTATTTCACAGTGTCCCATTGTAATGTCCATACAAAATTGGTTTGCTGAGATGGGGATGGAAAAAACATGACAGCCCTGCACTGACAGGCCTGACTTTAACCTAACTGAACACCTATGGATAAATCAGAATGCCAATGTGAACAAAGTCTGAGCATCCAACAACATCAGATCCCAACCTCTTAAGTTTAGAAGGAAGCAAATGGCAATAATAAACATCTAGTGAAAGGCCTACACAGAAGAGCAGTGGGTAAAGGACCAACTTCATATTAATACTCTTGGTTTGGGAATGAGATGTTCGACAGGTAGGTTTCCACACACCTTTAGCATATAGTGGACAAGTTTTCAGATTCTCATTGATACACAGTGTAGTGAGCATTAACTGGAAGAATGAGAGATTTAAATACTTGACTGCCCCATTCCCATCCCAGGCCAGGGGGACAGAGTTTGAATTCAATTTTGCAAAAATGAACAACAAAACATTTAAGTTATAGTACAGAAGAGTGGGTTTTCAGACTCACACACACCATTTGGCCATGAATGACTGCTGTTATATCATTGCACCATGTGCCAAAGGTACAGGTATGGGATCCATTATCCAGAAACCCATTATCCAGAAAGTTCTGAATTATGGAAAGGCCATCTCCCATAGACTCTATTAAGCAAATAATTCTAATGTTTAAAAATGATTTCATTTTCTCTGTAATAATAAAACAGTACCTTGTACTTGATCCCAACTAAGATATAATTACCCCTTATTGGGGGCAGAACAGCCCTATTGGGTTTATTTCATGGTTAAATGATTCCCTTTTCTCTGTAATAATAAAACAGTACCTGTACTTGATCCCAACTAAGATATAATTACTCCTTATTGGAGGCAAAACAAGCCTATTGGGTCTATTTAATATTTCAATTATTTTTAGCAGACCTAAGGTACGGAGATCCAAATTGCATAAAGATCCCTTATTCCGAATACCCCAGGTTCCAGACATTCTGGATAACAGGTCCCATATCAATATAATTAATCATTCCAAGTTCTCCTGGCATTAGAAAGTATTCAGTTAGAAATATCTTATTTTGGTTAGAGTCATTTGTTAAATTCAATATGACTGGATATTGAATTATTTGAACATTTTTATCTCAAGAAGCTGTAGCTGAGGGTCTCTATTGGATTTATTGTTCTTTTTAATGAGCAATGAAATAGAACTGTGCAAACGTTTTAAACATGGCAGCAATAAATAACTTTAAGTATACTGTAAATCTCGAGGACATCCCACCTGCAGCTAATTCCCAATGCATAGTTTAAGGGAAACTCACAGATGGCATAAAAAAGAAAAGATGTGGAACCAACCCAATGCACCAAATCCAATTTCTTCTCACGTGTTGTTGCTGCACTTAGAAGGGCTAACAGTGAATATCTCTATAACTTTGTAGAAAAGGTAAAAAAAAACAAAAAATTATTTTATTATTCTTGGTAAATTGCCTTTTGTGGACATGAATTATTACAGAGTAGGTAACAAGAAAATGTGCGCTGCATGTGTGTCATGGGGGGTGTTCATCAAATGCTCCATTTTATCTAATAGGAAATGAATAGCATTTGTACTTACAGCATTCTGTGAAGTTAATCCTCAACTATTTCTATGCTTCATAAATAATCTCTTCAAAATAACCAAAAACAGGTCAAAGCTGTCTCATATGATAAAAGCCAGCACTTTGATTAACACAGCCTTTTTATTTCATGTAAGTCAATGACATCCGTCGACAACAAAGATTTCAATCTGGTTTTGGAAATGTGAGGGTCACTCTTAAATATATTTTGCAATAATCAGGCTTCTCTTTTTATGTTTCCTCCGTTTCTGTCTTTCGGTCACGGATAAAGGAGCAATATGAGATTTTTTTTTTCTTTAAAGTAAGGGAAATGATATGCACTAGAACATTAAGTGCAAAATGTTTGCCGTGGTAAAATAGTGCCATAAAAATTTAGCAGTATTATTCTCCATTAAATTGCACTATTACTGTGCTGAGTATGGCTGTAAATGTAGATTAATGGTTACACTTAAAAAAGTAAAGTTTCTTCTCATGCTTTGCAAAATATTTTATGAAACTCATCCTGTAAAATTAGTAACATATATTTCTTGAGACTATTACCCTAAATGCTCTTTACAAAGAGTTGTAAACATATATAATCTCTAAAAGCAAGGTTTGCATAATTGCATAGGGATAATGTAAAATATTATAGATCTCTAGAATGAAGCAAGTACTTAGAAAATATATTTAAGCTTTCCTTTATTCTTTCTTATAATGGCTCCTTAGACCTTAGCAGAATAGATTCCTGCACACAACCCAAAAGCTGACAGTGTTGCCTCCCATAGATTCCTGGAACAGCACCAGCCTTTATTCAGTATAGCAGAGAATGAGGAGCTGTACACACTGAATAGGGAGAGGTGTATAACCCTATTTATTTTGTAGACACACACAGGGAGCCTGATTTATAAAGAATTCAAGTTAAACTAGAATTGCAACAGGACTACATGAACTTTTAGATGCTGAATTATTATATTCAAATATAATAAATTTTTTAAAAAACTAATGTTCATAAATCTGCCCCAAAGTGTAACATTTTGGGGTAGTAACCACCCTTCTGCTATATTATTCAGGTCATGCAAGGATGCCATGAAAAAACCTGGGGCCCCATACAAAATGTAGGTGACTTGTCAAATCTAATTTCTGATTTTTGCTATGAGCAACATCGCCGGTGATGTTGGCTTGCACACTATAATAATTATACCCCTAAATGTTCAAGATCCCCAAATGACCAGCACAGATGACTCTTTGCAAGCACTATCATGTTTGGATATTGTTTTTGTAAGTAGACCTCCTACAAGAGTAAAATGTATCCTCTCCCTATTCATGTGCATGGGATATATTGTTGTATTGGTTGTATTTAACAAAGGTGAATGTAAGAGCTTACCCTTCGACAAATGTGCTTAGTGTAAAACATGGAAAGCATAGTGATGAGCAAATTTCTTTTCCAGGCATGGATTTTGCAGCAAATTTCTGCATTTCGCCATTGGCGAATTGTTTAGTGAAACTTCTGCGAAAATTCACTGCGAAAAAATTTGTGGCACTGCAAAACAGTTGCACACGCGACAAAAAAAGATTTGAGAGAACACCACCTTGTTATGTGCAATATAAGCAATGACTTGTTGTGTCAACACTGGGTCTTGTAAGTGATGCATTTTAAAGTATCCCAAACAAATGCCACCAAAACATCTAAACGCTCCTCCGATATCTTCTATGTGACTGCAAGTAAACAAAGTGCCCAGAATCACATTCTTCAAAATTCTTTGGGGATGCCAAATAAGCACTGTGATTGGCTATTTGGTAGCCCCATGTGGACTGCTGGCCTGCTGGAGACTCTGCTTGGAGTAAAACTGTCTCTGTGCTTCCAAAACTTGTCTCAAAGCCAGAAATGTAAAAATGGGCACCTGCTTTGAGGCCACTGGGAGCAACATGAAAGGGGGTGGGGAGCAACATGTTGCATATGAGCTACTGGTTGGGGATCACTGCTCTATGGGGTACTAGTATTATCATTCCGAAAGATCCTTTTCCAAAACTCAACATTTTTTTCCCACTTTGTTGCCATTCAGATGTAAGTAAACCAACCCCTCTACGTGCAAGTGATATGATTAATGTTGAAGTATTTACTAACCTTTTTACCTTTAACTATAAAAAGGCGGCTTCTCATACCAGCAATGCAGAACTGAGAGAACTTGTATATGTAAATGTCCCTTTGAAGGTTAAAAGCAGCAGTCAAGGTTCCTTCTTTTCAGCAAGTAAAACAAATACTATTTTAAGAAAGGTGCTCAAACTTGCAGCTCAAATACATGATCACATTTCACTTAGTGGATGGTTCTGATTTTCTCACATGACAACTCAAGGCTGGAAGCAAACATTGTGCATTCTCATCTAAAGCTTTGCTAGATTTTTCTAAAGGCAAACTTGATGACTGATTTAAGTTCGTTAGCTAACTAATACTATTACTACTTATATGATACAAAAATAATGAGGCACTTATTGAAATTTCTTTTTAACAATCAACAGTTGGACTGCCTTCTCATATCGCAGGAGATATAAGTTATTTCCTCTTTACAATTTATTTTATTGTGATAATATATAATGTATTCTACAATATTATATATAATGATAAATGTATCCATTCTGCCACAAGGCAAGATAAGAACCTTTTTCACCAGGGAGACAAAATCCACAAAGGGCAATTCTGGAGTGTTATGTTGCCCAAGTGTTTGCAGGTCCTTAGCTGACAAGTACTGATCATATGAAAATACTGTTCCACCATGTACATGCAGGGGCCTCCCATTCACAGCTAATGCCAGTTTATTTTGAGCATTTTGTCCTGTTGCTGTCTGGAGTGATCCAATTAAGAGTGCCCTGTTTCTCTTCCAAAATGGCTGCGCCCATGGCCACAATGCATTGTCGCTGTCTCGCATAGCATTGCAGTGCCACATAGTCATCATGCTGAGTTTTGGCACAAAAATTTAAAGCAAAAAGACACCAGAGACCTGGGTTCAATGCCCAAATATAGGACTTATTCTGCAATTGCCTGGGTGTGTTCTAAATTGCCTTCCTGATCTGATCTACTGGTCTCTGACTCTGCTATTCTGTTCTGACTAAACCCTTGCTAGCCCCGGACTGTGCCTAAAATTGACTAAGAGACTCTCAGATACCTCATTTGTGCTAAATGTCACCTGCCAGTACTCAAATCCATAAAAGGCCAAACAGGCCCTGACAGCTCTTAAGTGAAAGGTGTTTATCAGTCAAAATATACCCTTTGCTATATTTTAAATGTTAATCACCAGTTAGCTGACAGCACTGGGTGCTTGTAGGTGTTTCCCATTTAAACCAATTTGGGAGCAGTGAGTACAATTATTTTGCAATTATTTTTGAGTGAAAACTTGCTCAAAATGACCCTTTGTGCCATTACCTTAAAAGTAAACAGCCCCAGCACATTAATCAAAAATGCTGAAATTCATTTAGACCAAGTACATACATCGCATTTTCTCCACTGGCATAGATATACAGCAGAAAAAACATCATCCACTCTCAAAAATGGAGAAAAATGGAGAAAATCTGGAGGATTACATTTTACTCACAAAGACTGGAATTTTTTTTTTTTTTTTTAGATTTTAATGGGGGATAGAAAAATTAAAGTAATGAAAGTAAGATTACAGATAACAGATCCACTGACAATGTAAACTTTTTCTATTATATTTATGGCTATTTTGGTTCCATATAGAAATAACTGTTTATATATTATAACTGACTTGAACTGCACTATTGAAAACTGGAGTGCGACAATTGAACTATGGACTACGGCATCATTAATTTAGGTGTTTATTAAGCCTTCTGTCAATTGTTTGTATTCCAAGCCTCACATTGGTGTTAACACCTCATCCAAATTTCATACCTTTATATTCTCACAATCATATTATTGATCCTGAAGAAGGGAGCTGGACATCCCTGAAATGTTGAGATGTAATAGCTGAATGAATTCAGCTATTTCTTAGAAGGATATCGGTGTGCGCAACTCCTATTTGTTTTTCTTTGGTAAGTGTGGGAACATTTTAAATTCATTAGCATTGATGAGCAAATGTTTTCACCAGGCATGGATTTGCGGCGAAATTCCGCATTTCTCCATTGGCAAATTTTTCGCAAAACATCAGGAAAAATTTGGAGCGGCAAAAATTCGGCGACTGAGGAAAAAGTCTCAGTCAAGGCAAAAAAGTCACAATTAGGCCAAAAAAGTCCTGATTGCGTAAAAAAAAGTCACACACGTCAAAAAAGTCATGTGGTAGCTGCATTTGATGAACTTTTTACCAAAACGGAACAGATTCACTCTTTATTCACTCTTTACTATTTATTAGGTCATAAGTGATTGAATCTCCCCACCCCATTACTGTGACAGTTTATAAACTCAAAAGCCAGTCCAAGCTTATAAAAAACTTCTGCACAGCAAATGGTTTGCAGGCACATACAGTGGGGGCTTTGAAGGTGCTGTTTTGCATATACAACTGTCTTCTTTATTTGAGCATAACCTGTTTAAAGCAATGAATTAAACAACGTGAACTTCTGTTAACAATATAGAAATTCAAGATCTGAACAGAATTGGTCTCATGTTCTGGAAGCTCAATTCAAGCACAATGTTTAAGCAAAACAGCTAGCGCCAATAAGTGTGCTTTCAATTATAAATTGTTGATAAAAGTTGTTTTATAGTTTTCCACACATAAAAAAGCTTTTCACACATGAAGCCGAGTGTAATTCATAGCTTTTTTCCCAAGTGAAACTGCCTTATCAGCCTTTGCACATGTTCCATATGTCTCTGTAGGCTAAGTGTCATGCCATATGTAGAAGGGAGCTGACTGTTTGGCGTGTTACACCTTTCAGTTTAAGTTGGGAAAAGCCTGCAGTTCCAACTTATTTATTTAAAAATATATAAAAAGAAAAGTTTAGAACCACCTACCTAACCAAGGGCTAAGGACTGAGGGTCCAAGTGGAGGCATATTAACTTTTAAAAGGCACCTGTTTTTATCCCTTTGTGCAAATGAGAAGATGGTACAGGTATGGGACCTGTTATCCAAAATGCTTGGGACCTAGGGTATTCCAGATAAGGGGTCTTTCCATAATTTGAATCTCAAAACTTCTAACCTTCTAAACATTAAATAAACCCAATAGGACTGTTTTGCCTCCAATAAGGATTTACTATATCTTAGCTGGGATCAAGTACAAGGTACTGTTTTATTATTACAGAGAAAAATTAAATTATTTTTAAAAATGTTAATTATTTGATTAAAATGGAGCCCATAATTCAGAGCTTTCGAAATAACAGATTTCCAGATAATGGATCCTATACCTGTAATACCTTATAAAAGTGCAGGGATCGTCAGGAACCCCGTTTCCCTATCCTGTGCTGTCTTAGGGAAAGGGGACAAGCAATATTGGAGGGGAGCTCAATACTGTTCCCTATACTTTAGATGGTGGTGGGGCATATGATGTAGAAGGGGTCATTGATTAATCTGGACAGATGAAATAGGTATGTGTTTGTCCCCAAGTATTACGTAGAATTACAATTTCTTTCATTAGGTAAAAAATTGGGTTAAATAATTATAATTTTCATCCCCTTTTAAGATGAATCCTCAAATTAAAAAGGTAGATTTTATATTTCTATTTTTTAATGTTTTAAATGGTATTTTTAATCACAAAAAGGTTTTACTGTATGTAATGTATTTAACTGGATCATTTTAGCAGCAAGTGAATTGATCCTTGTATGTTCTATGCATTTGCTCATCACTGCTGGAAGGTCTGGAAGGTCTTTAGCTCCCACAAGAGAATGATTACACATTGCTAAGATTAAGCTGGATATTATTTTTTTTTTATTTCCACAAATGTATTTCCAGGATTTTGGGGGTTTGGTCAAAGACTGATTGATACCAGTAAAATAAAATATGTGACCATAGGAAGTCTGCCGTGTGGAGCCTGGAGTATAAAGAAAGGAAATCTACTGTATTATATATTATGATTTTACTAAGCAAACATTTAGCCAAGAAAGTTAAACTACCAGCCCAATTATTACAAACATATTATATAAACACTTCATAATAGTTCCCTGGGCTTGAAATGATCAGGCCCAGATCTGTGCAAAGGCCACAAAGGTTATGCCTAGGTTGGCAAAGATTTAAGGCTGGCATGCTGCCCTCTTGCTGTATTGATAGGGGGTGCAACTGGCTACTGCTCCTGTTTTCTAACCTCCTGTTTCTCCTATAGAGTGATGTGTGGGTTGAGGAAGTGGGCTTGGCTCCCTAGAAGCTCTTGTGCATGTACACATAGGGAGGGGGTGGGTTAGAATGGAATCACAGGCCGGCCTAGGGGCGTATACATATGAAATTCAGTTTATCACTCATATTTTCCTCTTTAAAAATAAATTATGAAAAATCTGATTCACTCTAATGCCCTTCTTCATTCATTGTGTGTTCTAGTTGCTAGGCTTACACTTTTGTGCAGCAATGTCCTGCCCAGCACTTGTATTGCCACCTCTATGTAATGTTGTAGAGTGCCTCATTATGCCAGTCTTTTAAGACTTATCAAGCCTCCTTCTTGAAAATCTGGCATAACATTTCCCGTGACCCTGCTGGTAAATTTCTTACATTTCATGTTGCCTTGGCCCCGACCTTTGGTCTGTTTATTTTACTCATTTTGGCTACCCACACAATGAATCTGCCTGAGCACATTCCTGTTCAGCCCTAGTACCTCCCTAAGTTGACCACTTTCAACTCTACTGGCTTCCTGTCTCACCCTAATGTAAGTTTGGTGTCAGCACAGTGCTGCTTGTGGATCTTTATATATTTTTTGATCCAGAACCCAGATCTAACAATTATTTTAAGTGGTTATAAATTTGGCATCTGGGCTCCTGACTTTTTATAGAGTGGAAATAGGTCACTTTCTTCTGAAGCACTTCACTCTGCCACTACCTCTCTTGATACCAAGTCCCTGCATTGCTCCAGGACTCCTCAATGTTCTGTTAGAGCTATCAGTGTAGTTGCTCACTAACTCCAAGATATTTACTTAATATCAGAAAAAGCCAACAAACAATATACTATGTAGAATATACCATCAGGAAGCCCTATGTTATGTTGCATTATGTAGGACCTTACTCCTTCCAAGCACTTTAAAGTCACACAGAATAATGCACAGCATTATGCTTAAATAAATGTTGTGCATTTTATTCCAGTCTACTTCTCTATAAAAATTGTTTCTGCACTATTACATATCTATTATTGATTATTTAAAACTACAACAGGTAGAGCGGAGAAATAAATAGAAGTGTGAGCAATTCAAAATAACATGGAGGTAGAAATTTTCAGAGGAAATGGTGGTGAAGACTGGTGAAGTCTAAAATACAACCATAATCTTCCTTAATCAAATATTTCATGTGTGTACGTTTGCAGTATATTAGCACAAGGTGTTTAGTGTTGAACATGAACAATCTAATACATCACAATGGAAAGTCAGGACAATTTAAGCCATGGCCATGAACAGTACCATCCCCCTATTCACTATTGGCTATGCCCTGTTCCCTTTTTAAGTCCAGGGGGTCAGGACTGTCAAACTTATATACACAAATACAGATGTAAAATTCAGAGAAAAAAAATAATGTTTCAGATTGTGTGAAAAACACTTGAAACAGAATTTCAAAATTGAATGGGAAATTGATTGTAAGCTGTATGGGGCAGGGACCTCTTTTCTACTGTGTCTCATACCACATGACACTTACTCCCTTTGTATTTATATATGTATTTATTGTATTTATTTATTATATCACTTGTCCTCCCTGTGTGTCATTTTGTATTCTGTAAGATTGTACAGCGCTGCGTACCCTTGTGGCGCTTTATAAATAAAGTTATACATACATACCAATTTAGCTGCCTCTTCAGCAGGATTCATAATCACCATAGCAAACAATTATTATTGTGGATTGCACCACCTTATGACATATTATCATAATTGTCTGGTCATTTCTTTTACTAAAGTATATCATTTTAGAATAATGCATTTTTATTGTTCCTTACAAATTTCAACCTAAATTAAACCTTTTGAGGACAGGAATTAGGCAGCTATCAGGCGCTGCCAAATAACATATGGTATCTATAGAGAAAAGAGAAATAGAGCAGAGTGTAACCTTGCCAGCTCTTTCCACTTCTATTCTAGTAAAATGTAAGATCCTGCTATAAATCTTAAAGTTGGAGTTATATTTGGAGAGCATTTTCTTTACTTACAGGTATGGCGTTCTATAGAAACCTAGGAAGGCGTATGCTGAGTTATGCAAACAGAGAATGTGCGTGATGAATCTCCTTACACAGATTCCTATTCATCTGGCTACATTAAGTGCCCAGGTTTTAAGAATGTAGACATTAGGCTATGAAAAATGTAATTGGTCTCCAAACAGACATGCAAGCCAAAAACACCTGAGTTATTTATCTCTGAAAAATATATTTGCTTTACATACAACCAATAACAGCTAAACTGTATATAAAATGGCTGTAGACATTGGGTACAATGCTTTTCTTCATCTTACACACCTTAATCACCCTAACATACCTGAACTAGAGGTTCTTTGCAAGTACCTGTACTGTTTGCACCCCAGTTGCTGCTTCCTTCTTGGTTCTCAGGTTGCCACCTGGTCAGTATTTCACTGGCCTAACCAGCCAGAGTTGGGACCGGTATTACGAATTTACCAGAAATTTATAATATTTTGTCCTCTGCCCCTGGCCTGCCTCCAAACTGACCCAGCCCACTTCCTATCACAGCTCCCTTTCTAACACACCTTGTTTCCATATTTCCCCTTGAATGCGGCCCACCAATGTGATACACCACTACCTTACATCACAACTATGCCCTGAAATCACATACCCACCCCCTTGTGCAATTCCCACCATGACTGGTAGGGGCCAGGCCTCTGATTCTGAGAGTGTACAAATGCCACTGGTTCCTGACACCAGTTTTTCAATTCAGAGCCAAGGAAGTGGACCCAAGCATATCAAGCAAGGAGACCCTCTCTTTATCTGTACGCAAAGCAGAGAAAAGTCATTGACAATGGTAAATGACAACTATAATCTATACATCAAACCAGAACAACAATACATTTTATTGGAGGGGTGCAGTTCTCATAAACCTAAATAGAAATGGTAACAACTTCAGCCCACACAAGTAATGGGAGTTTCTGGAGCTCATAGCTAAATTGTACAGTTTTCTCCGAATTAGCTCCAGTGTTTAGGCTTTTCCACAGTGCTATACATTTTCATGTACATTTTTGTGGCACTTTGTCTATTCCCAACCTCCTTTCTACTATTTACAAGCAGATTCAAATATGAAAAAATAAAGCACATTATCAAAATTTCCTGGAACACAGAGTATATAACTATACAGATATGGAGAAAGTTTTTCACCACTGTTTCCCTTTAAAGATCAAAATGCTGTGCATGCCGTAGCTAGTAAAAAGGCTGACTGAACTATATATGTTGTCATTTGGCTTAATATAATTTGTCTTTACCACTGTTTCAGTTTATTTCAAGCATATCTGTCTCAGCAGGTGTCTTTAAAAGCTTAATGGAGGGCAGAGGCAGTAAAAGATAGCAGTAAACTGCAGGTCTTCACTATTCACAGCTGCAGAATCCTGTCAGAAGCACATGGGAAATAATTCACCTTGTAATGACTCTTTTGAGAAATTCATTGTTAGAAGGTTTTACACACAGAGATGTTCCCTGCCTACAGAGCTGATATAGGAAGACAAAATCATTTATGGTATTTTGTTTGATATTGTATTAATCTCTAACATGGGTTGTGCTGATTTTCATTAAAATACCCTTTCCCCATATATGTTTTTGGTAAACAATTGTCTGTGCAAGGCAAACAGTAGCACTTTCCATTAATGTCACAGGAAAGTGAAGCAAAGTCTTCTGGATACTAATACATAATATTACTGGTAAATATCCCACCATATTAATTGTGCATATGACTTAATGTAAGAGGTAAAAAGCTGTGTCATTTTTCTTTACTGAAATAAAAGGATCAAATGAGTCGATTCTGTTTTAGCAATCCGGGGAGATTAGTCGCCCGCGAAAAGGGAGATTTGTCACGGGCGACTAATCTCTCCGTGTGCCAGATCCCTTATAGTTACAGCTGAAGCCATTTCTATCCAATGGTCGTCAATTAAGAGAGTGGGCAGTGTTAATATCACCATTTGTAAATGGATCCCTGGTGGAAGTGCTTAGAGAGCACACAATATGGGACACAACACTTGTTTATAGAGCACTGCACTCCTGGCTATGCTAAAGGCTTTCCCTAAGGTTCCAAGGTGTCTGTGTTTTGTTTTAGTTTCATAGGGAAACACTCAGTTTGCTACTTGCCTTGTGCTACTGCTTGCCACGTGGCCTTACCTTACCACTACATACATACAGAGAATTATGCTGATCTCCACTGGGAATAAGCAAGTGTTATATTTCAACAAACCTTTGGCTAGAGAATATAAAAAGTGAAATTTCTACAGGACCTGTGCATGACAAATATCAATTTTGTTGTAGTAAAGCAAGTTGAACCTTTACAAATAACTGCTTCAATGGCAGGTAAGTCTTTCATTTTGCCAGTGTTTTTTTGTAACTTTAAAGCTGTCCATCAGCACAAGACTGGGGGTGACACTACACATACAGTAAATATATTCTGCAGTGGAAATAAAAGCTGGCAAATTAACCACACAAGACACCGATTTTCCTATAATTGGCTCCATTTCTAAACAAACATAGTCATCTGATGTAATATGCAAATATCTGCTACGGGTCAGTGTTGCACTAACATTTTCCATGGATAATTGTGTTAGTATATGTTGCTAGGTTGCTCTGTCAATATGGGTCGGATTTGCTGATGTGCTGGAAGCAGCCTGAAAAAGGAACCATGCAAGTTAACTTTTGGTATGTTATAAATTGGCCAGTTCTTAGCAACTTTTCAATTGGTCTCCAATTTTTATAATTTTTGCATTATTTATTTTCTTCTTCTGCCTTTCCAGCTTTCAAAAGGGGGTCACTGACCCCGGCAGTAAAAACAAACTATTGCTCTGTGAGTCTACAATTTCATTGTTCTTGTTATTTTTTTTTTCCTTGGCAGTTATTTAATAAAAGGCTATAAGTTTGCCCAGGAGCAGTAACCCTTAGCAACCAATCAGCATGAAGCATTTATAGGTGACCTGTCTAAAAACAATCATCACATTGGTTGCTATTGGTTACTGCCTCTGGGCAAACATAGTACATTCTATTACATATGGGGATTTATCTTTCTATTCAGACCTACTCCTGTTCATATTCCAGTTTCCCATTCAAACCACTACATGGTTGCTAGGGTAATTTGGATCATAGCAATCATATAACTGCTAAAAGTCCAAATTAGAAAGATTATAACATTCAAAAACCCCAAATAATAAAAAAAACGAAGACATATTGCACATTTTTCAGAATAGCACCGTACAACATACTGAAAAGGTGAACAACCCCTTTTAATGTATGTGCTGGGCTTGGCATGGGCATGGAGCAATATATTAATTTGCTCATTGTGTGTCAATTCTGTAGGTTGCTAAATAGAAATAGGGATTGACCATTATTTTCTGGTTAAAATATATATTTTGAATCCATGTGATGAAATTTATTAAAAGTGCCTAAAATGTTAATACATTACTAACATGTGCCAATGAAAATACATAGGTATGTGTCAGTATCACTAGTAGCGTTAAAGTACCAACATCTTTCTGCCTGAAGAACCCCTACCTAGTGGTACTCCCTCTTCACAAACAGGACCAAAAGGCTTAAAGGAGAATGCAAGTCAAAATTTAAAAAGCATACTGCCCAATAGTCCTCCTATTGTTTAGTAAAAACGCCACACTTTTGGCTCACCTAATCAAATATTTACTCAGTTACACTTACTTCACATTTTCTAGAACAGGCAGCCATCTCTAAAAAGGTATTCTCCCTTCCTTTCCCTCCTTGCTGCATACTGCACATGTGTTTCATTCCCTCCCCCCCTCCCCTCTGCCAGATCCGCTTCTGATTGGCTGGTGGGCATGTGTAGCTCAGAACAGGAGACAGGATCAAGTTACACACATGCTCAGAGAATAGGAAGGCTGCCGCTGGCACCTACAGGAAGGGGAGAGAGATTTCAGTGATGTCACTGTAGTCTTCACACTGCTGTAGGCTGCCAGCACCATATCTCAGAGAAGCAAGCAGGGATCTGGGAATTTAGATATGCAGTAAGTACTTAAAAAGAATGCCTTTAGACTTACTTTTAATTTATATTAACCTTTCATTGTCCTTTAAGAAGCAATGCAGTTTCCTTTTTTTCCTATTGAACTGGGGTAGGGGCACCTGGTTTACAAATGCAAACAGTATTCCAGTCTATAGAAGGCTCACACCTTCTCCTGTCCAGCATGACTGATAAAAAGGATGGGACTGTTAAGCCATGTTGGAATGGAGGTTAAAGTAAGAGGTAAGGCTTGGAAGGACTTTTGGGAAGAAAAAAGGCATTATGCCATCTTCCTATGGATTTTCATAAGAACATGAAATAATAATTATCTTATGCAGCAGCACTTAATACTATCAAAACTAATAAATGTTACAATAATACAAATAATACAATATTTATTGTACAACTAGAATATAAGCAGATATGTTTGTGTTATTAGATTTTCACTATGTTCTTTTCTTCTTCCGCTTACTGTTCTAGTTGTAGTTTTAGTTTAAAAAAAATATCAAATATGTTTCAGCGGAAATCTATAGTATGATATATATATATATATATTCACATCCTCAGAACATTAACATGTCAAAGCTAATTCTAAAAGGCAGCTAAGTTCCAGCCATCTTTTATGGTATGAATATTTAAGAGTGTTTAGACTGGGAGGTGATTTTCAAATTGATCTGTCTGCTGTGCTGCAGATAATTGTATTGGAATGCTACTTTGGCATTCTGCAGTAGTTTTGTTGCCATGTATTGTATAAGAAATGAAAAAATATCCCCCTTTTCCCAAAATGTTGTTTTTCTCAACAGTTTAATATAAATGTCTGGAGGCTTCAGATTTGTTTATGTAATAACTACAGTAGATTAGGAATACATTTATGAATAATGTTAGGGCACATAAAATATTAATATTTTAACATGGTGCTTCCTATGACAAAATATTAATATTCTAACATGGTGCTTCCTATGACAAAATATTAATATTCTAACATGGTGCTTCCTATGACAAAATATTAATATTCTAACATGGTGCTTCCTATGACAAAATATTAATATTCTAACATGGTACTTCCTATGACAAAATATTAATATTCTAACATGGTGCTTCCTATGACAAAATATTAATATTCTAACATGGTGCTTCCTATGACAAGCATCCCTATGCCTATTACAGTACAGCTTCACTAACCATGATTCCTCTGGAACAATTTTCCTCATCCTAGTATTCCAGGTAAATTGTAATTATATTGTAATGTTATTGTTGTGCCTTTATCCAGTGCCTCTAACTGAACAATGTACTAGAGATTCTATTTCTTATTGCTCTCGTTTTATTATAAGGTGGTACTTATGTAATGTGCTTAGCTATTTATATATTCACTGAGGGTTATGTTATGTAGGCAGCTGTTTCCACATGCTCAGAATGATCAAAGTAATTAACTGTGTGTTACTGAGAACTTTTACTTTCCACTATAAGCTCCAACCACTGGTTTGCTGGCATGGAGGATCCTTGACTATGCAAGGAGTGTAGGGCCGGAGGCCATTACATGGTGCAGAAGTTCATAAGTAAATGAGGTTGAATGTCCAGCGCCATCTTGGAGAAAAGCATGATAAAAGGAACCATCAGTGAGTAAGTTTGTGCTAGCAACGCAAAGAGAAAGACATGTGGATCACTGAGAAGGCACAGCTCCTAAAGCCTTTGGAGTGCCTTTATTGGGCCTGAAGTGGCATCAAAGCCCTATTCTTCCAGAGGGACCCAGCATGCAAAATCAAGCAGGTCTCCAACTATGAAACCTGAACCTGGGCAAGGAGGCAGGGGAAACATATACCTCCTAGGCAGAAAGGCAGGCTTGAAAGTCATATTGTTCAGTAATGAAGGACACATTATGCAAGACTCAGTAGACAGAGGATGTACAATTTGTCATTATGGCCAGACCACAGCCAAAAATACAGCAGGGGACATAGCTGCACTTTGTAGTATGTCTTCAGATATTCGACAGAAACAAGTTCAGTGGAGCCTTAGATGGGTACAGTGGAATACAGATGCAGGGATTTTGGACCATGGATGAGGCATTCTTAATGAAAGAAGAAATTACCTGAATGCATCAAACGCCCCTGAAACATCTGTAACAGAGGAGCGCTCCGATTAAACCTAACAGTCTTTTTCAACAGCATATGCATTTGTCTGGTGTTTAAAGTGCATCCAGGTAATTTCTTCTTTCACTGTAACTTGGCCGAGGGCTTGTCAGCTGAAACATTGCACTACTTGCTACTTTACGCAGTGCCTCTGCATTGGTGATATGTTGAGTACTGTATGTTGCAGTCACTGATCATCCTACAGTTACAGGTGGAAGTCTGTGGGAGTAGGTCCACAATAAGGGCAGGGGTGGTAGTAGCAAAGTTGGAGTAAAGAGGAGCACAGAAAGGAAGCTAGCAAGCAAGACTTGTTCCCATTGGGACAGCAGTAGGCAACACAACCAACAATGCACTGGGGGATTGAGAAACTAGTTCCAATTGCATGTCACACCCTTTGAGCAAATGTTTAAGGAAATACAGAATGAGATCATGAGCAGCAAGACAGCAAACCTGTTTGAGAAAATGGACCACCCCTGTTAGTATAAAGGGGATAAGCAAGTAACATGACTGTGATTCAACACAGTTTCAGCATACCATTCACATAGACTGCAGGTCTAGGATGTTCAAAGCCAATTTGTTTAGTCTATGAATTCCCAAATGTGATTAGTCACAAGCTAGAACAGAAGCTTTGGCTTCTTTTCTTCTGCTTCTGAGAGTTTGCCCCTTGGGAGAGATACAAAGGAAAGAACCTGGAAAATACAGTCATTCTCCACTTGCCTCACCCACAGTGCAAGTCAGTGAAATACAATGTCGGCAGGGACTGTTCAGTACACTTTAGTAGGAGCAGTAGTGTCAAAGCAGACATTATGTCCCCTTTCCTACTCCGTCCAGTCCCTCCAAACTCTCATCAACTGCTGAGCAGCAAGTTTGAAGGAAGATACTTGAACAAAGTTGAACTATTGCTTCTACTGAAATGACTAAAGCTCTGTCAAGTATCCAGACATCCGTACACAACTGTGGAAAGTTCTCCGTGAAAATGCAATTAAACATTTACAAACTAACTACAATACACCGTATTTCTTATTTTCTGCTGTGACCCTAGTGAACCAATATGACCACTGAGGTTTTTCAAATTCTTTTTGTCCTCAAACAATGGAAATTTCAGTTAAATTACTCTTAGAGAGGATATGCATGCTTGTCAAACCACAATATCCTTTTTTTTTATTATAAACACCGGTACATTTGTTTGCTGTCTTCTTCCCAGTTTATGGTAACAAGTAAGAAATGGCATAAAAAAGGACTTAAGCTTGAGAAAGATGGTGCTGAAAAACTGATTCTGGACTTGGCCTGGATACCAGCAGCTTTTGAAGGATTTGGCAAAATTCTAACTATACTGCCAAACCAAATTACAGATTCGGTGCATACCCCCACTGGGCATATTTTTATATTTATATATTTATATTGCCATGCCCTTTGTATCTGTCAAAAACATTATGAGATCTTAAAATTTCCATAAACTTCTGTAGAATGTTTTCTCGCCATATCATTCCTAACCTCCTCCTTTATGCCTCATATAAGGTTGAAGGGTTTTAAAATGAAGCCACAAATACTATAACACCCCCCATCAGGTGTGTTTATTGTCTCTACAGAAAAATCAATAAACTGGTGTTGCTACCCAAAATTCATTTTAAGCTTTGTAGAATATTTAATGCCATTACACACTGGTGTAAAAGATATAGCTTTTTGTAGTGTAGGCTCTTTGTCATGTAGGCAGCTTTTAAACATAGGAATATCTTGATTTTATACAGGAAGTACTGGCATAACTATAGAGGAAGCAGACCCAAGGACAGGGGGGCCTGAAGTGTGGGTTCTGCTGCCTCAATTGTTGTAAAGAAACACAACCTCCCCAGCTGCTTTTCTTCTTCAGCAGGCGAGGAGTGGGGGACATAAGCGTTCCAGTGGGCAGGGGACACTGGCAGGGAGCTGGGTAGGAATGACTATGCACTTTTCCCTACAGGAAAATGTTTTAGGAGGATATTTTACTAAAAGAAAAAGCAGTTGTAAACCACACCTGTTCCATACTGAGCCCACTTAGTCTTTGTATTTTATAGCCCTTTTTTTCTACCTAGGATTCCATAATGAATGTGTGCAGAAGTAGAAGTAGTCTCTTTTTTTGTTGCAGATTTGTAGTTCTTTGTGTCTCGTTTCCTGCAAGAGAGGAAATATTTGTTCTTGAAGTTGAAATAATTAAGAAAGCTGAAAAGAGAAAAGTCAGTTGAGTTTAACCCATCTCAAGTTACCCTACTATTGATTTAGAAGAAGGTTAAAAAAATCCAGTTGACATACTTCCAACATTGCTTCTAAAGAGAAGAAATCTGCAGCTCAAAAATGTCAATTACAACTCATCTCAGGATCAGTGTTCTTCTAGTGTTAAATTAAAACAATTCTAATTCTGTTATGTTTTGTTTACAAAATGAATAATGCTCTTCTCTGAAAACAGCAGCAGGTTATAAAAAGTGGTGGTACAAACATCTGACTATACTTAACTACACTTCTCATCTAAATAATGGCCACTTACGTTTGCAGTTTTTATACACTTTGGGGCTGATTTACTAAGACACAAATTCGAATCCGAATTGGAAAAATTCCGATTGGAAAACGAACATTTTGCGTCTTTTTCGTATTTTTTGCGATTTTTTTCGGCGCCTTTCCGACTTTTCGGAAATTGACGCGACTTTTTCATTACCAATACGATTTTCGCGAAAAAACGCGACTTTTTCGTAGCCATTACGATTCGCTCGTATCTTGTCGCGACTTTTTCGTATTGAGCGCTCGTAAGCGGCAGCCGAAACTTTCAGACTTAGCATGATTTTGGAAGCCTCCCATAGGACTCAATGGCACCCTGCAGCTCCAACCTGGCCCAAGAAAAGTCTCCCATAGGGCTCAATGGCACTCTGCAGCTCCAACCTGGCCCAAGAAAAGTCACCATACTGAAGCTTGAATGAATCCGAACGCTACAAAAAAAATCGCAACATTTTGCGCAACTTTCGGAATGGCTACGAAAAAGGCGCGACTTTTCGAGCAAGTTTTAACGCTACGAAAAAATCGCCAGATTTTACGCAACATTCGGATGGCAACGAAAAAGTTGCGATAATTTTCAGAAAAAATCGCCAAATACTGACCATTCCGAAAAAAACGCAATCGGACTCATTCGGCTGGTTCGTGAGTAAGTAAATGGGCCCCTTGGTCTAAACTAAAAAGATAGATAGAAAAGATCTGAGCACACATGAATGGATTTTGTTAAGGTCTTTTTAGTTGTTCAGTGAAAACGAAGCAATTCTGAATAAGAATGACGAGTGTTGATGGCATAATCGCGGCTTTATAAGGAACAGAACACATCTCTAGTTACCTTGCCTAATTACTGTTGCAGATGTTAAAGTTTGCCATGATAATGCTTGTTTTGTCTGACACATTCTTCCCATTCCACTTATTTAACGGGAAAAGAATCTTATTCAGTTAAAGAATGCATTTCTAGCTAAAACTAATGACGGTTAGGCATACTGTATAGCAAGTATAAATGGTCAGAATGATGTTCTTGGCCCTGTAAACTAAGAACTTCTTATTTAATAGATGAACACTGTTTTTATTTTTTTCCCATGGCTAAAATAGCTAGAATAATAAATAACATGACCCCAATGTATCATGTTCAGCTTCTAGATGATCCAAAGATGGCCGAATCTCAAAGTCATCCCTAGTGTGCCTCAAGGGGTTCGTTTTTAGTTACATAGTTAATTACATAGTTAATTTGAGTTGAAAAAAATACAAAACTCCATCAAGTTCAACGCTTCCAAATAAGCTCTAGAGCACATTTTACACATACATAAAAACATACTGATCTGTTTATGTATGCTTAGGATCAAGTAAAAACTATCTATGGGAGATGGCCTTTCTGTAATTTGAAGCTTTCTGAATAACAGGTTTCTGGATAATGGATCCCATACCTGCATACTGATACATATACAGAACCATACTGTAGACCTTAAGACCATAAAGCCGTGTCATCCAAGCAACTTTTTAAGGTATAAATGGATTCTGCAATCACAACATTCCTTCCGTATTTTAAAATCAGAATGTTCCATATGCACTGCATATGTGTAGGGATGGAGCACGGTTTATTTATATCTGTCACGCACTGTCACGCCCTTTCTCCCTATCAAAATGTGGATGTGGGGGTTATATACAAGTTCACTTAGAACTTGTATATGTCAAGCATATACACCACAGCTATGACTGTTTTTTTTTTTCAATTGCTTTCTATTTTTTATTTGTGTAGTTTTATTTTAAAAATGTTTCTTTGTATTTTTTTTTTTCCCTTTCATGCTTCCTGGTACAGGTATAGGCCTTGTTATCCAGAATGCTTGGGACCTGGGGTTTTCCAGATAAGGGATCTTTCCATAATTTGGATCTCCATAACTTAAGTCTGCTAAAAATCATTTAAAAATTAAATAAACCCAACAGAAAAAACTGTTTTACCTCCAATAAGGATTAATTATATCTTAGTTGGGATCATGTACAAGGTACTGTTTTATAATTACAGAGAAAAAATGAATCATCTTATCATGGAGTCTATGGGAGACAGCCTTTCCGTAATTCTGAACTTTCTGGATAATGGGTTTCCGGAAAATGTTCCCATACCTGTAGTAGTAGTTCAGGTAACATTGTAACATCTATTGAACATGCAACATGCTTCCTGAGAAACATGCAAAATGAAATAGGAGCATGAAATTCAATTCTGTTTATTGTCCAGCTCTTTGGAATTTAGCTTGCTGGCTGGGCCCCCACATTTGTTGGGAAAGATTTGGACTTTGCTATTTATGCCGTAGTATCTACCCAATATTTTCTAATGATACATGAATTTTAAACCATGAATACAGGACCACCCTTAATGACTGCTGCAAATATATAGCAGTGGTTTACAAATTGCGCCTGATTTCAAATCCGGGCGGCCCTAGGCCGCCCCCTATTCCCCCCTGTGCATGCGCGAACAAACTAAGGAGCGCTGAGGAGAAGTGCCCAGTGCTCCGTATGGGAGCAAAATGTCAGAATTTTTGTGCGGCGGGGCGGCATGCCGCCCCTAAGTTTCTGCCGCCCTAGGCCTGGGCCTTTGTGGCATCGCCACAAATCCGGGCCTGTTTACAAAGAAGTACAGGACATTGCACAAACACATGACTTTGGCTAAAAAATGTGCTGCTTGTTGGTCTTATCCCAAAATAGGGCAGTTTCAATTAAATGAGAAAAAGTTATCTCATGGTATATCATGTAAAAACTCATGGACGTGATTCAATTCGAGGTCCAGTACAGTAGTAGACTTCAGTACAGTTTTCACGTTCTATTCATGAGATACATTTTTCTGAATTTAATTGCATCTCAAATTTAATCCTGTCCATCCATTTTCATGTAATAAACCTTTTTCTCACTAAATTGAATCTTGCACAATGAGCCAGATTTGATCCAATAAGAAGTTATCCTATGGTTTATAACATGAAAAGAGAGGAAAAAACTTTTCTCCAAATTCAGTTCCAGTTTTTTCCCATAGACTTCAATAAAGTTTTCATTTGATACGAGTTAAATTGAATCTCATCCACGAGTTTTTACGAGATAAGCCTTTTTCTCACTGAATTGAATCTGGCCAATATGCTGTGCTAGATAGTTCCATAATGCATTATTTTACATTAACAATAATCAAGAATATTAGTTAATCACAGAAATAGTAGAATTTAGCTGAGGCCGAAAAAGAAGATCTAGCTACTAAAGCACGAAGGGGGAAATTACAAATCCCTTATATTATTTATGTTGGAAATAGGAAAGAAGTACTGTTATTACTGATATAATTTATATTGACTGTTCTTCTCTCTTTCCCTCTTTTTCCTTTAAGTATAATCCAAATTCATCTTCATCATCTTCTGAAGCATCTCATTGCTGTGGTGGCTTGAACTGGATTTCAAAGGAACTTCTTGTTGATTCATTCAAACACAACAGGATTGTGGAATTTGCAGGAGTTCTATTTTTCCTCTGCCCATTTGGCTTTTTAAATGCATATTTGTCATTTGAGGGGAATATCGATGTCTGACGCTACATATTTTCCCCTAAATCAACTCACTAGCCAATAAACGGAGGAGGGGGGAGACTAATTCAGTTTACAGAAATATAGTTTAATGGTAGGAAATTTAAACGAGCTTCAGAAACTATTTTTCAATTGGTTACATATGGAGCATAATCTCTCTTGTCTTTCACACATTGCCTCAAAAAACAAACTCCTTTCAGATGTAATTCTTTCTGAAATAGTGAATGTCAAAACAAAAAAATGTTAATAAAAAGTGTCATTTTGACCCCAAAAATCTAGAATTTAAATTATGGTAAACATCCCCATTTCACCCTATATATTTCCTGTGCCAAGTTCATATTTGTGAAGCACTATTTTATTTTTGCTACATTATGTAGTCTTTTAGAATTTAGCCTGTCAGAATTGGTGCACGATCATATGGCATCAATTTAACTGCTTTTATTGACTACATGTAAAATATACATTTCCAAATTTGTGATCATGTAAGAATCGTAACACATTTAAGAATGGATTTGGCTAGAAATATATAGTAAATACACAAAAATGATTACATAAAAATATGCAAAAGTTAACCATATGCAGTGTGCCTGCCATAGACAATATGTGTCCAATATTTATTTGCACTACTGTATTATTTTATCTTTAAATGCAGGGCTAAAGAGCAGTACAGGTATGGGATCCCTTATCCGGAAACCCGTTATCCAGAAAGCTCCGGATTACGGAAAGGCCATCTCCCATAGACTTCATTATAAGCAAATAATTCTAATTTTTAAAAAAGATTTCCTTTTTCTTTATAATTTGAAACCAGTACCTTGTACTTGATCCCAACTAAGATATAATTAATCCTTATTGGAGGCAAAACAATCCTGTTGGGTTTATTCAATATTTAAATGATTTTTAGCAGACTTAAGTTATGGAGATCTAAGTTACGGAAAGATCCCTTATCAGGAAAACCCCAGGTCCCGAGCATTTTGGATAAGAGGTCCCATACCTGTACATGCATTTCAGTATCCTGTTTTCTTGCAGGTGTTACTTGGAAATCATTGATGGTATTGTCCCTATGGCAGTAGCCATAGAGGTAATGGTAATATAAACTTGGAAACTGCAAATAGCAAACCTCACAATCTGAGTCTCCAGCCCCTCAATACTCCAATATGGGGGTTATGGGAGGTTTTGCAGTAACAGAAAGTGACAGGGGTGGGATGTGTTAATAAATAACTCCAACCAGTGTAACTTAGCAGACAAAATTAATGTTGGTGCCAATACAGGGTTCCCAACAATTCTGAGCAGAATAGCAATAACTGTATTTAGGTAAATATAATTAATTTTAGACCATATTGCTTGCCTTATAAAGCATGCTTTATCAGTGACCCTTTAGTTAAATCTTAATAATCCATCAACCTTATCAGATAACATGCATTGATCCATTATCCTAGTGTTCAAGCTTTTCCTGAACTTTGCTCATATTGGGCTATTCCTGATGCTAGGTAGTGTCCCGCAATACATTCTATAATGGCTTTGCTTGTACTGTATATACTATAATGCAATTGTATTAAAATACCTACATAAAAGCAGATGCTTCACATCCATATAATAAACACATACCTACTTTCTTACTGTTGCTTTCATCTAATGGTTCTTCTCTAAATTCTTTTCCACCCATAGTCATTACTGCTTTGTCTTTGCATAGCACCCCATTTTCCATTGACTGATGCACATTTTATTTTGAATGTATGTGAGTACATTTATGTACAAAATTTCCATACCGCAGTCTGTTATCGCATAGTATACTACTGACCTACAGTGCAACATAGCTACAATATACACCTATAGGTGCAAGCTGCTATGTTTTTATACTTTGCAACCTGCCCCACAGCAAGCACATGTGGGGGAAGGTCTTTGTGCTCTGTTCTAAAGCACTTTTCCCATTAGTTCAGAGGTGCCTGTCTTGGACAGAGCTGGAGAACGCAGGTAGTTACCCTGGAACCCCATCCCACCCTCTAACATGAACATCAAAAGCAATTATTGAAGAGGTTTCACTACTTATCCGAGCAGCTTCTTCAGTTCAACTGACTGGTATGGGAAGTCCTCAGCATATGTACTCTTCCACTAATCCAATCCCAATGGCACATTGTAACTCTTCAGAAAGGTGACATCTGAAACTCACAGAGGTATGAATGCTGTGGAGTTACTTTGAAAGGATTACCAAAGTATCATGCAACCTATCGAAACAGGTGTTACTTGTTGCATGAATGGATGTGTGAAGAGTAATGGAACTGCCAGGGTACAGATGTTAGAACAGCATTGTATGTAGCAGACAGATGGTGTTGAAGGCCCCCACCTCTGTTTAGGGAATTCAAATCTCCATAGTCATAGTGCAAGGAAGGAAGTTTTTGCACCTCTTAGTGATCTAGCACTTGGCTCTGGGCCACAGACTGTGTAGTGATATCTAATCTTCTGTCTAGTCTATCCCTTATATAATTTTTTTATTTTTTTTTTTATCTGCAAAATATTTTTAACAAAGCATCTCCCAGAAATTTGCTAGCACTAATTTTAACCCCAAATCCTTTATGTATTGTTGTCTGTGTTGATTAAAAAAAATCTTAATCCTTACATAGTTAGATGTATTCAGTTCAAACATCTTGACTTATATTTAATTTACACAAAATGTTATGCTCAGTTTGCTCAACGGAAATGATTTTTTTCCTATTCTAACTCAAATATTCAAACATAGCAATAGCAATATGAAGTTTTATCAGCTAATTAGATAAATGGTGTCTCCTAGCACAGCTAAGCACTTTAGTCACACAATAGATCAAGTTTATATGCAGAATTCTTACATTTGAAGAACAGCAAATGTTTCAAACATTAATAAACTTCTTTACAGCTTCAAAAATAAAAAGAATATTATATTACAATGATCCTTGCTCCAATGGTAATTGAAAGTTAACAGAGTATATATATGGAAAAGGCTGGTTATTAGCTGTTATTAATGTAGAGGCTGTAATATTTTTATATTTAAATAAGAAAAGGTTCAATAGAAATTAAAAAGATGTACTATTATTATAATTCAATATATTTTTTTGCTTTAATGCCTTTTCTGCATATTTTTCTGTGGTGTATTCTTACTTTTCAAATCATAAATAATACATTAAAATGAATTTTGCATAGCATTGCATTTTAGGTTTGACAATTTTATTGACACTAATTGATAAGATTGCGCAATGTGAGCGGAAAAGCAAATAATCTCAGGATAAGAACACGGTATTTTGACATATGATTTTCAATGCGTAACTTTATATTTTTCAAAAACAACCTTTTTTCCCGACTTCCAGAATATAGAAAGAAAAGGCAAATTGGGTACGGAAATGACAAATAGTTTGTTTCGACTCGGGAGGCAGATTTAACAAAAATTTAATTCTCAATTTCTTTTCTAATTAAAAAAAAAATAGAGAACTTGAAAATTCTCGGATATGTTTTCATGAAATGACTCGAATTTCAAATACCAGTTGATGTAAAAATGTAAAAGAACAACAAGAACACAGTGAAATCACATTATACCCATCATTTTCAATAAGTCTGGCAAATTTCAATTAGATATCAATTTCTGTTAATACAAACATTGACTTCTACATGAACTTATCATTTTTTGAATGCTGAATTTTTATATTGAAGCTTTTTGCTCTTAGTTCTTGAAAATTTTTGTTTCTGAAACTCACATTTGAATTTGAGATTTTTGCTCTAAAAAAAACTCTAACCCCATATGTAATAAAATTCACTAAAGGTGGCCATACACATGCCAATTTTTTGAACAATTCGATAATATCGTTAACTTATGATATAGTTGATGGTGTACGAACGATCGTCGGGCCACTAGCTGGCCTGTCATTATCGGGCAAAGAATTGATCGGCTGGGTTTACAAATTTTTGTAAAATGGAAATAGGAAACATTGGTATATTTATCAATGAGGTTTTAAATACAGGCATGGGGCCTGTAATCCAGAATGCTCGGGACCAGTGGTTTTCCAGATAAGAGAACTTTCCATAATTAGGATCTCCATACCTTAAGTCTACTAAAACAATCATGTAAACATTAAAAAAAAAAACATTAGGACTGTTTTGCCTCCAATAAGGATTCATTATATCTTAGTTGGGATCAAGTACAAGGTTTTATTTTTCTATTACAGAAAAAAAGGAAATCATTTTTAAAAATTTGAATTATTTGCGTATAATGGAGTCTATAGGAGATGGCTTTTCTGTTATTTGGAGCTTTCTGGATAATGGGTTTCCAGATAATGGATCCCGTACCTGTATTGCCTTTAAATATAGACAAGCACAGACTAGAAGTGTTAAAGGATTCATCTAATATACCTAAAATAAGTATTGAGAATGTGTGAGTGCTACTATGAATCCTCTGTACTGTGGTTGCAGAATGTTTTTGACATGTCATGATAGACAGACAGCTAAGCTGCACAGCTACACTAATTCATGGTGCACACATGACCTTTATCAGCTCTGCTGTAGCTCAAACTAACCAATGCTGAAGATGTAGATGTCTAAACAAAATGATTTGACACTGTACATTCAAGACTATTATCCTGAGAAAAAATGACATCCATTCCCCTCAAGCTACTCTAGCTGATTTAAAGTGTCTTTTAAAACCTACTGGATACCTATTAGTTTGCAAGATTCCATTGAAAGTGCACATCACATAACAATGACCAGTATTATAGCAAAGAATGTAAATACATTTTAAAATATGGATAAAATCCCTTCCCCTTCTGGCAGAAGGGACCTAGTCCTAAGCTGCTATGGACCGTAGCTTTGATTGGTGATTCATGTTTTCCCAGAATGTAAAATACATAGTGCAACTTCTGTATATCAGCAAACTTTATTCAAATTATCCAATAGGAACTGCACACTCAAATAATCAAAAAGAAAGGCTATTTATTAATCAAAAATCAAAATATATGATAAGCATAAACCCTACGTGTTTCAACCTGTAAAGGGGTCTTCATCAGGAAAAACATGTTAACATTCAACTCTTACACTCCTGTCAGGAAAACGCCACTCACAGATGCGCCTGACACCGGGACGGGGAACAAGGGGTTACACGCAGTCACCTTTCACACAGGTTAGACTAACATCAAGCACCCCCAAACACACCACCGCCCCAAATAACTATTCGCTGCCACCATCTATCATTAACAGGCGATGGAAACCTAGTTACTGAAATATATCGCACACAAACTTTCTTACTGCAGTTAGGGTTAGTTCTTACTAATTTAACAGCACACTAGCAGCCACAGGGTTAAAATTACAGTCAAACCTACCCCCCTGCTAGCAGCCCGCTAGTTAATTAGCATCTACACAGAATCTGCCCTCTACCCAATAAACATACACACACCAAACAGTTAATACACCTAGGCCTGAGCAGTCATACGAGGTACGTGGGAATTGATATAGAGCCAAAGGACTAAACTTATTAAATGTTATATTTAATATTACCAGGGTAAACAGTGCAGTTTTAAAAAGATGTTACAAAAGAGAAACATACATGCAAAACAGTCAATAAAATAAACGGGGATAAAAACACAGAGAAAAGCCTAGTACATTACCGAGTGATCTGTTGTGCCCTCTGAGGCAAGCGGTTGAAGGTCCTGAGCCCATCCCCCAACATAAGTTGCATAAGTTGAGGCCTCCAGAATGAGCTAAAGAATACTTGGGCATGTGTGCTTTTATTCCCCACTGGGCTCCTCCCTCATTACCGTATGCATGAGGAGGGAGTGCCCAGGAACTGGTCACATGACCCCTCCCCTGTAGAGAGCTATACTTACAGTTTCTTTTCATAAATTATTGGTACTTGCCAGTACTCAATATTATTATGAAAGTAGGGAATTGTTTTAACCTATATGTGGCGATCAAAATGATACCAAACATGAGGGGTGTCTCATGTCCCAGTCCCCCAGAACCCATTTCTCCTAACTGGCGGGTATAGGCCGCCCCTGTTAGGTATCATTGGGAAGCCTGGGGCCTCCTCATAAATCCTATGTGATTTATGAGGATGTGGACCTTAAAGCAGCGGAGATATGGATCCATTTCTATAATCCATATTTTCTGTATGCTGTCCCCCCCTGCTGTTCCTATGCCCACACTTTGCCTCTCTTTGATCAACAGATCAAAGACCCCAGCTTCCTGCCCCAACGGGCTGGTCCCGCGTTGTCTGATGAAGTTGTTTATGTTGTCACCTTTCCACAGTCCTGGTTGTGTCGTTAGGGGATATTTGTGAATTACCCCCTACTGGGAAGGGTTTCCCTCAAATGTGGATTTCAACCAGACTTTTCTATGGGGAGCCTTACTGCTCCAACATGACAACTCCCTTATCTATTTTAACATTTGACACCTCAGAATAAATGTTCAAGTCTTAACAATGGTCTGAGCAGATAGCCAGGAATTTGAGAAAATACGAAAGAACACTCACCAAATTGTCAGATTGGCTCTTAGCCTTTTATTTCCTGACAAAGGGAGGGTTTGGCAGAGTTTTACCTCTTCAAAACGATAAACGCTGCTTGACACATCCATGTCTATGTCTATAAATAATCTTATAATAAACAGTAGAATTACATTACATAGTGAAGGACCTTGGAGTAGATAATACACTTGGCTGTAGCAAGCAATGCCAGGCAGCAGCTGCAAGGGCAAACAAGGTTTTGAGCTGTGTTAAAAGGGGTATAGAGTCAAGGGAGGAGGGGGTCATTCTTCCACTTATAGAGCGCTGGTGAGGCCCTTATCTAGAATATGTTGTGCACTTTTGGTCTCCAGTGCTCAAATTGTATATTATTGAGTTAGAGGGGGATTGTTAAGGTTGGAGGAGAGGCATAGGCATGTTAGGGTGGATATGATAACTATGTATAGATATATAAGGGATTATATAATAATCTCTCTAATGCTTTATTTACCAGTAGGTCAATCCATCAGACACAAGGGCACCCATTCCAATTAGAAGAAAGAAAGTTTCATCTAAATATTCGGAAAGGGCTTCTTTTTTACAGTGAGAGCTGTGAAGTTGTGAAATTCTCTCCCTGAATCAGCTGTATGGGCTGATATATTAGATAGCTTCAGTGAAGGAACACCAGGGACTGGTCCGATTGCCATACTGAAGTTAGGAAGTCCCCCTGGGAGGTAAATTGTAGAGGCTTTAGAAGGGGGGTTTTGCCTTCCTCTGGATCAACTAGCAGTTAGGCAGGTTTTATATAGACATAAAAGGTTAAACTTGATGGACATGTGTTTAAACCTAACTTACTATGTTACATTTTCATCTACATAGTGCTTCTGAAGTTCATATACAATATGTAGGATTTTTTAAACATATGCTTTATTTTACAGTGACCACCAAATAAAACGAACTGGCAAGCTCAAAATATTCTTTATTAGGCTGTTTCATGGAACATATTTTTCTACCATTATCTATAATTTATATACATTTATACTGAATCAACATTTAGTTTAAGCATCCATGAAAATATTTAATAACCAGAAGTGCCTTGTTCATTAGTTCAAATGCCAACATTTTTCTTTTAATAACAGTTGGGTGTTGTAAAAAATATTTTGAAAAATACAATACACAGAGTAATAACAACTTAGCAGTGAAATTCTTCATGAAATTTGTGGTTTTGTGCACCTAAGGATTAATCCTTATAGAAAAACAGCCAAGAGGGTGGAGACGGAAATAATGAATCCAAATAACTTGGAAAAGTCTTATATGAGTTAAAAGAGCCATGAGAATATACAGCGACATGAAAAATGGTGTTAGATTGAATGCATAAAAATAACATTGAATGGAATTTAAAAATGTGCATGTTGGGAAACAAAGTTTCTGATCAGAAATTATGTATATGCCACAAAGGCAAAATAAGCTAACCTTATGGGGCAGATTTATCAAAATGTGAGTTAAAAGCCTAATACATAAAAACTTTGCACAGCAGAAGCAAGAAACACACTTGATTTTTGTTAGATGGGAATTGTGTGTGTTCAGCAATACCAACTATGAAAAACATATACTTAAGGGAACAGTAACACTAACAAATGTATCAAAGTCATTAAAATAATGTTCTGTTGCCTGCACTGGTAAAAGTTGTGTGTTTTTTTTGTAACTTAATTTTTATTGATTTTTAAGTTTTCCAGAAAGAAGACGACATAGGGGCCGATTTACTAATCCACGAACGGATCGGAAGCGTCTGAATGCGTTTTTTTGCGTAATGATCGGTATTTTGCTATTTTTTCGTAGCCGTTACGACTTGCGTGAATTGTCGCGACTTTTTCGTAGCCGTCGCGAAAAAATCGGAAAGGTTTGCCTGCCGTTTACTATGCTCAATACGAAAAAGTCGCGACAAGTCGTAACGGCTACGAAAAAGTTGCGACAATTCGCGCAAGTCGTAACGGCTGCGAAAAAGTTGCGACAATTCACAAAAAAACTATTTTTTCCCATTCGGGATTCGGATTCGTGGATTAGTAAATCAGCCCCATAGACTATCATACAAACAATGCATGAAGTGCCATTGAATGAGGTTGTTTTTAGACAAAAAGATGCATAGTAAAACTACATAATAGGTACATGAATAGCTACAATATCGATTCCCCTTTGTTCCAATGAAAATAAGGAATATAAGAAAATAAACTATAGAAAGAGGGAGGGAAAAGAGAGGAGGAGGAAAAGGGGGGAGGGGGAAAATTAAACAATCAAGCAGTGGTTATCATTATGTTTCCACTTGTAGTTTGGTAGATTCTGTTCATGATGCTATTCTGATAATGATAACAGTTTGAGAGTCGGTATAAACTATTAGGGGGGAGAAGTTTGAATGGGGTACTGCCTACATCTCAAGATGGTTAAAAGTTGTGTGTTTAAGGATGGATGATGTGTCCTTGTTGCAGATAAGCAAATGCAAATGTCTTCCATATAATTTAGTTATGCCCACCAATAGCCAATTTCTGGGGCAGAATTAATAACATCCCGGTGAACGATCTGGAATTAATAAATTTTCTGCTGATTCCCAGCACATGCTCTGTGCTACTGTCACTTACTGAGCTTAGGGACCGACTCACTATATACTGTATATATAGAATATAAATGACACAGCAGCTCTAAAAGCAGTGCAGATAGCATCAGCCATTATGAGAGACAAACCTCTTCTTCTGTTTGATAATTTGCTACAACCCCCAAGCTTAGCTTCTCAAAAGCTGCCCTGAGCCCACTGACTATGTGCAGTGCCACTGACACTCCAAGCTCAGGAGCTCCTGTAACAACTTTGAAGGCGTAAATCATTACTGTTATAGAAATGCCAAATCTATAGACTGGTGCAATATATTCAGTACATAAAATATAACAATTCTTGCCATATTCATTTTAGGGTTTAATTCTCCTTTAAAGTAGAAGGAAAAGTAAAAACTAAGTAAGCTTTATCAGAAAGGTCTATGTAAATACAGCCATACACACTCTATCAAAAGAAACACAAGATTTCTTGTCTCCTATTTTGTAAACATATTCTTTGGTATCAGACTTCCTCTCTTTTAGGGATCATTCAGGTTTGGGTCTCGAGTCTGCTCAGTTCTCTCCTCTCTCTCCCCCTCCCCTTCTCCTGCTCCGTCCTCCCATAAGAATTCATAAGAACTCACTTCCCCCACCCTTAGGAATAAGGATCTGAGCTTTCAACAGCTATAACAGCAGCAGGAAGCTACCAAGACCAAGCTAAAATGGCAGCTGCCATTGGAGGGAGCTTCTAGGGCTCTTATAGTAAAACTTTTTGCTGAATAAATATTTTGTTCTAGGTGGCACTAATGTGGCAAATCTATTGGCAGTAAAATGCCAAAATGACTTTCTTTCTCCTTTAGCCTCCTTCACTGGTTAGGTCCAATATGGGCATGCTAATCATATGCTGTGTTTCCACTGAATGGCACAATTTTGGGAGTTATATTGGGCCAATATATATATATATATTGGGCTACTAAAGCTGGCCATACCTTAGCATTTTTAAAAAATCTTTTAGTTATCCTAGGACAAAGCTTATCCTAAAATCAACATTTAAAAGTATGATTTGTCAACACAAAACAATAATTTCAAGTGATATTGTCTACTTGAAACCAGGAAAACTACCTGCTTAGTCCTGCAAACAATTGGACAATGGGCTAATTTCATTGGTAATGATAAAAATTTTCAAACCTGGACGATATTCTGAGCGACGCCAGAAGAAAAATCACTAAATGTGCAATGGTTTGGTGCCCACTAACCTCATGTTAATTTGATGGATTTGTCAGATTGCACTGAAAAATCTTAATGTGTACAGCCACATTTATACCAGGTTTATTTTTTCGAGTTTTTTTAAAATATTATTGTGCTGATCAATAATTAGGACATAGCTGCAGTGGTTTTGTATAATATTATGGCTTATTATGACATGACCCATTTGTTTTCATGTTGCTACTACTTAATTCAGGACTTTTTATGACAGTTCTTACTTAATTCATTCTCTAGTACCAACCAGCTGCAGCTAATAAGAGGTGAGGGTCTGTGGTCATGATGTCGCAGTGACGTATTGGCATTAAAAATATTTTTCCCTGTTTCACTGGCTATATATGGGAGGAAGCAGGGACTACATTTCAGCTTAATATAATAGTGATATTAGGAAAGTGATTGCAGGTTATTTTTTAAATGCGTATTGTTAATAAAGTGTAACCAGACTTTTGAGTGCAACCATTCTAAACTGAATATTTTTCAACCAATTTTTCAAGGCCGGTAATGCCAGGAAGTGAAAATGCCATGTCTAAGGGGCCATATCCTTAGACCCTGAACAGAAGTACGAGAGCATAATCCTGCAAGGTATTTCTTTTGTTTTGGACATATTTGGAATTTACCAGTAATAAAAAAATTATGAAGAATTCATCAACCCGATATTTCTTCTGCACCATGTGATTAATGTGGCCCATAAAATTACACAGACATGCATGCATATGTACAGTCCTAACAAGACTTCATATAAAAATGACAGAAAAGCACACAGAATTATTTTTAAACATGAACAAAAGCTGTTATTTTGGACTGAATATCCAAGGGAGCATTTTCCATCAAGCATTACTGTTTTGTAGTTCAAGTGTTGGCTTATTCATGTGAATAATGTTTTCCTATGAAACAAATGCTATTGCATAATTCAAAAGTGCCTTCACTCCCAGTTACCATCACCTTGTTTCTATATTTTGACAAGCTATAACAGATACAGCTGCAGGTGTGAGTGACTGGTGGATGACTGTCTAACACGGGTGGTCTTTTATGTCTCCTCACTAAGCAGCTTTCAAAGAGCTTCATTCCTAAGCATTCCTGCCCTTCCAGTGCAAATAATTGCACAATTATGTGTATTTTTTCTAAACATGGAGAATCACATTTCCCCATTCAGACCTGTTTTTACTTATTTGAAGATGTAAATAGTTGGCAGTAACAAAGCCCCTTCAGAGTTCTTCAGGATCCCTTTGCTGCTTGGCATTGAATAAAGCATTGAATAAAGCTGAAAATAATAATAATACCATGTCTTTTATGTTAGAAATACAGTAAAGGGTAACTTGCCAGTGGCAAACATACTCCTGGGGGATTTCAGCATTCAGCATTTCTGCACCATAACCTGCCCTGTGTGTTCGCTGACAGACTGATTCTGTGCTGGTCAATGCACACAAAACATGGACAGATCCCTATGTGTGCTGCTTGCCTAAAGGGAGCAAATGTACACCCCTTACTGCTTATTCAGAGAGCACTTTTATCCAGGACCTAACTGCACTTGAAACCTTGTACACATGTAAAATGCAGCACAAGGTGCAACACTGATGGCCTCAAAGCAGCCCTCTCCTGACCATTTGCCATGGGGCACACAGTATGTACAGGGCCCTGATGTAGCCACGACCGCTGGCCGAACAGTATCCACACTACTGTCACACAAGTAGGGCCTTGTAATAAACACCTTAGCAATAAATAAACTCAATACTTACACAATGTTGCAAATTAACTCAGGAACACATTATTTGCAGTTTCCGGTACAGCTTCTTAAATAATCACTGTCATACAAATTCTCCAACAAACATGATAAGGTGCCCCAGGCCACTGGACCCCAGCATGATGCCTACTTCCCAACTCCTCCATTCCTGTCAGGGACGCTGTACCTTTTGACAGATTTTCAGCACAGGGGTCAGCCGTGCGTTCGAGACACTAGGACCTATTTAACCAAGTCCCCCGTCCCCTGTGTCCCTATCTGGGCAAGGTAAGAATGGGACACTGGTCCCTTCCTCTTCTTCCAGCTTCTTTGGTGCCTCAGCTGCTCTTCTCACTATCCCACCAATAACATTCACCCCCTACACATACAACACACTACAAATCTAACCTACCGGTATCTAGCCTAACTATTTTCCTTGTACTTTTTGACAGGCCTCAGTCTCCTAGTGCCATTTACTCATTCTTATCAGTCAAAAAGCAAGTAATGCCCTGCCCTCTCCCTTATATAACTTGTCCTGGGCACTTTCCCTGCTTAACTTAGTGACTGTTCTACTCCTTATATGCCCATCTGCCCCTCATGAATACAGGTTTGCTATAGTCAGATAGCACTGACAGGGCCGCCATCAGAAACTCTGGGGCCCTGCACAGGTTATTTATATGGGGCCCCCATTAACACAAATGCAGTACCAAATTTTGTCCTCGCCCCTTGTGATTGTGCAATATAAACAGCTGATGTTCCTCTATAATAAGCAGTTCATATAAGGCTAATGCCAGATGTAGCGTATGATGCATATTTTCGGCAAGCTGAAAAACCGAGAATACGCTCCATACGCTTAAAACTCCCTCTACCTGCTAATAAGTCATTCAGTTTATTGGGGGTCAGTGGAGTTTGCCCAAAGTTTAACCCCTTCCCAAGTTTTCGCATAAGTTTTGTAAACTGTGTAAGTTTAGGGGCCCCAATGATCTTGCTGTGGGGCTCAATAACTAGTCAGTAGTAGTTAATAAAAACAGTAAAAATAATTAATGTGCTAATAAGTCAGTATTTTAATTGGGGGGGGTCAGTGAAGTTGCCTAGGGTGCCCGGTCAGCTTGGCCCACCCCTGGTCTTCTCTATATACATGTCTCTCCCTTTCACTCTCCTCATTCACACTATTATTCTCCCCAACACTTTTTCTTACCTGTGCCTTGTTTTTTCCATCCTGTTCTCTATGGGGGAGGACTGGGCCAATCCAGGTTGGGGGCAGGCTAGGCCAATCCAGGCTGGAGGAAGCATGCAGGCCAATCTGGGCTAGGGACAATCTGGGCCAATCAGGTTGGGGAAAGCCTGGGTGCAGGCTGGGCCAATCCGGGCTGGGGAAGCATGCAGGCCAATCTGGGCTGGGCACATGCTTGGCCAATCTGGGCTGGGGCTGGCTGAGCCAGTCTGGTGGAAGGCTTGGCCAATCAATTTGGGGGTGGGCTGGGCCGTCCGGGCTTGAGGCGTGCTGGGCCAATCCAGGCTGGGGGCGGGCTCGCCATTCCAGGCTTGGCCAATCGGGTTGGGGGTGGACTTGGCCAATCGGGTTGGGGGTGGGCTGAGCCACTCGGGAATGAGAGTAATGTAAAAGCTCTCTGCTTTAGGTGCTGGCAGCAGTGGGGGGCCCGGCTAATATAAGAAAGGGTAGCACGGCCGGGCCCCCATAAGAGACAAAAATCACCAGGCCCGGGACGATTGTCCCCCTGTACCCCCCTGATGGCGGCCCTGAGCACTGAATTCATGGGGCAAACATTTGTCATTGGTCTCCAAAATAGAGCTTAGCGTCCTGAAGCAATTGTGCATAAAGTGCAAAAAACAATGTCATATTGCACCCATTTTTCTTTACTTTGCACCCTGCTCACCAGGTAGTAAATGCCTTATATTTAAATAACTTTTATCCACTGAATACTTGGGCCTTGACAGTATAAAAAAAATGAATGCTAAGTTTACTATGGTTCTAGAACCTTCCATCTTTGAACAGATACCTACTAAAGAGCAGAACCAGTCCACATCCTTGCATATTATAGGGGAACCATACAAAAATAGACAAGATAAATATAATACTACATGTTTTTCTTTTCACATGTATTACCAGATAACAGGCATGGGAGTGGAAAAAAAACATGAAAGTAAATTCATGTACCATTTCAGCCAGATCAAATCCTTGCTAACAAGTCTTACCTGACAGCTCGAATGACTGAACATAACTGCACCATCCTGACTGCTTATGACACAGATTAAAAAGAGCTGAGAGCAATATCAGTAGGATTTTTAATAAATGCTTAAATCCCAGATATCACATAGTGCAGCAAGAACAATAAATCTTCTTGGAATGGCACAAGAGTTAAAATTAGAGGGAACCACACAACACAGAAACCCCTGATATACTTATCACTGTAATATGTTCCTTCAAATAGTATGAATAAATACCATTCTTATATGCTGAAATCCAGCTGCAAAACAGTTTTTCTCTTTCTGTCTCATCTGAAATCCTGGCAGGGGAGGAGGGACTAAACGATTGTTGTTACAAATTGCAGGAACTACATAACCCACAATGCATTGGACTGTGATGTTCCTTATTGACATCACGTGTGCAGGGGATTGTGGGATTTAGAGGATGCAGACTGAAGGCAAACTGAGGACAGCTGACTGCTGTTACTAGGCCAGATAACTGTTTAAACCATATTATTACATTAAAAATCATGAAACGGCTGCATATTTTTTAATTGATATATATTGCAAAGTTGCTTGAAGTTATGTTTACTTTTAAAAAAAAAAGCTCAAGTTGCATTTGGGTGGGTAATAAAGAGAACTGATTTTTTCAATTAGTGTGAAACAACGATTGCTGCAGGGGGTCTCCTTTTCTGATCTGGTGTATATAGATATATATTTCTCACTTGTATATAGATATATATTTCTCACTTGTATATAGATATATATTTCCTCTTGTTGAGTTCTCCCTCCACTTGGATCTTTCTCCCACCTTTACAACAGAATACTATAGCCAGTCACCACCAGTGGGTAAACGACTTTAGGTTCACACTCCCTATCCAGGGTCCCTTTATAGTACAGGTATCAGACCCCTTATCCGGAAACCCGTTATCCAGAAAGCTCCGAATTACGGAATGCCCGTCTCCCATAGACTCCATTTCAATCAAATAATTCAGAATTTTAGAACTGATTTCCTTTTTCTATGTAGAAATAAAACAGAACCTTGTAATTGATCACAACTAAGATATAATTAATCCTTATTGGATGCAAAACAATCCATTGGGTTTAATTAATGTTTTATTAATTTTTTAGTAGACTTAAGGTATTGAGATCCAAATTACGGAAAGACCCCTTATCCGGAATACCCTTGGTCCCGAGCATTCTGGATAATGGGTCCTATACCTGTACCTGTATATTTACATAATACTGCAATGGACACACTAGTAACTATCTTTCTACTTATGCAGTGTGTGCTTTTTACTGAATCTTGAAAGTTTGCATTTTTGCCGCCATAGTACAAAACTACAGGGAACATTTAAGGCCCTTAGCACCACATTATGGGGTATATTTATCATGCTGTGTAAAAAATAGAGTAAAACATTAATGGTGATGTTGCTCATAACAGCCAATCAGATGCTTTGCTTTGGTTTTCTAACTGGTTGGTTGCCCCAGGCAACATTACAGGTAATGCTTCACTCCACTTTTAACACAACATGATAAATATACCCCTAAGCCTCCAGTTTCAAGCCATAAGCTCAGAGTTAACACTGAGCTAGGTGGCTAATCCAATCGGGTGACTTTTGGTCAAAGAGAATCACATGTAGGCCCTGTGGAAACCCAGCAGAAGATGACTGGATACAGATGCAGTCCTGACTTTATATTGATATTTGGGAAAGCCGTGACAAAATATCACCAGGAGACCATTGTTTTTAGCCAAGTTGAGAGGCAATATGCCCATTGATGGTCAACTTATATCTAACAAAAGACTTCAAGGGAAAGAATCACAGGTCGTGTCTTTGGGTTGAACCTAAATTTTATATAAATTCATGTTTAATTCTTGGGTATTCCAAATGTCAAGTCCAACCCCAATGTCTTAAAACATGACCAAAAAAAAAAATGCTAGAACCAAACTAACACAGTACAGGAGTATCAGCAGGAGTATCAGCAGGACTGGAAGCACTTCTTTGAGTGTGGAACACATAGCAATTCCATTTGCTATTTGCCACCTTTTTATACTTAAAGAGTAATTGTTGTGCTCATAAAATGCATCTTCTGAAAGACAATGAAATGCAATTATTTTGAAACAATTAATAATGATGAGTGAAAAAGACCCATAGTGTAAAAATTGCAAAATTTAACAAAAATGCATGGGAGTTAGTGGACATCTTTTTACTAAAACGCATTCTAGTCAATGAGCGTTTTTTCCTGCACCAAATGTACTGAAGTCAATGGGGCATTTTTTCTTGTGATTTTTTTTTCACGCTTAAGAAAAGCAACACAAAACACATGGCAAAATTGTAGCTCAGATTTGCAAACATTTTCACCACTTGTAAACTCAAATTTTGCAATCAGCTAAAAAAATTCTTTAATCATAAAGTCAATGATTTATGTTTATATCAAAATCTAAACTAGAAATTGAAATTATGATAATAAAACTATTGAGCAACAGAGGCAGCATATCAGAAATCCAGTTTTACATTTTTACTAACTTGTTATCCATCAAAATTAGGCTGACAGTTTGAGAGTGAAAATGATGTTGTTTGCCCTTAACCCCTGACCCTAAGGAAATGCAGAACACTTCGTCACACTGATTGCCCATGGCTGCCCAGCTATCTTAATCCTCAAGCTAATAGGCTGGAATATCTGATTGTTTTACTATAAATATATTTCCCATTAGGATCACTAGCAAGGGTGAAAACGAGTCAAGAACAATTTTATAGCCAGATGAAAACAACAATACTATAAAATATAATGTACTCTTTCTGATTAATGTGAGAACAGCTCATCGATTTGTGAAAAAAAAAATCAATAAGGCTGTGAAATGTGTTTTCCATGTTTGAAAAGAAGCTGATATGGTGTGAGCTGATCAAAACCCTGACACCAAGAAGAGAGCAACATGAATAAAATATTTGTTTTTTTACTGTGTAATGTATTATTGAGTTGGTCTAAAAACATTCCAAGCATGCAAGTGAAGAATGCTTCCTTTTGGCAACATATATTGTATTATTATTGTATGTATAATTGTATTTGTATGGCAAATGAGGACTATGCAAAGGACATCTCCAGCCTGCAGATAGCAGTCTTAGGCAATACAGAAACAGTAAGGCTGATACCATGTCACTGTGTAAGGAGAGATGGGAAAGAAGAAGCCAAGGCAATAAGGCAAGGAGAGATCAGACACAGATCTGGCAGCAGGGAGAGAGACCCTCTGGGATGCAAGGTTGGTAAAGTGCAGGAAAGGCTGCACCAACCGCTGGTTTTGCTTTGAGTGCCAGTGAGCGTCAGTAGGAAAGGACTTCACTCTCATTTAACTTTAGGGCCCTTAGGTTCCAGTTCCAACAGGCCTTCACTGTAGCTAGTGCAGATCTGTAGCTAGTGCAGAAGGTTCATTTGTCAGGCCCTTTCAGTGTTGGACTGAGATGCCAAGGACCCACCATAAAACCTTGGCCCATGGACCCACTTTCCACTATATTATTATTTCCACTTTCCCACTATTATTCCTCATTTGCTCATTTAGTCTCTTTAGTACCCTAATCTCTTTGTTCCTCTTTGTTCTCATACAAGAATAGGGAATGACCATGAAATAGGCCACCGGGAGTTTTCCTGGTATCCCCTTGGACCAAATAGTTAGAAGCAAGAGGGCCCGCTGACACCTAGGCCCACTGGGAGGGTTCCTGGTATCCTGGTGGGTCAGTCCGACACTGGGCCCCTTCCCTGAGCAGAGTAGATTAAAGCCTCAGGTTCTGGTGCCATTAGTGGCCTAGTTCTACCCAAGAGAAGAGCCGGGACTAAACACTGGACACAGCAATCCCTGGGATAACAGGATGTTCCTTTAATGGATTAAAAATCTAATGTACATGATCTAAAGGGTGTTAAACTTTCAATTACAGATAAGTGTGGGTCAATATAAAGTGTACACAAACAGCAGGCCTGAACTCTTATATGCAGTGCACCACAGGGGTTAATAATTTGTGTTACTGTATTGCTTTGTTTTTTACTGACATTCTGTGTACTTTTATGGTTACGATTTACCTGTTGTAGTAAAATAGAGAATTCTGCATTTACTCTGATTATAAATACAGCAAATGTGTTATCTTTACTTTGTACCAGGCTGTTAAAGAAACCCATACCTTGCCAGGCTACCCAGAAGGTACCAGATCGTTTGGTACAATATACATCATTGTACAAGCATTGATATTGTACATGGATTATAACTTTAATAATATTATTTAATATTTCATAATATTTTATATTGAATGAACAATACTTATGGAATTGCCAGTTATTTTCTAATCCTTGTAAAATATATCTGTTATTAATCTGCCTGTTGGCCTACCTCCTGCCAAAACCCCTTTATGCACAGAAGAAAATGGCCCTTGGAAAGAACAAATGTGTGCCCCAAACTTCTTTGATTGGGCTATTTCATTACTGATCTCCATTGTGTTTGGTGTTAAGACAACACTGCCAGTTAATAAATCCTTCTATGTTAAATATGCCTCCATGGTGGAAATAACCTTAGGTACATAATGTATATCTGTATGTAACCATGACAATCAATTAATATGCAGGTATGATGTTGGCAGGTAGTTAGACAATTCACCAAGAATTCTGGCAGTATGTATGTATGTATATCTTTATTTATAAAGCGCTACTTATGTATGCAGTGCTGTACAGTAGAATACATTAATACAAACAGGGTGTTAATAAGATAATAGATAAATACAAAGTATAATAATAAATACAGATAAATACAGCAGCAATAAGTTAAGAGTCGAGGACACAAGAGAAAGGAGGTCCCTGCCCCGTAGAGCTTACAAGTAAAACCATATGGACTTGCCTCCTCATCCTGTTACATTTTTAAGTCCTTTAAACCAGCATAAAAAACTGTACACATACATTGGGTAAAATAAACATTTGCTAATATAATCACTTATTCAATAATATATTTGTAACAACAAAAAAGATTATTTCATATTAAAGTTTTAGCTTGAGGCATAGGGTGACCTCTAGTGGTACAAATCTTACAGACATATAAATGCATTTTATTCTTTTCTAGTACAGGTATGGGACCCATTATCCAGAATGCGGAAACCCCTTATCCAGACATGGGGTTTTTCACATAAGGGGTGTTTCTGTAATATGGATCTCAATACCTGAAGTCTACTAAATAATTATTTAAACATTATATAAATGGCTCTAATAAGGATTAATTAAATCTTAGTTGGGATCAAGTACAAGCCATTGTTTTATTATTACAGAGAAAAAAGAAAATCAAATTTAAAAAGTATTTAATTAAAATGGAGTCTATGGGAGACAGCTTTCCCCTGGAACTTTCTGGATAACGGATCCTATACCTGTACTATTGTAGATTGTAAGCTCTTTTGGGCAGGGCTCTCTTCACCTCTTGTATTGGTTATTGATTGCTTTATATGTTACTCTGTATGTCCAATGTATGAAACCCACTTATTGTACAGCGCTGCGGAATATGTTGGTGCTTTATAAATAAAGGTTAATAATAATACTCACTATGTAAAGACTGCTCTACTTGAGTTTTTTGGTGGTAAAAATTTGTACAAGGCGAATCCTGTCAAAACAATTTAATATAATATTGTATTATTTTATGTCCTTATCTCAAACCAGGGCCATATTTAGCATATTATGCTTTTAAATGTAGACAATACAATTTGTTAAATAAATACCGTCCGTCTTAACTTTGGAACTATTTGTAAAAATTCCCCACATCCCACGTTAATAATACATGAAATATCTTGAATACCTTCAGACTAGGTAGATAAGTAGAAATGAATTCAATACATTACTAAATATTTCCATAAAAAGTTGTATCTCCCCTTCCCTGGAACAGAAAATGTTGATCTCTGTGCTGCTTTGAAGTTCCTAACCTTGTGAGCAGATGCATTCTTCAGAGTTCCTCCCTTAATTCTACCTCCAGGGAAATTAAATTTTATAGTCTGTGTTTCCAGTTGCACTGTCTCAGCCACAAGTGGTGTGGGGTCAAGTCTACATTTCTCAGCAGCTTCTTAGCAGAGAATAGATGGCAGGAGCACATTCTGGATTTGATCAACCCCGAGCTATTGAAGTGTGGAGCAAAACAATGCCAGACTGTTAATTTTATGTGCACCAGTTTGAAAATTCCTATGCATCCTGAGAATGACACTTTCAATAAGGTTAACAGATGTAAAACACAGTCACCCTCAGATGATTGTTTTTAGCTGCTTGTAAAGCATGGAGGTACCAACTGTGAATGGCATATAAAACGGCATTGTAGATGCAATCAACCTTATTATGAGCAATCACAAAAGGAAAAACACTGAAGCACTGGGCCGCAAAGGATAAGTAAAAACTAGTTAGTTGTTATGCAAATAGAAATTGCAGATGCTCTTTGGATCACAGCTGTAACGAGTTAGGCACATGGCAATAAAGAGTAAAAACTGAACACTTTTTTTGTCTGATATGGAGGCTCAGTTCTAGGCTCTGTCTTTTACAGTGTTTAAGTTGAGGTGTTAAACCTGGGATCCCCAACCTTTTTTACTTGTCAGCCACATTCAGATGTAGAAAGTGTTGGTGAGACACACAAGCAAGAAAAAAGGTTCTTTGGGGATGCTGTAATTGGGGAACTATAATTGGCTATTTGGTAGCCCCATATGAACTGCTGGCATGCGGAAGGCTCAGTTATAAATATGGAATAAAACAGTGTCTCTGTGCTTCCAAAACCTGGGATGGAGAGGAACATGAGCCACTGTTTGGGGATCACTTTGTTAAACTGAGAGTGAGAACACAAGGCACCACCATGGCACTTGAGAATGGACCCATGGATATTCCAAAAATGTTGTGCACCCCATTCAAAACGTTGAATTCTTTTGAGCTCTCCTGGTTCTCTTGGTCGTAGATTTATAATTTTACATTAGCATATACTCCTTAAATGAACATAACTCCATAAACATTGGTTCCGTATCCAGATATTATTCTTTTGGGATGTGTTCTCCAGATCCTTTATATGTAGCTTGAGAGCGCAGATCGATCTTTGTAATGTTTCTACTCTGTGCTGTAACTTGTTCTGGGCATTAAGCATCAGAATTCCTCTATAAGGTGCCCGAACGGGACCCTAGTGCAGTAATGTCTTTAGATAGGTCTGCTATAGCAGCTTTTATTTCTGCTTAGAACAAACTGGTCAGTTTATGAAATAAATCCACAAGGCTTGCATCTAGGTCATTTTTAGTGAGAAATGTTTTGTGCCCTGTACCTTTCATGCACAGGTCTTTAGATGGGGAGTCAGCGTGATCTTGGATTTTGCTGTTATCTTGCTGCGCATGTTTTGGATCTGATTTTAATCCAAGTGTCATCTACATACCTAAACCAGTGACTTGCAGTTAAAATATCCCTATTGAAAACAATGAAAGAAATGTGATTGGCTTTTGGCCACCCCGCCCACTTTTTCTAACCTTGAGTATGTAGTTACCCAGTGACTGTGCTAAATTTGGGAACCCTGGCATCAAGCCAACAAAATTCAATGGGTGAAATCTGAAATCTGTTGGTGGCTCTGCCCACCTTTTCAAAACTTAAACTTCAGTCCCCTAGTGACCAACTGTGAAAAGTTTGGGGACCCTGGTGTTAATACTGTGAGAATGGCAGCAGGTTGAATTTCCCCCGTTGAAGAGGGGGGAGAGTCAAGAGGTAAAATCTGATTTTAAAAAAAAAAACTTGAATATGTAGGCACCCAGTGACAGACTGTGCAAAGTTTGGGAGCCCTGGCATCAAACCAATAAAATTAAATCAGTGATGTTTGATTGGCTGTTGTTAGCCCCTCCCACTTTGAGTCAGCCAACAAATGTCAATAATAATAAATGTCGCTGTTTCATTTGGAGTGACCCCATGATTATGTTATTCAAGTTTCAGCACAAGCAACCTGCTCCGCTATAGGGTGAAGAAGTGTGGAGAGTTTGGGTGTTGTACCACTAAAACTGTAGGAGGAGTAGCGTTTAGAAAATGGGGGGGCGCTAATAATAATAATAATAAGAATAAACTGAAGTCTGTGGGTTTTTCAACCCAACATAATGATGGGGACATGCAGATGACACAAGAGGGGCAGTGACATAAATGGGCAGGTACTGACTGTAAAGTGGAGCCATGATGTCAATGGGTGGTCTGCGGGTGGATTTGGTGGAATTGGAATGGAAAATATATGATTTTTAGCAGTCATTGAGGCAGATCAAGGGTGGAAAAGTGGGTATTACAACTTTACCAGCAAGTATAGTGCTGATAATAATACCGGTCCCAGTCTTGGGCGCTATTTTGCCAGCTAGGCTAGTGGAATACTGGCTGGATGGCAGCCCTAGGTCGTATGGCACATTTTTAACAAAAATAATTAGACATTATAAAATGTGCAGACATTGTAATATCTCCATATGAGCTAAATTGATTCAATCATTTTGCCTCCAGTAATTGGGTCTTGGGGCAGTAACTGACATTTTTGTTGGAGGGATTATGTCAATGGGCGGACTGCAGGGTGGATTTGAAAGGATTGGAACGCAAAAGTAAGATTTTAGCAGTTATTGGAGTAGTTATGGGGGCAAATTTACCAACAATTGTATTGCTGGTAATAAACCTTGGGCTCTATTTCGCCAGCTAGGCTAGTGAAATACTGGCTGGATGGCAGCCCTGTCTTTAGGTTAGATCATATACCACATTTTTCCCACATATAATTAGACATTATAAAATGTGCAGACTTTCTAACATCTCCATATGAGCCAAATAAGGTTGATTTAATCATTTCGGCTGCAGGGTCTTATGCAGACCCTGATAAGAGAAGACCATGTGAAGTTTAAAGCAGGGATCCCCAACCTTTAATACCCAAGAGCAACATTTAAATATAAAACAATTGGGGAGAAATAAGTTCCTAAGGGGTTGGCTAATAAAGGCTATGATAATAGCTACATACTGTAGCAGAATCAACACACCCAAAGCAACTATTTACTTAAGAAATTAACTGTACTTTTCCCCTGTCATAAAACCTTATCTAAGCTATTTTTTCTGTCAGTCATTATATCACTATATCACTGTACAGTCACTATATATATTCCTGAATTTAATATGAGTTCTTGGGTACAGTATGAATTCAATTCCCATAATCTAATATTAAAAGTTGATGGTTTTCCTTATCAACAGGTTTCGCCCTAGATCATTTTTGTTTGCAGACAAAGGGACACATATCTTTAGAATAATATAAGTCTCAGAACAGGATCAAAAAATGGAATAGAACAGATGCAATTTTATCACTTTATTGAATTTCATTATCTTTTATAGGGTGTACAGTACATTGCCGTAGGAAATAAGTGAATTCTTTTCTCCAGAAAAATGCTAAATGTGATAGCTTTAACACTGTCAGAGAGCGAAGCACAGGGGTTGTATATTATAAGGAATGTACTATGAAAGCAATACTTTACTTCTTTAGAAAGCACATCTTGATAAGACATTGGGGAGTAATTAAAGTCATAGTTAAAGCATTTTGATAAATTATGTCACAGATTATTGCGGAAAAGGAAGAGAATAATATGCGGAAGAGTATTATTTTCAATATGTAAATACATTATTTATTTGTATTCCCTCTCCACCGAAGCAGAATATTTTCAGTAGCTGAAAAAGTTTTCGACTTACAGCTTTGGTAGTACAGGGAATTTGTACATGCATATTTTCTCATAGGTTAGCTAAAGGGCAACTTTTTGCATTTATCTATTGCAATACCAAGAAAATTATTTATAGTTTCCTCTTTTTTTTTCTTTGTTATAGATTCTGTTCGTAATGTCAGCCTTCCATTAGACTTCATTATTGACTACTTTTCTGGACTCACCAGAAAGGGGTTCATTTTTATAAACCCCTTTCCAAAACAAAGCAGGGCACATGCCCTAGGGAAGTTCCATGAATAAGGATACAGTAAACTCATGAACCTATAGGTTATCAGGCAGTTGAAGTAATCCCACTGGAGTGGGCACTCAAAGTAAGGGACTTACTTTTCAAACTATTGGAAAAACCACTCAGAGATGATACATAACTGTTGCTTTACTCCATTGGTATTTGTTTTGCCGCACGACATTTTCGACGTTTTGCGAATTCGCAGATCTTTTGAAAGATTTGCAAATTTTTCGGCAAAGCGAAACGGAACAGATTCGCTCATCACTACCTGTAAGGCCCTAACTAATGAGCAATATAAATATATCTTGGTAGAATGGGTCAACCAATCAATGTTTTGGGGCCATAAATTAATTTTGCTGTGGGGCCCAGTAACATCTAGTTATGCCACTGACCTTGGGGTATTTGTGGATAACAGCTGCAACAAGTAATACCAGGCAGTAGCAGAAACAGGCCAGAAAGATACTGTTCTGAATAAAATGGGTATAGGTTTATGAGGGGAAAGGGTTATTCTTTCCAAAGAAAAATCAATAGGTTGATAGAGGTTAAGGAGGATCGCAGTTATGAGGAAAAATTGGCATTATGCTCACTGGAGAACAGGGGCTTAAAAAGGGGATATGATAACTAAGCAGGATTATAAGAGGGGACCATATAATAAACTCCCTGATGCTTTTTTCACCAGTCCTTTCAGCACAGAGCTGTCCCTGTTTTAATTATATTATAATATTGATTATTAATTATAAGAAATACCCTGTGCCACACCTCTCACAACTCTGTCATGCCCATTCCCACACCTTGTGTCTCAACCCTTTCTCCTTGTAGACTGTAAGTTCTTTTGGGCAGGGCTCTCTTCACCTCTTGTATCGGTTACTGATTGCTTTATATGTTACTCTGTATGTCCAATGTATGAAACCCACTTATTGTACAGCGCTGCGGGGTATGTTGGCGCTTTATAAATAAAGGTTAATAATAATACTCACTATGTAAAGACTGCTCTACTTGAGTTTTGATTTTTTTTTTACACTAGTGGACAATGGGGGTACTGTACAACCAGAACACGCATTGTGCCTTTTGATATTGTTGTTGCTATTATTATATTAAGATATGATCTCGACAATGCTAAATAACACAAAGATCAATTATAAAGATTAGACAGAATAGAGGAGCCACCCACGTAAGACTTGTATTCCTCTCCTATATAGCAGTTTACAGCTATTTAAAGTACCTGAAGATCGACAGTTGAATGTCTGACTAAAATATTGATGTTCAGTTAACAACTTTTCCTGCTGTTTGTCAAGAAATCTAAAGTTATTGTGTGTACCAGTGGCATAACTTATACACTTTGTACCTGCAGTCACTCTCAGATATCCATGCTTTTATGTTACAAATAAATGGCCTGTTAGTTATAAAACAACATAAAATATGATGGTGTTTTTTTTCTGATGTGTGTGTTTTAAGTTAAATTTGTCTAATACAGTTTTTTCTTCTGGTATATTAGTCCCTAGTACATCTGTTGTAAATCTATTGCAGGTGTAGCACCTCTACCATCTGGACAACTTACTCATGTAGAAACAGTCACAGTTTGGCATTCAAAAGATTGTAAGTACTATGCTATATCATGTGAAAAGGGTGGGAGCCTGAAGTCTTACCATTAACCCTAAACATTCTGGGCACAAGTCTTTATCTCACCCCTATATCTCCATCAGCTTTTACTTTTCTACAAGAAGAGGGTTGTACCACTGGATGCCCATATCACAACTTCTTCCTCCCACCCATAAGTATGCAGTGCTAGCAAGAACAGCTGCTGCAAATAGAAATTGGTGCAACTTTTTTCTGCTATGGGCAAAAGCATGGAATACCATAAGGGCAAGAAACAGGCACAAATTGTTTTAGCACCTTGACTTTAAAACTATAAAGGTATTCTGGAATGCTTGAGGCTTGGGGTTTTCCAGATAGGGTTGTTTTTTTGTCTATCCATACATTAAAGGAACCAAGTAGGATTGTTTTGCCACCAGTATGGTTTCATGAAGTTTAGTTACAATCAAGTACAAGGTATTGTTTTATTATTATTACAGAAATTTTTTAATTATTTGCTTATGGGACTATGGGCCTTCCCATAATTCTGAACTTTCTGCTACATTAAACTAATTAAGCTGAGGTGTTAAAATGAATGCCACTTCCAGTACAGGTATAGGACCTGTTATCCAGAATGCTTGGAATACAGGGTATTCTGGATCTTTCCGTAATTTGGATCTCCATAACTTACGTCTGCTAAAAATCATTTAAATATTGAATAAACCCAATAGCCTTGTTTTTCCTTCAATAAGGATTAATTACTTCTTAGTTGGGATCAAATACAAGGTACTATTTTATAATTACAGAGAAAAAGGTAATCATTTTTAAAAATTGGAATTTGCCTATAATGGAGTGTATGGGAGATGGGCTTTCCATAATTCGGAACTTTCTGGGTAACGGATTTCCTGATAAGGGATCCCATACGTGTACCTGAAGGAGCTTAATCAAGTAGTTTTAAGCAATGCTGAAACTCATAGAAAGGGTCAATATTTAGATAACACCATTTGCATGTTTTTTATGTATAATAACTTATAAAGATATTTTGTAAAGGTTATCTTAGTAAAATAATGAGTCTGTTATCACTTAACAATATGAATGCATGAATCTAGCAGGTTAAAGTTTAATACAATCATGAACACAAAGTCTGAAATTCACTGAAACTGAATACATTGGACCCATGATGTCAGTCAGTCTTTAAGTAAGTCTAGGATTTGTATTCATTTTAATATCTGCAAAAACTGGCCTCTAGTTGGGATTTTAGCGACTGTGCTTTAAAACCCAGTGGGTGATCTCAAATTCAGAGAGAGTCTTCTTGCCCAAAATGCTTTCCTTGCGAATCATCTTTTTTTGCTGTACATATGCTATTCAGAATACTACACTACACTGATAAGCCCCAATAAGGGCAAAACTGGTCTAGTGGGGTTCTTAGTGGTTGAGGTTTCAACTATGACTATAAGGTATTGCATGAATATAGAAATTTCTAGAATGTATAGTATTTTTCATGCAGATGAGGAGAGTGTTTGTTTATCAGTAATGCTTGTAAACATTTGTGAGCATCTGGTAGTAGTCTGAGTATTAAAATTGAGAGTTTGATGGGGTGCCTGATTCTTACAATTATGAATAATTGAAATCAGTAATAATAATTTCAATTTTGCAAATAATAATAAAGGGCAAAAAATTGTATTTTGGTGTATGGGTGTTAGTGCTCAATAGTACCTATTCAGCTATCTAACTATGTGAGGAGAAAGATGTCAACAACTATTTTTCATGCTGACTAAGGCATCTGTAATAGTGATGAGCGAATTGGCCCTTTTTGCAAAAGATTTGCGAAATAGCGAAAAATTTGTGAAACGGCGCAAATGTCACCATTTTTTGTTGCATCAATTTTTCTGCAGAGAATTTTGTCGCCTGTTTTGCGAAAAAAAACCACCAATGCCGAAATATGGAAATTTGCACACAAATCCTTGCCTGTCGAATTATTTTGCCCATCACTAATCTGTAGGGAAAATAATTGCTTTAATATTTGGTACCCTGTGTTGGCCAAAGTGGAGAATATGGGGTTGAACAAAAAGTCACCTGTCTAAAGATAGTCCAAAATATGTCCCTATTTATTGGGGCATGATTGGCCAATCAAAAAATGTATTAATTTCTAAGGGGTGTAGAAATAAAAAATAAAAAAAGTGTGGTCACAAGCCCAGGAAAAAAACAGTATTACATCCAAAAACATACAATTAAAAAAAAGTAATTGCTAAATATTTCAGTAATAATATAAATATAGCAAAGCAAAAAAATATATAATGCATAACCATAATGTTTTAATAAATATGTAACTTCTATTTGACTTGCCTCTACAATTAAATACATCTTGCGCCTTGTGAATTGAAGATGAACTCTTCCTTCAGAAACTGAAAACATGCTTAAGCCTCATCTATCTTTTCTGCGTTCCATATGCATCATCATTTTTTATCCCGAGATCATGTCGTACAATGGTAAATGATGATAAAGCCGTAAGGCAGATGATTTGCTAATGATTCAATGATGTATATCACCTCTGTCGACAGAGATGTATGAATGGGCGAACATTCCACTTGAATAAAATACTTTTGAAACATACTGCACCTGTTTTCAATTTGGCCTTCTCTGTAAGTGCAGTCACATTTGAAACAAAAACAAAAAGTATTTGATCATTTTCATCATTGTCATCCTATCCATATGGCTATATACATGTTTTAATATTGCACGTAAACCTCAAAAACATTTTTAAAGTTTTTTTTTTCATACAATGCATATTTAAACCATTTCCCACAAAATAGGCAACTAAAAGTGTGGCTATACTACCAAAGTTTTACAACAGGTATTTACTTTTTTCAGGTATTTTAACTATAGCCAATGCATTTTGAAATTTTGTTGGAGTTGAATAATACAAGCATTGCCCAAATCGGAGGTTGCTTTTCACAGTCAATAAATGGCAGCTCTTGGTAAATAAAAATCATAAAGGAATATCACAAATTTTGTTGTACTGCTTTAACTGCCCTAAAGGCTTATCCTTTAGGTAGGTTGATGGGGTTCCCAATCTAAAGTCCTGTAGAGATGAGATTTTGTAGGAATGTTTTTTTCTGTCCTACTAGCTTGAAGGTTAGTTAGCAATATGTTGAATATCAATATCACTTCTGTTTATAAACCCTGTTCCAAATAATCAAAACCATAATTTAGAAACCACAAAATGTTTCTGCAAACTTCAGAAATTACTAGCATTGATTTCCATTTTGAGAGAGTCTAAGGGGCACATTTACTAAGACACGAATCTGAACCGAATTGGAAAAATTCCGATTTGAAAACGAACATTTTGCGACTTTTTCGTATTTTTAGCGATTTTTTCGGCGTCTTTACGACTTTTCGGAAATTGTCGCGACTTTTTCGTTACCAATACGATTTGCATGAAAAAACGCGAGTTTTTCATAGCCATTCCGAAAGTTGCGCAAAATCTGGCGATTTTTTCGTAGCGTTAAAACTTAAAAGGTGCGACGTTTCGCGCAAGTTTTAACTCTACGGAAAAATCGCAACTTTTTGCGCAAGTTTTAACGCTACGAAAAATCGCCAGATTTTGCGCAACTTTCGGAATGGCTACGAAAAACTCGCATTTTTTCGCACAAATCTTATTAGTAATGAAAAAGTTGCGATAATTTTCCGAAAAAATCGCAAAATACCGTTCATTACGAAAAAAACGCAATCGGACGCATTCGGCCCGTTCGTGGGTTAGTAAATGTGCCCCTAAGGGTGAAAACACACAGAGTTACTAGTAGCAACTACTTGCCACAGCTACTAAACGAGACAATGCTGAGCTTTTACTGATAATTGTTTCTATGTGTGCTTTAGCAGAGGCAGTTCTCTGTATTAGCTATGGCAGGGAATTTTCTGGTGTTTAGTAGCCGTGGCAAATAGCTGCTACTAAGAAGCTCTGTGTGCCTTCACCCTAAAACTTACTCAAACAGCCTATACATTAAGGAATATTAAAAAAACAGACATATTCAGGTTTTTATTCAGTACAACATAAGGCAAAAGCAATTTATCAGTGTGTGCCTGCTTTAGAACTTGTGGTTATTTTGAGAACATATAAACCTTGAGACAGTTGATCAAGTAAAATCACAGTTTGCTGTGCTAGTGCTGATAGCAAAACAGGAAAAAATTAAGGACCACCAGGTTATCTAAGTGAACATGGAGAAGAAGCTGCATTAAGGCAATTGAATCCATCAAAGAACGATCCAGGGAGGAGACTCTACATCCCCTACTCCCCCTACTTAGGTAATTGAAGTCTATTAGTTACATGTAAAAATAATAGACTTTGGGGCACATTAATCAATGTACGATTGAGTCCGAATACAAAAAATTTGTATTGGTTCGTACTGTGCGTATTTTCTGCAACTTTTTCGTACTTTACTCAACTTTTTTGTACATTTGCGTGACTTTTTCATACTTTGCGACAAAATCATATTGTCGCGCAAAGTTTCGGATTCATTCAAGCTTCGATAAAGTGACTTTCCTTGGGCCAGGTTGGAGCTGCAGAGTGCCATTGAGCCCTATGGGAGTCTTTCCTTGGGCCGGGTTGGAGCTGCAGAGTACCATTGAGCCCTATGGGAGACTTTCCTTGGGCCGGGTTGGAGCTGCAGAGTGCCATTGAGCCCTATGGGAGACTTTCCTTGGGCCAGGTTGGAGCTGCAGAGTACCATTGAGCCCTATGGGAGACTTTCCTTGGGCCGGGTTGGAGCTGCAGAGTGCCATTGAGCCCTATGGGAGACTTTCCTTGGGCCGGGTTGGAGCTGCAGAGTGCCATTGAGCCCTATGGGAGACTTTCCTTGGGCCAGGTTGGAGCTGCAGAGTGCCATTGAGCCCTATGGGAGGCTTTCCTTGGGCCGGGTTGGAGCTGCAGAGTGCCATTGAGCCCTATGGGAGACTTTCCTTGGGCCAGGTTGGAGCTGCAGAGTGCCATTGAGCCCTATGGGAGACTTTCCTTGGGCCGGGTTGGAGCTGCAGAGTGCCATTGAGCCCTATGGGAGGCTTTCCTTGGGCCAGGTTGGAGCTGCAGAGTGCCATTGAGCCCTATGGGAGACTTTCCTTGGGCCGGGTTGGAGCTGCAGAGTGCCATTGAGCCCTATGGGAGACTTTCCTTGGGCCAGGTTGGAGCTGCAGAGTGCCATTGAGCCCTATGGGAGACTTTCCTTGGGCCAGGTTGGAGCTGCAGAGTGCCATTGAGCCCTATGGGAGACTTTCCTTGGGCCAGGTTGGAGCTGCAGAGTGCCATTGAGCCCTATGGGAGACTTTCCTTGGGCCGGGTTGGAGCTGCAGAGTGCCATTGAGCCCTATGGGAGACTTTCCTTGGGCCAGGTTGGAGCTGCAGAGTGCCATTGATTCCTATGGGAGGCTTCCAAAATCATGCACAAAAGGATCAAAGTCAGAAAGGTTTTCCCGCCGTTCACGACCTTTCGATACGAACATTTTGTGTAATACAATATTATCGTGACTATTTTTTTGTGATATTTGCAATCATCAGAAATTATCATATCTAATTCGAATTTTTCCCATTTCGGGATTCAAACTCGTACTGAATGAATGTGCCCCTTTGTATATCTAATTCCTGCAAACACTGCAGAATGTATAAAGATTATGTATATAACGTATTGCCAAAATGAATGCTAACAGTAATCATGCTAAAAAAAACTAGATACAGGAATATCAATACAAAATGTACCTATGCCTATTAATATAAAGAAAGATTTTTCTTTTTCAGGTGTGAATTTCAAAACTACCCCCACAATACATTATAGCACATTTTTTGTTAGGTGAACAATAACATTCCCAGATTATATATTTAAAGAGTAGAAACATGTAATGTCTTTTCCTGAAAGAGGAGAACTGAATGCATGTGTATTTTTACAATAGCAGTGAAATCATTGCACCAGCCTCGACACTCACTTTTTGTTGTACTTTGGTGGCATTCCTTCGGTTCTGAAAGCTGAGTTATTTAGCCTTTACTCCCTACAGAATATATGTGAGTCGAGACATTGTGCAGCAACCTTCGTGTTGTTATTACTTTTTCGTCGACTTAATAGGCAAAAGGGACCTGCCTTAAAGGCAAAACTTGTCTTATTTATAACAAAAAAATGTCGACTCCAGGGGACTTGTGACAAATAAATCTGGACGGTTTGAAATATGATTATATTAAAAACCTGTGCAAATCTCCTTTTTTGTTTTTTAGTAGCCATCTGGGGTCTTGCAAGAATGGTCATGCTGCGGCTAAGTGTCATGTTATTTCAGTCTTACAGAGGTTTTCTCAAATCAAGTAAATAATGGACTTGTCTGGTTTTGATTTGTTTAACACATGCCATAGATCAGAATCATTGTTTTTTCCCTCTCTTTTGTGTATTAAGTAGAGGCAATACAGCCATGAAATTCAATGTGTGTGCGTACTTAGGGTATCCATTTCCTACAGCCATCCCTGTTTTTTTCTAAATTGCTCAATACTGGAGCGTGCACTAGTTTCTTCTGCACTTTTATGATTGTTGTATTTTGTTTTTTAAATTTCCAGTGGGTGTGGGGGTCTTTAATATTGTGATATACGGAACACAGCATACATAGAGGCTCACACACATAGAAACATCTGTATTCATTTGTTCTGCAGCTTTGTTTTTATTTTTCCTTCAGTTGTTCTAAAGCTCTATATTGTTTTCAGATTTTTATAGCTAAAAGGAGCCTTTATCAACAAAAATATATTTTCTCATCCAGTCAGTAAATCTGTGTTAAGGAGATGCCTCAGTAAAAGCGTTTAAGACTTCTATTCGTAATTAATAGGGTAATGAATGTTATCATGGAGGACTCCTTTTAATGAAGTATGGGATTTACCCAAACTATACCCCACACCTGACAATATGGTTATCTAACACAATATGGTTATCTCACATCTGGGACCCTTATTTAAGCAGAGGTATGTGACATTCCATAAATATATTTGTCATTTTGTCACTCAACATGCCAGAAAGTTTTGTCTTAATTTGAAGGATTTTTAGTGGAGTGCATTTTCCAACTTCCATTTACCTTTTTATTTCCAAAGAGGTTCTTTTTTCCTTACACTTTGTCTGCATTGCCTCTCAGTTCTTCTACTTTATCAAGTTATTTAACGCTCCAAACCAGAAAATGGTGACATTTAACGTAAAATATACACACAAATACAAATTAAATTTATTATTGTTGCTTAGCTTGCTTGATTCTGGTAAGGCCTCACCTTGAGTATGCAGTGCAGTTTTGGGCTCCAGTCCTTAAGAAGGATATTAATGAGCTGGAGAGAGTGCAGAGACTGCAACTAAACTGGTAAAGGGGATGGAACTATGAGGTTAGACTGTCAAGGTTGGGGTTGTTTTTTCTGGAAAAAAGGGGATTATAGGCAGATAGGGGATGTTCTTTTTTCCCATAAAAGTGATCAGCGCACCAGAGGTCACCCCTTTAGATTAGAGGAACAGAACTTCTATTTGAAGCAGCGTAGGGGGTTTTTCACGGTGAGGGCAGTGAGGTTGGGGAGTTCTTGAACAAGCATAGTATCCAGGGCTATTGTGATACTAATATCTACAGTTAGTATAGATGTTAGTATATAGGGTTTATGTATGTGAGTGTATAGATAGGTCAGTATGGGTTTGTGGGTGCTGGGTTTACTTGAAAGGGTTGAACTTGATGGACTCTGGTCTTTTTTCAACCTAATGTACCTATGTAACTATGCTTAGCTTACAGCAAATATAAACTTACTTTAGCTAAAAGGAGAATGCCAAGTTTAGAGAAAAACCCAAAACCCAAGAAAACCCAAAATGTAGTTACTTATAATTTAGTTTTAATACTAATTTGGATCAATACAAATAGAAACACGCTATCAACAGCAACACGCACATTCCCAGAAAGCATTATGCACCATTGTGGTCTTCAGCCTCCACTTACCTTTTTTTTTAAAGAAGAACTGAGAGAAGTATTGTTTTTAGGAAAGTAGGAATGTGTTACAATAACACACCAAGACATAAGGTTTAGTGGCAAACGTATGACTTCAGCCTCAGTGTTCTTTTTCCCCACATGCTAGCCCACATGTTTGTGCTTAAGCGTGAAACTGTTAGATGCTATTTTTTCCAAATTAAAACTGATAGTAAAGGAAACACAATGATAGGGCTAATTGGAATTTATGATATTTAAGTACTCTAAGATGTATAGAAATTCTTTAAAAGCACGTGTACTTATGCATATTAACATAATAATCCTAATTTGGGAAACAATTTTGTGTATAAAGGCTTTTTGCAAATGAATGTATTTTTCTGAATAGGCAATATATTCTATGGGGCAAATTTATCAAAAACTTGAGACTTCAAGAGCATATGATGCGTTCCTGCTGGTCAAAAGTTATTCACATTAATGAGAAGTTTAAAAAAAAAAATAGTTTTTTTAACAGTGATTTTTTTTTAAATAGATTATTTTGCCATTTTTATGAAAGTTACAACATATTTTGCAAGCTGCTAATATGGTGAAAACATTTTATACCTTTTGTACCTGTCTTGTGCTGTCTGTACTTAAATTAAAATAAATAAAAAAAACACTACCCTGGAACATAATTAGTGATGGTCGAAATAATTTGGCAGGCATGGATTCGCAGCGTATTTCCGCTTTTGCCCATTGGCGGATTGTTTTGCGAAATGGGTGTCAAAATTTGACACGGAAAGATTCGCTGAACGACAAAAAAATTGTTGCGCGCGTATAAAAAAATGATGCATGTCATTGGCATTTTCTCCATTTCGGGAACCTTTTGAAAGGTCCACGTATTTTTTGGCAAAGCGAAACAGGATAGATTCGCTCATCCCTATCATGTACTTGGCTGTAATGGCAAAAGGATAGACAACAAAGAGTGGCAGTAAATGGTTTCCTCAGCTCCTCTCAGAGGACGCTTGGTCACACTGCTCTCTACATTTAGAGGCAGATTTACTAAAACTCAAATTTATCTTGTTTAATTTTTTTTTTTAAACCATGAATAAACTTATATCCATGAATGTCAGACATTTATTAGAAAATTCTAAGTGAAAAAGCACGTGCGTGGAAAAAGTTGCACAAGTCGTGAAATGCGTGACTTTTTAAAATTTTCGCACAAAAAACTTGCAAAAGTTCAAAGCAAAGAAACATCTTCCAGGGAAGGGGCATCTGCTATTGACTTCCACTTGACCTCGACAGGTTGTAGGCAGAGAGTTTTCAGATTCGGAATTGTTGTGGAAAAAAACACATAATAACAATAATAAATATAAATCTTGAAGTTTTTTTCCTGCGGCTCAGTAAATGCCCCCCTTGGAATGCCATCCCTGGATTTCTCAGAAGTGAATCTTCCCTTAGTTGCTACAAATAAATTCAAAGCCTACCTTTTGGAGCATATGCATAACGTTTGCCCCACTTCTGGCAGTGCCAACCACTGTAATCTGGGGCACTTAACTTGCTTCTATTTGTGTCTGGAAGTTATTAAGTTATTCACCCATCCATTTAGATTGCAAGCTTTACAGGGTAGGAACATCTTTTCTATTGTCACTTTAACACTTAGCACTTAATGTTTATTGTAACTGTACTTTTTATTTATCTGTATTTATTATTTGAATGCTCCTTGTTTGGTTTAATGATGTATTATTCTACTGAACAGAGCTGTGTGCATACATATCACTATAAAAATAAAAATATACATATTAATGACCTTGAGATGGCATTGTAAGTACTGTCTCTAATTCAGCTGATACTAAATTGTGCTAAAGTATAAGTTTCAGGATGTAGCTACTTTGCCAAGAGATTTGACTAAATTGGAGAACTGGGCAACAAATGAGGTTAAATGTTGATAAATGCAAGAATATGCACAGATATCATAAATGTTATTTATACACTAAATAGTAGTGTGCTGGGAGCATCCTTAATTGAGAAGGATTTGGGTTTTTTTCTGGATAACAAACTCTATAATGCCAGACAACATTAGTCAGTGGTTACCAAAGTGCTATAAAGGAGGTAGGAAGGAAGGTAAATAAAGCCATAAACACACACAGTAATGCTGTCAAAAGAAAGATAGCATTTTTTACTTCTATTCTGCACACATGATCTTTGGTATCAGACTTCCTTCTCTGAGTCAAACCTCCAGGGCCTGGGCTTGAACATGCTCAGCTTGCTCCTCTCTCCCTCTTCCCTTCCCTCCCCTTCCGCTGTAATCTGAGCCCAGAGCACAGACGTGTAGGCAGGAAGTGAAGTCATACCAAGCTAATATGGCAGCTGCTATCTTGAACAAACACAGAGAGCGTCTAGTGGTAAAGCATTCTACAGAATAAATGCTAATGGCTAATCTATTGGGAATAAATTGCATTAATAACTTTTCTTCTCCTTTAACTAGAGGGATGCATGGATTCAATTTGTAGATGTAAACTACAATGTAATGAATTCAGTAACTAGTGTTTATCCATTTCTGTTTCTTCATCTCTGTGTAACACTGTGGCCTTCCATGTCAGCTGTTTTATTCTGTTTCTGGTCTGCAGATGTTAAAAGTGTTCCCCCATTCATTCCATAACAGCAGTATTTCAGCATCTTGTTAACCTTGTAAATGTTCATAACATGCTTAGCCAGTAATATATTACTTGCATACAGTATGTCCTTACAGTTTTAACTCTGAATTAGGCAACCATTTGCAGATAAAATATTAATCTTGCCAAGATGGATATTAATATTTACAACTTTTAAGGGGAAGAGAAGGAAAAAATAAGGAATGCTTTGAAGGTGAAAATGAATTAAGTCCTTTTCAACATAGTGCCAAGAAGAATAACATAAACTAGGCAGCTTGATTATCTTCCCAGGGGTAACTGTAAAGATAAAAACATGTTGATAGTTTCTTCCTATTATTCTGTACTGAAATGTGGTCACCTATGTGGCAACCACATTCTGTGGCTACTAAAGCAAATAAAGTGCTGTCTTGTATAAAAAAGGGCATTGACTCAAGGGATGAAAACATAATTTTGCCCCTTTATAGGTCCCTGGTAAGGCCTCACCTTGAGTATGCAGTGCAGTTTTGGGCTCCAGTCCTTAAGAAGGATATTAATGAGCTGGAGAGAGTGCAGAGACTGCAACTAAACTGGTAAAGGGGATGGAAGTTGTAAACTATGAGGTGAGACTGTCGAGGTTGGGGTTGTTTTCTCTGAAAAAAAGGTACTTGTGAGGGGACATGATTACTCTAGACAAATACATTAGAGGAGATTATAGGCAGATGGGGGATATTCTTTTTTCCCATAAAAAACACAGAGCCCCCCCCCCCCCCTTTAGATTAGAGGAACAGAACTTTCATTTGAAACAGCATAAATGTGTTTTCACAGTGAGGGCAGTGAGGTTGGGGAATGCCTTTCCTAGTGATGTGGTAATGGCCGATTCTAGTAATGTCTTTAAGAGGGGCTTGGATGATTTCTTAAACAAGCATAGTATCCAAGGCTATTGTGATACTAAAATCTACAGTTAGTATTGATGTTGGTTTATGTATTTGAGTGTATGTGTGTATAGATAGGTCAGTATAGGTTTGTGTGTGCTGGGTTTACTTGGATGGGAACCCTATGTAACTATGTAAAGTGGAACATATATTGGATAAAAATATGGATGTCTAAATTATGCCACATTACCCCTTACTGGATGACAGAAGTAGTGCAGCAGTGGTTCCTAATCTGTAATTTGGAAAATCCAATCTTTTCATGGTATTTACAAAAAGATGCATATTGTTCTTCAGGTATTTTCTCTTTGTGCCACATTGACACTTCATCTGAATTTAAGGTGAGTATTTTCAGAGTCCACACCATTTTCAGCCTTCATATCTTCCCAACAATAGCCTGTACTTATTTTCAAAACAGGGAAGTTCAGATAAATGCCTCATCTCTTCCTAAGTGAACATATGATTCTTTGTCTCATGTTATATTCATCATCTCTAACCCATTGCTATGTAGTAGGTCTAGGGCAGGGGTGGCCAATACGTTGATCGCAGTACACCAGTAGATCTCCGGTGTATTTCTGGTGGGCCGCGATCAAGCCCGGAATGCGGAAGTGCTGCGCGAATGCGTACGTACACATTCCGCATTCCCCGGTCGATCCTGACGGGGAAAAGTCTGGCCACCCCTGGTCTAGGGTTTTGTGTGAGCACAAAGTTTATGCTTTATCTGAGTGTATCTTGCCCTGTGTCAGTATTATGATACCATCCTAGCTTTTGTGCTCTGTCTTTTGTGCCTCATCATTAACAGAAGATCTATGGTATTTCTTGATGGTCTTTACCCCTGATCTCTTCACTTCTACTTTTTGTGAGCTATTCTATCCTCTAGAATATTTTCTACTCTCTCTCTCTTTGCCCTTTCCCACCTAAATGTCTTCATCTTACATCCTGGCAGTTCTTTATATTATCCTCCTACTTCAACCTCCTACTATTCTTCTGTGCTTATCCATCTCTGCCTCAATTTCACTTCGCCTTTTCCATGCCCTACAATCCCTGGCACTATTAGTTCTGTCTCTATAAAGTAGGGATGTACTTGAAGGCATTTATATGTAATCTACATTCTGCTGGACAAAGCATATGACAAAGTAATAGTATTACAGGTATGGGATCCCTTATCCAGAAACCCGTTATCCAGAAAGCTCCAAATTACAGAAAGCCTGTCTCCCATAGACTCCATTATAATCAAATAATTGAGAATTTTAAAACTGATTTCCTTTATCTCTGTAATAATAAAACAGTACCTTGTAATTGTTCCCAATATAAATAATCCTCAATGGATGCAAAATAATCCTTCTGGGTTTCAATAATGTTTTATTGATTTTTTTAGTAGACTTAAGGTATGGAGATCCAAATTACGGAAAGACCCCTTATCCGGAATACCCTTGGTCCCAAGCATTCTGGATAACGGGTCCTATACCTGTACTCATTTTTGCATGTTCAAAAAAGAAAGCATTTTTTGTTTTGCAAAATCTAAAGAGAATCAAAATGTTTTTTTCTGTTTGAATTATAAAATATATCTCATTAGCAAAGTATAAATAAATATTATATATATAAATATAGATATTTTTATTTTTATCTGCTCTAAAGAGACACCCTAAAAGAGTCATTTTTAGAGTGACCTTCAGGTTGCTTGTTCACAGATGTTTCAACAAACATTTTTGTAAAAGGTCAGAAATCAAGAGCTAAAACAAGCAAATAGCTGCTATGGGTGAAAGAGTTCTTCACAGATAAGAAATGTTATCTTTCTGACAACATTGAGAGAAAATGTTTGTAGAAAGGTGTCATGAATAGTATTTGTTTTGAACCTTAAATACCATCAAGATCAGGTGTTGAAAAAATTGGCTTTGTGTGCTGATCCATATTTTGATTACAGATGTCAAGAAAAGGGCCACTTTTCATTTAGTTCACTGCCCAGCTTTGCCTCTTCCTTTATAAGCTTGTCACATAATTTAGCCAGGGTTTTACTTGCTTAGCAGCATGCTGAGCTGCTCCATTGAGGAAATCAGATTTTGACAGATCATTATTTATGACCTTCCCTTTATGACTTAGACATTTCTTATGAGAAAAAGAACATTCTCAGCAGGAAAAATCATACAAATGAAAGATCAGGAGTCAGAATCACCAGCCTCACACAGTAGGTCTAAATTTCCATGACCAATAGAAATGATGTACTTCAAATCTTTGCTATATTTTAGCTTTGTAGCTTTATGATAGTATTACTGATATCATCTTCTTTGAGAATTGAACAAAGATTGGAAGGAAGTAACATGCAAAACTGATTTTTTTCTTTTTTAGTTTAGTCCTAGTAGAAAAAAACCCATGGAAATTACACAAATACGAATTCTAACAGTTTATTAAGTTTTACTAGGCGTGTTTATAAAAATTTGTTTTTACTGTAATAATGTTTCTGTTACAAAAATACTGTAAACATCACATCTTAAAATAAGTGAAACTCTAAAGACAACATGTCACAACTACTAAATAATATTGCTTACACAAATACAATTATATAGGTGTTGGTATAGATGTTTAAGATTAAAAAATAGGTCTCTATATATTTTCATTAACATACGTTAGTCATTTTTAAATTTTTACACTGGTTCCTTTGACCCCAGAAAAAGTATGAAAATGCCCTCAACTCTCCAGCCAGTGCTTAGAAGTAGTGATGAGCGAATCTGTTCCGTTTTGCAGAAAAATTCGCGAATCTTTCAAAAGATCTGTGAAACGGTGAAACATGTCTTGCGGCAAAACAAATTGTCACCCGCGGTTATTATTTTGTCGCACGGCTATTATTTTGTCGCCCGTGGCTATTCTTTTGACGCCCACGGCTATTCTTTTGATGCCCATGACTATTCTTTTTTGACGCCGGCGACAATTTTTGGACGTGTGGCGAATCCATGCCTGGCGAAACATTTCGCCCATCACTACTTAGAAGCAGTGATTCTATTAATTGCTGCATTTGTGCTGTTGATCACCTATATTCCTATATGATCCCTAATATAAAATATATGAAAGCATAAATAAAGGCTTTAATATGTGTATTTCTGCCTTTTAACAAATGCCTTTGAAATTATTTTTTTAATAATTCTACAATGAAAAAGAACACAGGACGAATGACATGTTATTCCATATGTGTCAGGAGAATGTATTCAGAGGCATATAAAGCTAAATGTGGCAACACAAAACTCTCGCTTCAGACAAGTATCATCTGGGTTAAAGTGCATTGCTTCAAGAATTGCCAGACAATTTACAGACAGACATGTTCTCTATAATGTTGTTGTGTGAGGAAGGAAGAAAATAAAATGCAGTTCTCTATAAAAGATTTTGCCTTAAAGGGGTAGTAAACCCAAATATATTGCATAATGAAACGCAAATTCACTTCTCAGCAACTTTACACTGTGCAATGTTCGGTGATTTGAAAGCTGTAAATATAAGTGTCTGTCTTTGTTTTTATTCCCTGAACTACTGGTCCTGACTGCTACAGTTACCTTGCCTGAAGCTCACACCTTGGGGCAGGTTTAAGAGTGTCAAATTTGAACCCACCCGCCTTCTATTCATCCCTATGGATTTTTTTAATCAAATGTGCACCTTTCACCCATTGATAAATATGCTTCAAAATCTCATAGGAATGAAAAAAATGTGAAAATGAAAAAAAAAGTAGATGAGATTTTCTGCAAATTTCACTCCTTGTTAAATGGGTTGTTCACCTTCAGCTCAGCTTTCCGTGTGATGTAGAGTGTGCTATTCTGAGACAGTTCGCAATTGTCATCAATGACTATTTAAGGCAATGCAAGGTTCAAGATACCATTATACCATTTACAGAAATCACTATCTGAACAAATAATCATGAATGTAGATAATTTAAACATTGGCTGAAACAGTGACACATATTTCTTTGTAAGGCAAAAGAAAATGAAATTTGCAGCCCAAATGTATCCGATGATGTGGTGCTCATCACTTGTTATGAAACTATGAAAGGTACTTTCCAGATGTTGTGGGAACAAAGTTTTGTAAATAATGTGAGAAGCTTCTATTCAATCAGCATGTGATTTTTCCTAATATACTGTGATGTACATATAATGACTATTTCTAATTAACTAAAGAACATTTTACTGCATTTTATATATATAATTACAAACAAATGTTGCAATGCATAAAAGATACCATTACTAAATAGGAGACCATTATTAAAACTTTTCAGTTCTGACTCTCTTTTACAGTTCTTGTGCAGTAAATAAACATGTGCTGAGCACCGCTCTTAGGCATTAAATGCTGAGAGAGTATCTAGAATTGGGTCTCAAAGATACTTCAGGCTTTTTAAGCACTGTACAATTAACAACAGTACAGACCTTCCACTGTATTTGACCTTAAACATCAGCTGGATTACATTAGGTTTATTCAGATGAAAGTGTTTGACCACCAGGAATTCACTAAAGACCATGGGGTAAATTTATTATTAAAACAATAACGTGGTTGATAGGAGCCTTTGATCATATAAATCCTACCAGTCCATGGATGTCTAAATGATTTACCCTTGATCACATCGTCGATTTTGGAAATCTTGAATGTAAGGGAAATGGGGAGGTTAGCTTGGTGGTAAGAATTAGAATAATGCATAACACTGGATTCATGATTTTATTAAGCCTCTTAAGTAAATATGTATATAAGTAAGTGAAGGTTTTTCCTAGGGGGCCACAATCAACATAAGAATAAGAAACATAGGACTTGTGTTACATGTAGTTTTTAAGCACTTTCACTTGGTTCTACCTCCTTTGATCTCCACCTTTTCCCCTGTGTAAAGCCTATGGCCTTTAATGACTACCTACATAGCCTTAAGCCTGGTGTAGTGGGATTCAGGGAAAAGCAAGGTTGGGAGAGGAGGCCCCAGTGAATTGATTCCTGCGGCAGGAAGGGATACAGAGACCCCCTGAATTAGGACCACCTAGAGGTGCCCAGGGAGCACAAAGTACTGAGGAGCAGCATTTGGCCTCAATGAGGAATGTAATGGGGGTTAGTTCCCCAGATAAAAAATTCAACAGCACAGGGACCCACATAGATTTGGGGTACAGTTATATTCCAGTTATTGACTGTAGAGGACCCCTGTAAAGGCCATAGTTGGAAATCAAATAGGAATACTCATGCTATGAAAACACAGTTGCATTTGGATTGCCATTGTTATTGTCTATAAACATTATCCACTGCTCCAGAATTAGTGCCAACATACACACAAATTAGGTGAAAGCTTATCCTGAAATTCATTGTTTATCACTAAATTACATTTTACCATTATGTAACCAGTGATATTCTAAGACAATATGCAATAAGTCTTTCTTTTCTTTATGCAACTTTTTTGGTCAGCAGCTCTACAGTTTTGAACTTTAAAAGCTAGCTAGTTGGTAGGGTCCAACTTGCCATATAAATTAGGCAGTTTCCTGAACGAAAGACTGGAAAATGAATAGGTGAGGGACTGAATAGAGAGATAAGTAGTAAAATCTAACAATATCAATAAGACTGTAGCATCTCAGAGCAATCCTTTCTTGGCTGTTGGAAGGCAAATAATTTATATATACATACATATATATATATATATATATATATATATATATATATATATATATATATATATATATAAATAAAATGAAGAACATATAAATGTTTCTATGAACAGTATATTCTATAACATATTAAATCTATATTAAAGCTATCATAAAGGGGAACTACCTACCAATTTTAATTGTGAGGGGTGAGAAGAACCTATTATCTTCCTCTAGTAAGCTGTATGGCTTGTAGCCATAAAGAATGCTACAATAGTTACATGAACCATGGAAACAATACTACAATACTACACCCATTTATGTTTCCCTTCTGTTCATTTCATTTTACAAGTTAAAGTAATCAACCAAACTCTTATAAAAAGGAATACAACATTTTTTTGTGGTGTGATTTGTTATACAGATATGTCTGTTTTAAATATCGGAAGCCTGTCTGTTCATATGCTTTATTCATTTATATATTTGTAAATCTTGACCCTAGTTTAACAGTATTAGCATCATACAATGAATATTGGGGTCATTTAACAATGTTTCAAGTTAGAGCTAAAGGACTAATGGCACAAAATTGTGTTCCTTCCTGCTTATTTACCCTTTATTTGCATCTGGTACACTGCTGGGGGGCAGCCATCTCCATGAGATAAGTCCAAAGTAGAGTATCTGGATTCATGTTTTACAATTTAAAAAAAAGAAAAAAAAAAGTACTGTACAATATAGTTTAATTCTTAATGTATTTTGAATTATTTCTTTTTAACCTCAGCCTGTAAAGTGATGGGTGATGCAGCCTTTACTACTACTTAAGGTGATCCTAACATTGGAATCTTCTATCCAATTTGATGGCAGTTCATCAAACAACCTATATCAATTGATATGTTAATATAATGTTTCAGGAAGGGTTGCCACCTTTTCAAAAACATTGTACAGGCCCGTGGGGGTGGTGGTAATGAAATTGGGGGTGATGTAAGGGGGTGGGGCATGATGTTAAGGGTGGGGTCATGACACAAAGAGGAGGAGTAATTATAACATGGGGTGGCGTGCTGACGGGTGGATTACAGAGAAATCAGGGAAGAGGAAAAAATTAGATAGTGGTGGATCAAGGTTTAAGGGGCTCAATTTAAGGGTATTACAGATTTACAGGCAACTACATTACCAGTAATTTTGCAATACCAGTCACGGGTCTTGGTGGGTATTTTTCCTGCTAGGAACACTCAATAGTGTTTATTGTGAAATCCAACATTTCAGTCACGTACTGTGACCTTCCTCAGGGACAAACAAAATATTGTGTACACAGAAAGCATTTTAACCCCCCGGGTGCTGGAAACATGGTGCCAAAACACCCAGATTACCACAGCAATCAAGTAGTCAGAGTGAGCAGAAACAATTTAATTAAAGTGTAATCAAAAAAGGGAAAGAGATTAAACAACATATGCTGCAGGACCTGCTGAAGCTTCATGGATGGTACAGGGAACGCTAGGGGTCATTTATAAAATTCATGCAGCGCAGAATTATTCACACAGTAAACATATTTGCCATGCCTGTGTTCATATATATATATAAAGCTGGACAAGACTGGTGCATTTAACATGCAAACATAATTGAGAAATTCTTTTTTGTAGTGCAAATGTCCTTAAAGCTTTTTAAATATGGCATATTCGCAAATTGCTAATGTGTATGCACAAACTCTGTGTCCAAGTTATGCCACAACTTTAGTGGTGGAAAAAATATTTGCTTAACTGATTTAGCAAATTGTGAATTTGTATTCGTAAAGAGAAAATCGGCACAATATTCCCATGCAAATCACAATCTCATTTGCAAATTTCTGTGCGCAATTCGCATTTCGCACAAAAAGGAAAGACTGGCACAGCAGTGCAAAATGTCAGTGTTTAGGGGAAAACATGCGCAAACAACCATTTGCGAAAAAAAATGTGCCCTGCACAAATTTTATAAATAACCCCCACAAGTGGCTACCAGTGTTAATCCACCCCAGCATGATGCTGACATATATGTTCCCTCATAGGCAGCACCAATATACACCCTAGCATCGATTTCATTGTGCTAAGCCATAAGATGCGCTTTGGGTCCTAAGGGAGAAAAGCGCTTTACAAATGTTTGTTGTTGTTGTTGTTGTAAGAGCATTTAGCATTAGCTACAGTGTACTGTAGCCCTTAGTGGAGAATATTGATGAACCACTTGTGGGATTTGGCTACAGATGGACTAGTTGTGTCTGCCCATAGACTGGGGCCCTTTATATTGCACTATGCTTGAGGCAGTATATTGTCATATTTGCCATAATCTGGCAATGTCTTAGAAGGGGAGCTTTCTGGATCATTAACAATGTACTTTGCATATAAAAGTGACAGATACATGTATCAAAAGGCAATAGTGAAAATTCCCTGCACATAAAGCAAATGATTTGTTAACATCAGAAACTGCAAGATACTGCCCTACCACCATCTACTTGCCTGTAGGCATCATGTAAGGGCTCATGATAGTGACAAAGTGCCCTTTGTATAACAAGACAGACATTAATAAATACTAATAGTTCGTCCCTGCTGTTGGCTCCTTATTCCAACTCGTGGCAAGATTCGCAGACTATTTTTTCCAAACCCATGGTCCAAGGAATGGATTCCTTATAAAGGGACAGTGCACATTTGATTTATATGCTTAAAGATCTCACATTCCCCACAGTCCTACACCCCACCCCTACAGCACCACTATGGGTCACCCCCGGTTGGTTTCTGTCTTCAACAGCATTCAACTTTTTTTATCTATTATCTATTTTAATAAATAATAATCATAATAATAAGTAATAAATCAGTAATTACTGATTGAACATGTAGTTATACCAATGGATTCTAATTAATGCATTCTAAGAAAATTATATTTAATCTATATTTAATCACAGTAATTTGAAACAGCCAAATAGGTTTTCAACACCAACAGAGGTTAATATGGAACAGTGACATCATCAAAATGACTGTGAGCTCATAACACAGCTGCACACTGGAAACTGCCTCCATGCTGACATCACAGACATCATCACAATGTTGCTGGAGCACCAAGCAAACCAGCTGATAAATGAAATTAGAGATAGATAGATAGATAGATAGATGATAGATAGATAGATAGATAGATAGATAGATAGGTAGATAGATAGATAGATAGATGATAGATAGATAGGTAGATAGATAGATAGGCAGACAGACAGGTGGATAGATAGATAGACAGACAGAGACATCTAGGTTCATCTAGGTACATCTAGGTTACAATGTTCAACCTATATTTGAAAGCTGATTAATAATTTTACAGCAAAATAATATGGTTTTCTTTAGAGCTTTAATTTCTCTGTAACTCCAAGTGATGCTGTCAAAATTTGCTTTGATCATCTTGTCAGAAGGATTTGAACTCATGGCTGAAAGCCATTTCATATATTAAAACTGATTCCAATTGCATAAAGCCCTCAGCATTTTAAGACATGCTCTTTAGAACAATCAAGTTACCATCAAAGACGATTCTTCTGCAGAGATTTTCATATCAACGGTTCTTGCACAAAATGTCTCTGACTTCAAAATATACAAGAGACAGTTGCCAGCAAATGTTGTATTATTGGCATATATCTGTAATATAAGATTTCCTATATCTCACAGAGGCTTTAGTACCTATTCAGGCCATCTGGAATACATCCACAGACAAAATACAGGTTATCTTTTTTTTCCAAATAACACAAGTACTGAGAAAACGATCGCCGATGCAAATGCAAAGGCCTCTATGGCTCTTCACTTTTTTAAAGGTACCTTTCATGAGCTGAAAATAGATCAAGATGTGTCTGTTTTTCAATAGTCTTTTATCATTAGACGTAAATCCAAGGAAATTAGAATTTTGGCTCGCTATCTAAAAAACTCTGAATCAGTCGAACTAGCTGAAGTTTGCTCAATTTAAAATTTAGATTTCACAAATTTATAAAACATCATCTTTGACAGAAATGTTTTTTATTCCAAAAAACTTGGCTTTGACATTTTATTCTTACTTTGCATTATTAATAAAGAACTTGACATTGATTTCTTCCAAGATGTCACTGAAATTACTTGTACAGACAAAGACAAGAGATTCTCTGCACTCACCCATTATCAATATATATAGGACATTAAAGGAACAGTAACTCCAAAAAATGAAAGAGCTTTAAAGTAATAAAAATATAATGCACTGTTGCCCTGCACTGGTAAAACTGGTGTGTTTGCTACAGTAACACTACTATAATTTATATAATAAGCTTCTGTGTAGCCATGGGGGCAGCCTTTCAAGTTGGAAAGAAGGAGAAAAGGCACAGGTTACATAGCAGATAACAGACAAGTTCTGTAGAGTACAATAGTGTTTTATCTGTTATCTGCTATGTGCCTGTGCCTTTTCTCCTTTGAATGGCTGCCTCCATGGCTACATAGCAGCTTATTTAAATAAATTATAGTAGACTTTCTGAAGTAAACACACAACTTTTACCAGTGCAGGGCAGCAGCACATTATATTTTTAGTTACTTTTATACACTTTCATTTTTTGGTGTTACTGTTCCTTTAAGAGATTCTGTGCATTAAGCTACTAAGAAATGTCCTCTCCCTTAAACAAAACAGGGATTATTTGTCCAATTTTGCAATATACTTCAAGCTGGCCAACTACATCAGAGTCATCCCTGGTCTGGCCAGTCCTACACTCAATTTCAGTAAAAAAGTTTTTTATACGCCGCTCAAGCCCTCACTTTAACTACTCGAGTATAAGCCGATCAGAATATAAGCCGAGGTACCTCATTTTACCTAAGAAAGCTGGAAAAACTTATTGACTCGAGTATAAGCCTAGGGTGGGAAATGCAGCAGCTGCTGCTAAGTTTCATCAAAATAAATACCAATAAAATTACATTAAATGAGGCATCAGTGGGGTATATGTTTTTAAATATTTATTTGAAATAAAAACTATAAACTAGCTCTGTAAGTGGAGGGTCAACAAAAACAAATGTTTTATCAACAATGATACCTTAAGAGTACTCAATCAGCAACCAAGCTATAACACAAAAAGTTTAAATCCTTCAAAACTATATATAGTTTATATAGAATATAAAGTGCAATGTCTAGTGTAGAATGGGACAGGTGAGGATGGTAGATGAAGATGAATTTGGGAGCGGGCCAGGGCACTGGAGGGTCTGGTTGTGGGTGGCTTAATTTGCACACAAAGGAGAGAGGGTGCTAGTCTAGAGGGACCCATGGCACCTGACTCGAGTATAAGCCGAGGGTGAATTTTTCAGCACATTTTGGGGGCTAAAAAACTAGGCTTATACTCGAGTATATACAGTAATTGGAAGGGGATGTAACTTCCTAAGTGTTCCCAAAACTTTGTATCCAAATGAAAAAAAAAGAAAGAAGCAAACAAAAAAAACCATTTAGGACAGAAGCCACTCACCTTCATCTGACTTATTCTATTATTATGAGAATTCCATTGCTTCATTATACATTTAACACAGGGACTGAGATTTACTTGCAACTTGCTTGCTTTCAAGGTTAAAACTCCAAAATGGTTGCCCTTTTTTATTAGCCACCACTAGGATCACCTGACTGTAGATGGGAAGGTTGGGAGCTTCAAAAAATGTTGTTTTATTTAAAGGGGAGGGTATTGCTTGGCAGCTTAATGCACAAAATGTTCTAATGTCCTATATATATTGATAATGGGTGAGTGCAGAGGATCTCTTATTGTTGTCTGTATGAATTTTGTGATCACAGCCTCATTGCACCCCCGCCTAATGGTTAATACTAACTGTAGATATTAGTATCACTATAGCCTTGGATACTATGCTTGTTCAAGAACTCATCCAGGCCCACAACAAACACGCACAGTCGCCATGCTCACGCAAAACTCAACCTCACTTGCAAATATCTATGCTCAGTGCGCATTTCACGGCAATTTGCAAATAAAGGAAAGATGGGCACGGCTGTGTAAGTTGTAACCGTTTAGGAGAAAACATGTGGTAAACAGCCGTATATGCAAAAAAATGCCCAAACTTTATAAATGACCCCCAGTATTTGGAAACAAAATCACACCCTTTTGGGCTTAAAATATTATTTAGCCATTGTAAGTGACTTTAATAGGTTATGCTGTAAAAGTGCCTGAATGTCACAAGGTCATGAGAACTCAAAGACCTAATTAATTGATCCTTGGTCTTCCCACGTGCCCTTCGCTTATGGGTTAGTCTACATAATTAAAAAAAGTTATTGCATCAAAGGATGAAAGGAATTCACTTTTTTTGGTTACTGTTCTCAGAATGACTAAATGTATATTCTGTGTTGTGAACAATTATTGAATTAAGCTTCTACAAATTAAATCATTTTACAATACTAGTACAGGTACGGGATCTGTTGTCCAAAAGCCAGTTATCCAGAAAGTTCCAAATTGGGGCAAGGCCATCTCCCATAGACTCCATTATGAACAAATTATTCTCATTTTTAAAAATGATTTCCATTTTCTCTGTAATAATAAAACAGTACCTTGTACTTGATCCCAACTAAGATATAATGAATCCTTATTGAAGCCAAAGCATTGCTATTGGGTTTATTTAATGTTTAAATGATTTTTTCAGTACCCCACACTTTCTAATTCATTTGTTTTCAGTTGTTGGTATCCAGATACTATGAAGAGAGATGTCTCTATATCTGTAATCTTGCTCTCCTATAAACACCAGAGGGGGTTTAAAAGTAAATGAACTCTGTTGCATTTCGCTTATATTAATAAGGTTTATAAAGGTATGATTTGGATACAAAACTAAGACTAGGGGATTTTCTGAGCGTGTTTTAAATTGAAACCTTAAATAAATATGACTGAATACATGCATGGTAATGTCAAGTAGTCAGATAAGGTTGACCTTAAAATACATGACCATTTTATGGTGAGCCATAAAGTGAATACTCAATCTTTAAAAGAATAGGTTGATAGTTCATGAATGCTATAGGGTCAAAAGTGTTTAGGACATGTCTAGGTGTTGATGTGCGGAGTGATGGCTTGCTTCCTGCAGTGTTAGGGAAATTATGAATAATTGAGAGCAATTGTGTTATTCTTTCTTTGTGAAGCTAATGAGAAAAGTCATTTTTTTTGTTCATCTTGCTATAATAGCCATGCAGTTTGAAATTCTGCACTCCTGTTTTATATGTAATGACCACTGAGGCCTTTCATCTTGTGCTATTTAGAGATTACTAATTAGTTTAAGGTCAGACGGGTTCCTTGGGCAGAGAATTATCTAGTTCCACTTTAATGATTAGCATGAGTTTGAGTAGAGGTGTAGAGTCATAGAAAATGTCCATGTCCAGGGAATTTGTCATCATTTCTAAAAATCACTTTATATAAGTTTTGCCTCCCCTAAAAACAATGATAGTTATATATCATGTGCTTTAATAGCATGAAATGGACAAACTTTAAAATAAAGACATTCATTTTGTTTAAAAGAAACAACACTCAAACGCTCTATTGTCGATCCTGCTCAGTATAATTCAGTTTACATTTGTGCAAAATGTGGATGATGTTAAAGGGACACTAAACCCAACTGTAAAACTGTCTCACTGTGCCCCATAGTTCTCTATAGAAGTTGATGAAAAACATAATTAAACATGGAAACCAATTCACCAATAAGAATTTTACTGACTAAAAACTTAATAAAAGATGCAAGAGAACTGACCAATGAGAATGCTGATTCCCAGCACTATGGCAGGCATCTTGCTGTTATCTTACATATAGAGGTAAATATGTCATTTTTTCCCTTCATTATATACACAGGACAGGACACAGGAATCAGACATGGGGATAAAGGACAGACTTGTTCAGTGCTGGGAAACTGTGCTTAATGCTCCCAACTCCAATTGCAGGAACAGAGAACATGGAGCCAGATTTACACAGATCAGCTGGGATTATCATTGGAGGATTCTTTTGCTTTTTAATGCTGCTGCGGGCACTGGAGAGTCTGAAAAGTTTGGTTGAGCAGCGCTGTGCAGCAGGGTTTAGTGTCCCTTTAAAGTGATACATGTGGTGCACGTAAATGTATCACCTGTGCTTGCATCAGTTCTGTACTGTGACTGGGAGGATGTTTGATATGCTTATTTATGCTAGGGTGTAAGGACACAGCAGGGGGCGGGTAAATTACCTTGGGGGTCTGGATCTGGCCCCCAGGCCGTAGTTTGAGGATCTCTGCTTTAGGCAGACAGCAATTATCTCAGGAGGACCATAGGCATTGGTAAGAAGGATTCAAATCCACAGCAGAAAATCAGAAGGTGGTGTTGGAGGGGACTTAATGTAAATAATGGCCATGTGTCTGGTGTTAAGGATCATTCCTATGACATGTGAGCACCAGGGGCAATCTGACAGATCCCCATAGTTATTGCCAAGAGAGGCTGTCAGACATAGCAATGTACCACTGGCGTCTAAAAAATGAACCATTATTGCATTATAATTAATATAAGTTAAAGCAAATTAATGAGAGAATAACTAAAAGGAAATGTTCAGCTACAAATTGTTACAGTGCATAAATGTGCACAGTAAATCTGACATGATCAGTAACCACAATTTCCACTGGGGGGGCTGGGGGGTGGAAGGTACAACAAACTAGTCTGTATTGTTTTAGCCTGCTATATAAAATAACTGGTTCTCTAAGATCTGTGTCAGAGAAAAAATAGTTCAAGAGTGGGGTAAAATTCTTTATAAATAGATGAAGAATGCTAAAAATGCGCGGTACAGTCAAAATGAGTGGAAAAGAAATTGTAAGAAAAATACTTTGATCACTTATTAGTCTACTATATTGTTCTTACAGTATTAGAGAATGAGTAGATAGGTATTTGAGTTGATACTTATATGTTTTTAATGCAATATTGACATTTAATATGGGCATTAGCATTTTGGAACCACTCATTCCAGTTCACATAATTCTCAAACATTCAATTAAAAAGCTTTTAAAACACTATATTGTCTTGCTTTTTTATTATAGAATATGCAAGTTATCAGTTCCAGTTCCAATTAAGACAAAGTTGAATTTAACTTGAATAATTGTTGCTCTCTGTGTCATTCGAATTTGCCAGTCTGATAAAACAGAACAGAAAAAGAATATTCATGGTGAACCCTCCTCCTTTTACTGAAAAAAAAGTCATTTTTTTATATTTAAGCATTTTCATTTACTGGCCCCAAAGTTGACAAAAGGTCCAGTTACCCACATAGTCTAAATGCTTGCTGCCATTCAGGTGAAGAGTAAATGCTACCGGTCAATTGGCTAATTTGGGTTACTACAACTGGTGCAAGTTATGCATATTTTCCTGTGTAACCCCATAAAATATGAATATTATTCAATAGCAACAGAAACAGAAAGAAGACTCACATCTGCCACTACCTGTTTAACCAAAGTTTTAATGCCAAACTCTAAAACCTGACACCAAATCAGTATCAGTGACTAATATGGTACATCAGTTGAACCCATCAGGTGGCTTCCATTGTTACCCTGTGGAATACTGACTTTCCAGTCACTATTATTCTTGATATGAAGGGACTTTAAAGGCATTGACTACAGTATAAGTCTATACACATAAAAATGTTTGAAATGTAAATGCTTAAAACCAGCATGTGTTCCCTATTCAATTCCCTATGTGAAGCACTTCCTTGATCTTGTCAGTCGTTAGTCCGTGTTATAGTTTTTGAATTATTGACTGTTAACGACTATCTCCCTATATGTGAACTGATGTCAGAGAGCTCTTGTCTGGCTTAAAGCTTGCATCTTATCCTTCATGAGATCTGATCTAAAGTAACACTCACAGGAAAGAAAGTGCCTGTCCATAAATATTATCAGAATGAGCCAGCACTGTGGTACATCTGTTTGGGAATTGTGTCTCTTGGACATATTCCTGGACACATAATAAGTCAAAAGACCAATATACTCTACTGAATCAATCTTTTTAAATAAAAATAAACTATGGAGCTATCAATCTGTTTGTCTAGATTGGGTTTAGGGTTTTGATTTCATTTAGTATAATAACGATACAGTAAGTTTAAAGTAATGGTTTAAATTGATACATTGGAGTGTGTGACTTCGGCTATTCATTTACTATATTTACTATTTTGATAAGCTTTTATAGGGGCATTCTTTTTTAATATCTTTTTTTGTGGACACAGTGTGGAAACGTGATAGCTTTGTCACTAGAACCAATGGGATTAAACAACTGTTTTTTTTACAAGTTTTTGTATTAGTCCTGTAAGATATGTGGCTCATACAGACATATTTACTTAACTATGATTTGGCTGCCCAAGGCAGCTGGTCATCAGTACAATGCATAAGTCTTCCAGTCCTATCAGGTATTAGTTAAATAAAGACACTGAGCTCTCCAGGGTGCATTTAAAAAGGCCACAGTTTTATTAACAAGCTTATTAAGAACATAAACTGTAAGTTCACAGTTTAAATTGAACATAATACTGAGAAAACTGGAATACCTGACAATAGAACACAGGCAACCACCATGCCAGCCATCTTTGCACTGCTGCAGATGGGCTAGTAGAAGCAAACTATTCCTCATCAAACCCTTCCTTTCCAGGACCATTAGCCAAGCAGGTACTGGAAAACTCCATCAAATATGGCAATACTGACCCATTCCCACTCTGGAAAGTTTTTACCCACCAACCCAACTGCGACAAAAGCCATTCACAACCAACATATGAAAACCGAACACAGGCAAATAAAACTGAAAGCTGCTCCAAATTATTACTTGGCTTACTGCCCACACACTTTCTTTTTCCTCTCTAGATCAACCACACCTACCTATACCTAACCCATTTTCTGTGCTTGCAAAGCGTCAATTCTGTGCCTACCACAGTTGTGAAAATGTACACAATTGCATGTGTGCTTCATAGCAAATTGGACACAATTTGTCATCATTTCCAGTGTTTGTCCTGCAAATTAGGTCTGTGCCAGATTCTTTAGGTGTAAGTGTGCTGCGCCTATTCATACTGGGTGTGAAGGGAACCCTGGAACAACTGATTAACTGGAGGTGGCAGTAGCTCCAGGGTTCCCCTGCATCCCTGTTCTTTCTATCATAGTGAGTCTTGAGGGCAGATTTATCAAAATGTGAGTTTAGAGTTTAATTTGATAAATAAGCTTCTAAAAATCCCATAGGAATGAATAGAAAATGGGTGAGTTTTTATTAATTAAGCACTAAACTCATATTTTGATAAATCTGCCCCTTGGCATACAAGTGATAGGAGGAGCGACAAGGAGTTTATGTTGGGTGCTAGATTTATCGCTTATCCACTGGCTATTGGCCTGGTACAAAGCCAACCTGGTTGGAGAGGATCAAAGAGGGCAGTACTGTACCTTGGCTAGTCTAGAACCTAGGATTATTGTGAATGGTTTAAGGTCTATGTTTATTAATAAAATGGGTCTGTAACTGTTGCAGTTATGGGGTTCTTTCCTTGCATTAGTACCATTATGCTAGAAGCTGTTTGTATATGTGGAGTGGGGGGAGACCCTTCTTAAAATAAATTATTGGAAGAGGTCGCTCAAGTGGGGAAGTAAATAGTTTGAAAACTTTTTTTATAATACTTTGTTGTGTAGCTGTCTGGACCAGGTACTTACCTAGTTTCCATGCATTCCCTTGTTAGCTTAGGTGGGTTCCAATTAGTTAATTCTGACTTGTTCACCAGGCATGCCTCGGGGGCCTTTTCTGCTGTGTAAGGGTCTGTTTAAAAAGTGTGAAGAGCCTGTAGTATTTGTCTAGTGACTACCCTGACGGGGGGTGTATAGCCTGAATGGTTTGTGAAGTATTGAACACATTAAGTTTGCATGCTAGCATCATGTGCAGTTTATTTGCGCATTGATAATATAGGCATTTTGTTTTCCGCATAATATATGCCGTCCTGTCTGATAATGTTTGTATCAATTCAGATCTTGTGTCTTGTAGTTCTCTGGAGCTTTTCAATGTTGGGGTGCGTTTATGGGCTAGAGCTAGATTATATCGTTTTTGTGAGAGGTGTTATATTTTCTCTTCTTTGATCTATTCCAGTCATGAGGCCTGTCTAATAAGTATTCCACAGACAACTGCTTTGTGAGCATCAGTGCCGTTATCTAATAGTAGAGATTTGTTCAATCTCCAGTGCCCATGTCCCCTGATTACATCCCAGTCATTAATGGTTGGTATTTATTGTTTTATGAAGGTTTTTAGGTATTTATTATCTGTGTAATATGTTTTAGGAAGGGTTTTTCTTTCTTATTTATTTGCTATTTTATTTATTAGATAATTGGGAGCACCTGTAACCGAGCATAAACAATTTCCCTTTGGGATTAATAAAGTTTTTTGAATCTTGAATGATGATTTCCACCAAGCCATGATCTGACCACATTATATCGTGGATTTTTGCTATCTGAACTTATTCCAGCAGTGTGGATAGGAGGCATGTGTGCTGGAGGAGTAGGAATATTCCCTGTTTAGTGGATGTTTCTCCCTCCAGACTAATGTCTCAGTGGCTAAGTGTTTGGTAATGTATTTTGAATCTCGGTTATAATCAGAAAGGGTGTCTAGTGTATCTCATGAGCTGTCTATATTATCGTTTAGTGTTGTATTGAAGGGCCTCCTATAATGTCTTTGTTTCCTGAGGTTTCTGAAATTTTTGTAAATATGTTTTGAAAGAATGCCCTTTTGGAGTTATGAGGGGCATGTACCAGGTGTTATGGCATTATCTCACTGATAACTAATTGTCGTAAGGGCGATGGCACACAGGGGTGCTTTGTTGCCTGCAGGGATATCGCACAAAGTTCTGAAAATACCTTTTCATTGAAAAGGTATTGAACATATGTATTGCATAATGCTTCCAACTTTTTACCTGAAGCGATTGCCATTCTTGACTTGATGAGCACTTTGGCCCTGTTTTCCCAGCAGCTGACAAAGCATTCCATGTACAATAAAGTGCCCCGTGTCCCGCCACCCTACAGGCTCATCCTAAAGTGATTTACACATGATCTCACATCACAAAGTGCTTTGTCATAAAGATAGCTGCAACCTTATCCGTAAAGTATGTTGGGACTGCCGTTTTATGAAAGAAATGAAGGAGACTTTAGCACTGGTTTGTGCAAGCACAAAATTCATAACTTTTAAAAATCTGACTATATCCTCCCACCCCCCCCATACCAACTACTTGGCTTTGTTAAAAAGTATGCATTGTTTTTTAGACCCAAATTCAAACATTATTTTTAATGACAGTGTCCATTTATGTGCTAACCTGTGTCAGAGGTTTACAAAAGGTTCCAGATGGATCATGTAACTGATTAGCATTTTCTCACTATATTAGCATTAGGTTTCTTTCTGAAGGCTATACTTAATAAACCAGATGGGAACTTTTTTTTTTCTGGTCATGTAGGGTCAATATATTCATGACATACCTTGAACCTAGTGAATATATATATCTGGCTGTTTGTGCATTTAGCCTTTAGATCCCCAAAAAATTATATGTTTAAAAGTGCAGCAGTAAGTAATTTAGTGGGGTACAGTGTAAAAGTATTCCCAATGTATAACTTCATTAGCACTATACCTTAAACAAATACAGGTATGGGACCTGATATCCAGAATGTTCAGGACCTGGGGTTTTCCAAAAAGGAGTCTTTCCAGAATTTGGAACCCCATAATGTAAGTCTACTAAAAACAGTAAATTAACCTAATGGGATTGTTTTGCCTCCAATAAGGATTAATTATATATTAGTTGGGATCAAGTACAAGGTACTGTTTTATTATATCAGAGAAAAGGGAAATCTTTTGATTGCATTTGATTAAAATGGAATTTATGGGAGATGGTCTTCCTGTAATTTGGAGCTTTCTGAATAATGGGTTTACAGATAACAGATCCCATACCTGTAGTAACTTTTTAATTTAAGAGCTAACACACCTGATATTAGAGAGATCATCAATAAATGAAACCTAAACTAGAGTCACCATATACTTTACTACCCTGCATCTACTACTGCAACATCTGCTTCTTTGAAGAACAAAATGTGTATGCGGACAGGGAAACTGGGAATTCGGTTAAAATGCATTTGATTTCTTCTTTTTTTTTGCACTCTCTTTTCATAAATAACTTCTTAAAAACAATTTCAAGTCAAATGTTCAATTTATTATGATTCAGCATCCCCTACAGGAATAACTATAAACTGCAGCCTGATCTGTTTTTTTCCCAGTGTTTTAAGAAAATGCTGTCTTTTTATTTTGTCTGGTTCAGGTATTGGATCTATTATGTGGAATGCTCGAGCGCTGTGGTTTTCTATATAAGGGATCTTTCCATAATTTGGATCACCATTCTATAACTGGAAAATATGAAATAAACCAAACATTGATTTGCCACCAATATGCATTCATGCAGTGTAAATGGGATCATATAAAGTACTGTTTTATAATTACAAAGAAAAATGAAATCATTTAAAAAAAATTGAATTATTTGCTTATAATGGGAGATGCCCTTTCTATAATTTGGGGGTTTCTGGATAATGGGTTTCTGGATAAGGGATTTTCTATTAGTACAAAAAAAAAATAGTAGTAGCAGTTGGATTCTCTCCATAACACTGACAAATGTTCCACTGCTGGAGATCAGAACATTACTGCATTATTTTTGAAACATAACATCATCCTCATCAGTGGGAAAGACTATATTACAATCATTAAACAAGTCTTTTTAGAGTTAGCCTTTCCCTTCAAAAATAATCATATTATAATTATTTGGAAAAATAATTTCTTAAGAGGCATCTGCCCCCTCCTTCCCCCCCCCCTAAGAAACTGGCAGCTCTACTGCGCCCAGAACTCTGGCAAGCTGGCTGGCGTAGCCCTGCTGATGACAACTAATATTGAAAATAAGTATGCGCTGAAATATTTTTGGCACCTAGTTTAGTAAGCATGAAGATTTTGTATCAAGTCGTATTTAGCATTTTAATTGAATCTAAAGGAAAGCTAATATGGATTGGCATAACAGGAATTATCCACACATCGGTGTGCTTAAAGCCATCTAAATCCTAATACAGTAAGACCTTGGCAGAACTGGTTGAAAAGCATCTCAGGAAATTAACTGGCTCATAGCCCCCAGCAATCTTTCATTAGCTGAAATCACTTCACAGCCCTAAATAATATAACATTTAGCCGTTGCAAAGATACATTTGAGAACAGAAGCTGTTCCCTATTTGGACTTGACTTAATTCAAGATTACAATTCATTAAGGGGCACCTATCACCTAGAAATTGTCCCCAACCAGAGGTACAGACTAACAGAGCTGAGAATATTATTTATTTAAAAAAATACCCCTTATCGAGAGCTCTCACCATGCTAGGGCACACACGTGTGTATATGAGAGAGTACCCCTGCTTGCTTGTTACGTGCATGTGTGTCATGTAGGACCAGGGCATGCGCTGACCTATTTTATCTATATTATGTCACACACATGAGCTGTGGTGCTTAATGCACTCAGTATGGCATGTGTGTGGCCCAACATGGCTGCCTGCACCAATGCAGAGACCAGAATACTCAATAGGGGTCTTTTCTTAGAAAAATACTTATAGAAAATAGAAAAACACCACTAATAATATGCATATGTGACAAGCGGCACTCACTTATTATGTGCATGAATGTGCTTCCTTCTGTACAGGGGCTAGATTGCTCTAGCTGGGGTTTTTCTTAGAAAAATACTTTTATTTCTCCCATCCAAATTATGGTCTGTATTTGCCTGCATCTGCAGTGAATGAAAAAATGTTTTGGGTGACAGGTGCAAAGTCATAACGTCAGTTTCAGCTGCATCTGTGCCTATATAAGTAATTCAGTTCCTAACTGGCAATGCCCCTGTTATATGCCTTCTGAATCATATGTCATGTGTCCATCTGATTTCTTTTAAAAGGATTCTAACACTATGGGGCAGATATACTAAAACGCTAACGCTTTTTTTTTATTTTAAAATTTGAATAAACGCATTTCCACAAATGTCTGGCATATACTAAAAAATTTGAAATAAAAATGTGAGAAAAGTCACAGAAAAGTTGTGAAAAATCAGAATTTTTTGACTTGCCCCATGAAAACCTACAAAAACCCACCCTCAAAAATCCAACACCTCTAAAGTTTTGAAACAAAGAAGGATACTCCAGGAAACGAAAGGGACATCTGCCATTGGCTTCTACATGATCTCGGCAAGTTTTAGCTGACGAATTGTCAGATCCTGATTTTTAGATGACGGTTAGTAAACAGCCCCCCCATAGGAGAGCTATGCAAGGTGACAGAAGTATGTGGGGGCCATTTAGCTTGAAATAATGACCCTTGACTTTACTATTCAACAAACTGGCTATGCAACCCCTGTAAAACAATATTTGACTACATATAATGTGTTTATTCAGTATAAGCTCTGATTTTTATTTCACATTTTAAGTTGATAGGAGGGCAGATGTTTCTAGATAAATATGTTTGCCCTGTCGACAAATGCTTTTTTCTCATCAGATGTTTCTGCCAGGTTTAAGATGGGGGAAATCATTATAACCTAACCCAAAATAGTTTCTGCTGTGCGAGGAAACAATGAGTAATGTTGTGATATTTTAGCTTTGTTTTATAGCTTTGCCTCTCAGTATTAAATGGCAGGTTGTAAAACATCAGAATTAACCTGAACAAGACACAAAACAGGTATGGGACCCGTTATCCAGAATGCTCGGGACCTGGAGTTTTCTGGATAAGGTCTTTCTGTAATTCGGATCTCCTACCTTAAGTCTACTAAGAAAATAATTTAAACAGTAATTAAACCCAATAGGATTGTTTTGGCTCCAATAAGGATTAATTATATCTTAGTTGGGATCAAGTACAAGGTTTTTAAAACCGTTTTTAAAAATGTGAATTATTTGATTAAAATGGAGCTTATGGGAGATGGGCTTTCTGTAATTCAGAACTTTCTGGATAATGGGTTTCCAGATAAGGGGTCCAATACCTGTACATGTAACAGCTGTACTCCCACTACATCGCACTGCTGAATGATTTGTTTTGAAAAGACTTACTCTCATGTCACAGAGAATATATTCCAAAACAATTTGCTTCTAGAGAAAAACATACGTTTGACTATTCTTTATGAATATGCAGCCACTTGAGGCTGCTGTTTCACTGCATTTTCTTAGCGACTTTAAAATGGACAGAAACACCACTGTGGAAATTAAGGTAAATGTGCTGAAATGTGCTCCCACCAGTACAGCACAGCAGTGGAACTGGCCCTGTCACATATTATTGTGTCCTGGATGATCTGATATTTAACCTCACTGGGGTAAGTGACAGTAGGTATCTGGTCCAAGTCAGATCACAATTAATCACACTAAGAGGTAGAACAAGGGTAAGAGGGACACACCTATGATAAAAGAAAAAGCCATATAAAATGAAAAGGGGTATTTTCTTAAAAAGGGTGTGAGAGTTGCCAAATGTTAGGCACCCCCCGATATCCCAGGCAAGCTCCTATTTACTGAAGCTTGCACGGATACATTTTCATTTTCCATTTCTTCATTTGTTGGCAGCCTTGGGGCCGGTGCAGGCACAGTAGAGTGAGAAAGGAGGATTTTTGCTTTAAGTTCCGCTCTTCACTTTACGGCATATGAGCATATGGTGCTTCTAAAGATGTGTCCCGGGATGGCGCAATTTTCAGCAAACAGGGACATCGGGCTAAGGTATCAAGTAAGTGATAAGAATCACTGGGGTACCCCTCACCCCAGTGATTTTACTTTCCTTCTCCTTAAAAATTCCTTAATATACTGGGGGTCATTTTTAAAGTTCAAGCAGCACATATTTTTTTCGCAAATGGTTGTTTTGCCTATGTTTTCCCCTAAACACTTACATTTTGCACTGCAGTGTCCATCTTTCCTTTTTTTGCAAACCACAGTGAAATGCAAATATCCTGCAAGAACTCACAAATAAGATTGGGAATGGGAAGGTAGTGAGATAGCAGCTCCCTGACACTTGTATTGCTAAAAATGCTAAAAAAAAAGTCCAGCTCATGACTCCTCCAGTTACATGGGAGTAGAAGAAAAAATAGGTTACCCAATAGCAGTTCTAATGTGTAGCACTGGCTCAATCTAAAAGCTCAGACCCAGGCACAATGCACTGAGATGGCACCTACACATCAATTTTTCAGGTAAAAAAACAAAACAAAAAAATATTGGTTCAAAAATAAAATTTTAAACGGTAGATTGAATTATATGCAATGTGAACAGTGTAATATAGTAATAATAACGTTACCAGAAAAATCCTGATAGAAGTCAAAGGCAGCACAGTTCTGCCCTAACTGTAGCACCTACAATCATAACTAAATGTTTTTGTCATTTATAAGTCAAGGCTGGTGTCAAATACCTAGAGGGCATTTTTGATGGTTTATATTTTTTTAAACATCTTTCTGCAGAGGCTTTTGATTATAACTATTCTCTTCCCATAGACCTTTCCCTATTCTAAGATATAACTATGGGTTAAGATCAGAGCTGACCCTTTTTCCAGTTACCAATGTACTTACTCTAATCTGTTCTATTACATTATCCTCCTCCCATATATTCTATGTTACTGAAAGTGCCTTGGGTTTCTTACAAAACAGCAACAATAATATTGTTGTAATGTAGTTTTGGCACATTGATTTTTTTTTGCAGACTCTATTGCATTACTTTTAGGATAAGTTCTAATTTTTAGATTATTGCAAAGGTTATTTTATTCCCCTGCTTAGTAATTTCAATTTGTTTTTTTTTTTTTGCCTAATACTTTTCTTGCTCAGTGGGTATATACAGTTACAGTTGAAAGAAAAGTATTGGGACCTTTTATCTTTTCAAGGAACACTAATACCAAAAAATGTAAGTGTTTGAACGTAAATAAAATATAATTGCCTGTTGCCCTGCACTGGTAAAAGGTGTTTGTTTACTTCAGAAATGTGACTATAGTTTATACTAGTACTAAAAGAAGCATGGTTAGGAAATCAGTAATAAAAGATATCATCTGGTTAGGTGGGTGTTTCCAAAAACAAATTAAACAAAAATAAACAAGCACTTAACCTCACCAAGATCAACCAAAATGGATTGAGGCCAATAGAGAACCATCTAGTTAAAAACAAATTTTATTCAGCAAGCCCATGAAGTTAAAAAGACCCTAACCATTAAAACCAATGATACAGGGCAGATGGGACCCCAACTGCCAGTATATGTAATACAAGTGTTTCAATCTCCATTTATTAAACTGAAAGTCCCCTAGACACCAACAGGTAAAATCCACAGAAATATGAATTAGCCTTGACTTATGGCTAACAGGGCCTCACTTGTTAGATACTGGGAAAGCAAGAAGGTGATTCAACCCTATCTCTTTTGAACAAAAACTGATTAGGAGGACATATAAGCAAAAACATATCCAAAATAATATATATATTTTCCTACATGGCTCATTTAAAGATGATATGTCAAGGTTGCATTAACATGACTAGCATCTGTTTTAATCAATCTTATTTTTTTTTTTCATCAAAGAGCTGGTCTATCAAAATACATTCCCTATAGCCTGTAATAAAAATGTGAAACAATCTAGTTTTTCATACTTTCCATTTCAGTTATTTATGTGCTACAGCCAATTCCCAAGTGAAAAAGGAAAAAAAAGGTCTGTGATCAATGTGACATTGATAACAGATTTAGGAGGTTTTGTAGGTCTGCAAAATAGAAATAGATCAACAAGAGCATTACGGACGGTTCATGTAACTCTGGCATTCTGGCACTTGGGAATTAAAAAAAAAACAACAAAAAACAACAAATGAAAAATAATGGGCTTTATTTACTTTATAGTGAAGGTGGCTGTCAAATGGGGAACAAGTTTATCTCTCTCCCAGTCTGGTTAACCAATTAAAAAGAGAAACATTAGGTAAACAGTGTAGATTCTGCTGGGAACTCTGGTTGTAGACATTTTTGGCCATAGCTGATTGATGTACATTAAGCATATAAAAAAATACAAGCCATGACATTCCTTGAACAGTTTTACAAATGGGAAGGGATATTTTATCTCTTGTTCCAGTTTAATTTTAGTATTAATTTGCAGCTTTTGAAAAGATATGGTTTAAGAGTCTTGAGGCCTTATGATATAGAAGCTAGAGAGCAAGTGCAAACAAATGGGTACAATCTGCCATGCTGCATGTCCCTGTTCTCAGTTTTGGAGCTCAGAGACCAGAGGCTGCCCCCATACCTATACAGTATTTAGCAATTTAGAAAGTGCCACTATAGGACACTGATATGGCTCTGCATCTAGTGCCAGCTGCCAATGCACTCTGCACATAGTGACAGATTTTTTTCTGGTGCCGCCAGACCTGGGCAAGCTTTTGCACCCTTTAGAACTTTTGCATTCCTGCCTTTGTAAATGACCACATTTGAGTCTTAAAAGGAGAAGGAAAGGTAAAACTAAGTAAGCTTTATCAGAAAAGTCTATGTAAATATAGCCATAAGCACTCACAGAAATGCTGCACTGAGTCCTCTATCAAAAGAAACACAGGATGTTTTGTCTCCATTTTTGTAAACCTGATGTTCCAGTGTTTGACCTCTCTCAGAAATATCCTTAATTCCTGTGGCCAAAGTCTGCGCAGAGTCTGCCTTCTTCTGCTCCCCCCTCCCATAAAAATGCTAAGAACTCCCTCCCCCCACCCACAGGAATGTGTGATCTCAGCTCTAACGGTTAGAGCTGAAGCAGGAAGCTATTTAAAATGGCAGCTGCTGTCTTAAGCAAACTGAGAAAGCTTCTAGGGCTCTTCACTCAGGTATGGCAATGCTTTCTGCAGAATAAATATATTGTTCTAGGTGGCACTGATGTGACAAATCTATTGGCAGTAAAATGCCAAAATGACTTTCCTTCTCCTTTAACCCTTTCCCTGCCAAGACCATAGGTACTATGTCGTTTTAAAAAAAGCCGTTTCCTGCCAACGCCGTAGTACCTACGTTCTTTGTGGATAAGCGCTTCTCTCTGCATCGGCGGCAAAAGCCGCCGGTGCAGAGAGACAGATGTGCCCCCAACCCCTTCGGCAACGAGCCAAGGGGGTTGGGGGGGATGGTCCTGCGATGCGATTGTCGCAGGACCATCCTACAAGCAGCAGATGCGATCGCATGGCATCTGCTGCTTGTACTGCTTCCTGCTTTCCCCCCCCCAGAGCCGCCTCCCACCTACTTCATCAGCGACTGCAGGAAGGAGAGCAGGGAACCGATCTGACCTTCAGACAGGTAAGTGTGACTTTATTTTTAGTTATACACACTTTTACACACACTTACACACATTTATATACATTTATACACACATAAAACACAATCTAGCACAGGTTTTTTTTTTTCCACTTTGCACACTTATATACACTCATATACACACTGTCACACAACTTTTACATGTGCACATGTATACACAAACTCACAAAAACTTTTTAAATTTTTTTTTTTTTCAGTTTACTTCTTTGCCATGTGTAACTTTGGTGTACAAAAATAACTTTACCTATTTTGAATTCATCAGAATGTGTACTTTCCAAAAATATATGGTTTTCTGGGGGTCTGTGTATAGTTAGGGGGGGGTTACTGCACATAATACGCTGACAGGGGGCTCTGTGTGCAAAAGCTGAGTTGGCAGACGAGAAATCCTTATGCGCTATTTTCATTTTGGGGTCAGTACATACCGCAGACTTTGGTATATCTATGCATATTGGGCATCAAACTGTTCAGTAGGCCTCTGGTGTTCCTATTTGGGGTGATTTGCCTTTGTACGCAAGAAATTGTGTGAGATATATGCGGCAAACTGCAATATTTTTATGCGATTTTCTGAAATGTCATAAAAACCACTAACTTTAGGAAAGCTTTGCAGATTGGTACTTTGGTGTAGAAAGGACTTTTTACCCTTGTTGGATTTGTCAGCATGTGTACTTTCCAAAAATATATGGTTTTTAGGGGTCACCCTACATTTCTGCAGCTTCTACCCCTCATAAAACTGCCGTGTGTTTATGAATTAGGTAAAGATAATCCATGAAATTAGTGTGCACAAGGTATATTTGGGGGTCTCTAAGTGCCATGTGCTTTGATAAACCTATGTACAGTGGGCATCAAACTGTTCAGTAGACCTCTGGGGTTCATATTTAGGGAGGTTTGTCTTGGTACCTAATGACCTGTAGAAAATAAGATGCTGCATAGTGGAAGTTTTGAGGTTATCAAAATTGCCAACTTTAGGAAAGCTTTGCGGCTTGGTACTTTGGAGTAGAAAGACATGGGTAGCCATTTTAGATTCGGGGGAATGTGTACTTTCCAAAAATATATGGCTTTCTGGGGTGAATTTACTTTTTACTAGCGTTATCCCACATATAATGATGTAAATGTTGATTTTGCAGAAGCTGAAATTACAGAAATGACAGTATATATGGGGGTATGTTCACATTGGGGCCCCTACATGCCACATACTTAGCTAAACCTATACATATTGGGCATGAAACTGTTCAGTGGACCCCTGGCATTCATATTTAGGGTATTTTATTTGGTTACTTTATGATCTTTAGGAGTTAAGATACTATAGACTGGAAGCTTTGAAGCGATTTTTAAAATTTTTTACAAATTTTGATAAAAACCAATAACTTTAGGAAAGCATTGCGACTTGGTAGTTTGGAGCAGACAGACAGTACCTATTCTGGATTCCCCAGAATCTGTTCTTTCTAAAAATGTAACATTTTCTGGGATAAACTTTCTGTTAGCGGAATTTTTGGCCTTAAAATCTAAAGTATGCAGCTTTCTGGAGCAGTGCTTTGGAAATTTGGTGGTGTCCTGCTGGAGGGTTTTGACCTATACAAGTGAGAAATCTCCATAAAACTATATATATTTGGTATTGGCACGTTCAGGAGACATGGGACTTTCCAAATCAGGTGTATTTTCATGCATAAAATATTTTTTGTTTCTGGTATATGTGTTTATATTATGGAAAATATTTTTTTTTTTCATTTTTTAGACATTTAGAAGCCTATATCTTGTTACAAAATTGGAATTACACAAAAATTCTACCATATTTTAAAAGCTTAGGTTGTCCTGAAAAAAACAATATATTATTTTCCTGGGTAAACTAAAAGTCCCCCAAGGAAAGGCCCCTAAAGTGAAACAGTGCAAAATGTTCAAAAACTGGGCTACAACGAGGTGATTTAGGTTTTCAGGGAAATATCAGCCATAAGATACCTCAAGAGATATTTAACAAGCACACATGTTCCTTACTTCATATCAGGCCCTGGTCACATTTTGGGGGGATTTGTTCAGCATGATATTGCCATGGTAAACCATCCAGTGAAGACACTGAAAAAATATTATCCTTATTAGCCTTATTATCCTTGTGATACAACACAGATATGGGACCTGTTATCCAGAATGCCTGGGACCTGGGGAGCTCCAAAAAGATAATGGGTTTCTGCATAAGAGATCCCTTGCCTGTACAAATTAATTTTTATTATCATAATGCAATTTCAGTATAATGGGCTACATATTCACATAGTTACACAGCAATTCATTTAGGTTAAAAAAACATCAAGCTCTGTCCTTCCAAAACTCTCTACATGTAAATCAAATCACAATTACACATCGTCCTTGCCTAAAACAGCACATCAATAAATCCCTCTTTAGACCTAAGTGATTCGTGCATAGTAATTCCATAACATAGACTTCCCTTACAGGTAAAAACGATTTTCCTATGCTGATGATGGAACCTCCTCCCCCTTGTGGAGCGGATAGCGGATAGGTTGAGCATTATCATCTCAGTATACTTTAAACTTACTGTATCATATCTCTTTTGTATTTCTAAAACACAATATATACTGGCACAAATGAAACAATATCTTTATGGCTAAAAGCTTCACCTAAGTAGCCTTAAATGACTTAAGTTACATTTTTTATAATTTATTACTGTACTGATTTGTTAATCATTTAGCTCTAACAATGTATTTTTTCAAGTTTATACTTTTAACCTGATAGCTCTTTGTCATATTGATTTTTCCTTATAACTGATGTAAGGGAAGAACTCATTTTAGTTTATTGCTTATGTCCTGAGGAGCTACCTACTGATCAATTTAGATTTGACTCGGCCTATAAATTTGTTTCAACTCCATCATTTCCTACAATAATTCTTTATAATCGACCAGTCTATAGTACTTAAGCCATAATTCCCCGTAACCACTTTTATTTCTTACAAAACAACAAACTATTTACTTGAGTTAATTAACGAGCTGAGAGACCTTTTGTCTATGCTGTGATTGCTGTAACACAGTACATACTAACCCTTCTCTGACTCTATAGCTTTTTCCTCCCCATGCATGACAAATTGAAACCATTGATTTGGTGAAATATTAAAACTTCAGTGCCAGCCTCGTAGCTATTAAATGCAAATGCAGGTATTTTAATGTATTCACTCACAAGGTATTCCGCAAGATGAGGTCAAGTTAATTTCCACTTTATGTGATGTAGTTAGGAATTGCATGCATTTATATATTCTCTACCAGTTAGCTTTTAAATATGGAAATAAGTGCACTTGATTAATCAAGAGTTTGTTGGGCTATCTTGACTGTCACATCCAATATCTTCCGTCGTCTGCAAGACAGACCTTATTACCATTTTGTGTTAATACATCTTGATACTTGAAATGCAGCTAAATATGAAAATCTTCAGCCATGCAATAATATTTCTATTTAAAAAATGCATTTTTATGGCACGTCACCTTAATATGCACATCACATACATTACTTTAATAATAATAAACTGATCATTTTGGAAAAAACACTTTCCAGGCTTCTTTGGGTAAAAGGGTTAAATTAATAACATATGATCACAGCCAATGGATACATCCACATCCAAAAAAGTTAATTTAAAGGAAAACTACACCAACGAACAATGTATCGCATAAAACAGCTCATATGTAAAATCCTGTTTCATCTAAATAATCCATTTTCATAAAAATATACTTTTTTAGTAGTATGTGCTATCGGGTACTCCCAAATAGAAAATTGTCCTTTTAAGCACTAAGGGACGCCCCCTGGGATCATACGATTCATGGTGCACACAAACAAGCCAAGGCACTGAAGGCTACAGCCAATGGGCTAGCGCTGAATTGAAAATTCAGCGATAGGTTTAGAGCACAGTGTCAGCGGATGCAAGCACTTGTTAAATGATCACTAAGGGGTGCACTTTTGCACCATGTTTGTGCCATGTTTTTTTTTTTTACCTCCAGTGCAGTATTTTCCCCATTATTCTAATGTAAATTGCAGTTACAAGGGACAGATGTGCTTGATACAGTTGAAGGAGTTCATGAAAATTGACGCACTTGGACGCAAGCTTGCTGAAAATGCTTGCCATCATTTCCGCCAATTAGCATGAGAGGGAGGTGCGCATCCAGTTCTGCACTTTGGTGATTGACCTCTGATGAAACCCTGGTGCTACTGCCTAGTTCAGAGGTAGTGGTAACTCCAGAGTTCCCACAGTGTTCTGTGTCAATAGGAGTATCTGCTCTCAGTTCAGAACATTAGACAGGAGGAAGGCAGTGGCACTGAGCGCAACTATATAAGTGCAAGAAAGGGACACAAAAATGTTTTTTCTTATTAAGAAAGCACTCCAAGGTATACCTGTGCTAAGGGGTAGGTAGGGGGCAGGAAAGGTGACACCTAAGTGGCTTTCCCCGCCCCCTATGAATACAGTGCTACTGAATGCAGGCGGTGCCTTATTAATAGGGAATTTAATATTTTGCACTACTTGAAATTTTCAATGTGCTTCTGGTACTTCCTTAAAGCACTGCCTGAGCAAGTGAACTGAGCAACACTAATAAAGGCTTTTGGAAAACTATAGTTATACAGTATTTTAGACATCCTGATAATGGCATTTTAGATTTTTGTTTAATCTGGAATAACTGTTTTCAACTTTTTTTTTTAAGTTTAATTCATTTAGGTTTTCTATATTCTTATTTTTTACTAAATAAGCAAATATTAGAATTTGGTACCCTCCCCAGGTATAATTACATGAGGTGTTTTTAATTGTAAAGTGGTAAAAATACCCGTCACAGATCATTCCCTACCACCTTTCATTGATTTGAATAGGAAATGCTGCTTGCCTAGAGTAAAAATACAATTGAAAAATTATTCAGTTATTTACAAATCTTTGTAAATATATTTTTTTCTTTTAAATCAGTAAATTTATTGCACGGAATATTATTTTTTTTTTAGTTATGAAGGATGATAACGGAAGATTGTTTTAGCATCTGAGCAAAAACCAAACTGTAAGTTGACAATTTGCAGGAGATCATGTCAGTGTTTGCAATCTCCTGCTGGGGGTCTGGACGTTGCTTTCATTGCTCTCAAAGCAGCCTAGAGATGCCAGCATTTTATTTTCAGGATGAGGAGATTTAACGTGACATTTACTCTGCGTAACTGAAAAGAAGATTGTGCTACTGTTCCAGTTTTATCCAGGTCAAACTGAGTATACAGTTATTTTGCAGGATTTGAATGTCAATGTTAACATTTTTTTTCTTAATATATGCAGTTAAAGAAAATTATTGCCCAAAAATGCTGGGCTAGTTTATATGTACGGTATTTTATTTTACAAAATGTGTAATTTTCTCTTTCAATTGTAGAAAATAAAAGACAAAACAAATGAATATCTACAATACGAAGTTTCAACAGATGAGGGAAGCAACAAATGCAGTATTGCTGACAAGATCATGTAGAAGTCAATGGTAGATGTCCCTTTCCCTCCCTGGAATATCCTACTTTTACTTCGAATCTTTAGAGGTTTCGGATTTTTGATGCTGTTTTTTTGTGCAACAATTTGAAAAATGTTGCCGTTTTTATGCAACAAGTTGAAAAATTCGGAATTCCTGCAAACGAGTTTATTCTAATTAATTCCCATGGGATTATTAGAAGCGTATTTATAAAATATCACCCATTGATAAATACACTACTGAATAGAAAAGATCATTTATCAACATCATGATTTTTCACTAAAACCCCAAATGTCAAGTAATTTATTAAAAGAGCCTAATTAAAAAAGCATGAATGTGGAAAAAAACGTGGAAAAAATCCAAATAAGAATATGAAAACCTTGAAATGCTAATTTCTGTAAGAATTTTCAAGTGCTTACAAGCAAAAAAAAAAAAAAAGAATCTATAAAAGCACAAATTAAATATAAATTGCTACATGACCTTGAATGCTCTTAGATGCAAAGTTTTGTGTTGGTGTTTTCAAATAATTAGTATGGTCCATAATTTTTAGCACTAAAAAATACAATTTGTGAAAATGAACAACATTCAAATTTTAAAAAAGTGCTAAGTTAAATGTTAAGGGTTGTTGCGCACTGTGATTACTGTGAGTGCTTGTAACACATAAAAACATCCCCCTTCAAAAGGTCTAGCACATTGCAAAAGAATGCAAGTAATTTGGCCCCCATATGGTTTTACTAGACTTAGCATTGTGCAGTTCTGGAATTCATTTATAAAGTGCAAAGGTGTCATATTTACACAATGCAGAAATCCCCCCGTAAACATACTTCAATCACTGTGGTTCACAGAGGTCAGTAATATTTATCTTACAGGTTCCTTAATTTTGAACATGCCTCTATGTAATATAGACGCTCTTTATTTCAGGATTATCGCTCTGGATTTTGATTGAACATTGCCTCAAGGTTAAATAGGAAATTCTTTAAAAGTAAGTTTCACAGTGTTGGAAAAAACTGCAGGTGTAACGAGTATTCACTTAGAAATTAGCAGCCACCTGCTATGCACGTGTGTATTAATATTTATAGGGACACGAGTATTATGTAAGCTATGCCATAAATGTAACATAATATCTGGCATCAGTATATACTGATGTTCAGGTATAGACGCATAAGATATATAAAAGGCTCTGAAATAATAATAAAGTAATAAACTAACATGTATGAGTGTGTGCATGTATTTATATATATATATATCCTGTGAGGAAGCCTGTTTGAAATGTACCATGTTGGCATGCCTTGAGGTCTAACTGTAAAAATGCTGAGTGGGGATAATATTTGCTGAGATTTTTCTAACTGCTATATAACAGGTTTATGCATAAGTAGCCTATTAGGTTCCTTTCTGCACACATAGGGGAATTATTTATTCTTCTGGTACCTGGCTACAATGCACTTTATTCCTTACACTGAAGGCCAATGTGTGTATAAATTTTAATAGCGTGTATGTTATTATTCATTGTTTAATAAAGCGTGTCTTTTTATAAGACTATTTCTGTGGGAGCCCTAATATACAGGAATTCCTTCTTCCTTGGTACAGATTTTTAGTTCTTTTGTTGTCCATAAAGACCTGACAGTTTCTCAACATGTTTAAGTGCCAGCTTTTCAGCTTAGTTATTTCCCAGTCCCCCTCTCTGCTCTGGCTTTCCTACCTGTTCTGACTTCCCAGCTTGTTAATTCCCAATTGGTTCCAGAGCTGGCATTCCAGACTTCCCCAGCACCTGTAGCCAGCCTATCACTGTAGGCTCCCTTAGTATGGTGGGTACTGTGGGTAATATGCTGCTGTGCAGAGTTGCTGGTGTTTTTGTGCCCACTCCAGGAGATCATGGGTGCATAGGTGTCACATCACTGCAGTGTGATACTGAAACGTTTCATTGAGACCGATGGATGATCACCTGCTCTGTTGTTCCTAGATTCCTATTTGCTGACTATTCTGAAGTCTGCTTGCCCTGACCTGTGCCAGAACTTGGACTTGTCAGAAACTCCCTGACCCATGTCCATACTTAAACTCTATTTAACCACTCTGTCAACTTGTCATCAAAGTTTCTAATATCAGTCTTGCTTGTCCTTACTGTTACCAATATTGGTACAAGATATATATATATATATATATCTAGAATGCTGGGCCTGCAGTTTCCCTGATAACCTTTAATTTGGATCACCACACCTGAAGTCTGCTAAAAATAATTTTACCATTAAATAAAACCTAAATGGATGGTTTTGTCACAAATCTGGATTCATTATTATTATTATTGAGAAAAAGGAATTTATTTTAAACAATTTGTTTGCTTATAATGGGCTATAAGGGAGAAGACCTTCCAGTAATCCAGGATTGTCAGGATTCCTGATAAGGGATCCTATAATTGTGTCGGTCTTGCTTGTCCTGACTGTTACCAGTTCTAGTTTTGCTTGTTCAGCCTGTCCCCAATTGCCCACCTAAATAATTGTTAACCTATATGTCACCCAGATATAAAAAGCTGCATAATAAAAGTCCTTTGCAAATTAAACATGGAACTTAAATTCTTGTGTTTATTAAAACACCCATACCTGTTATAAATTTATTTAAAGAACTTAGCTGTCATCATATATTGCCTGCCCCGCTTGAGGCATAGAGTTGGGTCAGGAAATTACTTTCACTTTCCATTCTGGACTTCATAGATTTCACTTACAGCCCACAACACCCCGCACCACATATAATTGTGTAGCCAGTGCACAGGCATCAGGTCCCCCTATTCTGGTGCATGCACAATATTTCGGAGTGACAAAAAACATGCCTTAAGGTCCACTTGAGGGCTATTAGTCCTCAACACATTCATTAAAATAGTATTTGCTTTTGAGTGATTCAAAGTGTTTTGTAGTCGTGTTTTAACCAAGGACAAAACATGGGGATCAAAAGTTTCTAGTTGCTCATATCCATTGTGTTCTACACAGACTACAGTGTGTCATTATGTTTTATATATTTAACCAAGATAATATAACTAAGCAGGTAGGTGCCTCCATATAAAACACATAACCAGTTAATTAATTAGTTAGCACAATCACATGAGGTTAGTTTAAAAATGTTTTAATTGTTAATTACTAACAAACCTTTGGTTTATGAAAATGTATGCACTTGTAAATAGTTAGTAAAGTGGGGCAAAACAAAATCTCTTTTTAGTATGTTTAAAGTTTGTGAATTTGTGGCCAGGTTAGATGTAAATGTATTATAAATCACTTCCACTTAATTAGCCTTGGTGAACTCCCCAAATCCCCTTAGTATTTTTGTAAGTCAATAATATGAACGATTTCTTCATTTAGGCAGACGTAAGTTTAATGTTTATATAAATCTGTGTCTAAAATAGCAGACATGTCTGATGAACCCATTTGTGTAATAGGATGGATGTTACAATATCTATGGTCGAATAGAGTCATTATATCAAAGGTAGCACTGTATTATTGATTGGAAAGCTAGTGGCCTTGCTTTCATGCACGTGCTTTAGCAATAGGATTATGCAGGTACATGCAAAATGAATTCTTTCAATTTAATCCTATTATTGGCATAGATAACATAGTAAGTTTTAAAAGGTTGCAAAAAGATACCATTGAGTTCAACATTGTATGTCTAAATAAAACCTGCCTAACTGCTAGTTGATCCAAAGAAAGGCAAAAATCCCCATCTATATTCTGCTTTAATGTCATTGACAGAAGCAGTGATTGGTACAGGTATGGGACCTGTTATCCAGAATGCTCGGGACCTGGGGCTTTCCGGATAAGGAATCTTCACATTATTTGGATCTTCATACCTTAAATCTACTAAAAAATCATTTGAACATCATTTAAACCCAATATGATTGTTTTGCCTCCCATTAGGATTAATTATATCTTAGTTGGGATCAAGTACAAGGTACTGTTTTATTATTACAGAGAAAAAGGAAATCATTTTTAAAAATCAGAATTATTTTGTTATAATGGAGTCTATGGGGCTGATTTACTTACCCACGAACGGGTCGAAATGAGTCCGATTGCGTTTTTTTCGTAATGATCTGTATTTTGCGATTTTTTTCGTATGTTTTGCGAGTTTTTCGTATCCATTACGAAAGTTGCGTAAAAGTTGCGCATTTTTCGTAGCGTTAAAACTTACGCGAAAAGTTGCGCATTTTTCGTAGCGTTAAGTTTTAACGCTACGAAAAATGCGCAATTTTTCTGCTGCTAAACAAAAAGCTAAATAATTTAAAAACCACAAAAAAATGAACCACCAGGTTCACTTAATAGCCAATCATAGCTCCTCAAGGAACTATTTTCCTGACTTAGAGTATGGAGATCCAAATTACTGAAAGACTCCTTTTCTGAAAATCCGAGGTGCCTTATCTGAAAATCCCTAAGCATTCTGGATACTGGGTCCCATATACCTGTATTATAAAATAAAAATGATATTTCTGTTGTGTATAGTTTAGATCACTTAGTTATTTCCTATCCACTCGTTCTCTTCAAATTCCCTGTTGGTACAATACTTTCAGGCAGTCACTTTTGTATTCAGATAACATAGCAAATGCAGCTGCTGATTTGTGAGATTCTGAACCTTGGGATGAAAGTAATCAATAAAAAATCCAATACAATTATTTACCTAAATATGACACTGACAGATTGCAAATTTCACACTAAACTGATATAGTATACAAAGAACAAATACATTGTTTTACAAGGGAGGGATAGGGATTCCATTTAAATCTTCAGTATTATAGGGATATTTGACATCACACCTAAAAATGTGTATTTTGCTCCCACGTATAAGCAGATGACTTCTAAGGCTTCACTTAATGGCTTGCTGAGGTCTCAGTGAGGTTATTTTACCTATTAACTTTTCATGCATTTGCCGGGAAAAATAAATAAATAAAACAATAGTACTTAATACTGAGTATAATTATCTCTAGATACAAGCAGTGTATTTACTGTATGTCATACCTGGGAGAGTTAAATTAGCTGTTATGGTGTGCTTAAATTTATCAACATTCTGATTTTCTTGGTTTTTTAAACCAAAAAACTCTCCACTAAAACCACGAATTGAATGTCTAGTCATTTATTAAAAGATGCAAATATAAAAGAACACAAAAACCTCTAATTCTTTATTTTTGTAATAATTTCCGCATGCTTACAAATGGAAAGAAAACCCCCCCCGAAAACCTCAAAATCACAATTTGAATAAAGATTGTTACAATTTGCCTAGGACAACTCCCATTGACTTTTAGATAGCATATTTTTACATTTGTGGGTTTTGTTTTGTGGTTTTGCAGAATAATAAATAGGGTTCTTTTACTAATGTTTGATTTTTTTTCATGATTCACTTTTTGTGGCAATTTTGCGACTTTGTCACAGTGAAAAAACTAGATTTTTTCGCAATGTATTAAGCAACAAAACCATGACAAATTCTGAAGCAAATATACGCCACCTAAAAGCTGTCATAGTGGTTTCAAAAACCTCCATAACCATGAAAATGAGGATGCTGATAAACGGACCTTCACCATTAGATAAATATGCTTCTGAAAATCCCATAGGAATGAATGAAAAGTGAAGACATTTTTCTATGGTGAGCCCAGGGGGTCATTTACTAACATTTGTATTTCTTTTCTGATTTGCGTTTTTTTTAGGTAAAAGTCAAAATTTTTATGTAAAAAATGCACATTTTTCACCATTTATTATGCGTCAAAACCACATAAAGCTTCTGGTTTTTGTGTTGTTTTCATTTTACATTTTAATTTGTCCGTGCTTTTTCAATTTGGATCTTTTAATAAATGACTACACTTTTGTGCTTTTAGTGTAAATGAGTTTTTCCTGGTTTCAAAAACCTCTAATACTACAAAAACCAAAATGTCGATAAATCTGCTTTTGCTATTTCATTTTGATGAATCTGACCCTTAGGGCTACATTCATGAAAACACGAGTTCAAATCAAACAAATTCGGATTGGATACGATAATTTCTGAAGATCGCAAAATCACGAAAAAATCGTATTAGTCACTCTAATATCGTATTGGGGATCCAAAATTTTTGTACCGAGCGATTGTAAACAACGGGAAAACCTTTCCGACCTTGATCCTTCAGTGAATGATTTTGGAAGCCTCCCATAGGACTCAATGGCACTCTGCAGCTCCAACCTGGCCCAAGGAAAGTCTCCCATAGGGCTCAATGGCACTCTGCAGCTCCAACCTGGCCAAAGGAAAGTCTCCCATAGGGCTCAATGGCACTCTGCAGCTCCAACCCGGCCCAAGGAAAGTCTCCCATAGGGCTCAATGGCACTCTGCAGCTCCAACCCGGCCCAAGGAAAGTCTCCCATAGGGCTCAATGGCACTCTGCAGCTCCAAACTGGCCCAAGGAAAGTCTCCCATAGGGCTCAATGGCACTCTGCAGCTCCAACCCGGCCCAAGGAAAGTCTCCCATAGGGCTCAATGGCACCCTGCAGCTCCAACCCGGCCCAAGGAAAGTCTCCCATAGGGCTCAATGGCACTCTGCAGCTCCAACCTGGCCCAAGGAAAGTCTCCCATAGGGCTCAATGGCACTCTGCAGCTCCAACCCGGCCCAAGAAAAGTCTCCCATAGGGCTCAATGGCACTCTGCAGCTCCAACCCGGCCCAAGGAAAGTCTCCCATAGGGCTCAATGGCACTCTGCAGCTCCAACCCGGCCCAAGAAAAGTCTCCCAAAGGGCTCAATGGCACTCTGCAGCTCCAACCCGGCCCAAGGAAAGTCTCCCATAGGGCTCTATGGCACTCTGCAGCTCCAACCCGGCCCAAGGAAAGTCTCCCATAGGGCTCAATGGCACTCTGCAGCTCCACAAAATTTGTGTCATTATTATTTTTTTTTTCTATTCAAAGCTGTTTTATGTGAGCATTAATATCACAGAAAGATACATTTATACATTAAATTTCTCATCTTTTCCATGTACTTTCTTTTAATATTGATACATTTGTTGTAAACCTTGTTTCCATTACACATTACAATTTTATACATATCAAACAAAAGAAAGAAAACCTGTGAATTCGGTAGTTTTGTGCTGTTTTTCCCCTGTGTTTAACTCTTTTTGTGCTATTTCAGTTATATCCTATTATTATTTATTTAGTTTATGGTATCATTATCCCATTTTATGTTACCTATTCTCAGTTTGTTTGTGTCATTATTTTATGTTCTAATTCAAGCACAATCTACAAATGTACTGTTATGATTATTAATGCTGTGAAATGCTGTGAAACTGCTGTTCTAAAAAAATAACTTTTAAATACATTTATTTTGATGGTTATTGTTGTTTTAAGTGGATAATGCAGTGGCTCAGTTATGAAGTTAATAGTTAACATAGTTAGTAAACAACACAAGACAATATGCTTTATAAACTCTGTAGGTATTTGTAAACTGTAGAAATTGATTAATAGAGCATGTAGAGTTAAATTTATGGGGTTAATACAATCAAGGAAGGCATCTGATTGAATCAAAGAATAATTAGAATGAATGCAGTCATTTTTTAGATTGATAGAGTTGTAATATGTATCTATTTATTGTGATTGATAGTCAATTCTTTAGGCTAATGGTTTTCAACCTCTTGTATCTTTGGGGACATTTCTCAAAGAGTCGCTGAATATATTATCATTTTATTGATTAAAACATCAACAACAGAGGGGTAGATGGTTTTGTCTTGTATCCAATTAGCAAACTAAATCTTTGAAGAATATGCAATGCACATGTGCATTTCAACACACCCTATATACCATCAAATAATCTATACATAAAAATGATATATATATAATTAAGGGTTATGGGGCATTTTACTTTCACAAAATGTGAATATAGAGATAATATACTTTTACATATTTTATTGACAGTTTTTCTAAAGAAAAACTACATTTTCTGTACTTGACTTTAATGACATTGCACATGGAATTCTCTCTAAAATTATTGTTTGGTATGTACCTACAACCTCTATGTTCTGTTTCATTGGCACAGAACAGGATTGATGTACAGGCATGGGATCAATTATCCAGAAAGCTCTGAATTACGAGAAGGCCCTCTCTTATAGACTCCATTTTAATCACACAAGTAGCACTTTATAAATAAAGATATACATACATACATAATTCAGATTTTTAAAAATGTTTCCTTTTTTCTCTGTAATAATTAAACAGTGCCTTGTACTTGATCCCAACTAAGATATAATTGATCCTTATTGGAGGCAAAAAAATCCTATTGGGTTTATTTATTCTGTATAAAAGGTCAAATACAGAAAAAAAATCGGAATTATTTGATTAAAATACAGCTTTCCTGTAATTAAGACCTTACTGGCTAACAGGTGTCCAGATAACAGGTTCCATACCTATACCATATATATATATATTTATTTGTATACATGCAAATGCTATATTCAAATCTATTAAACAATATAACGGGAGAGAAAGAATTTCTATGGATTTGAACAGCTAAAGATCTACACAACCATGCAGCCTTATCACACAGAATCTGGTAATCTACATTTTAAAAGATAAACACAACTGCAAGTCAAAGGATTTTCGTACCTCTCCTATGCTCGATGTTTGGCACTGTTATCCAGGTCTCCTTGCTTTTCTAACCTCGGCTTTTCAAATATTAATTAAGAACAAATATTAATTAAGCTTCCACATGTTTTCAGAGAATTAGATCTGAAATACATTTTGAACTATAACCTAAAAATTAAAATACAACTTGGCAACGTGTCCTCATCTTACACTCCTGGATTTCTATTGTCACTCACTAGCAAGAGCTGAAATATAATGGGGATCCAGTATTCATAATTAATAGGTGCTTATCTGCTCTGCAAGTTTGGATGAACCTGAACAAGACAGAGGTACTCATAATTGGTGGGCAGAAGCTAATAACAGCACCCATCAACACAGCCAATGCCACATAAACCCCCCTGTTCCTTTGTTCTTCAGACCAGGAAAATGCAAGGTACCCAGAGTCCTATGGATCTTGTGCTTTCTGTCCCACAGCACCCATAGTATGGAACTCTTTGCCATACACAGAGCGGCATCATCTCTGGATGCTTTTTAAAATCAGACTCAAGATATATCTGTTCACCCAGGCATTCTGAGTAGAGTACAGTAAGAAGCATCACTTCAAGGTAATGTATTAAGTGTTTTGGGAAAACAAATAATGTTTTTTAGCGCTAAAAGTCAGGGATTATTCTAATTACTCAAAAAAAATTTGAGTTATTAAGCGAATAAACAGAAAAAAAATGAAAAAAAGACAATGGGAGTTGTTATAGGCAAATTGTAACAATCTTTATTAAATTTGTGGTTTTAGGGGTTTTCGTTATTTTTTTTTTTCATTTCGAAGCACACACAAATTATGAATACAAAACATTTGAGGTTTTCGTGTTCTCTGTTTGTTTTATGGTTTTAAAAAACTCTAGAACCACTAAAATCAGAATGTTAATAAATGGCCCTCTTAAAGTCTTTTACACTGCTGGAAAAGGCAGAACATATTTTTTAATGATTACATTGACTGAGACTGTAGGTGGATCATCATTTGCTAAATGTTTTATTAATAACTTCTCCACCTTTATATATGCAGGGCTTTAAGGAATCCTTTTCCTATCAAAGGTATGTGTTCCTAGTAACATTATCAATTACAGCCATACATCAAAGAAATGTTAATTAATGAATCATCTCCATGACCCATGCCAATAACTCTGACTCCTTTTCCACCCACAACAATTAGTGCTTCTGCTAGTGTGATTCATCACAGGTTTTTACTGACGTCATTAAAAAATAGTGAATAAGGGATTGGTATCTCGATCCATCACATGGTCCTAAAAAGGTTAACATTCTATTAAATTTGTTCCAGGAGATACCCAGGCACTCACTAGCCAAGATAAAAAAAAGCCTAAACTGCTGTGTGTTCATATTAATAATAGTGTTACGGGTACAAGTAATTAATATGATAATAATATGTTAAATTAACAGATATATAAAGTATAATGAGGTATGGTGTAATTTAACCTAATGTGCTTCTCCCCTCTTCTTAATTTGATCTATTTTCCCTGAATTAAAAAACGGCACAACAGAGCTGTATGTGGAGGAGCTGACAATAGGGATTACTATTACGCAAATAAATACTAGTGTTTATTATACTTTGCAAGACTCTTTTGTTTTTATTTTATTATTTTCAATATTGTGCTCAGTGATGTTAAAAATAATACAGGTATAGGATCCATTATTTAAAAGCCCATTATCCAGAAAGCTCCAAACTACAGCAAGACCAACTCCCATAGACTCAAATATAAGGAAATAATTAAAATTTTCAAAAGTGATCTACGGTCTCTCTCTAACATTAAAATAGTACCTTGTACTTGATGGTAGCCAAGCAACATAACATCAAATTGGTGGCAGACCCATCCTATTGGGTTTATTTAATGCTTAAATGATTTTTAGAAGACTTTAGGTATGGAAATGACAGAAAACCCCTTATCCAGACCCCAGGTCCCAAGCATTCTGAATAACAGATTCTATACCTGCACCTTTTAATCTTAAATAGGAACTATATACAGGATAAGGGGTATAAGTGAAGAGAAAAAAGATTACATATTTTAATTTTTGTCCCTTGTTTGGTACCCAATACAAGCAATTGATAGGCTTAAGGAATCTTGCATAACATGGTAGTAAACTTGTAAGCAATGTACTCTGAATAGGCAGAACAAGGATTGATATAGAAATGTATGTATTAACATAAACATATTGAGTAGTGATGTGTGAATTTGCAGAGCTGCTGAAAAATTCAAGAAATGCAGCTACCGCACAATTTTTTTTTTGATGTGCGCAACTTTTTTGACATGCCCCCAACCTATTTGATGCGGCCACAACCTATATGACACAAACCCAACCTATTTGACATGACTGTGACTTTTTGACGTGATCACAACCTTTTTTATGTGGCCGCAAATTTTTCCTTCATTCTGCAAATTTTTGTCTGCGAATTTTTGCAACAGTTTTGCGAAAAAATTTGCCAATGGCAAAATGCAGAATTTCAACATGAATCCATGCCTGCCGAAAAATTTAGCTCATCACTAATCTTGCGGGTTTATAAACCGAAATAAACATTTTAAACACTAATGAAACAGGATTGTTCAATAACCACCTTATGCAGAATGCCTGCTTCTTTAATGGAAATGATTCTCATGGCAGGGAAGTAAGTTTTGAATCCCAAGATAAATATAAATGCTGATAACAAGTAAAAAGAAGCCTTTAGTTATATATAAAATATAAATATTAATAGGTATAAAACCTGCCAACTTCAACACTTTGATAATACTGTTATCCAAAGAGCAAATAGATGATGCTGAGCTTGCAACAGGCATTAGTCCTATATTCTTGCACATGCATCTGAATTCATTTAAAATGTGTGTTTTTCTGTTTCACTTGCTCTCGTGCACTTTACCAACTGGATCTGGGAATAATACTTGCTTTAATGTAAAATCTTTGTCAGTAGGGCTTTGAATCAGCCATGCTGGCGAAGAGATCCTTAACAAATGAAGATTGATGTGTTTGATGGTTTGCACATTATTGCACAAGCACAGAGTCAATGAATCAATTCACTGTCATTAACTACTCCAAGAGAGACAGCTTTTATTGTGGAATTGACAATAAAAATTATCTGGAGTCGGTAACAGAATGTGTTCATTGTGTATCAACAAGGAGACTAGAAGTTTCAGCATCAGATACTGTGTCTGGGCTTTGGGTAATAACCTAGGACTGGGATCCCAACCTATTTTACCTGTAAGCAACATTTCAGTAAAAAAAATGGTGGGGAGCAACACTAGCACAAAAAGGACTCAGCCCAATGTGGACTGGCAGACTACTAGAGGCTTTGTTTAGCTGGGGTTTATGCCTCCAAAACATGCCTCCAAGTCAGAAATTCACAAATGGGCACCAACTTTGAGTCCACTAAGAGCAACATCATAGGGGAGCCACTGGTTGGGAATCACTGCCCTAGGACATCTAACGGGAGAAATTGGATCAATCTTTGGAAATAAGTGCTACCTAAACATTACTATTTAGTGTAGTAGGAAAATATACATAAGATATTGTACCTCTGCAAGTGCAGTCCCCAAAATTTCTCTGTACTCCTTGGCATTCCGTATAGTTGCACTGCTCAGTCCTTCCTGCCTGCTGTTCTGAATTGTGTGCTAGTATTGACACAGTTGCTAAATCAGATGCCATTGCACAGCACTATTAAGTCAAGAGTATTGTCCCATTGTGCTGCCAAAATTCTGGGGAAAAAACTCTGCATTTTGGGGGGAAAAGGTTGAGCTCAAACTTACACTTTGCTCACTGCACTTCTGGGCATACATGTGCCCTTTTATGCAGGTCAAAAATAAATAAGCAATTAATTATTGCCATTTTTTTTTTTAAATAAAAAAGATCTATCTATCTACCAACAGTATCTATCTATCTATTATGTATGTATGTATGTATGTATGTATGTATGTATGTATGTATGCATGTATCTATCTATCTATCTATCTATCTATAGTTTATATTTTGACACTCCCCACTGGAGGTCACCATGTTTTTATCATAATTCCAACATTATTGTGGCTTTAAGAGGGTGATGCGTCTGAAGCAATTGCAGCAGATCCATTTAAACACACACAGTTGCACATACACTTAAAAATTTTACATGATTGTACTTAAAATCTTCAATGTTTAGATGTCATCAGTTTTGGCACTAACTGTCAAAGTGACGTTTATGGACAATTATTTAAACACAAGTTTGTGGCTTCAATTGAGCACTAAGCTGTGGGAAGCCTGGAGTCACTACCAGGGAACCCATTATGAAACACTCATCTGTAAAATGTTAGAATATTTTTAGACAATGGGGTATCCATAAGTAAAATAAACCAGAAATAAAATGTCCACACAATAAGGTCCACTTCTAGCATAACCTGCTTAGATGTATAACATAGAATTGGCCAGATTCAGTAGAATGAGAAAAACACATAATTCAGTTGAATAAGTAAAACTCATTGTGTATCTCATAAAAACTCAACATAAGGAAATATGCGATTATTAAATAATTGTGAAATAATGTGTTCCTTGTTTGGATTTATAAAACTACACACTGCACTTATAATGTGTATATAATGGAACAAATACAATATGGAAAAATATTTCTGGAGGGAAATCATTGGAAGTCTATGGATGGGTAAATCCCAAATGGAAATAAATTTGTTTTTACCTTTTATGTGCTTTCTGCTAAAATGCATGTGTTTTTTATTATTATGTTAAATCCATTTAAACTCAGGAGAATTGGTTACATTTTTTGTGATTTTTTTTTTTAAACAAAATAGTAAAAACTGGTAAGGGACACCAGAGAGTCTGTAACATAAAATTTAAATTCAATCTTATGAGATTGATGCACTGTAATTGATGCCCTCTGCTAGCGGCCTCATGCTTTGAAATCATAATTTATTCTATCATTGCAGCAAACAGCATGGAATACAACGTTCTCTTCCACTGCGAGAACACAGTACATCAGTTATCTTGTTATGTGTTTATATTTTTCATCCCAAACGCAAGAAGAGAAAATTTTCTGAAAGGCAAAGCTTTATTTCCTCCATGTATTTTAGAAACAGCATGAAAGACATTCTGATAAATGTAAAATAAATAGTATACCGTACGCTTAATGGGGTTGTTCACCTTTAAATTAACTTTTAGTATAATGTATTTAGCTTTTTGTTCAGCAGTTCTCCAGTTTGGAATTTTAGGAGCTATCTCGTTCCTACGGTCCAATTTAACGTAGCAACCAGGCAGCGTTTTCAAAGAGAGACAGGAATATGAATACAGGAGTGCCTAAATACAAAGATAAGTACAGGTATGGGATCCCTTATCCAGAAACCCGTTATCCAGAAAGCTCCGAATTACGGAAAGCCCGTCTCCCATACACTCAATTTTAATTAAATAATTCTGAATTGTAAAACTGATATCCTTTTTCTCTGTAATAATATAAGAGTACCTTGTAATTGATCCCAACTAAGATATAAATAATCATTATTGGATGCAAAACAATCCTGTTGGGTTTAATTCATTTTTTAGTAGACTTAAGGTGTGGAGATCCAAATTACAGAAAGACCCCTTATCCGGAATACCCTTGGTCCAGAGCATTCTGGATAACAGGTCCTATACCTGTGATAAAAATTAACAATAAAAATAAAATTGTAGCCTGATAGCGCACCTGTAATGGTGTAACTTACCCCAATTTGAAAGCTGGAAAGAGTCAGAAGAGAAAGGCAAATAATTTGAAACCTACAACAAATAAAAGATGGAGACCAATTGAAAAGTTCATAAGAATAGGCAAAGCTATAACATATAAAAATTGACCTGCACCTTTAAAAAGTATCTTGTTTTTGGTATACACAAATATCTTAATTTCCTAAACAGCTAAAGCTCAAGGGGAAAGTTAAACTTGATGCCTTCCTTAATGAATTGTCAAAGAAGAAACAAAAATGTTTGTTCCTATATACATTGAAATGTATAAATGATGTAGCAAGGTAATACTAAAGGAAATAAAATTGTTGTTGAATGCTTCTTTTCTCATTGTATTTCACTACTGCAACATGTATTGCTTGTTATACTGTCTCGTCAGAAATATATTTCCTGACAAAATGAGATGACCGTTACTTTGGATTTTTTTTCCCTATACAAATGCATTATTAATCACAGAGACAAAGGAGTGTCACTGCTGTGTTGATAATATTGTATATATATAAACCTTATGTTATATTGTTGATGGAACAGAGCTAACACATTTAACATTAGCCAAAGTCACCTGTGGTTAGTTTCCATCCGTTATTAAAAAGTATTTGTAGTGTGGCCAAAGTCTGTCCTCAGTACAAAATATGCCCCCATGTTCATCCAACAAAAAAATGCAAATGTGCAAAAGGGCAGCGCAAAGGCCCAAAACAGCTCATCTGTAGGCTCCATGAAAAGGGTTTATACAATTGCGCAAAAGTTATATATTCCGCTCTAACGACTATTACGAGTTCTTACATTTCTCTTATTGAAACCAATAAGAAGGAACACCTTCTTTCACTGCAGTTGCGATGAGGAGTTGTGCCTAATGCAGTTGGGCTTGATGATTCAAAATACAATTGCACCTGTGTTTTGACACAAATTACATGCAGCACCATTCAAAACTGTCTAAGTGACCCCTTATCTGGAAAACCTCAGGCCCCAAGCATTTTGGATAAAAGATCCAAATGTATGTATTTTGTATACAGTAGGGGCCTTGCAAGATGAGGGGATATCCCAATACCAATTCAAGTTTTCCTTGAAAATGGTGGAATGTAATCTTCCAGGGTTTTATGTAAACATGAACATAATCCTTTACTTGAGTATAGCTTCAGTTACATGTATTAGCTGACACAGCATTTTTTTTATAGCAGAGCATTTAATTTCAGGGGATACTGTATGTATCTGCATGCCTCAGAACCTGCAATCAACAAAACCAATGGTAAACAATGTACAAATAAAGTAAACATTTTACTATAAACATTAAATGTGTCAATAGAATGCAATTTTGCAGAGCATTATCATAATTTAAAATACATTTCTGATTTTAATACAGTGAATTTTCAAATGCTTTAGAGGGAAATATTGGGCATTTAGGCATGCAATGTATATTAAAGCAATTTGCAAAGGTTATAAATCAAACTGACTGGTGTATATTGTTGGGTATTATCTACTGTTCAAAGCACGGTTTCAAGATATCAGTTTTTGAAAAGTAAATATAAATAATGTTTTACAGTTACAACAGTAAGTAATTTATTATAAGGCATGCAATTAATTTTCCTCTCAGTTACTCTGCATTATCTGATGGTTAATAACAGTGTTTATGCAACATACATCTTTTGCTTTAGTATTCTAAAAGCAAAACTCAAACCAAGGTTACCTTCCCTTATGCGTTCTATAACTCTGAAATAAAAAAGGGAACATCTAGAACTAATATGATCTAATAGAAAGCACCACCGCATAATAGGTAAATACCAACAAATTATAAAATTATTATCATACCATAATGAGAAGCTAGGGATGAGAGACTTTTTTTCTCTTTGCTGGTAAAGTTACAGTCGCCGATAGGCAAATTTATTGGGTATCCGCACTAAATTTTAGCCATGTAGGATATCATTATCCTTCCCTTACCTTTCACAACAACCAATGGATTTTAAGAATTTCTGGTCTGAGCAGCTGGGAGAAAGGATATCTAGATGGTACAATATTGATGGAGAAGTGGTTGCCATGTTTTGAAAGAACTGGCAACATGGGAGTTTTTTTTCATTGTATCTTAATGGATTTGATCTCTTTAAAAAATGTTGGGTAATTTATATGCTTCTGCAGAGCTCAAAATGCAATTGTGCCTTCCCATTGAATCCAATGCACTTGATGACTGTAGAGTTACTTATTAATTGATTTGCTTACTGAGGGGATATCATTACTGATAACCAGATAAAGCAAAAGTTTGCAATTCAGTTTGGATGTCAAACATATTACTGAGTTACTGTCCTCTAATATAGCAACAAAAAGAGGGTTAAGCCAAGCTATCATAAAACCTCTGGCAAACAGAGTGAAGGAGGTTACTGGGTTCAAACCAGTGACATATCTACAATACAGCAGGCCCAACGACCACAGAGGGCCTATGCTGGGCCACAGTCTGCTGTATGGTAGTTCCTTCTCCTAGCCTCTTCTGCTGTCTAATTTTTGCTACCCACTGCTGCAAGCAAACAAGCGGGTGGAGGAGAACCTTGTACGCCCAGGCCCTCCGAAGTTTCTTCACAGAAACTTTCTTCCTGTGCTTCAATAACAACTCTTCATGTGCCTATGTTGCACTATTATGTTGTATAGACTTATAAAGGAGTAGATAACACCCCAGGGCCCGAATATTCTGCATAACAGGTCCCATACCTGCCACTCCTGTTGTTCACAAAGGTTAAAAGTAAGGCTGCAGCATCCCCTTAATCCCCGCAGTTTGAACAGCACAATGAATGGTTAGATTCATGAAATACTAGTTGGGGAATCCAGATTTGCAATCAGTTTGATCTGGTGTTGAATTTATCAAAACTTTCCCAAAAAATTAAAACATTTAAAGGTGATATCTGAGTAAGTTTGTCAAAATGTATTTGACTGCTTTGAGTAAATTAATTTTCTATGGGGTTATAACACCTACAGCAGACAAGAAGCAGCACTGTGCATTATAACCCTTCTGAATCCTGATTCACTGATGCATATAATTCCAGACACTAAGTGGGCCATTAACTAATGCTCGGATTTTTAGTGTTAAAAGTCGTGGAAAAAAAAAACCTGTGACTTTTTTAAGATTTACTATGCGACGAAATGGCTAGAAATCTAAATCCAACAATGTGCCAGCTAAAACTTGCTGAGATTGTGTAGAAGTTAATGGCAGATGCCCCTTCCTGAAAGATCATTCTTTTGCTTCAAAACTTTAGAGGTTTCGGATTTTTGATGCTGTTTTTTGTGCTACAATTCAAAAAAGTCACGTTTTTCATGCGCCAAGTAGAAAACTTTAACTTTTCGGCAAATCTTCTTGCACTCTTTTTCAGTTCAAACTTTTTAGTAAATGCAAAACATTTGTGGACACAAATTTACTCAAATTTGAAAAATAAAATAATGAGAAACGTTAGTTTTAGCAAATGTGCCCCATATTTTTTTTGAAACCACGAATAAACTTGTTTCCACGAATATCAGACATTTATCAAAAACTCCAAAGTGAAAAAGCACATGCGGAAACAAGTGGCAGGGAAGTCATGAGTTGTCCTATTATAACCGCAACTTTTTCACTGTTGCACAAAAAACTTGAAAACTTTAAAGCAAGGAAAAATGTTCCAGGGAAGGGACATCTGCCATTGTCTTCTACATGACCTCGACAGGTTTTAGGTAGAGAGTTACTTTTTTCCTACATTTTAGAATTATATATATATAGTGCTTGTTCAACAAAATTAAGGGACTGAGGCCAATGTGAAATGTGCAACCCCTTTCATTTTCTTACTAAAAATGTAATGCAACACTCTGTTGTAGTTAAAATTGTACAGAGTGGTCTGACACTCAGTAGCTACATTATCTGGGATCCTGGTTGGCTGCTGTCATATAATCATAACTGCATGCTGCAAATGTCACAGCTTTAAATGCAGACATAACTGATGATGACTCTAGATACATGTTTCTAGTAAGGCCTAATCATTTTGCTCTGCTATACATTGCACTGACCTGTGAGCATAGTGTTTAGCCATGCATATAATCCCTCCTCTGCCCTCCATGTCTGTATATTCTGTTCCCTTTATGAGGCCTCTGCATGTCAGAATGATTCACTGAAGTAACAATATAAAAGGTGAGACAACCCCAGTTCCAAGAATAAAGAAGAAGTGATGTAGTTTTCAGTCAGTTTTGTCCATGAAAATCTTCAAAACATGCAGCAGCATAAATAATATCTCCTTCACAGTTTACTATGACAGGTATGAGAGCTGTTATTCAGAGTGATTGGGACTTGAGGTTTTCCAGGTAAGCATTTTTCTGACATTCTAACATTTAAATATCAACATTATTGTTTTGCCACCAATATGTATGAAGTTTAGTTACCATCAAGTACAAGGTTCTTTTTTTATTATTAGTCTATGAGAAATTGCCTTCCAGTTATTCATATCTTTCTGGATATCAGGTTTCCATGAGAGAACCCCCCTACTTCTTTCTTACTTTATGAGGCAGGGCAGAATATCTATCATGGTCTGTATTTTATGCTATTACAATAAAATTTCAAAGGTAATATGATTTATACCAGTGATCCCCAACCAGTGGTTCATGAGCAACATGTTGCTCCCAGTGGCCTCAAAGTAGGTGCTCATTTTTGAATTTCTGGCTTGGAGACAAGTGTTGATTGCATAATACCCAGTGTTAAGCCAAACAGAGCCATCTGTTGGCTGCCAGTCCACATAGGGGCTACTAAATAGCCAATCATAGCTCTTATTTGCACCCCCAGGAACTTTTTCCATTCTTGTGTTGCTTTCCAACACTTTTTCCATTTGAATGTGGCTCACTGGTCTAAAAGGTTGGGGATCCCTGATTTATACTGTAACAGATTTTACTAACGTGCCTAATATTGAAGAAAGTTATTATTTTAATACAATACAATAAACGCCTTAACAATTGTCAGTTAGGATACAGGTATGGGATCCATTATCAGGACACCCATTATCCAGAAAGTCCTGAATTACAGAAAGACCCACTCCCATAGAGTCCATCATAAGCAAACAATCCTCATTCCTTTATATCTGTAATAATAAAACAGCACCTTGTACTGGAGGCTAATTAAGATGTAATTAATCCTTATTGGAGACAAAACAATCCTATTAGGTAAATTATTTTTTTAGCAGACTTAAAGGGACACTAAACCCAGCTGCACTGCTCAACAAAACTTTACTCAGCTGTTGCTGGACTACAAATTCCAGAATAATGTAACCTAATGAAGGGCGAAGCATTCTGGGAGCTGTAGTCCAGCAACATCAGAGTTGTATTCTTAAAGCAACATTGCACAATAAAACTTTTCAGGCTCTCCAGTGCCTGCAGCAGCATTGAAATGCAAAAAAACTCCTCCGATGAGATTCCCAGCTAATGTGTGTAAATCTGGCTCCATGTTCTCTGTTCCTGCAATTGGAGCACAGTTTCCCAGCACTGAACAACTATGTCCTTTATCCCAATGTCTGATTCCTGTGTCATATGAACAACTCTGTCCCTTTATCCCCATGTCTGATTCCTGTGTCATATAATGAAGGGAAAAAAATGACATATTTATCTCTATATCTAAGATAACAGCATAGTGCTGGGAATCAGCATTTTCATTGGTCAATTCTCTTGCATCTTTAATTAAGTTTTCAGTCAGTAGAATTCTTATTGGTGAATTGGTTTCCATATGTAATTATGTTTTTCATCAACTTCTATAGAGAACTAAGGGGCGCAGTGGGACAGTTTTACAGTTGGGCTTAGTGTCCCTTTAAGCTATGGAGATCTAAATTACAGAAAGATCCCTTTTCCACAAAACCCCTAGGTCCTGAGTAATTTGGATACCAGGGGGGGGGGCAGCATCATCTTGCCCACCTCAGGCAGCCAGGACCAGGTAGTTTTCAATGTAAATGAGGTGAGATGCCCTTAAAGGAGCTCAAGTAAGCATTCGTTTTGGCAATTACAGACATCTCAACTCACATGTAATTTTCAGGAATTACCTTAATTAAAGCAGCCCCTACCTGGTGACCCATAGTAACAGATCTGTCACCTGCTATATATGCACCACTGAAATGCATAGAATCAGCCCCAAAGTCCTTCAATATCTATTCAAAGTGGTGAGAGGGTATACAGAATAGGGCATGGCTACGGAGGAACTGAGTGTGCCCATGGCAGAACAGGGTGGAGTCGGGCAGGGCATGGCCAATATGCATCAGGATTCCTTCTTATATCTCTGAAAATCACATAAATATTGCAGAGCATATTCTTTCTAGACTTCTGTGGAAATGACGTCACTACCATTGCCTAGGGTTCATATTGGCATTAGCTTCTGATTTACTTGGTGCAAGTCCATTGTTGCTATTGAGACAAAGTGTTAGGGCAGTGGTTCTCAACCTTCCTAATGCTGCGACCCTTTAATACAGTTCCTCATGTTGTGGTGACCCCCCAACCATAAAATTATTCCTAAGATCATCGGAAATATGTGTTTTCCGATGATCTTAGGCGACCCCTGTGAAAAGGTTGTTCGACCCCCAAAGGGGTCCCGACCCACAGGTTGAGAACCGCTGTGTTAAGGGAACTCTGGAATTACTGCTTGGTCCAGACTGACAGTAAGTCCCATTCATGCAGTTCATCACTAAAGCCTGGGCAGGTGCATCGGTACTTTCTACAAGCTGCAAAGGAGGGTCTGGACAAAAGTACCTTTGGCCAAATGGTGTGCCTCCTTTTCCATGGCATTAATAATTGCATTACCTTTAAATTCACTTTGTGAAAATCAGTTGAAGCTACAGAGACAAGGCACTAAGGGGCCCTGGAATTACCACAAGGTCCAGGCTACCGGTCACTCCAATGTACCCCTGTATCCTTGCACACAGTTCATCAGAGGAGGCTGGGTAGGTACATTAGGTCTTTCCACAATTTGCAGAGGAGAGTTTGGAGGCAAGTACCTTAGAGCACAGCATCAATGCATGTTCAGATTTTCATCCATTTGAAAGATTTGCACTGTCCAGTCCTGGGCCAAGAGGTACTTGCGCACAAGGCAACAACTTCTGACCCGGCTCTCATGGTGATAGTGGCAACGGCAAACCCAGCCTCCCATGTCTGCCGTGATGGCAGCAATGCCACAACCCTGGCTGTTAGTGGCAACCCAACACCTCTGTTTTAGGCTACTCCCAATCGCCCATTCCAGAACTTATAGCTAGCCAGGGTGGCCAGGAGCAGAAAGACTATTGGCTTTGCTTGAGTTCATAAATAGGATTTTCTCATTTTTATTGTTATTCCTCAATATAAGTTAAAAGTCCTGCAGTAGCCTCCAGTGCTATCAGTAGGTACGCCTCAAAAGGTTACAGACCCCGCGCTGGCTGTACAACATTTCCAAATTCAGATCTCTCCGGGTCATTGATATCTGAATTTCATTGTTATTCCCCTGACCCTTCAGCAAACACACACAGAAACAACAAAACAGCAATAAAACTGGATAGACATAAATGAGAAAATAATACTAATAAACACCGATTTATTTTTTACAATTTTGTTTTTTTTTCCTGTTGTTATATGATTTGGCTAGCGTGACAGAAAACTACGTTTCATCATCCCATTTCCCACCCTACAACAGAAGCAGACTCGCCTGCAGTCTATAAATGGGAGCAAGGGAAGTTAAGGCAGGATGCCACATTCTGCCTGGGTGAATTGCTACACACGCAAGCAGGCAAGTAACAGAGATGTGTGTAAATAATGTATGGATTTGGCTTGCTCCTGCACAAAAGGAAGGCTTTAGACAGCGCTGTGCAGTGAGCCTGTTGGAATTGCTACGGTGTATATGTTACTGCGGAGCTTGTCACGCCGCACTGCTATGAATGATATATCATAGAGGTACAATATGAGACAGGCTGTAGAACTCAGGCACTCTTTTGTACTGTGTGTGAGGGCTGGGGAGTCTACAGAATTGAGATTAAAAAAAGCTATTGTTATAGGTGAGTTCCAGGTCAGAGTAATCTAAATAAGCAGCTTTAGTGAAGAAAATCCCACGACAACGTGTGCGTACGCAAGCTGAATTTCAATTGGCTGTTAGTAGTTTATCTCTTATTGGCTGGAGACTGCAGAAGAGAAGGCAGGTTCCTAAGAGAAGTGAGGGGGAAAAAAATCTTCCGCGGTTTCTATGGCAGAAAAGGAAAGGTCACAATCGTGGATTCTGTGAATATTTATTGTGTAGCCCTGCCGGCAATGTCAGCTTTGGGCCAGGGCTCCTGCTGTGTGTGTGTGCTGGCAAGGCTGGGAGAAGGGAAAGCTTTCATTTTGTCTGCTTTCATAACGGCTAGATGTGACCGGGAAATGCAGTATATGTATGTCGTAACTCACATGGGAAATGATCGTCTCTCAGCACTTACACTTCTCCCTTTTATCATTTATATTTAATGGCACTTCACATGGAAATGAATCCTGACACCCTCCACCCTATTGGGAATTAAAATCTGCAGGTTCCAGGGCAGTGTGGGAGCTGCAGTCCAACAGAAATAATGGGAGCTTATACCTAAAGGCCAGAGAGAAGATAGTAACAAAGGTCTGGGCCTCCATGTAATAGAAGAATTCATCAGTGGGGGATATTAAACCTCTGACCCTTCATCTGTTGCATTGCAACTCTCACACTGGTTTTTTGCTGCCAAGGGAATGTTGGGAACTGTAGTTTAAAGCCCTGTACCGTGCAGAGCAGACAGCGCTAATAAAAATACAGCAGGCATGTGTTTCCACCATTAGGGCTGTGATACACGGGGAGATTTGTCAGAGGCAACTAATCTCCCCGCAATGTCATCCCACCGGCTAGAATGTAAATCGCCGGTGGGATGGCATTGCGGGGAGATTAGTCGCCCGCGTCAAGGGAGATTTGTCGCAGCTCGACTAATCTCCCTGTGTGTCACAGCTCTTAAGTAGTCAAGTAAACATATTACAGAGGGCTGCAGTATCAGTATGTACACATGTTAATTATCATTCTTTTCTTTGTATCTTGTCTACATGTAAATATGAAGGCCTTGTTTTATTATTGTTTATAAAATCTTTCTTCCCTAAGGGCTGTTGCACACGGGGAGATTAATCGCCCTTGTCTCGGGCGACTAATCTCCCCAAAATGCCATCCCACCGGCGAAAATGTAAATCACCCATGGGATGGCATACGCGGGGCCTCAAGGCAACTTCCGAGGTTTCGGGGAAATCGCGGCGCCGTGTATATGTAAATCGCCCGTGGGATGGCATACGCAGGGCCTCAAGGCAACTTCCGAGGTTTCGGGGAAATCGCGGCTCCGTGTATATGTAAATTACCCATGGGATGGCATACGCGGGGCCTCAAGGCAACCTCAGAGGTTTCGGGGAAATCGCGGCGCCGTGTATATGTAAATCGCCCGTGGGATGGCATACGCGGGGCCTCAAGGCAACTTCCGAGATTTCGGGGAAATCGCGGCGCCGTGTATATGTAAATCGCCCGTGGGATGGCATACGCGGGGCCTCAAGGCAACTTCCGAGATTTCGGGGAAATCGCGGCGCCGTGTATATGTAAATCGCCTGTGGGATGGCATACGCGGGGCCTCAAGGCAACTTCCGAGATTTCGGGGAAATCGCGGCGCCGTGTATATGTAAATCGCCCGTGGGATGGCATACGCGGGGCCTCAAGGCAATTACCGAGGTTTCGGGGAAATCGTGGCGCCGTGTATATGTAAATCGCCAGTGGGATGGCATCCCATCGTCGATTTACATACTCGGCGGTGGATTGGTATTTTGGGGAGACTAGTTGACCGCGACAAGGGAGATTTGTCACTTGCGACTAGTCTCCCCGTCTGCCACAGCCCTAATTCCACCACCATAAACACCAGAGTGTTTGGCATTGCTCAAAAATAAACTTATAGAAGCAATATCATTTCATACCAGTTTTAAAAAGTGCCCACATGTGAAATGCACATTTTGACCTTGACCCATGAATGTCATAAGCAGAATATCTGAGTGCTACTTGTTCACCATTTATATCATAATAACAGGTGTGAGATGGTGATAGCATATGCAGCATAGCTGGTACCTAGAAGTGCACAAAATGTTACTGTTTTGTGGTAGTCACAACATGGTTAATTGCACAGTATTTATTTATTGTTAGTAAATGAGGCCCTAATTCTTACACAGTTTGGCCCTTTTTAACCTTATTGCCCTGGGGGGGGGGTCAATGTCACCTAGTTAAAAAAAAAGTTTAAGGGGTGATGTCAAAAAAAGATTTTAATTTTACCCACATCTATTCATCCATCACAGCCAATCAGAAGTTTGCTTTCAAACAGCTGAAAAGAAAATGATACCTACTGATTGGTCGCTATGTCCTACTAGACAAGTAGCAAGCTTAAACTATTTATTACATGACCCCCTTATTCTGGAGATGACAAGTGGCATAACTATGACTAACTGGGCATTGCTCAGGTGTGGAACCTGTTATCCAGAATGCTCAGGACCTGGAGTTTTCACATAAGAGATCTTTCTGTAATTTGGATCTCCATAACTTAAGTCTGCTTAAAATCACTTAAATATAGAATAAACCCAATAGACTTGTTTTGCCTCCAATGAGGATTAATTATATCTTAGTTGGGATCAAGTACAAGGTACTGCTTTATTGTTGGAGAAAAAAAGAAAATCATTTTTAAAAACTAGAATTATTTGCTTATAATGGAGTCTATTTGAGATGGCCTTTCCGTAATTCGGAACTTTCTGGATAACGGGTTTCCGGATAAAGGATCCCATACCTGTACATTGATGGGGCATTGGCAGATGTGAAAATGAGTTAGGCAGCAGCTTCTGCTCAAATCCACAAGGATATCCAAGATCTACGCAGCAGTATGAGAAGTATTTGGCCCATGGGCTGGTTGTTAGGATAACTTGCCTTGTGTTACTTTCTCTTCCAGGGTTCCTTGTAATAAAGTCCTATTCTGCATACTTAGAAAATCCAATTCTCTATTCCCCCTAGACCTAACACATAACTACAATAGTTGTGTTAAAATAAAAAAATGCTGTAATAGTGATTATGATGTATATTATTACATATTGACACTGAAATGTTTGTGCTTTAGGGAAGAATGAACCATTTAAACCTGTCCTTTTCCGCATCTGGGTTTCTTGGGATTTACCACTTGGGGGCAGCATCTGCTCTTTTAAAACATGGTCAAAAAATGCTGAAGTACGTGAAATGCTTTGCGGGGGCTTCTGCGGGTTCCCTGGTTGCCACTGTCCTTTTAACAGCTCCAGACAAAATAAAGGTAATTAAAGGTAAAGTTTGTAATTTGAAATATGTTACTAAATATTTGTAACGTTGACTTACAGGTCAGATATTTCTTATCGTATTTTACAATAAACAGTTACACATTTTTAGGTTTCCTTCCCAAGAAGCATAAATTGTGAAACAGCCAAATAAGCTCTCCTGTATGATTTTTTATTATCAGTAGATTTGACGCAGCAGTGTCTGTTTAATGCAGTGTGTGATAAAGATGTAACCATCCTTTATTGCAGCTTAGGAATTTTGTGCTTACTCGCTTTTCTCTGATGATAAGTAATGCTGATTTACCATAAACCTGCATGTGTAAATTGCCTTTTTTACAACATATTTGCTCCGGTGGGAGCAATCATGCTGGCTACATCTGCACGAAAATATTGCCTTAATAAGTTTTAAATTAGTATTATTTAACTGTTGTGGGTACCGCCGGAGTAATCCACTATAAACACTGTTGTCTAGGCTCTTGATCTCTGCTTAGGTCGGCCAATGACCTTTTTTTTTTTTGGATAAAAGGAAAAAGGAACACTTTAAACAGAAGTGATATAAATGTCTTTAAAGTTTTTTTATTTATCCAGCTCATGACAGACAGTACATGAAAATTAGGCAATTAAGCACTCCTCCGTATTGTATTTACTTACCTGCCCTGTCTCGGGCTTCTTCTACCACAGAGTGAAAATGTTTTTTGTTAAAGTTCAGCTTTTCACTTTACTGCGCACGTGCACCGTGCAAGGAATAAGTAGGAAGAGGATCACCCCATGGTGCTCACTTAGAAGAACCCCAGGCCATTGCAGCACCCACCCTTGTGAACAGTTGGAGTCCAAAGAGGAAGAGCCATGTGCTCCCTACGCCGTTGGGCCAATAGAGAATACTCAATAGAGAATCCCAAAAAGCTTAGGTAACTGAAACTTGGACTTGCTGAGCCAGTAGGGGAATTTACTCTATTGGTCTCTGCAAGCCTGTAATGCACATGAATGAAGGGCAAATAATTAGATCAGTAGCAGATCTGGCTAGATGGTGCCACTGCAGTAGAAAGAAGACTATCAAGTCAGGTCAGTAATACTGGCTATAAAGAAAAATTACGTAGAGGGGTCACCAGAGGTTGCCTTGGACTGGGGCTCGCCAACCTTGAGCCACATTCAAATGTAAAAAGAGTTGGGGAGCAACACAAGCATAAAAATGTATCTGAGGGTGCCAAAAATGGACTGTAATTGGTTATTTGGTAGTCCCTTTGGGGACTGGCAACCTACTGGAGGCTCTGTTTGGCAGTACACCTGTTTTTTAAGCAACCAAAACTTGCCCCTAAGCCAGAAATTCAAAAATAAGTACCTTCTTTGAGGCTAATGGAGGCTACATCCAAGGTGTTGATGACATTTTTGGCAACATTTTGCTCTGGAGCCACTGGTTTGGCCCCACTGCCTTAGATAAGGGTGCCCCTTATATTATGGCCTTATGCACTATAATGCATGATTAAAAATAGCAGACTGCCCTTCTCAGCTGCATGAGATGCCATGGAAACCTTTGGGATAGCTAGAGATCCATAAATATGCATTAAACCAAGCTATGGAATTTATCTTCTTTATTTATCTTCTGTTGTGTTTTCATGAGCTAACCATAAGGTTTTTTCTTATATAACTGAATCTGACCCATAGCTTGACAAAGTACTTGAATGTTTTATATATTTTCATAGAAAATATGTATTATTTTGATTCCAGGAAAGCAAGGAATTTCTCTATGCTTTTTCCGAAGATGTCAGGAAACAGAAACTGGGAGCCATGACACCAGCTTATGACTTTATGAAAAATTTAAGGTATATGAAACAAATTTAATATATAACTTGTGTCTTATCCAAAGCAGACAGTGTATGTTCCCCTGAGCTAGTGGCCTAAGTGGCCTTGCAGCAGCTACATGGTCCTTCTTATATACTGATGTTAGAGCTGACTCCATTCTTTAAGTTTAAGAATTCATCTGTTTGAAATGGAGCGTGGAGAGCTGCAGAAATTCAGGGACACTGGAAGGTAGTATGTAAAGTGCTAAAAAATGTACTATATTTAGCTTGATCCTTTGGTTGAGACTTAACTTGCATATATAGCTGACAGCTCCGTTAGCATACTGAATCCATTCACCACCACAATGTACTACCTCATGAATAGGCTGAAAAGTAACATCTGAGCATAACTAGCAAAAGATACAGCAATTACTTTTCTGCCAGTTTCTGCCGGAACATGCTGCTCAGCGTGTTGCTAGAAAACATCAATTGCAGGTTAATCCATCGGATACAATTCAGAAACTACATGCTGTATATTTCCCACTTTGAAATTATTGGTAGGCTTAGGATTGTTACTACTGCAGAAGTGGCCAACACAAGATGCAGAATCCATCAGCAAGAAAGAAATCACATTTTGTTTATATTTTTAATTACATTTGAATATTTCTATCCATACTTATTTGTTTAAGAATTTTAGCATATATAGTGAAACAAAACTTAAATGGTATATGGATGGTGCCTATCATGGTCCATCCACAGGGCTTTTAGACCCATAGGATTGGTGTTTCAAGCCATGCTCTGCGCCTTCATCTGGCAGGCAGTAAGTACAAGGCTTTCCAGCCCCTTGCGGTCCCTGGCCTACCATAAACTGCACCTCTAAATGACGTGCCATAGGGGGAGTTCCTGGAGACATTCACATGCCACCAAATTCAGCATTCTACAGACGCAGCACTTCAAAGAGTACAATAAGTGGGGCAACAAGGACAATTGCAAAAAGCCCAGGTTTGTGCCCATTTTTTGCATTTCCCCATCTTCTGAATGAGGCCATGTCTTAAGTAATATAGATAACTGCTTAGAAAATGTGTCCATATGTTTGATCCTAGGTCTCCACAGGTTAGTAGAATGTTTTTGGAAGCATGTAAAATGTACTTATACTATAGTTTGATATACATGACATAACTAATATGTATTAAATATTTATGAAATATTTTGTAGTGCATTACAAAACATTATCATTTATATGATTACTTACTACAGGGGAGGCATAGAATCTATTCTTCCTGTGAATGCTCATGAAATGGCGGAACATCGTCTCTATGTATCAATCACAAATGCTAAAAGCAGAAAAAACTGTTTGGTTTCACATTTTGCATCCAGAGAAGAGCTCATTAAGGTAACGACACTGCTGTTCAATTTCCAAAACAGAAATGTTCTCTGCTCTTTTAAAATGACATATTGGTTTGGAAATACATGCTGCTCCTGAACCGTAGACCACAAATGGGGCAGTAACTAGGCAACAACTGGCAGGGTTTGTGCTGGTTGTCTTGACCAGAATGGGATTTTGGATTAATGGGGTGGCATGACAAGACATATTTAGATTACTTCTGTCAACTATATAGTATAAGATCCTGGGATTTCTAATGGGCCTTGAAGAGTGATTTGGTTTCTTTTAGATATGTTCAACTCTTACCAGTGGGTCAGTCCAAAGGAACTGCATTGGAAAAATATACTGTGTTTACTGGTTTGATTATATTACATCATTGATATTAACAAAAATTATTTAAATAAGCGACACCTTTAAAGGGGTGTGTGTGGTCAATATACTGTATCTTAAGTCAATTAAAAAGTGATTGAAACATTTAATAAACTCAATTGGATAGTTTTGCCGCCAATATAGATTTATGTGGCTTAGTTAGGATCAAGTGCAAGGTACTGTTTTCTATAGATACAGTTATGGGATTCATTTCATACAGAAACCCAGTGTCCAGAAAGCTCCAAATTACGCGAAGGGCATCTCCCATGGACTAAATTTTAATAAAATAATTCAAATTCTTTCCTTTTTCTCTGTAATAATACAACAGTACATTTTACTTGATCCTAACTAAGATATAATTAATCTTTATTGGAAGCAAAACAATCCTATTGAGTTTAATTTTTAAATTACTTTTTAGTAGACTGGAGACTTAAATTACAGAAAAACGACCCCTTTATCTGGAAAACCCCAGGTCCCGGGCAATCTGGATAACAGGTCCCATTCCTGCACATGAATGTATGTGTGTATAAATAGCTGAAATTAGCACAAAAAGGGGAATAAGGGAATAAGGACCAAATGCCTAATTACTAAATAAATTAAAGGAACAGTAACACCAAAAAATTAAAGTGTTTTAAAGTAATTAAAATATAATGTACAGTTACCCTGCGTTGGTAAAACTGGTAAGTTTGCAACAGAAACGCTACTATAGTTTATATAAATGAGCTGCTATGTCAACACGGGGGCAGCCATTGAAGCTGGGAAAAAGGAGAAAAGGCACAGGCATATAGCAGATAACAGATAAGCTTTGTAGAATATAATGGGGTTTTATCTGTTATCTGCTAAGTAACCTGGGCCTTTTTTCCTGTAAATGGCTGCCCCCGTGGCTACACAGAAGCTTTATTATATAAACTATAGTAGTCTTTCTAAGGAAAACACACCAGTTGTACCAGTACAGGGCAGCATTACATTATATAGTAAATACTTTTATACACTTTCATTTTTTGGTGTTACTGTTAAGTAAGTAGCGGTGGTGACATTTGAAATGTGCAAAATTGGGAACATGCAGTAACTGTACCTAAATCATTTATTGGCCTGGGTGTGTAAACCCCAGGCCCGCCACCAACACGTGTACCGCCAAAATGTAATCAAAACAAATTTTTTTAAGTTGAATCTCACCAAAGTCGATGCATGGACCGGGTGCTTCAAGCCCTGAACTCGTAGCCTGGGGAGCAAAAACCAGTCCAAACACGAAAACAGCTTTAGTCAGCACACTGGATGGCCAAGGTATCTAAAACATCAGCTTTTATTCATTTCCTTTTAAAAACACGCCTAACGCATTTCGTGCGCATAGGCACTTAATCATAGGCATATACTGAGTAAAATACATTAAACCAATTAAGAAAACAGAAAACAGGAAAAGAAAAAGACAAAACATACAAATACCATGGCAAACTCACTTTTGTCTTTTTTCTTTTCCTGTTTTCTGTTTTTTTAATTGGTTTAATGTGTGATGTCATCAGTTGATGGACTATTTAAACTGTGTATTTTCTACTCAGTATATGCCTATGATTAAGTGCCTATGCGCACGAAATGCTGTCCGGTGTGCTGACTAAAGCTGTTTTCGTGTTTGGACTGTATAAATAACTGCACCCAGAAACTAATTGAGTTCCTATAAAAAAAACAAGAAATCAAGCATTTTAATTAGTTATTCTTTTGGTTTATTTTGTTGTTGGCTATAATATATATCAACGCATCTTTTGCCGGGTCATGAAGTCTGTAATTATATCAGTGCTCTCTCTCCACGCTTTGGGATGCGTGTTGGTCTCAAAAACTTGCTGTATAGTATACATGAGTATTAATAAAAGTAAATATATTAATTTAAATAATGGAGACATGCTCAGATATGAATGGATGCACTCTTTTAGCACTGTATTGAAAAAAAGTAATGTGTATAACATATCTTAGAGGTTGAAGAATGATGTGTTGAGTTTAATTCCATGATCTATTTATACACTGATGGATCAAATTGTCCCATGTGTTTCCCTGTATTTTTAACAAAACAAGGTTGGGGTTACTGTCAACAGAAACATGCAAGAAGATTGTTTCAGTTTATGTATGCATGTAGTTATATTGCTCATGATTCTCAGGAGTTAGTTAAGTATGTGGTTTGTTTTAGTGATATGGTTTGATGTTATGAAAGTCTCAGTGGGTAAAAAGATTACTCATTGTTAAATAGGGAACCTGTGTTATATGTCATGGTCACATATACTACATTGTGTCATTTTGTTATTGTTTTTTTATCTTTTTTAATTTGTAATATATACTTCATATAAGCTTTTCAGTGCTTACTATAGTACTTTACTGTACTTTAGAGCTGTACTTTATGCACTGGACCTATAAACCCAGTCATGAATTACGGCAATCTTATAACAGTAATTATCCATGTCTATAATATTCCCCTTGGAGCTCTCTCTCTATATATATATATATACTCTTTTTTCTTCACTGGCCCACTCCATGATACTCAAGGCTGTTGTATTGTGTTGAACCGATTATACCACTAAAGTCTGACCTGTCTTTACCTCTGCCTGCAGCTTGTGTATTTGAAAATAAATATTTTAACACCCCCATATTATTCAGAGCCACAAAATTCACAAAACTGAAGTAGTCCTTGCATTATGGGTTTCAAAGTGAAATGAATGTATATAAATAAACTGTCTTTATTCTCTCTCTTTTTTTCTTACAGGTACTTTTGGCAAGTAGCTATGTGCCATTATATGCAGGTATCAAAGCAGTGGATTATAAAGGAGAGGTAAAAAAAAAAAGTTACTTGTTTTGTATGTGTTTCAGCTTTTAGTATAATATGGTTATAATATAATATGGATTCAGCAGCATTAAATAGTGTTTGCAGAATATAGGTTAAATCCATGCAGAGAATGAGTTGTTGTATATGTATGAATGTATTATATTATTATTATTATTATATATATAACATATTATTATATGTTATATATATGTGTATGAATGTGTATATACTGTATATATATATATATATATAATATATATATATATATATATATAATATATATATAAAATTAGGGAGTATGGGGTTAGGCCGAACCCTAAATCCCCTGTAAAAGATTCACCAAAATACCGAATTGAATCAGAATCATCACTTGCATATGCAAATTAAGCTACGGGAGTGTTAAACATAAGCGTGCTTCTCATGCTTAAAGTTTTTTCTACTTCCATTTTTACCTGACCAAAAGTAAGGTAATTATAAGGATTTACATTTGTTTCAGCCAGGTACTTAAATTCGGCTGAATCAGAATCCCACTAAAAAAAGGACGATTTTTGGACAAATCCAGGACCAAATCCTGTATATATATATATATATATATATATAAATAATGTATTAATTTAACATTTGGAAAGTTCGTAGTGTGCAACGGCTTCTCTTTTGCTCTCTTTTAGATAGATGGGTAAAACGTGGGTTACATTCCTCACAGGGCAAGGAAGATAGTAGGTAGCAAGATAGCATAGAATGTTGATTGTAGTTTGTTCTTATAACAGTAAAATGCCAGGTCATATAAGCTGCATTTGAATGAAATATTTCCAGCATGGCAAAAATCGAGCTTCTACCATTGGCAGGTGGAAACTGCTTTCTGCATCTTGTGTTGGAGTAAAAAACAATCCAAATTAAGGTGAACAGCCACCACCTTGAGAAGCACATAGTTCCCCTGGTTGTATATTGTAAATGAAACACAAGCTAGGAACATTCCAAGGATGCTTCAGTCACCTTCTGCCACCAACTGCACACTGGGGAAGTTTACGGTGAAAGATGAAAATATTTCCAGTCCTATGCAACTTCAAGCTATGATTTCCTTTGCTGAAAAAAAATAAACAAATGAAATACTAAAATTTGTGTGCCATCATCGTGTAATTTTGTGTACTCCTTTTTCCAACAGAAGTGGTTTGATGGAGGCTTTACTGATAGTTTGCCTCATTTGCCCAATGGACGAACCATAACTGTGTCACCTTTTTCTGGTCGACTAGACATATGCCCACAGGATAAACCACTATGGGATTTATATGTTACATTTGCAAAGCACAGTATATTGGTAAGATGATCATGTTTTTTTCTGGATGTATTTGCAATACATACTACCAGTTTATAAGAAATACACCACAGTAAGTGTTTCTTTATATATTTGGGGGCAGATTTATCAATCATATGTGACAACTTACTACAGAAAGATTCACCCACTCGCTATTCATTCCTATGGGATTTTAGAAATGTATTTATCAAATTGTGAGCTCTAATTTTTACCCATTAGTAAATATGCTTCTAAATATCTTATAGGAATGAGTAAAGGGAGTGATTTTTTTTCTTTGTTGAACCCTATTGTCACATTTTGATATATCTGCCCCATATAGGTCAATATATATAATCTAATAAACCAAACCAACTAGTAATCCAAATAAACCTGCTATAGTAGATTCACTTTGAGTTATTTTTTTATCAATTCTGTTTATAACACTGTAGGAATAGGTAAATATGTAATACCATACCATCATGTATGGATTCCAGTAAACTTAAAATAATAATTATGAAGAATTAAAAAACCTAGAGCACTTACAAGCTAATTACACGCTAACCATGTCATTAACCTAGTAATCTGGTTATGACTTATTAATCTGGTTACAAAGCTTTATAGAAATATAATAATGTTTTGAAATATGCTGTTTCTTACATTTTTCAAATTTCTTTTGTTACTCTTGATGTGTTCAAAAGCAAATCAGGTTTTATTGTTGACTTAAAAGAGTGTTGCTACTAAAGCAGTGATGGAACACATCTGGCAGTTGTGCTTGCACTATATTGAATATTATTTACAAACCATTTTTATTATAAATAAAGGTTCATTTAGATTAAGTTAAAATATTCTTTTTGTGTTTGAATACTGATGTAATACCTGTGGCTAGAATGTATAATAATAGGGTGTCTATCCTGAGTCTTACTGGTGTTATGGAACTGCAGATCCAAATCCCAATGAACCTGAAATTTAGCTACTTCCAGGTCACTGCAGGCTGTTCCAGGCTGTGTAATTTACAATGACCCCGGATGCAAGTGCAAGGGCACTAAGGGGGCAAAAGTGCACCATTCAGTTCCCACTCTGAGGCAAATTGGAGAGTCTTCCTCTAGATTATCTAGCAATTTTGCAGGGTTCTGTTAGACAAAAAAGGCTGAACTCAATAGTTTTGTGTCTTGTTCAACCTATATTGCTTTGTTACTGTGTTACTCTGTATGCACCTAGTAGCCAGTAAGAAAATTAGTATTAGGTGAAAGTCTCCATTTGTGAGCACGAAGACTTTTGAAAAATTGACCAACGTGCAGGGCAAAGTGCAAATAACATGGCTGATTGCACCCGATTATTGCATTTTGCTCCAGATATAATATTTAGAAATTATGGGTCCCATTTTACTAAGTGCCAGGCAGGGTGTAAATGTAAAAAAAAAAAAATTGGTGCTAACCACATTTTATGCTTAATGCACCTTGACCAATATTTAGCACCACAGAATGGAGTGCTCTGTATTCATGAGGGGCAGACTTTAAATTGTATGTCTTCATCCCTTTTCATTCCTCCTAACTTAAGCATTAGCTAGGGAATGCCAGTGAGCACAGCATGCAGTTGTCGTTACGTAGAAGACTGCATTTTGGACACACAACTGCACCTAGCACCTTGTCCTGGTTTAAGTACAAGGTAGAAAGTATAGGCTGCATTGACAACCCTGGGCCCAAGGGGTGTGATATTGCATGCTTTACATTAGATGATTTGATAAATCATAAATTATAAGAGATAAAAATGAATAGCTGTAATTCACAGTACATTAGGAGTTATCATAAAGATTAATTATCTATAAGAAGGCACTCGGCCTACATAGTTCTGCCTAATTTATTAATAGACCTTTTCATATACCTGTACTTTATTATTTTACAGTTTTGTAGGCTTATCGCTTTTCTTTTGCAGAACATGATACTGCACCTGACTTACCATTGTATATCTATTTTAGAACACAGAAGGGTAATGCTCGGGGGGATCATAATGTAAAGTTTTCATCAGTGGAAGGGTAAAAGGAAATCTCTTCCCAAGGCAGATTCATTTCAGATATTTTAAGTCTTTCAAAGGCATCTCATTCACTAAGGTATATACAGTCGCTGCAGGTCTCCTTAAATGTCTGTAATTAGAAATCTAAATTATAATATATTGCATTGGACTTTCATCTGGTAGGTAAAACCCTCATTCATCATCAATTTACCTTCTGTCACAGCTATCAGAAGCCAATCTTAGACGACTCAATCAAGCATTGTTCCCTCCAAGGCAAGAAAAAATGGAAGCTATTTTTCAAGATGGATATAAAGATGCAGTGAACTTTTTGCAATTAGAGAAATGGTATGAACACTGCTGACAGCTATATGATTATTGGTAAACTGCGCTGCATATTTTGACATAATATGGAAACATTTGTGGATATAGATGTTCATTGAAAGAACATTAATGAATAGTAACTCCAGGCAGACATTTACATGCTTTGTTATTGCTGCACCTATGTATGGTGAGACTGTAGTAATGTCAAATAAAACTGATGATGATATTTTTAGGTGGACTGGACAGTGTCTGACCTTGTATTATAAACATTTGCACCTAAAAATTGGCTCCTAAAAATAACACCTAAAATAACAGAATCATTATCTTATTGCTGCGTCTATTGGCAAAATGTCCCCATGTTAAGATTCTGTGCAAACATTAATGTCTGGAATGTTGTTTCTGATAGAGCATAGTGAATGCGAAATAATATTTTAATAGATTTAATTTAATTAAATACAAAATTGTACTACTGAATATAATAAAACAGCAGTGAACTAAATGTCAGGCATTAAATGAAGTTTACACAGCCAATTTATATCATTTCTTTTTTTGTACATAAAAAGGGTGTTATTGATGCTGTATATTTACCATTTAACCCATTTTATTACGTATGTATTTACACACACACATATATATATATTTGTATGTTTTTGCGGTAAAGTTCAGGTTATTATTAATAGACTTATGTGCGTCGGCCACTCAAACAAAAAAAAAAAAAGAGGAAGATTCATGTTGGAGAGTGAGATGGTAAGTAGATGTTATCTATTACATATATGGCATAAAATGTGCTTGTGTTCTGCCATGACCCTACAATTGCTGTTCTGAGTATGCAGCTATAGTTCAGCTAGTGGCATTCACTTGGTGAGTCAGGTTAATCCTGATCCTGTTAGCACTCTGTTTTTTCTGCCTTGAGACTGACACACTTAGCAGACAGGTCAAAGAAACCCTGAAAGTAGAAGGAGATTGTCTTAAGGGTGTGTTAGGGGCACTGTAATATCTGTGACCTGGGGTTGCCATATGGTAGCCTTAGCTTAGCCAGATTTGTCATATGGGTTAGCGTTTCCATACTGGGGTATAGCAATTACAGTTGTTACTAGTAATTTTGTAATTTTTTTTGACATATTATGTTCTCTCATTCTCCATTTTGTAAAAAAAAAAATAAAATTATTTTTTTGTATACTGCTGCAGGCTGAAATAAAAGCCAACATGATATTGTCCTGAAACTTACTCTGCATGGACCTGGCACAGAAAGGCTTATTACAACTGCATGTACAGTGGTGGCTGTAAAAGTACCTGCACATTAACACTATGCATAATAGGTACTTATACCTATACTTGCCTCTTGTAATTCTAAGGCGTACCAATGCACTTGTGCATTCCCATCTGATTAATAGTGCACATAATGACACTAGGGATCCCTGAAATAACCACCAGCCTGGTTGTGTCAATGGCCACAATACTAATTCAGTTATTAACACCAAAGTGGCTCCATCCCCGTTATGTACCTTCTAGCTACAACAAGCAAGAGATTTATAGAAACATGCATGGTAATAAGCTTGTTTGGACACACCATGGGCAATTAAACTGGACACAAATCCGGGCAGTCACAGTGACTCTGGAATTGTAGGTTATGCCTGCTGCAAGCACAGTGTATAATTATTATTCAAACCCCATTGCAATGAATCAGTTTACCTTCTAGTTTCAAACCTGTGCTATTCACAAGTGTCTTTCATATAGGAGCAGAATCAATATTAAGGTAATATGATCATACAGGGATTCAGAGCTTAGAGTCATTGGCTCATTGTCAACACCCTCAGGCCATTTTGGTGTGGAGATGCTGAGCAATACCTCTTTCTTTTGTTCAGGTTGTTATAACTTGGGTTTAAGTTATTTCATTCAAGTTGGGTTTCATGTGGAAGGGAGGGGCTTCTTGTTCGCATTGCTGCTGGGGGCTGAGTTTTAGTATGTTTGCTATTTTTGTTGTTAAACTCAGGTTTAATGCTGTGAATTATGTTTCCAGTTTTAGTGTCAAAGGTTTCTATACTTAATATGCTTTATGTGTTCTTGGAATTATGGTATATAAGATGTAGATATTGGTGTTTTATATTTATGCTATAAACACTTATATTTTAGTTATTATTAAAGAACAAAGATTTAGAACAGGACACGGCACAGAACAACTGGAATTGTAGGATGATTTTAGACATCAAGACCAAAGGTCATTCTATTTGCTTGGGTCTTAGAATGTTTACACAGAACAAGTAATGCATCTGTTGTCTCCTGTCACAAGAATTCCTAGTGCAAGGCTAAGAAAGTCACAAATAGTCTCAGAAGCACCAACTACACAAATACCATTCAGGACACTGTGCTGATGTAGATGATCTCTTTTACCGGAGAGGTACCTTTTTGAGCTATTGTGCTGAGACAGTGAGAAACTTTGTAAAAGATGGACAGAGAGACACAGTTATGCTAAAACAAGGATGATTATTGGATGCCATTGGATCAGCCCATGTAGGAAGAAATAGTATAATAGCAACATTTTGTATTGGAATTTGTTTCCTCACGTCCTCACGAGCTTTCAGGACAGGTATTATTTAATACTCTGTATTAATGTATGCCTCAAATAAAGCTGTCTGGTTAATATCCTGAGTGAATCTGAATGATTCAAGTCAGGCCCAGAGGGAACTTCGGGGCCAGGCTCAATTTGGGTAAGTATTTATTCAAATCCAAGAGTGACTTACTCACTGTAGGTGAGAATCATATATCCCTAATGTAGAATCATATGGAAAGATGAGTACATATCAACCCGACATTTTGAGCATGAATACCACATTGGGTACATTGGATACGACATAAGATAAGGGACATTTTTAGCCCCTATAAAGTATCCTCTAACCACAGACATAAATTAATGGAGATTATTATTCTGACATCTACTTGACCCCCTTGGCGGTTCAGTAAAATGTATTCCAATCATCCTCATGTCACTTTGAAAATGGTAAACTTCTCTATATATTATTGTCATGTCAGGCTATTAGAGCCTTCTGGGCTCTTTTAAACAGTAAATATCACCAGCCCTAAATATAGCTATCCTTAAATCCCCAAAACTTTATCATCAGCATATTACTAGTGGGGATGGGTAAACAATGTTATGACCACTTCCTTGTTCATAGATAATATCTTGGAAAAAACACCTCACCAGATAAAAAGAATGTCAGGTACTTGTACAAGATGTATTTGAGCAATGTGGGAAATGTCCATGCAGTTTGGTACTGTACCTATGGGTCCAATTGTGCCCAATAACCTTCCTAAAAAACATGAAAACCTATGTAAGTAGCCCATAATATCTTGAATTTAGGTGCCTTATATCTGCTCTTGTATTTTAAGAATGACCTGTAATTAATTCAGTCTTATATGTGTAATTATGTATTCTACTTTCTTTAGAGGGGAACTCTGGCTTCCAAACCAAAATTTGTTAACAACAGAAACCCCTATCACTGGAAATACCTATCACTGGAATCTGTTCCTTCAAAAAAAAAAAAAAAAAATGAATAAATACAATTTTTATATGCTGGAATCCAGCTGCAAAACAGTTCTTCTCTTTCTGCATCATTTGAAATCCTGGCAGGGGAGGAGGGACAAAATCATTGATGTTACAAATACTAACAACTTCTCCACAGCTTACAGACTGCATGCAAGGACTACATTACCCGCAATGCATTGCATTTTCCTCATTGACATCACATGCACAGAGAATTGTGGGATTTGGAGGATGCAGGTTGAAGGCAGACTTGTAACTGTTACATTTTTAATGAGTTTCAAAATTAATGGTAGGTGATTTTTAAATTAAAAGTGAAGTGAAAAAATTAAAAGTGAATTAATTCCAGTGATGAACCCAACATACAGGGCACAGCACTGAAACAAGAAACAGCGAAACCACAATTTTATATGCCCCAACTATGAGGTTCCCTGCATTTATCAATATATAATCCATTTCCCAGGATTGTACACTATTTTTTTTTTTGGTCCCCTGAAAAATGTTAAAAGGGTGTTTTACTGAATTACTCTTACATAGTACAGGCATGGGATCTGTTATCTGGAAACCTGTTATTCAGAAAGCTCCGAATTACAGGAAAGGCCACCTGCCATAGACTTAATTTTACCCAAATATTTAAAAATTTTTAAAATGATTTGCTTTATCTCTTTTACAACTAAAAGTGGCCATACACGTTGAAGCCCGCTTGTTTGGCCATGCAGCAAAATGAGCAGATATTTTCCCGATGCCCACCTAAGGTGGATGACATTGGGCTGATTTAGGGCTGATGCTGTCCCTGATCCAACGGGAAAATCAAACCTGCCCGATTAACACCTGGCCAATTTTTGCAAGTTATCGATTGGGAGGCTGGTCGGGGGCCTCATACATGGGCTGATAAGCTGCTGAATTGGTCTAAAGCACTTAAAGTACCACCTTAAATCTGCCTGTGTATGGCCACAATAAAATATATAAATATAATGAATCCTTATATAAATAAACCTATTAGGTTTATAGAATGATTTTTTAAGTAGACTTAGGGCCAGATTCACTAAGGTACGAATCCGAACCACAAAATCCGATCAATTCCAATTCAATTCTTTCCGTTTAAAATTTTCGTATTGAAACGTTAATAAACGGAGCAAAAACCTGGTTTTGAACCTTTAGTGCATGATTTTGGAAGCCTCCCATAGGGCTCAATGGCACTCTGCAGCTCCAACCTGGCCCAAGGAAAGTCACGATACCAAAGCTTGAATGAATCCGAAATTTTTGTACTCGTTGCCTCAAAGGATTTTGACGCACAAATTGTCGCAAAGTACGAAAAACTTGCAAAAAATAAGCACAGTTCTAAAACTTGGAAAAAATACTTTTTTTTGGATTCAGACTCAATCGTACTTTGATGAATGTGCCCCCAAAAGTATGGAAATCCAAATTATGAAATGATCCCTTATCCAGAGCATTCTGGATTACAGGTCCCATACCTCTATAACGTAAAACATCATAAAAAAACAGACAGACTTATAATTAAAATGATTATGCAGTCACACAGTGAACTAAAAGTACATTCGATTCCAAGCATTTTAAAACGTTCCCAATATATTTTGTGTGTGTGTCAGAGACAGAGAGAGAAATTTACAGTTAGATATTTGTGGCATTCAGCACTTGACACAACTAATTCATACAAGTTAAACTGATATAATAAAAGATAATTGTATGGAAAGCCCTGTTTGTATTTTTTTTACCCGTAGCAGCTCTGCAGAATACCCATGGTATGTATGATCATTCTCACCATTCTTTCAACTGCTTTTTATTTCATTTTTAGATCCCACAATTTTTGCCATCAATGTTCATTTCCTAAATCATTAATAATTTGTTCCTTTCCTACCGGAGAATTTCATCTGCATATTTTGCCTTCTAGACAAGTTGTAATATCACTAATGGATAATTTATTCATTAAAACTGCTGATGAAGCATAGAATGTGCTTAATTCAAAATGTTTTTCTGTCTCTTAGAGAAATTCAAATTGTTACAAATTTTTCCATCTTGAGAAAAAGTAGAAATAAGTAATAGACTGCAGAACTTCCCCCTTCCTTATTATGTCCTTAAGCATCTATATCTCCAGTGTAAAAAGATCATTTTTTTTTTAACATCTTTGGAAAATAACTGTTAACTGGAAAATTTAACTTTTATAAAATTATTTCCCAATAAAGTGTTGAGAAAACATACTTTAGGGGAATATATTTTTCTTTACAGAGAGCCTAACATACATATATGAATCAGTGTGTGGCAGCTGCCTCATTGCACCAAAGTAAAATGTACAATAATTCATAGATTTCTGTTTAATCCTACCTCCATTAACCAGCTTATTTTGAATAATGCCAATGTACATGTTTCTCTATGCTATGCAATCATTTTTGAATGTACATGCAGTATATCATGATTGCCAACTAACCCCCTTGGATTTACTTTCAACACAAGTCTAGTCCAGGCTGGGTCTCTCAGTTGGGGTCTTTGGAATATGTAGAATATTTAGAATTCTTTAGACTATGTAGGCACTTATCATTTGAAGAGATCTAAATGCCATTATTCCTTATTTGAGGCAAAACAACCCTATTGGGTTTATTTAATGTTTAAATGATTATTTAGTAAACTTGAGGTATGAAATCTAAATTAGGGAAAGATCCCAAACCCCAAAAACCCCAGGTCCTGAGCATTTTGGATAACAGGCCCCATACCTATACATCCTCCCTGCTCTAGTTTAGTGGCCAGTTATTCCTGTAACCACTATTACTTGTCCATCTGGCTTGCCAAGTTTCTGTTCAAGAAGAGATTTCTAGTACAGGTATGGGATCCCTTATCCAGAAACCTGTTATCCAGAAAGCTCCAAATTACGGAAAGGCCATCTCCCATAGACTCCATTATAATCAAATAATTCAGAATTTTAAAACTTATTTCCTTTTTCTCTGTAATAATAAAACAGTACCTTGTAATTATTCCCAACTAAGATATAAATAATCCTTATTGGATGCAAAACAATCCTTTTGGGTTTAATAAATGTTTTATCGATTTTTTAGTAGACTTAAGGTATGGAGATCCAAATTACGGAAAGATCCCTTATCCGGAATACCCTGGATTCTGGATAATGGGTCCCATACCTGTACTAGTAGACCACTAAGAGAGGACTTCAGGCACACTCCATTCTCCTTACAGACCTTATTCTGTCTCCAGTGGGCATGACTTTGCTACTGTAAGATGTCTAATGGCAGATGGTGTACCTGCACACCACATGGGACTGACCTTGAAAAAGATCATTTTACAAGTTTAAAGGACAAGTCAATTCAGAATCTAATTTTTTGCCTAATAGAAAAAAATTTAAGCACATTTGCAATATACAGTACATGCATTTAAATTTATAATGGTTTTTGATATATTTTTATATATATCATCTATAATAGCCATTAATAGCAGTGTTTGTTTGGTTCTGGCATTTGAAACAATGTAACACAAGCCAGAAGACTGACAGACTTGTCTTGCAGGAGGAGACTGACCTTTGCAACATTGTTTAAAAAGAAACAACCAGGAATTCAGCAAATGCTGCTTTCAATAGCAATTACATGTACATTTATCACCATATTTAAAGGAATGGTCTGGCAACATTACATTTTGGTAGTTTTCCCTATTGAAAAAAATGCATTGTGCCTGGGGATGTTGATGAAGCCCCACTTTAGCCATTTGTGATACAGAGAAGAGATGATAATGAATAATTTTCAGATGTCAGATGATTTCTCAGAATTTACCAGATAATATTTAAACTGGAACACTAGGGGCATATTTTGACTCATTCATTTAAATAAACCCCTGAAAATGCAGCTTGAAAAATCAATCGGGAATATCATGAGAAATCGTTTGAGATAGCTAACTCTCTATATGGACAGACTACGTGCAAATTGCTTTACGGTGATGCAGAGATAATGTGACCTATTTCCACAGCTGCTTGTGGTATAAAAGATTTGGTATGTATGTATCAATCCACCTAAACAACTTGTTCAGTGTTGTGACACAGCAAGCATGATTTACTAGCAAAGGTGCTAAATTGAAGCAGTGTAGTTGTCAATAGCAACCAATAAGCAATTAGCAGATGATGTTTATCTCCCAGTCATAATACATAGAACAACCAATAAGCAATTAGCTTGGAATGGGCAGTTAGAAAATGAAACAATGATCTGATAGGGTGCTATGGGGAACTGCTCTGGTGCAATGCAGCACTTATCTTAGAGAGTACTCTAAAGGTGCACACACAACATACATTAGATTTGCTTTTTCCCTAAATACAACAGGTAGCATTTTGCAGCCAGCTATGTAGACGTGGGCCAGCTTTCATTTCATTACCCTGAAAGTGTACTAATAAGACAGTAATACATACACTGGAACCTCGGAAATAGTTACATCTAGATGTTCTATCAAGTAGTCCTTAGCTGTCCTTTGTTAGTATTGGCAACCTGACCCTGTCTTCATACACTGCATTTCTATTAAAGCAATGAAACAAACAAATAACTTGATAAAGCAATAATTGTTATCTGTTTTATTGGGTGTACCCTCAGAACCCTGCCTAAAATAGTATATTGCTCTATTTAGCAGACTGGTATTCTGCTCATGATTTAACCATAAGCTTTACATGTTTAATTCTTCTAATTCTGCCATTGGTGGAATCTGTGCTCAGTACTATTCCTTTTTTCATCTAACTTGTTTTTCAACACAATTCTGCAGCGGATATCTTTATGTATATAAATCACAATGACCCATTCAAGGTTGCCTAATATATTCAGTGTATGATCTCATGTCTAGGTTCTTTTGTTTGTGCCATCTTTATTTCATCATTGTGGTTGACACATTTTACCTTTTTCTATGAGCAATATAAAGAAAAAACACATGACAAATAACTGTTTGGATGGAAAGGAGATAGGCAGAAAAGACCTTGGCGACTAAACTGGAGCATGGACAGTGATATGTCTGCCAGTTTAAAGAAAATGGTTTAAACATGGCTTTTCCGATAACTAATCATTCTGACTAGACAATAGAATGATTGTGGCATCAGTTTATTCCTTCTTCTCTAGGCATCTTTGTGCACCGGAAATGTTAAGATGCCAAACATGGTGCATCTTAATACAGAGACAGATATTCAGAAAAGCTCCAGTGCAGTGGTTTGGATACGTGACCCAAGTTAAAATGTGTTGCAGAACATTTATTCAGATGCAAATATGCAAAGACTCCTTTATGCATAAAGTAGGTTAAATAACAGCAACAGGCAAGGAACAGCAAGCCAGTCCAGCATATTTAAACCGACTTTTCTTTGAATGTTGTAATGTTGTAATAATAACCAAGCCACAAATCTCTCCTTGCATAGGAAGGGAGATAATGGTAAGGCAGATCCTTTACTTGGAGCCTAAATTACATCATTTAGAAAGCTACTGTAGGATCTCCAAGTAAGATTTTATACTCAGAAAATGCAAACATGCAAGTAGAAAAACATGAGCGTGCAATTTGGTATCTTGGTAGGCAGAATTTAATTGTGGAGGTACCAGGGTATAAAAGCAAGGCTTTCAGAGACTGTGACCTCCACTGTACTAAAACCACTGATCATAAAACCCAGACAGTCGTATACTCATGGTTGCATAAAAGTCAAAACGTTTCAAACTTTTATGGTGGGTCACAGCAAACAAAATATTTTCCAGATATTTTGCTGTAAGAAATGGTGAAATATCCTAAGGAACATTTCAGTAGGCACTCCTTTTACTTTTTGCAGTGCTACTGACTTCAGCTCTAGAATGCTTATCAGACATGAGAGGCTAGAAAGATACCAGTGTCAGTTTGTTGGATGGGGTGCTGGGTGTGGTAATTTATTTAACAATTATTTAAAATGCAATAGTGACAAATGAAAGGTGTTTTTTTTTTATTTGAATAAGTCTTACAATAAAGTACATCTCAATATACCACACAATAGATTCATTAGTATAAGTATATTGATCAGTCATGTGAAAATAGGTGTCAAAAAGTATTAGGCAATCTTGGATAGCACCAGTTAAAGACTATTGGTACTTCCAGGTTGTCCTGTGTACTTGAGCATAATTCATCAGAGAAGACTGAAGTGGAGGAATTGTGCTCAGCACAAATATAAAGGCCATGTATTCGATAAGTGGAAGCAACTTGATGAATAGCATCAATGCATGCTCAATATTCCATCTCATTGTGCACTTTGCATTTGTGATCATAAATGAGGCTTTTTATGTGCTAACATTTAGGAGTTGTGAGCTTGTACAGCAAAACTGATTGGTTGCCATGAGATACTGCCTAGGTGAAAATTTGCCTAATGTTAATAAATGACCCCCAACTATGTTATTCTTGTAATCTGGGGAGGGTTGTCATGCTATGGCTAATAACACTCAATGAATGTATTTAGAGTTGATGACAGAGGTACAATACATGCACCATAAAGGAGAAGGAAAGTTACAATCACTGGGGGGGTGCCAAATGTTAGTTGTAATCGCTTACTTTTTACCCCAGGCTGGTGCTCCAGTTAGGAGGAATCCTCACCAGCCCCGGGGTAGCTGCGACAGAGTTATCCTCTTCCTTCTTTTGCCTTCACGCTGCTTGTGCATGCGCAGTAGAGTAAAAAGCTGAACATTAACTTTCCTTCTCCTTTCATACTTCCGCCTTGCATCAAAACACTGATTTATTGCACTTTGCTGAATAAAGGGAAAAATAGGGGTACACATATGAAAGGACGCAGTTGAAATAATGTAGCTGAGTGTTGCACCTTAACATTTTTGTTTTAATGAACCATTCTGGTGCCAGTTAGTTACTGGTGTTGTCAAGTGTGCTATTATCCTTGATATTGACCTACAAGTTACTTCTTTGCATCCCAAAGCAAGAAAAGCTTTATGTACAGTATGATAAGCCAACAAGCTGAAAATTTTGTTTTCACAGAAAAAACCTTTTCAATCTCAGTTGGATAGGGTCTTATACAAAACAAGCATTTCCAATGAATTAAATTGACCGCAAAACATAAAAAGAAAATAATCTGATATCAGTGTTTTGATTATGGCTGTGGGCTTTTCAACACAATAGCATTGTTTGTTTGGATATACAGAAAGTTAATTTTTAATATTACTTTGCACATTGCAGAGATTTACTCATGAACTTTACTTTAGGCTCAACCCTTGCTCAGCTAATATTTAGAACATATTCTATAAAGCTTTTCCCAGATGTGTGCTTGGTGGGGATTTTGCAGTTATTTCATTTCTACTTTACCTTATAAAAACAGATAAGCATATACACAACAAGGCATTTTTTTGCATTATTTACTTTTCATTTAACTAATGACTAAAATGATTCTGTGCACAAGCTTACCATACCAGGCTCCTGTTGGTCTTGTATGAGCTAATAAACACATATGGGCTCTTGAAGTAAAAGCTGGAAAATGTAAGAATGCATAACAAGGTACTATTTTGTAATAGTTTCTTTTGTTGCAGTCTTTTTTAAAATAGATTTATAACAAAAAAAATCTTCCCCAATGCCAGCATGGCATAGAAATGAGTAACAGACCTCCAATATTGAAAAAAAAATTAAGCAAGGCAGAGAAACAGCATGGCTAGTATTACCTATATTTAAATAGGAGCAATCATTGATAAAAATATCTAATTTTTTAGTTCATGAGTAAATATTTTTAAAATAGTCATTAGCATTTTGAATATGCTGCATCTTTCCCGTTTCCTACAATCTGCATAATAATGGGTCATGTACATCTGCAAATCCAGTGAGCAATGTCCGATTTTGAGTGCAATGGCTATGTTTATTCCCCCAATGCAGTATTCTCCCCCCAGAATTCCAGTGTCATTGCGGTTGCAAAGGGTTGGCGCTCTAGACATCAAAATAAATGCAACTGCATTTGTGCTTCATGTTAAATAGAGCAAAATTGTGCTGAATATTTTCTCAGTGTGCCTGGCATCATTTATGGTGTGGTCCTCTTCCTCAGCAGGCACAACAGCGCTTAATTTGGAACAGAAGGCAGGAGGACTGAGTGGCACCGAGTATAGGTAAGTGAGAGGAGAGAATTTTGATGCTTCTTAAGTACCTTTAGACTGATGGCCCACAGAGCGAGTTAGTTGGCTGCAGTAGCAGAGATCTATCACTGGCGGCTGACTTTTCCGAAATACCTTTCCACCAGCAACAATAGGAGTCACCTGTGGAAAGGCCTATGCATCGATTTGGCTTTCCAAAGTCGCACGAAGTTACCTGCTGGAGGAAACCGCACGACTTCGGAAACCCGAAGTGATGTGTAGCCTTTCCACTGGTGACTCCAATTGTTGCCAGGGGGAAGGCATTTTGCAGCTGTTAGTCGCCCGACGTAGCAGAGATCTATCGTGGGTGACTAACTCGCTCCTTAGGCCAGGAGCCTCAATGAAAGTGGTTTCATGTGCCATTAACTGTGGGAAAAATTGCAAGGATCACAATAGTGGCCACACTGTAACCCCTCTGAGTCCTAGTTAGTGACTAACTGTTATGGACTGTAGTGCATAGGAGCTTGTAACTGCCAGGAGTAACCTTTTTGGCGAGACAGGAGAGCCCTGCCAACCCCGGTATTCACCGACGCCCTTTTGGGGCCCGGGACTTTCTGCAATGGGACTGACAAGGATCCTACTCATGGCCAAGGTAAAATCCAGAAGCACGGTACAGCAGGGATCAGGCAGAAGCAAGGTTGTCAGACAAAGGTCAATGGCAGGCAGCGAAGAATTGTAGTCAAAAAGTCAGGCAAGGAGTCAAAACCAGGTAATCCATTAATACAGAGTTTAGCAAGGATCTTAGCTACACAGAACCAGCTTGGGCAATTTGAAATAAACAGAGTAGCGCCGTTTAAGTTTGAATTTGAGGCCACTGGTGATGTCAGTGCGTCCACTGACACATGCACAGATGTGACTAGGAAGACTACACCGGGAGCGCGCCTTGCTGCAGGAGTCCGGGCATCGGCACGCACACAGGAAGGAACTTGCGCCGGTCGCCGGGCCTCCTTACACTATCCCAATGCTCCCGGTGGGTGTAACCATCTTGGATTTTGCCAGTTGTTTGCTAATCTACTGGAAAAAGGGACAGGAATAGTGGTTAGTTAGTTAGTTAATTTTTTTGCCACGTATAAATTTGCTGCCAATTTCCACATTTCGCCACTGGCAAACATTTTTCCCAAAAAATCACAGTGTGTCAAAAAAAAAGTTGTGGATGCGTCAAAAAAGTTGCAGTAGCTTCAAATAAGTTGTGGATGTGTCAAAGGAGTAGCATTCACATCAAAAAAGTAACGTGCATTAAAAAAGTTGTGCACTAGCTGCTTTTCACCATTTTGCTATTTTTCACCAGTTTGGTGAAGCGAAACAGAAAAGATTCTCTCATAACTTGACAGGATTCTCAGAGCATTGTATGAGCCATGTGAGGGAGTCTGGAGCAAAAGAGTCCAGATAACTGGCCAGAGGAGAGTGCACATTGTAGTAAGATCATGTATTATTTGTATTTACAGTTAATATGTAATGAATTACCATTACTTTGATTTTATAGCTTTTATCTAATGAGAGGCTACCTTTAGTTACGTGTACCAGGAACTCTCTCCCCGCACCATCCTGGGGACACAACAGTCTTTGTTTCAGCAGGGATCAGAGATGTTAAATCTGTACTGCAGCCAGCTCCCATCACCCTTCAACAACAAAGTTGGATATTGAAATTTTAATAAATACAGAGGAGCAGTAGGAGCCTGACTGTGCCAGTTCTACCCGCACAAACAATTATATACTACCTATTAACCCCATATCAAGAGAGAATCAAGGACTTTGGATGAATACACAGAAGGACACTTCTGTAAACACTGCATTGATTTAATTAAGATATGGTTAGCTTAACGGCCCTTGAACCAAATGTGGTCAGGATCCCAGTTCTAATCAATGACCTCACAGGCAAGTAAAATATTACTTACTGTAGGGATATTTTTCAATGTAGTGTGATATTTTACAGTGTAAAGAAAAAACAGCTGTGTGGCAGTAGGCAGGGCTACGTGCCCATTTTCTTTTTATTCTTTTACCGACACGATGGCTTGTTTGAAATCAGTAGCTTTTTATTCATACTGGGGGTATAGTTTCCTTTAAATCCAGCTTTATTTAGATTATAATGTATTCAGGTCCTCAAGTTATTTTTATCTGTGCTGCTTATAAGAATATACTTTCTGTGCCAGCAAGGAAAGAAACTGCTAGGCCCAGATGCTTTCTGACATCCCCCCCTGGTGGTTCCTAAATGGGATAACCATCTTAAACATTCACACTTTTGGGATTATTATGATTGACTTTTGATAACCAAGCCATTAAAACGTATTAGTCATAGAGTGTCCATATGGAAATCAATGTCTCTTATTGTAATAAATGTTATGTGTAGTACTAAACAACAAGAAGGACAGTACTTATAAAGTTCTATGCATAATGGTTTCCCAAAATCAAGCTTTAGGGGTGTCCTTTATCTTTCTTCTAACTCCAATACCATATGAAGATGACCTTCAATTTTATCATGAAACATGAGGACAACTTTTTGCCTTTTTACATATTCCTCCTTCTTTTGTCAAGATAAAATTGAAAGTTTTGCAAATGTTGAAAGCATTGCTTCTGAATCTGCAAAGATGCCACCAAGCTGCTAATTTGCTGCTTTCATTTTTGTCTGGGGGAAAGGGAACAAAGAGCGAGTGGATTAGAATGGAGAACACAGCAGTTCCTTCGTTTTGAATCCGTTAATGTGTTGGCTTACTGGTACTGCATCTGGATGAACACGCAAGCATGAATCCCAGATGATCTGGGTGTGTAATTAGTTCACTCAAAAAGAACAAGATAGATGGTCTAATAACATTTTAACTAGGGTACAAACGACAGGGGTCCAAATCATCCTGCTGTATGATCCATAACTAATTGGCTAACCTGTTTTGTCTTCTTCATCTACTCCACCATGGTCCCCCTATAGCAGAGTGAACTGCTCTAGGTTGGATGGGTTAAATTAAGTTCAACATTTTTACATCATTAGTGCTTAATGAAAGTGCATTATTGTGTGTGGCTTATTGTTCTATCTGTTGTTATGAATAATTAATTATTCACTGAGTGTAAATTAATTTCAGTTGCAGCTCTGCTATTACGACTTTTAATTATATTCACTCTTAATGATTTATGTTTCTCATGTTCATTTACTCAATAACATTTGAGTGTTCCTGGATGTCATTTTCCTTTGCTGTCTTCCATTAGAGTTACATTATTATCTTTTTTGTACTTCATTTACTCCATCATTCCATGCACAGCTTGTTATTGTGATAGCATTCCTTCTGTCACAAAAATAGGCTTTCTGTGCAAGTGCTGAGGAAAAACAGAGGGCATGTAGGAAATTAGATGAGATTTTTCTGGCAATGAATCCTTCCTTGGTGATTACACTGTAGCCTCCTAAAACACTGTTTCTGATATCCTTTTTGTCAAGCATGACCCTGAAGGGGCTTATATATCACTACACGTTTCCTCAGCCACTGAAGTAAGACTAGGTAATTCTATTTCAACTTGTGTTTGTACATCGAATAATGCAGCTGATGCTATTTTCATTTTCTGTAACTGCTGGTTGGTAAAGCTTTCTATATTTTTCTAAATTATTTTGGGGCTCCTGTAGCTTTCAGTATTCTTAACTATACACGTTGTAATGTATGGGTTGCAAACAAAATATTTTCACTTATCCTTTATTCCCCATGCTTTGTGGTTTTTGCAAACTGTGTAACAATTACCCACATATACTTTTCTACCCCCTGTCCCCTTGTCTTCCAAGGTACCAGCAGCTAACCTTTAAAGGAGAAGGAAAGGCTAATAAAGAGTTAATCTCAAGCTGCAGGCATACATTCAGTTCTCTCAATAGTGCCCTTAAGTCTCCCCATATTTCACCTGTTCTGATGATCAGAAGCCAAACAGGAACAAAAAACGCTGAGCTGTGTAAAGAAAGTTCCCATAATGCCTCACTCCTGCACAGACATGCAGCCCAGTGAACATGCTCAGTTAGTAAGACTATGGAGCTGATTTACTAATCCACGAATCCGAATCCCGAATGGGAAAAAAATTGGATTGGAAACGAACATTTTGCGATTTTTTGGTAAATTGTCGCAACTTTTTCGCAGCCATTACGACTTGCTCGTAAATTGTCGCGACTTTTTCGTATTGAGCGCTCATAAACGGCGGGCAAACCTTTGCGACTTTGCATGATTTTGGAAGCCTCCCATAGGACTCAATGGCACTCTGCAGCTCCAACCTGGCCCAAGGAAAGTCTCCCATAGGGCTCAATGGCACTCTGCAGCTCCAACCTGGCCCAAGGAAAGTCTCCCATAGGGCTCAATGGTACTCTGCAGCTCCAACCCGGCCCAAGGAAAGTCTCCCATAGGGCTCAATGGCACTCTGCAGCTCCAACCCGGCCCAAGGAAAGTCTCCCATAGGGCTCAATGGCACTCTGCAACTCCAACCTGGCCCAAGGAAAGTCTCCCATAGGGCTCAATGGCACTCTGCAACTCCAACCTGGCCCAAGGAAAGTCTCCCATAGGGCTCAATGGCACTCTGCAACTCCAACCTGGCCCAAGGAAAGTCTCCCATAGGGCTCAATGGCACTCTGCAGCTCCAACCTGGCCCAAGGAAAGCCTCCCATAGGGCTCAATGGCACTCTGCAGCTCCAACCCGGCCCAAGGAAAGTCTCCCATAGGGCTCAATGGCACTCTGCAGCTCCAACCCGGCCCAAGGAAAGTCTCCCATAGGGCTCAATGGTACTCTGCAGCTCCAACCTGGCCCAAGGAAAGTCACGTTGCTGAAGCTTGAATGAATCCGAAACTTTCGTACTCGGCTTGACGGCTACGGAAAAGTCGCAACAATTTACAAGCAAGTCGTAATGGCTGCGAAAAAGTCGTGACAGTTTACGAAAAAATCGCAAAATGTTCGTTTCCAATCCGATTTTTTTCACATTCGGGATTCGGATTCGTGGATTAGTAAATCAGGCCCATAGTCTTACTAACTATGCATGTTCACTGGGCCTGCATGTCTGTGCAGGAGTGAGGCATTATGGGAACTTTCTTTACACAGCTCAGCGTTTTTTGTTCCTGTTTGGCTTCTGATCATCGGAACAGGTGAAATATGGGGAGACTTAAGGGCACTATTGAGAGAACTGAAGGTATGCCTGCAGCTTGAGATTAACTCTTTACTAGCCTTTCCTTCTCCTTTAAATCGCAAAATACCGATCATTACGAAAAAAACGCATTCGGACGTTTTTCGGACGTTCGTGGATTAGTAAATTTGCCCCTAAGAGTCAGCTTCCTGCTGATTGGCTCAGATCCACATTCCTAAGGGGGGGGAGTGAGTTCTTAGCATTCTTGAGGGAGGGGGGAGCAGGAAAGAGCAGAGAACAGAAAGCTGCGTGTCTCTGGCACAGGAATTACAGACACAACTAATCTTTTTTCCGAAAAGTCAGTGCAGCGTTTCTGTGAGTGCTTATGGCTTATGGCTGTAGAAATCAAGCTGGTGTTTCTTCTTGATTCATAAACATTCATAAATTTCATAAAAACAGGGTGAAAAAACACAAACCCTTGTATACTCAAGAATATTCTTCACTGGCAGCATCAATAGGTGCAATGTACTTTTGCCTAAAGAATCATGCACAGACATCATTTTGACGGAAATGATGCAATTCCTTCTGCAAAAATTTTAATTTAAGCCCCATTTTGGGCATTTTGAC